>NC_064905.1:14117723-14747723 GCF_929443795.1 Astur gentilis
GCCCACTGCCCAGCTCAGTCGCTGCAGGTGGGCTGCTTGTGTAAGCCGGTACCTTCATCTTCTAAGTCTCAAGTCCTTTTTTTTCAATGGAGGGAAAAAAAAAAAGACCTTACAAAACAGCATTTACATGCACAACAAAGATATTGTTTCCACCCAGTCAGCAGAAGCCTTGATGCAGTTTTAGCTATTAAAGTGTGCCGGCTGCTACATTACCAGGAGAACTTCTTTTTTGTGCTGCAAAAAACTTTTCAGGAGCTTCCTTTGAAGCCGTTCTTGAGGTCAGGGACTGCAGCCTCTTGCAATCTTTCCATGTCAGCCTGCAGCACTCTTTGAAAGCCCTTACACTGGATATTGTGACAAACGCCAGCTCTTTGTTCATTAGTTTACACTTGGTAATAGATGTGAGGCCAGGGTAGAGGATGGCTCTCAGCAAGCAATTCACACTCTGCTGCACTAACGTTTGCCATGGCTTGAATAGTTGGAGACAGTACAATCCTCTTTTAAGGGCCTGTGTTTTTAATTAAAACAGCAAGCTGAGGAATGGGTGACTTTGGAGCATTTTGACCCGACAAGGAACGACAAGCACGTGGCTACTTTTAAAATAAATTAATTAATACCTACTATCTTACCGGTTTAAAACTGTCAGCACATGAGGAGGGTGGGCAAACCCAGATACAAAGCAGTTCTGTAAATTAGGCTACGTACACGCAAATGTTACTGCAATACAAGGAACACAGCGACTGCCGAAGGCGAGCTAGAAGAGTCTAGAGTTGGTACAAATGCGCACCACTGGGCTGATTTTAGGGCAGGTTACATCAAGGACCTGTTTCAGTGCACCTTGACTCCACCACCCAGTTTCACTTCACCGTTGCAACGTCACCTGCCGGCGCTCCCGACATCAAGGTGAGAAGGGGGCCAGGAGCCCACACTGGGGTGACACATCTGCTCAGGGGTGCCTGCGGGTGCATGTTTGGATGAGCAGAGCCAGCGCTTCCCACCAGGTAACCCTTTCCCAACCCCCGGTCGGTAATTGTCTCATACACCACATGCTGCCCGTCTGGCTTTCAGATGTGCCTGTGCAAATTTGGTAGGTGGTTTTTTAGCCATGAAGCTCAAACCTCTGACTAAGATCTAACTGTAGGCCAGGAAGCGCGGTCATCTCACATGCAAACGGTTTTTCAAGCCTGCCAAAATATTGATTCACCCCAAAGACAACTCCAAGTGACACTGGAAGAGTTACCGTCAGAGTATCTTCCCATCACGTGACCTGCTATAGCATCTGCACCAAAACCTTTAACTTCCAAAAAACAACAGGACAGGCACGTTCCCACTCCTAGCCACATTCGCAGGGGGTTAGAGCAGCTAGCAGGACAGGCATAAACATATTCCCTTGAGCTTTGCTTTGAACCTGTTTATCCCTGCGTTTGGAACTGCCTCCCAGCAATGCCCTGGATGCAAGGAGGTCCTGCCGAGAGTCCCCCCCTTTTTTCAGCTTCCCACTGCTTTCATTTTGGAGCCTCCAAACAACTATAAGTAAGTTTTCCTCCAGTTGGTTCTTCCACCGTTTTGACAACTTTGGGATGTTGCCTAACATTTGCTTGCTTTTCCCTAAAAGAATCAGCAAAACCCCCTTCTTCCCAGTAGAGAAGTGTAAGATCAGAAACTTTCTGCTTTCTGGTCCAGCTTTTCCCATGCTCGCAATACAGACCACCGCTGACTCCAGCCTCTGCAGCCACGGCATCGTCTTGTGCTCTTTCCGCCGAGCGCGGTGCAGTATCCTGTTTGCCGTCCTTCCTGCTGCTCTATGCCATTAGCACGATAGCATCAGTTTTTCCACTCAAGCTCCCACATCCTTTTCCTGATCAACACGTCGTATGGTTGTTCCATTGACCACGCTCTGATGGGAAAAACTTATTGCGCTTGAGCCTCGTGCTCCAGAAGGGCAGGACAGAAAGGGGCTGGTTTCCTTCTTCAAGCCTGTGCTGGTGCTTTTACAGATTGCTCTATCGCGGCATCCATGCTCTCAAAGCATATTACTTTATAGGATTTACTCCACTGCATCATTGTGCATAAATGGTACACGATTTCTGCCTGTACATATATGACAAGATATGGATAACCACGCAGCGCTGTTTTAAAGCCTGGGCAGCATCTGCTAGTGGTCGCTGTTTGCAGCTGTGTTCTAGTAAGCCCACCACCAAGCAAACGGACTCCTGCTCTCCTCCCACGGCCAACGTTTCCTCCAGCCATGGCCATCATCCACGTCAGATGGCTACAAGACTCCTGCTACTCTTATACCCAAACCCACGCACGACAGTTACCTGCGAGAGCCATGCTGCCGCTCCTGCAGCTTGGCCTGGCGATGGTTCCCTCTGCTAAGGGCTGCCTCCCATCGAGGTCTTCGGATTTGTGTCTGCATATTCCCTGGGACAAATCCAGTGACGTTTTGCCTACCCCAGTGTTCCCTTTCAGGCTCTGGTGCGAGACCCAGAAACTGGTTTGCAGAGAACACCCCTAAGCCAACACAGGGCAACAAATTTTCGGCCAGTTCCTGCCGTTGCCTTCTGTTGTCAGCCCCTGGCCTGGAGGTGAAGGTTCTTTCCCAGTGGTTTCAGCCACGCGATCGCTCCAGGACAGCTATCTTTATGGGGGAGCTTGATTTGGCCTATGGAGGTGGGAAGCGATGTTCTGCGGAGATCTGACACGTAACCGTTCACGAGGGCTGCGGCATTCGGGGCCTGACCTAGACCCCGCAAAGCGGCGGATGCCGTGTCTGACCATCACCCAAACTCCGGGCTTGAACTAGGCAACAGCCCTCACGCACCCCACGGATCCGCTCGGGATTTTTGGCTGCCCCAGTCCCACCTCCACCCGTTCTCAGAGACACGGGTGGGCTGCAGAAGACGCAGCGAGGAGCGCGCCCACCCCTTACGCACCCTGCCACCAGGCAGAGGACAGCAGAGAGCCCACCCCACCACCCTCACGGCCTCCTGCAGCCCAGCAGCTGCCCAAGGGCGGCGGGTTTAGGGAAACCCGCTGCCCCCGGGAGCCGGAGCGCTGCCCGGCCCCGCTGCCTCCCCCGCTGCCCCCGGGAGCCGGAGCGCTGCCCGCCGCGGGGTTTCCCTTCAACCTACTGCCACCTCGTGGGGAGCCAGAGCAGCGAGCAAGGGGAGATGCCTGCCCGGGGCGGCAGCAGCATCCCGAGGTTTATTTTTTTCCCCCGCTAGGGACAGGGAAGGGGCAGGGGGGGAAGCGGGCAGGTGTTTGGGAATTGCAGTCGAGTCCGGTCCCTTCAAACCGCCCTGCCGAAGTCAGCCCCAGTTCATTTGGAATCATCCCTTTTTCTTGGAGGGAGCATCAGAAGATTTTCTGCTCGTTAAGAGCGGCGGTGACGGGACTTGGCAGAGTCCGCCTGGCATTTCCAGCGATGTGTCTGTCGCCCGAACCTGAAGGGAGGATCTGGCCAAGACTCCCAGGTGAAGAAAGAGCGACCTGAAGGGCTGTAACACATAGGGGATTCCTTGGACAAACTTTTTGGAGCATTCAGTGCCCACGGCAGAGAGACATCCAGACCCCTGAAAGTTTCTCCAGTCCTTTCCCAGAGAACAGGGCCCCTATATGGACCAGGAGCGCACCTCACCCCCCTGCAGTGCCCGTCCATCTCCTGCCTGGGATGGGTTTCCCCAGAGGGAGCACCAGGGCTGGGTCCTCCTGTTTTGGCCCAGACAGGCAGTTGTATGTAGGAACAGGGTCTGTGGGGTTTGGAGCTCTGTCCCAGAGGACATAAAAAATCAAAAATCAAGCAGCAAAGGCTTCTGGGCAATTGGCACAGGTCATTGTTTAGATACACAGGATCTAACTATTCACTCTCCCAAACCACCCTTTAAAAAGGATCTGCATAAACGGTAGCATCCCAGAGTGATTTCTTTACATCTAGACAAGTGCACTTCATTGTGCGGTGCAGGATGGGGCTGTTACAGAAGACATACCCGGGCCCGGTCTTACCTCTGTATCCACCGTTTCCTAAGCGTAAGGCAGCAATGCTGCAGAGCTGCACGGAGCGGGCAACCTCACCAGCAAAACCACCCCAGCAGGAACGACACAACCAGCAGCTGGAGGGAGAGCAACGGCAGAGCTGGGTAACAGTGAAACCCAGGTGAGCAAATGAAATGCAATGCCAAACTCAAACACTTCAGCTTGTCAGAGACCAGTATAGATGACCAGCACACAAAAGAGATTTCAGAGTGACACAGGTGGCTATAATAAAAACACCTGTTTTAAAATTTGCCAAATGCTTCAAAATCTGAAAGGACAGGTGAGGAAGAGGAGAGAAGTGCCAAGACACTGGCAGGGGCAGGTGGAACAAGATCGTCAAAGCAGCCATCAGGATCCAAACAATTACCTTCTCCTGTTGAAAGCTGCACCCACAGCCCAAGGTTGTGAAGGAAACCAATCTTGTGAGATGCAATTATCTTGTCAGAGCTCCACAAAAACCACACCTCCATTCAGCAGAACTGAGGCAGACTGGCATTATCAGAATATCCAACTCAGCTGGTGCCATTATATACTCTTCTGTTTCTAGCCACTGTCCATTAACTCAGAAACCTAGTGATACCTATTTTAAATATTCAAATACTCGCTTAGATTTCAAGTAGGCTATGAGCATCACCCAGACTGACCCATAAACCGAACATGTGAATCGGCAACGTACACATCTGTATTATTAAAACTTCATTTTTTACATACCCTTCATCACTCAGATCATTTAAAGAGTTGAGGACTGCAAGGTTGTGGAAAACTAATAATCAAACCTAAGAAACTGTCCATGTTATGAAAGATGACTGGACAGACTCATAAATGCCAAGATGAGAGAGATCTCCAAAGCTTGTAAGAAACTGTGGGGAATAAGCTAGTTGTTTGGGATAATAAATCATTCACAGCAAGAAGATACAGCTTGAAGCTGAGAAGAACTGTTCAGAGAATTCAGGTAGCATTTGATCAGGAAGAAAAATTGCCTCAGTATTGCTAAAAAGGCATAACTTCTCATAGCTAGGAGGGATGTCCCCTCTCCCCAATTTTTCTTTTTAAAAATTTCAACACTCTTCTCAAAACAGGGACAAAGCAACACCAGAAAAGAGGTGAAGGCTTTATAGAACTCCAGGAGAGCAGTCAAGATCAGCACTAGAATTTGTGACTCTTCCTTACCATTCCAGCTATCATTTTTCCTTAATTTGAGCAATAATCTCATTGGATATGAGAAGAATGCCTGCTTAAATACTCTCAGATGTATGTCACCTGCATGCAAAAAAAAAAAACCCAACCAACCCACACCACAAATCACAGGCAGCAAACTGACAAGAGCAGAGGTATTTGCTTTATGAGCAGCTGGAGCAAGGTCAGACATTATTGCACTCACGCTAGAGCAGGTGGAGAGGGCTGGGTGAGCTCTTCACATCCACGTCAGGAGCTAACCTGGCCATCTGACTTCGCTCATGGCAGCACAGAAAGGGCTGAAATGCTCCAGTCTGCTACATCCACACAGGAGATCAAGTTTCTAGTTCAGGTGGCACCATGTTTTAACTGGCCTTTCCACACTAGAAAAGTTACAGAGTTTGTTCTTTTAATATTTATGAGCTGTAAAACACAATGAGAAAAGCTCAGGTAAGGTTTTTTTGTGGCAGTACAGAACTTGTTTCCCCAAGAGCTCCGGAGTACAACTGTTGCAGTTTAATCAACATTTTTGACTCCAAATTAGGAAGGTATTTGAGCACACACCCTTAAGCACCTGCATGAATATCAAAGCAAAACTCATGTGCTTTGTACTTGTAAATTAAATGGACAGAACTGCAATCTAAAAGAGCAAGAGTCTACTGCCACATAGACTGTAAATCATCTTGTAAGACATCAGGGAAACATCAGACACATGGAAGAGTGGGCAGACTCCCGGTGTAAAACAACACTTTAAAATGCAAATGAAAGTCAATGGGTTGCAGACCTCTTCAGTGAATTCCCCCGTCTGATCCTTCTCATTACATGCATCCTCATATTGCCAGTGGTGGCTTTAAACTGCAGATTTTGTTCTCTTTAAACAGTTCCCAGGTTGCAATGGGAATTACTCTTTTTAGCAAACATCTGAATTCCAGAGCACAGGTATGTTACCATCTCTACGAAGCTGCACCCATATAGTTAGCATCTCTGATCCAAATACATCAGCATCATTTACCATGGGAATAAAAAAGTTCCTAGAAGTCAGGTTCCCCACTGGCTATGCACATGCTGGACCAGATGCTTGGATGCCGGCTATGGACCTCCCTGATTCCTGGAAAACCATCTCCTGATGGCATGGTAGAAGACCACACACTAAGGTAACAGACCTTTGAGTGATCAGGCCAATAGTTCTTATGCTCTTCAACATGAAGTTCACTTCCCTTCTGCACCTCTAAAAGACAGGTATAATGATGTTCTTATTTTGTACATTAATACACTTTTGAACACACAGGTGACTAGTTTGCCCCCAAATAACGTGAAGTGCTAGCATTCAAACCTGGTGGTCTCCACATCCAGGCATCTGTCCTAGCTGCTGCAGTAGCAGCTTCATCACTGACGCAAGAATATTGACAGAGCACAAAAAAAAAAAAAGAGCATGCTTTGAAGCAAGTTGTTACATGGATATATTTATTGCATTGCAGTCTTAGCAATTTTAAATATAAACATTTATATCTGGAAAGCAGAATATTGCAAATTCAGTATTATTCAGTATGTTCATAGCAGCATCAGCTTCCTAAGAAACAAAATATTTAGGAAGACAGAGAAGGAATTACAAACGAGTTACACTCTCTTTTATCACCATTCGACCAAAACATGGTATTGCAGCTGTGAAACAGATATTGAAGTCACCAAATCTGACCTTGAAGACATAAGCAATTTCAAGACTGAAGTGCGTCATGGTACCTGATATCCTGCACATTTTTAGTGTGCCAAGACATAAGGCTAACAGTCAAGTGCCTGAAGAGGGCAGATGATCTATGTATCTGCGTTACCTGACATATTATAGTTTTAATAACAATACTTGGCACTTGTATAGCACTCACCACTTCCCCAAATCCTTGCGAGACAGGCAAGGATTGCTCTCAGATGTATTACAGCTGTGGAGCATAAGGGAGAGGGAGGGAAGTGACTTGCCAAGGCCATTCAGTGAGTGAGTGGCAGTAGAGAGATCAGAATTTGTCAGCGCCTGACTTCTAATCCCATGTCAGTCTGGTAGGTCATGCTGCTCCTCTGTGGTTCGTTAAGGAAGTTTTATAGATGACTAATTGGTTAACAAGCCCCAATCCATGCAACTACAGTGGATGCAAGTACCATTCGAAAAGAGGTCAACACAACTGCTCCCCTCATAATGCCCATTTTAGTTTTAAAGAAGCCGAACACGTCTCTCATTTTCTCATCTCAGAATGATCTGTCACGCTGAAGATACAATGACACAGCTGCACTTTGCTCTGAAGCAGTGGAAATCAGAAGCAATCGCTACAGGAGCGGGAGCAGCTTTCATTTCTTTCCTGAGGGAGAGCACTGATCTTTTGAGAGGAAAAAAGGATGGATATGTTTTTACACAAACTGATCAAACTACTTTTCATTCTAAACGAATACAAGACTGACTGAAAGTCTCAGGTGTACTAATTTTCTTCAGCTAAGTCATCCAAGTGTACACTATGAAGCTAGCAGCTAATAAAATAGTTATCCAGGAACATCAGAAGGCATTTTCCTTCCCTGAAAGGCCTTCACTTCTACCAGCTAAGAGAAAGAGCACTTACAGTGACATCTAAAAGGACTTGCAAACATCATGAGACAAGCCATCTCTGATATTTCTCCACTAAAGTAGTCCTTTCTCCTGCACCCCCAAGGAAGCTAACAAGGACAACCAAGCCTCCTACCATCCCTGCCTCAAAAGGGGAAATTTGCTTACTTGTTTTTTCTCCCACTGGGTTTCCTCTGCAAAATTTTAGAGGCAAGATCAAACGTGTCAGTTATTAGAGATGGAGCCTGGCAGGGACTTCTGGGGCACAGTCCACGCACGGTGAAACGCTCACAAAGTAACAGAGGCTGCACTTGAGAACTGTCTCTGCATACACCCCCTTCAAACTATAGAGCACAAGTGCCCAATGCTGGCCAAACTATGCCAAACTGTACAGGCTAGAAAGCAATCTCCCATTTCAAGGAGTTATCACCAAGTAAAGTAATTCCTCTCTCCTCCTTTTTCTTTGCCTGCTTTCCCACTTTCAGCATGCCATGAAAGCCTATAGTTAGGAAAATGTACAGAGAGTACACGTTATACTTACAGTAGATTACGCACGTTTTTTTCCATCAAGAAAAGTCTTCATCAAGTGCACTGATCCTGCAGTGCCCACCTGGAGGAGGACCATCACACTGCCTTGCCTATCTCTTCCCAAGTGGCCTGATTTTTTTCTGCCCAGGCTGCTAATAGGTAAAAAAGACAGCAACAAAGAATGCTCTTAAATAGTAAGGTTTTTCTCCACAACATTTCTTCCATGTAACAATTGATGCTTTTTCCTGCTTATACATTGGCAACACCTGACAGAAAAAGCTGTGATTTTTAAAAAATTGTTTTTTCTTTCCAAACAAATTTTAACTGCTTTACTTATATCCAGCTGTTGCCAACTTTGTCTTAACTTGTAAGTCAGAATAGAAGAAAAGACATGTCACCTCCTGAAAATGGGTGTTTCCTTCTAATGACAGTGACTGGTAAAAGCACCTTTTTAGATATGAAATGAACATTACTGGCTACATGAACAGCACAGTACTTTTAACAAAATATTTGTAATAATGTTTATCTGAATGTGAAACACAGGCACTGCTGGAAAAAAGTCTGACCAAGTTAAAGTTTCTAAATGAAAACTTGAGTGCATTCTTATCTTTTGGTCCAAGTATATCCTAACAGAGTATTAATATTTTTGGTAAATTTAAAAATGAAGCTCAGCTTGGAGTCTATCCTCCTTTGCTAGACTTCTAGCTCATTAGCCAGAAGGGTACTGCGAAGATTTTAGGTCTCTCCCCTTCAGTTTCTATTGCAGCTGGCCACCCTTGTCTTCCTCCATCCACCTAGTCAGATCTCGCCATTGTGTACACTGCAGTGTCTTGAAAAAGTTAATACAGAACTGCACATCACAACCTTTGTATTTGTCATCTCTTATAGGCAAGGGTAATAATGCCAAGAAAACACTGCATGGAGCTAATGCTGTAGACTTGAGGACTGTAAAATGGAGTTGCTTCTCTAGAAACTCTGTAAAGTTAGGCTGTTGATACTCAAGTCTGCAAACTGAGCCATGCTTCTTTCAGCTCTGTGTTTTGTGCATGCTTAATTCACTTTAAGTTTTAGCCTGTTTAGGCCCACCTACCATCAAGCCTGTAAACTGGGAGAATGAGCTTTGAAATTACTGTCTTGCTCTAGGAAGATCATCTTCCTTCACTAGAAGAAGGGAAGTATTTCTTTATCATCTCTTCTTCCAGTTGTGGCTTCACACATTTCCATTTGTGCATCTTGATAATATCCTTAGGAATAGATATTTTTGGTTTGCAATACCTTAATTACAATAAGAATTCCACAAATTCTGTAATACCTTAGTTTTTCAGTATCATTTCTAGTAAGTGTTAGCCTTTCATAATGTTATAGCAAAGACTGTCTTAGGATTGCTATAGTACAAGCTTCAAATGTTTAAGCCGATGTCAAGAAGTGAAAGCATGAACTGGAATAGTTCTGGGTTGCAGAAGATGCACACTTTAGCATTTATGTTTTACACTTTGCAGTGCAGGCAGGAGAGAAAACATCTTCATATTAATTCGCAGTATTTTGCAGCTATGCTTTGAGGCAGAGACTAACATATAACTCAACATCTTCTCAGGAAAGAGCTTGCCTGGCTGACAGAATCACCGCATCATTGCTACTGTTGCTGCATTGCCCCTGAAAGGTTGTAATACTGTGCCTTCCAATTTTATCCAGTTGCAGAGCTTGCAGTTTAAGATAGTGGTTAGAATTCTGATCTGTTTAATCAAAGACAGGAAGTTTACCGGCAGATATATGCCTTCAGAAACTTGGAGTATTTTCAGTTTGCTGTCCCTGCTGCCTTTCCATTTTCTTTCAAGATTCTAGATGAAATCATTGTTTCCACTTGTGTCATTTAGTTCAGTGCCAGTAAGCAATAGAAAGGGTAAGCGTGGGCAGCATGTTGGGCAGAATGTCAAATTCAACAAAAATTAGATATCTTTTTTCTCTGCTTCTTTTTTCCTGGACACTTCTTCACCCATGGTGACTCATAGGTGCAAGTGGGTGACTGCAACAGCAAACTAGGAAAACCTAGGAATGTGGGAAGAAAAATAAGTAAAAAAAAAAAAAATTAAAAAATAAAAATTAAAAAATCAGTTTACTCCAACTGATCCAAGATACATAATTCTTGTGATCAAATAATTCTAAATGTCTGCAGAGACTAGTATGAAAATCAAGAATAGCCAAAGGCTATCTGGATGCAAAACAACACAGGGTAACATTCCTTAGGGAGGGGGGAAAAAAAAAAAAAGTGGGCAGTCAAGCCTACTCCCACTGAGAGACCTTGCCCTGCTTCCAAATGATACAGAAGGGAAAGCTGCATCAGCAACAATGAATCCAGAAACTGAAGGACAAGCAGCAGATGGAAAACAGTATGCCCACTACTTCAGTAACCCCCTGGTGAGGACACACTAAGTATCTGTCTTTAGATGAGAAAAAAAAATTTCCAGGCAATTAACAAGCTGGACAAGTCAGTTGAGAGAAGGAAGAAAAACCACACTTTTTATAAGCTCCTTTTTTTCCTTCGGCCTTATCTATTCTACTACCACAGCCCTGTTTTAGTGTTTGATAAAAATGAAGCACCTGTGCAAAAGAGTTTCCAAAGAAATAATCCCAGCCATGATACCCATAACTCTAGGGTACCCATACATATGATACCATACTGTATCATATGATACATATCATACCATATAATACACATAACTGCAGCTTTCAGCCTGATTCTCCCTACCAGTTTCCCTGCATTCCCACAGCATAGCAAGGTTTTATGCAGTGGTTCCATGAAAACCCCATTCGGACTATATGCAAAGGTCCCTAGAATTATATCACCATACAAATAAAATCACGACTCTTAAAGTAACCATGAGACTTGGCTCCCTACTGAACTGCGTTGGCAATGAAAACATACACAATGACACTGTGAGATATATCTGTGACATCACATTCCAAGACTATTGCATTACATTGTTTCTGCAGCTGGCATCACTAACATTTCACAAGTTTCGTATTTGTCTGCTATTTTAGAAATTATTCTAAAAAATTCTCAAATTATCACAACACATCTTCAAAGGTAGTTCAGAAAACTGCTCCTTGCAGTAACTCGGTACCTCACCATAAACATGCTTTAGGAATCACTGCTGAGCACCAGGGTGAACAATGTCCTAGAAATACTGGACAGGTTGCAACTACTACGTGGATCCTTTCCAGGGAGTTCTTTATATTTGGCCCAAAGCTTTTTCATTCTCACACAGCTCTCTGTTTCTTAAGACTGCCTCCTGCTCCTACTCTTCATTCTTTAGCATAATGACTTCAGGTGTCTATGCTCACACCATCTTTGTGACACTGCAGCAATAGAGGAATGGTTAGGAGCAGACAGCTTTTTGAACAAAGAACATGGATTTTATGCTGAGTTTGGACAAGGAAAAACATGGAAAGAAATAACCAGAAACGATAAAAAATCCAAGGCTCCTTTGTTTCCAAGGGTTGTTTTCTTTTTTTTTTTTTAAACAGATTTACATGAATACTTAAGTGAGGTAGAAGACTTCATTTCAGAACATCACATTCAATTTTATTGAAAGAGCAACTTTATCTTAAGTATTAAACATGCAAGCGACAACACGCATACTGGATCACTTGCTCTAGTCACAATCATGATGCTTGAAAGACAAAAATCACAAATGCTATGCTTGAAAGAGACAAAATTCATAAAATAGCATTTAGATAATGGGCTTTAAAAAGATACAATGTCAGAGAAAGTAGGGAAAAGGAAGACATTTTGGAAGATCTGAAGTTGTACAAGAGGCTGTATTTAGGAAGCAGCTTGGAAATAATGAAAGAGGTGGATGGGGAAGTAGGAAACAAATGAAGAATCACAAATAAGCCATTAAATCCAAACTGGAAGAGAGAATTTTAACCAACTGGCACAGATGAGACAACAATGAGAATAGAGGAGGAACAGTTTAATAATGAGGTAGAGCAAAAAAAGTAGACAAACTGTGTAGTTCTTAACCAGGTTTGTTGACTGAGGTGATGATTTTGGAAGAACAGGTCAGTGACGATATAAAAATCAAGGCACAAACGCAAGTCTAAGCACCAGCATTTTTCATAAAACGTAAAAAAAGAGACTTGTAGATGTGAAGCAACAAACACCTGTAAGGTTTCAGAGAAAAAAATCTGATGAAAGGAAACAGAGACTTCTAGTAGCAACCGAGAACTTGGTGAAGTGACAACTGACAAGGAAATAAGGTAGTACAGCCAGAAGAACATTCATGGTAGTTGTATCTTATCTAATGCACAAGGCAGTATAAACTTTATGCTCTTTAGGCAGACAAAGATAATTAAAAATATGAGGTAAAGAAAAGCAAGAATTCAATTAAATGTCATAGTACATAGGCCTGAGCGGAGATTTGACACCCCTTGGTCAAGTATGAAGGAAAGAGGAGAGGTCAAAAACAGTAGCCTTTGGCATGAATGGAAAAGGCAGCAATAAGTCATCCCAAGCAACTGAAATAAAAACAAAACAGTCAGAAAGCAGAGAGGGGGAAAAACCAACCCACAACCAAGAACATAATGAGGAAAAATATTCACTTGCAATAAAAGCTGCTGAGAAGTCAGGAGCAGAAATAAGCCCCTTGTTTCTAGCTTCACATGTTTCTCATAATTTGCGAGGGTTCTGATTAGTTAGCAACCACATAGAAAGCCAACCAGAAAAGTTCAGAAAGCCAAGACAACTAGGGGTGAATACAAGAACAATCTTCCTAAACCAGAGTTTAGAACATCCTGAGGAGACAAAGTACTGACAGAAGGCGGGGAGGAGGGGGAGGGAAGAACTGCAGACTACATGCACACAAACAAGAACAGCCTATAAGGAGAGGAAACAAGAACCTCCAAGAGAAGAATCTTTTCAGTGCCTAGTCTCAGTTCATAGTAGGAAGGGATTACAGTAATAAAGCTATGTATAATACGAAACTGTAGATATTATTTCCTTTTTTCTTTTCTTTTTTTTCACTCTTGATGAAACTGTTTTGCCTCAACAGTACTTTTTATGCTGAGGCACTTCTGTCCCAGGCTAAACTTGGGTTTGCAGCTCAGTGGCTCAGCTGATCAGCCATCCAAGCCCCACGTCATCTGAAATGTTGATATAAAAGTTTCAGGCTCCCCCAGAGGCATACAGCTACTTTGTGTGTCCATAAACTCCTGCTAAATGATTTCTGTAATTCACCCAAACACCAGACATACCCCTAATGACAAGCAAGCAGTATGCTGCATTTGCAGCAACAAAAATAGATGTCACTGAGAGTACAGCCACTCAGTTTGAGGACATATGACCTCTATATGCAATACAAGACCTGCTATAAAGCAATTTCCCAACTTCATCTTAAACACATGCAGCTGCTGCAAAGCATAAGGTAGTTGAGATGAATACAGGAAGAGCAGCGTGAAATCTAGTGTCCTTTGACAACTCAGGGAACAGGCTACATAATGTAACAGTTTCATTTACCCTCAAACTGTAGCTCTCTTGGAAAGCAGTTTATACCTACAGAAGCCTGGCCTCATCTACAGTAGCTTAACAACCTTGCTAAAATAAAACCACTGATGAGCCAAGTTTGACTTTTATACTTCAAAATACTGTTAGGCACACCTCCAAAGCTCAGTTCAACTGGAATTAGATGATGCATCATTCACATGGATAGGAAAGACCCATGAAGATTTCTGCTCCATGAGAACTGCTGGAGACACAGCACCTCTAGTTTCAATAGAGGGAACTTGAAAGGCGCTTAGATACAGTACAATTGTGCTCAGCACAAACACTTATATCTGACAAGAAAAACTACATCTTTGCAAACCTCACTATTACAATAAGTAGCGAGCGAATGGGTAAAATATAAAAGTACAATTTTCCATCTGCATCCACAACATTCACAGATAAACTCCAAATATGGAGGTCCCTGGATCAGCTACATTAGCTGCTTGCTGGTGACAGAGGGCTAAAGCACAGCATTATGAATAGAAGCCTAAGCTTTGGTATTGAAAAAAAATAAAAGTCCTGCCATCATTCACAGAAAAAGAGCAGCTTTCAATTAAGAGGATTTCTATCACACAGGGCATTACAGAGCTAACCATGAAGAAGAGGCCAATAGCCATCAGCAGTATGTCACTCCACCTTTTTATAGACTACTTCAAAATGACTGTCAGAATTATGTCTGGAAAAGACGACATCCGTATAACAACAGCAGATAAACTGTTGGTTTCATTAGCAATCTTCTCTCGAGATTACTCGGAACATGCAAAATAGCATTTGTGATTCATTTCAGGTGGAGATCTAATCTTAAGCTCCTTAAATGTGTGCCACAATTAGCTCCTATAACTGAATACACCAAAAATCTCTTCCAACCCTCTCCATTTATCTTCTTTTTAAGGAGCAGTGGGATCTGTGCTTACCTCCCTCATCTCACAGAAACAACTGCGTTGCTGACCGTGTCCTGAGACCCCCAACAGAGATCAAGGAGACTGCTTTGGCATCAAGCTCAGGATGCTCCAGTTAAAATTATTTCCCCTACCTTGTTATGGCAATGGGAAACCAGTCACAGTAGCATCACACTTAATGAGAACGCTAAATAGCAATGAGAGCTGCAGCGGCAATTCATGCTATCAAATAAATACACTGACAAAGGCTCAGCCAAGTCAATGTGCTAAATGGACAAGCAAGACGTTCTCTCCTCGAATAAAAATCTGGTTTATGTGACGTGTGAACACCTGTTGATAATCCACTTTGGGCCGCCGCCTTCTCCGTGACTGGCTTCTTGCACGGGTACCACCAGCATTGGCACCCTCTGTGTGGGCAGTCCCGCTACCCACATCAGCTTCACCTCTGGCAGCCAGATGCAGACTGTCACCCGGCATCTTCTTTTCTCCAGCTCTGCCCAAGCGTTTCTGCCTCTCGCGCTCATCTTCTGTTCTCCCTCGTCCTGATCCAACTTTCAATCCCAGCATCTGAGAGTCATTTGTCAGGGCTAGCTCCTCTGAGACAGTCTTTGAGTCAGCTCCCTTCTTTACTGAGGACTCCTGCAGTTTGAGTCTGTCAAACAGCTGTAAAAAAACACATTTATGTGTATGATCACATTCATAAAACGAGAGGCCGCTTGTTCAGCATTTCTACATGGTATTTGCATATACAATCCCAAATCGGAGCTGACAGTGAATTAGTGAAGAATCTTTACCAGCAATAAAAACTACATTTTCTTGCCAAACAGTGACATAAGGTGAATGGATGTCTTGCATGCACGTGAGCGTCTTTATGTGAGCACTGACAAATTTAATTTGGGGAGCAAAACTGATGTGCAGTAGCATTTAACTTGGTCAGGAACAACAGAAAGCTACCAAGTTACTCCATTAGCTCACTTTCCCCAATGCTCTTCTAACATTGTCAGATAGTATGAGAGAGATTTCCATCCTTGTATCTTCAGACAGGACACGAATCCCTAAGATAAGGGGCCTCAATCAGCAAAGAGCATATACTGAAAAAATGATGGACCTCTTGTGTTCCCCAAACTAAACTAAAAGATGCCATGCAGGTGTTCTGGGAGGTGAGCAGACCACAAACAATAGAAAAATAATAAAAGCTAGAGCAGCAGATCCAAAGCACTGCATGAACTCATTAATCTAAGAATACGTGGTGCTGAAACTGGAAAAGAAACTGTTTTCACTCTGGCAGCAGGCAAGCTTTTATGAAATACTGACAAACTAAAAGGATTCTCAGTTAGCCTGTCTCTTCCCAGCAACAAGATGGAAAGCCAATCCCTGTTAGAGTGGGCTAAAGGAACAATGACAACTTGATTATTTTTAAGTAATCTTTAAAAAAGGAAGAGGGGGATCGATCAGAAAACAGATTTAAATGGCAGGAATTTGAAAGCATATTCCTTGCCATGAAACTGTTTAGAAGTTTTTGTGATGCTTCTCTGATGTTCAAAAGGCCCAGAGCTATGCCATTCAACAGGCACTGCCCTGTCACATTTTTTTTTCCTCATTGTTCAGAAGTTCATCTATCGCCTCTTCAGTTCTCAACTTTGTAAACATCTTTTTTTGCAGCTGGATCCTGGAGTGTGTCTCACTTTGGAGCAACGTGCAGAATCTTGGGCTTCACAGTACCTAGACTAGAAGTTCAAGTGACCAAACAGATGTGCTGTTTCGTTGGCTGGAGACAAAGACTGTTGCTCCAGGAACATCAGTATCGTAGTTATGCACTGCCAAATCACCTGGCAGGACAAATGCGGACCAGATCAGTCATGGGTGCAAAAAATCCACAAAACACATAAATCAAAAACCACAGAGTGAGCTTATAGAAAGTCAGCATATCGCACTAAGCAGTGGCAGCAACTGTGATCTGATACTAGGAACTCTGAAGTGGAACTTCTATAACACTGAACTATGGTCAAGGTACTTTCAAAGAGGTCAGAAAACTGGTTTCTTTTGCCCCAGTTCAAGCCGTTTTAGAGTCATCTGTAATATAAGGAGGTAAAACATTTCAAATGTAAATACAGTTTTCCAATCAATGCTCCTCTTTTACTACTTTGAAAAGGAGATACTTACAAAAAAAAAAAAAAAAAAAAAAAAAAAAAGAAGAAGAAAGAAAACTGGAGATGGTTATATACCCGGGTTAGTGTGAGCTGAGGTTCTGCGTAGAAAGCTTTGCCCATTATTGGTTTCCTGTACGTCTCATCCACGTCTGTCAGGGCCTAGAAGATAAAAGAAATGGAAAGGTCAAAATTAAGAGAAAACATGAAGAAGCTTTGGACCAGCTTTGTGTCATAGCACTATGAAATTATGTTCTATCTGAAAGAAAATCCGCCCTAGGAACAAGCTGTGCTTTGGAGCTGGTTTCTTAATCATCTGAGTTGTACTGAGGTATAAAAGCAAGAGCAAAGCCTAGCATCCATTCTGCATTACTTGCAAATCTTTGAGAGCCTTGCCTGCAAAATCCTTCCCCCTCTCATCCTCCCCACCATTTCCAAACTTTTCACAGCTCCAGTCTCACAAATATTTAATAGCTGCTTTTCCATCCACTGTCTTTAAGATCTTCATGAGGTAGAACACAGGGAAAAGCTTTTGTCACTGACATCCCAGTGATGTGTTAGTGAAAAAACACAGAAGTGGCTACCACTATAACAAGATTGGGTTTTGCAGAGAAAGCTTTGGAAGCTTCTGATACTCCTCATATTCTACCTTCCTGGGTTCTTATACAAAACCTTTGAAGATGCTGGGAACTCTTCAAAGGTTCTCTCTCACCTAAAACCTTTCTAAGATGGTTAGGCACCTCTCAGATGTACCAATCTACCACCAAGCACCACTTAGGTCTGAAACACAGCACTCAGTGCCAGAGCAAATTAGCTGTATGAACTACAATACCACATTACTCTTCTCAAAATGAAGTTTGCTTAAACCTTTTGCAAATTTCAAGTTTTCGATATAGCAGTTATAAATCAAGGGCTTGAACAATAATTACCATATTCCAGAACTTGTCAAATGCAACCAAAAACCCTGTGCAGACTCCACGAAGCCCTTTGAAAGTGCGGATGTGGACATTGATTTTTACACCATCTCGGACACAGCGATGAAGTTCCCCCAGTGGGCTGCCTTCATGGACTACAACAGAAAGACAACATCACCAGTCTTCAACAAAATACATACATATATATGATACGTAGAAATCTACTCTATGAAGAAGTATGGCAGATCTTGGTACAACATTTGTCTTCATAGCAAAAGAAATAAGAAGCCCCAAAGCACTGTAATGCACTGCAGTTGTGGCAAGGAAGATTTAGGTTAGATATTAGGAAAGATGTCTTTACTGAGAGGGTTGTCACACATTGGAACAGGCTGCCCAGGGAAGTGGTTGAGTCACCATCCCTGGAGGTATTCAAAAAGTGCGTAGACGGGGCACTCCATAACATGGTTTAGTGGGCATGGATGATGGTTGGACTCGATGATCTTGAAGGTCTTTTCCAACCTAAAGGATTCTATGATTCTACTAGACCACCAAAACTCTTCTTACAGTGGGGACAGCAAAGACTTCAGAAAATATGAAGGTTTCGCTTTGCATAACCTGCAGCCAAATCAGCCTTAGCTGCAAATCTTTTTGCTACATTTCAAAAACATACTAAGTAATGCTAATCTTAAATAAAAGTGGTTCAGAGGGAACAGAAGGCTCACAGAGGCAGAGATAATTTTGCAGAAAAGACTAATGCCTAGTTAAGGCTACCTCAGATTAGTTACAACCTGTTAAAGTATTGTATCAGATGTGTTCCTTTTCTTTACAAGGACATTTCTGAAACAATGAATGACTCAAAGTTCTTCAACTAACTAAACTGGATCAGTTTAAATTGACGAAAATGTATTGTTTCAGTTAAACTTTCAGCAGCCAGCCAAATGTACATCAAAGATGTACAAGTCTCTGGCAAAGAAATAAAATTACTATAAGTAGCCACCAATGAAACCATGCTAAACCACAGAACAATAATGGGCAATTCAGGGCAAAACCAAAGGAATTCAGTAAAACATAAAGCTTATGTGGTACACACAAGCCTTATCTGCACACTAGAAATCCTTGCAAGCCTAAGTTATCTAGAGGCATAGATATTATTTACTTAACAACTTCTACTCACACCATGGCAAAGCCATTCCAGTGGTAAATTACAGCTACCCATTTGCTTGTACAAACACAGCCCCAGGATTGCTGTACAATTCCTACTAAGAGTCAGGGAAGAGTATTGGTCTAAAATCTCACACAGTTCTTCATATTAATAAAATACGTGAGTCAGAGATGATCTCTTGTCTTGTGCTTTAGGGACTATGTATGCAAGGTTTGATTTGAACACTAGAAGATGCATCCTGTCAATGTAAAACGTTACTGTATGATAGCTGATCTGCAGTACTTGGCTGCATGGTAATTCTTAGCCCACAGCAGGGAAATCTAAAGCAGTTTCCTCTGAATTAACCTAATCACATTTATTTTTTGAGATCCATTGTCTTCTTGCCAGCCCTCTTCAGCTAGATAGCTGGAGAAAATTGCTTTCACACAGAGCATAAGCTCAGTACCTCCCAGCTTTCCTTATGGGGGTCTTTTCATGAGTCTCTGTGCTTCCTTCAGCCAAACTGATGATGAACTTATGTTCTGAATTCACAAGTCCATCATGGGAACCACAGATGACACCATCACTACACCAGATAGATACTTTTAATCAGATAACAGTATTTTTTCTAACCAAACCTGCGAATTTACAGATCATTTTAGATTTAGATTTTTTTTTTTAGATTTTAGATTCTAATGTTTCCTTTACATAGGAACTTTATCTACTTCTTATAAATATCTAAGTACAATCCTTATTTCCAGCTATGCCTTTGCTTGTCGGCACCCCATTAGGCCTAGTAGAAAACACTACTTTACAGCTCTGCCAAATCTAGACAATACATGCTTTTCCCACTATTCCTTGCTGCATAAGGTTCTGGCTTCACCAGGGCAGACCTCCAACTTCACCTGATCAAAAGGGTCCAGAACACATAATCCAAAGACCTTTCAACAATCTGACATCCACTTCTTGGAAAAAATAAAACCAGCAACACAAGGAACTTATTTTTGCAACACACCCCTTCTGCAAGCATCAAAGCCTGTAATGACCAGGCTCTGCATGCAGCTAGATTTGCCTACAGCTGTTGATGCTGTTAAGTACCAATATTAACAATTTTTCAATCCACAGGGAAAAGAGTTACCTAGCTGGTTTTGTACTCAAAATCCAATCCCTATTTGTATAAAATAGGCACATGCTTAATACCAGGATTCTGAAGAATGGCTAGAAAACTACTGTAAGCCAGAGGGCAAGTACCCCAGGAAGGAGAGACTAAAGATCCAAACTCTGGTTAAGTTCAAGTCCCTGCCCTCAGGGTAGACTTTATTAAGAGGCAAGATTGAAAAAAAAAAAAAAAAAAAAAAAAACAACCCCCAAAAAACTCCCCCAAAACCCAACAAACCAAGAGCAAAGCAAGTTAGAATAGCTGAAATAACTCAGAACACTATCAAATGCCTAACTGCTCTGTAGTAACCATTTGCACATGAGTTCTCTGCCCCTTGGTAAATGCAAAGTAATTAGAAATAGCTTCTCCTGAACTGATCCAAAACAGGCACTGCTAAAGTAGCTTCCTTCTTACTTTTATGGCTACATCTGAAATCATGACAGGCAAAATTTTAGCTCTATTTTACATTTCTGACCTACTGAATTTAAGGAACACGTCATACCTTGTCACAGCTACCTGGGAGCACAGCATCACAACCGTGGGATGCAGCAAACCATGTATCACAGTTACTTTCAGAGGCAGCTACTGCCTTAGAATCCAAGCTTCAAACACTGGCCCACCTGTGGTGCAGACAGGCCCCCTACTTACAGGGAAAGCACACAATTTTGGCTGTAAATTATTCTTAAAACTCTCCAGACTGCTGAATAGCACTATGTCAGTTGTGCCAGTATTCTTCAAAATCCACGCTGTGCAGCTTTAGATGTGTGGATATTAAATATGTGCTCTTAATAGAAGCATATAATTTGTTTGCTAGACCACCATGGAAGTTAATTTTTACAGAAGTTTTTTTGTTTCAATTTCCATCACAGTTACCCAAATACAGATACTTTATATTAAGATCCTAAATCAATATTTAAGGTCAGTTCTTTAGGAAATCCTACACCAACAGAACCTCCGCATTTGTGGGGAACGCTAAGTTGACATGGTATTTAGGATCATGCAGCACCTATGGCAATCAATACATTATGTTTTGGTGTCTGAGCAAGAAAGAAGTCCTGCTTTGGGCATTCAGAATTGAACATTTTGGGCTTTGCCTTTTTACAAAAAGAACATTACAGTGATGCTGGTAATTAGAAGAGATGCTTTGATTCCAATAAATACCCAGTATTTTTAATTAAGTGCACTAAACCAGCATCTCATTTGATAGCAATGCCATTCGGTTCTTGGTGTAGATGCACAAGTTGCACCCTTTAATGTTTAGGGGCTATTACCCTGACTGCATGCATGAATTTAGACAAGAAACTTGTATCATCATCACAGATACCTCATATGGCAACATCACAGCTGCCTCCCACCTCAATCCCCTGTTCTATCATGACGTTACTAGAAACGCCAGCGTTGTATTTATGCCCCCAGGACGTACAGTTAGTAACCAAGATATAGCAGTGCGTCACAGGCTTGTGCTGCGGTTATAGAATCATAGAATCCTTTAGGTTGGAAAAGACCTTCAAGATCATCGAGTCCAACCATCATCCATGCCCACTAAACCACGTTATGGAGTACCCCGTCTACGCGCTTTTTGAATACCTCCAGGGATGGCGACTCAACCACCTCCCTGGGCAGCCTATGTCCAATGCGTGACAGTCCGCTCAGTAAAGAATTTTTTCCCTAATATCTAACCTGAATCTCCCTTGCCGCAACTTGAGGCCATTATGGTTTAACTATGAGCTGCCCGGGCTCAAATCTGATTAAAACCAGTACTTTTGAAAGCACAGCAGTTGCTCATCCTTTTTGCCTTGAAATCAAGAGGATGAACGTAATTAACCAACTAACAGGCAAGGACGTCACCATAACAAAACCATTGCCCTCCCCGAGTAAGCAGTCCCCTGAGAAGCGCCGTTCCTCGTTTCTGCACGGTTTTCCCAGCCTTCCACCCAGCACTTCGGTCTCATTTCCCACGCGAACTCCACCATTTCCCCCCCACCCCCCGCTGTCACCCCACCACTTCTCTTCAGCCGCCCCCTCGCTTCGAACACCCAAACTCCGGCCCGACGCCACCTCAGCCCCCCACGGCCTTCCCCATCGCCCCTCAGCCCAGCGCAGACCCCGCTCCTCGCCCTCACGCCCTCCGCCAGCCTCCCAGCCCCCTCCCCGCTCCCCTTCCCCACCCCAGCGCCCCTCAACCTGCCGCCTCGCCTCGCCTCACCTCACCTCCCGCCCGCCCCCAGCCCCCGGGCTCCCCCCCTTCAGCCGCCGCGGAGCCGCGCTCCCCTCCCTCAGGCCGCCCGCGCCCTTACGGGGCATCCTGGTGAGGACGTTGCGCGGCGCCCGCCGCCGCCGGGCCGCCGCGCCGCCCTCGGCCGCCTCCCGCTCGGGGCCCGCGTTCACCATGAGGCTGCGGAGGCGCTGGATGCGCTCGGGGTCGGCGGCGGTCGGGCCGCCTCCGCGGCGGGCGGTGCGGGCGGCGGGCGGGCCGCGGCGGGCGGGCGCGGAGCGGCGGCCGCGCGGGCGGAGGAGGCCGCGCTGGAAGCTCTCGTACTCGGCGAGGTTGTTGAAGCAGGGCGCGGCGGGGAAGGGCAGCGGCGTGCTGGCGGAGTAGAGAGCCAGCAGCGGGTCGAAGCGGCTGGAGCTCACGTCCAGGCGGCTGGGGCTGGGGGAGCGCTCGGCCCCGGGCCGGCGGCGGGGACGCCGCTGCTCCGCGCCTCCCGCAGCCCCCTCGTCCTCCTCCATGGCGGGCGGCGGCCCGGACCGCCACCGCCGCCACTAGGGGCCGCTGCCGCGCCGCCCGGCGCGTCCCCCAAGCTAAGCAGGGCCCGGGCGGGGCGGGGCGGGGCGGGGAGACGGCGGAGCACCGCCCGGGACCGCGACCGCGACCGCGACAGACGGGGAGGAGCTGCCGCCGCCCGGGGTGCGACTCCACCGGTGGTCTCTGGGCTGCGGCCCCTCTCCGCAGCCCAGCCCGGAGCCCCCCCCCCCGGCTGTCCTGGGGGTGCTCCCCCGAGCAGGGAGCTCGCTCCACCTGTCCCGGGCCATGAAATGGCACCCGGGCAAAAGGCGGTTGCGATAGAATTTGCGGTTTAATCCGTAAAAGCGGATCCAGCGCAGAGAGATTTCTCCAAAGAAAAGCGAGGCGAGGCGCGTTAGTGCCGCAGAGGGGTTTTGCTGTGACAGATTCCACCCCCTACCATTAATCTTTCATAACTGGTTCCCGTACGTTTTACGGTTCCTGTTACAGCAATACAACATCAGCCAGAAGCTGCCGACCAGCTCCAGAGGAAACTCCTCTTTCTTCACCGGGCCACAGTACAGGACTTTGGCAGCCACAGAAATACCCACGAGTGCAGGCACAGGACACGGGTTGGGCAGCGTGTGCCACTCATGCCAGTCTACGTCTTGAACTTTGTGACGACACGTTTTCCCCTACAGCTATGAAATCATGTGTATGACTTTATGCATGAGGATAGCACAGGGAGTTTCTTTCTTTAGCATTTACATTAGCACAAATTAAAGGCTGGGGCTGTACAGACAATCCACACCTCGGTTCCAAAGTCTGCATCCATATGTAAACAAATATGTTTACTTATTACATATTATTAGTGTAAGGATGAGTTAATTAGAAAATGTGCCAAGGACAAGACCCAATACAAACCCACTTTTTACACACACACACAGTACATACATTCTGCAATACAATCCATTTACCTATTGGGTAGTCGTAATATATATGATAAAAAAAAAATCTACATAATTTTTTTTGGGTCTTTACTCAGACTGCAAAATCTAGAACTCTAGAACAGTTACTTTATACATGATGTCCAAAGTCAGGCACCAGATAGTAACACACAGCATTTCAAAGTCAAGTAAATTACATTTGTGTTACAAGACAAAAAAAACAGACAGACAGATGGGAAGTTCTTAGCGGTAAATGACTGGTGCAATGATTCATTCAGAATCATCATCTCACAATCCCTCATATCCTCTTCCTGAGAATTATACAGCCCATTCTACAAATCAAAAATGATATGCATTCTCTCATTGCGCGTACTTAACTGCTCAGTATTAGCACACAGCAGTAAAGGAGAAGCCCTGTGCTATCATAAACACACAGATACATTGTTTAATCTCAGGAAGAAACTGCAAGTAGTAGTTTAAACAGGTACTGATGTAGTGTTTTTAAAAAACAAAACAAAACACACAACCCCCCCCCCCCCCCACACACACACACCAAAATGCACATTGCCTTAAATGTGTACGTTCTTTCTGCCGGAAGAAAAGGGGAAACAGGCAGTAGGCTGCTATGCAAATTTGTGGGAAACTAACTCAGTACCGACCTTCTTCAGTCACATTTGATCCTTCTTTTCCATTTTTTTAGTCAGTCCCAACTGCTGACTCTGTCTCCCTTAGCAACAGCTCGCCAGATTACTGTTCTAGCACCATGTTTTTGAAACCAGCACGGTTAAAACCAGTAATAATATCCTTATAAATACCTATTATATATATCATTATAGTTGTATTCCTCTGCTGAAAGAGGTTATTTCCCTCAAATTCCAGTTACACAGGGACAAGCCCCTTTACATTAGCAGGAATATTTCTGCTCTGAGAGTTTAACTGTTTTGTCAAAGGGTCTTAACTGATAGTTAAACCAGAACAAAACTGTGCATAGACCACGTAGCACACACTCACCCCTTCCCTCTAACATGTATTGTCCGGACTGCTACATCTGTATCATCCCTAGGAAAATCAGAGAACAGCGATACAAGTTCTTGTTGGCACCCTCTTTGCAGGCACCAGGAACGTTCTCCTGTGTTGTTGCCTTTCACTCTACTGCACAGTAGGAGATAGATGACTTCCCAGGCCACGGAGGATGAGAGCACAATGTCTACCCATGTCCTAAGACAATTCAAGTCTCTACAGTATCTTTATTATTAACTTCACTGTTTGGAACATTCGCCAATTACTAGTAAAAGTCCCAGGAATGAGAAAGGCCAAGTAAGACACAGAGAATTTTTATTATTTTTCTTTTTAATTTTTAAAAAGTATAAAAATCCTGTGCATTTGAAAAAGCTTTTAAAAATCGGTCATAGGGAACTGCTGGGCTACTCCATTTCCTTTCTGTAAGAATCAGAGACATGAGGCAGTTGAACAGTTTGTCACTGATCTGACTAAACACACTAGCCTTAATACTAAATACCAACTGAAGTATTCTGGTCCACCTCAGTTAAAACAAAAATCAAAAGAATTATTTTCTCCTCTGCTTTTAACTGTTCAAACATGAAAGCTTTTTTATAATTTGGCAGTTCAGTAAAATACCTCATGGTTTAAATGCTATAGAAATCCATGAAATTTCTATACATATTTTCTACAATTATGCATGTACAAGGAAGGAGCAGTCTTAGTTTATCATGAGTTCTTAACATTTAAAATATAATATGTTTTTAGGTTTTCCATGTGGGCATATCCTTGCATGTCAGACAACATACCGGTGTCTTTTTCAGTCCTAAAACCAATGTAGTTGTTGAAAAGGGTTACAGGTTAAACTCTGCCAGCCACCATTCATACTCCTCACTTGCCAACGACCCAAGCAGAGCAAAATGTAGACTACCAGTTACAGTCATCAGAGATATCAACTATCCTCAGCCAGAATCTCAGGATACTCCTCCCAGAACTGGTCCCCAATAATGTCACAGTGCAAGGGAACAACTTTAGTCCTAGTCCGGGTCACTTCAACTTCCTTTTCTTCTGCTTCCTTTGGCAGTTTTATTTTCTTTGTCACGACTTCATTAGTCTGAAAATACAGTTGACACATTATCAGACACACAAGACTCCAGAGGGGATTCACAAACAGACAGGAAACAAAGCTACAATAAAAGCAGCTATCAACCCTATAGCATACTACAGAATTCGAACACTGCCTCTTTTGAAAGAGAGTCTATTCTCAAATCAAATACTAATACATGAGCAGTTGAAACTGCATGTCATCATCACATGGCTCGAAGAAATTACCTGCAAATTCACATAGCTCATTGCAAGTATTCTTGAATAAAGTACAATATTTAATTAGGAGATATATAAAGCAAATGGTAAATCTCGCAAATGTCTACAATTACCAAGAAAAAAATACACATAAGGAACAAGTGGAATATATTTCCACGTGGGAGCCTCTATCTGTTCAAATGAAGTAATAGAAATTGTTGGCCAAAATTTAAATAAAAAAAGAAAAGAAAGGATTAGAATTTTTTTACATATAGAATGGAGAACTCTTAACATACACAGATGGGATCCTGATCACACAAAACACACATATGTCTACTTAAGATCTCCTAGTACAGAAGGGCACTAAGGCCATAAACATTTATGATTCTCTGGGGTCTCATCTCATACAAAACACAGGACAGGAATTTCTTCCACTAATTCTGGATCAACAATGTAATCCTAGAAAGATTAATATTTCCAAGTTATCATTAAAAGGAATTCCCTATTAACAGATGCACTCCTTACTATGCTTCTTTACAGAAGCAGAAAAGGACTAAGCATACTACGAGCTGAGCCACACTGAATGGAAATTCATCATTCCTTCACAGCAGAAATACTTGGGATCTACTCCTGTGAAGGGCCTGGCAGAGACCCCAATGATTACCATATCAAACTGACAACAGTCATTAAAACCTAATTTTTGCAGGAAGCAGAATACTTCATCAATTTTCAAAGCCAGTGACATTCAGAAACCAACTGTATGATTCATTAAACAAGGGAGATTTATCTAGCAAATACATCAGCCCTGCAAAATTCTACACATACACTGTCATCTGCTGATACATGTTTTCTCTCAACGGTCATAATTTGTATCTGAGCCAGACTTCAGAGACTAGTTTTTATACTATGCTCATAGATACAGATATCTCAAAAACATCTCCAAAACAATTAGTCATCTTACACATCATTATATGGCAAATATGGTTAGTTCTAAAATATATTTATGCATACACATGCATTTGGGATACACCTGGTGATCTTACAGTGTAGCTTGTCTGCCATAGTGTACCTATTTAAAATATAAGCATGAAGCAAATGGTAATACAGTTTTTTACCTTCTGCCATATTAAGACAGTTCCTTTTCTATACATCAAAGGTTCATTGTTGTAGTTGATGTTGAATTCAGAAAATAAGATTTCATTCTTATCTCCAGCCAAAGTTCCCTGAGAGGAAATGAAAAGAAAAAGTACTCTCACAGAAAACAAACAAACAAACTGAATCTCTAGGGTAGAAGACATGTGAATATTGGAAATAAGGCTGATATTTACACAGGTTTTTCACCTTTAAATTACAAGGTTTAAATATGTCTCCCAACAGAGGAATTATTTCCAACTGCCAAATGAGGATATTAAAAGAGAGGGTTTTTATTACATTTTCAAGACAAATAGAAGAAAGTCAACAGACTCCAGGAGAAAACAGAAATAATCTGAAATCTGCACAATAAGACAAAATACCACAGAAGGGACTGGGAATCAATAGCAGCTGAATCCTGCCATTGTACTTCATGTGTATGGATACTGGCTGTTTATAGGACATTTCTAAGATTTCTGAACTTGCTAATTAAGAAATTAAAATCCTGCTAATATTTGACCAAAAATACCTTATTTGCTAATCATATTAACATCTGTACAATTCAAGAAGTTGTTGGATCGACACCCATAAAATTATTACAGTAAGAAGAGACAAGCCAGCCAGGGCTGCTGGGTAGGCAAGACACAGCTTTGCAAATCTTATGATTTTCTTTGTAGCTGGAAAGAAGCACGACCTCAAGAGACTCTTACCTGGAGTCTATCCTGTGCTTGCACTGGTGTCAAACCACTTCGCTGTACAAGCATCCAAAACACTGTATTATAAAGGTTATTAATATGGCCTACAGAAAAAGAGAAAAGAGAGAGAGAATATTTATCAAAACTGAGTGACTACTCAGAAAAAACAGCTTTATTTCCAGAGTCATATCCAAGAAACAGCCATGAATAAAGGGGAATTAATAGTATCAGTTGCTAGAAAAGATACAATCTTTCTGATCCTTTTTTAAGGTACTTCATATCATAAGAATGACTAGAAGATAGATTTCATTATAATTCTGAAAAGGGAGAGCAGAGGCTGAAGAGTGTTTATGTGTAACATAAAATACCTTCATTTGAGCAACAGGGACTAGGTACTAACAAAATACTAGAAAGTAAATCCAATGGTCTGTTCTAGCATGGAATAGATAGCACTTTTGATTGCTACATGGTGTGAATTTGAACATTCACATCTTTTCACTAAAGATTACCTGGCTAAAGAAACCCGGAACATACAAAACAATAAATTAATTCTATTAATAATTCTAGTATTTCCTATGCTGAACTCACTCCCAAGATGCAATGAATGTAGTTGTAGCCTGAAGACTCAGAATTTCAGCCAGTATTTCTGTATCCATACAAAGACCAAACCAATTCTAATATTGTTTATTTAAAACCACCAACCTACCTGCTGTTCATTCACTGATACCTGTGTATATACAAATACACTGGCAATAAAAGCATTTCTATTCAGAGAGGAAGAGAACTCAGCTGCACAAATCTCTGTCTTCTAGAAACACTTACAATCTGCTTGTCTCCAGCTGAGGTAGTCCTTTAAATTTTGGTTGCTGGGATACAACACAATTCGTCCATCAAATCCTGGTGGGTACATAAGTTGCTGGTCCTTAAAGTAATCCTTCCAATAGAAAACGTAACTTGAGGCAAACTGGGAGACCACATGAGTCATGAACTTACTTGCAAACACAAAGCAAAAGGAAAAAGAAAGGGATACATCAATATGATTATGTATCTGCAATTATCTGAGGTATCAGTAGCGATAATTCTGGTGGACAGCAGCATTTCTTAAATAATGGCCCAACAGATCAGCAATGGCATACAGTCTTTTGAAGAACAGGAAGTACTGAGAATTGAGTAAAGAGTTTGGAAAGGTGACGTTTTGTTAAAAGAATGTTTGTTTCTAACGTTTGTTTTATCAAAACTTGTTTTAAAAGCTCTGCATCACTGGACATATTTTCCTGAAAGATCACAAAGAGTTCATATAAAGAACCTGAACTATTTGTAGTGTACGCACCCAAACACAGCCTTACTCCTAACCTCTGTGTGTAGATAAAGGCAAATCTAAAGAATAATTACAGGTTCAGAGAGAGATGTTAAAAAGCAGCTGTTACCTTGCTCTTCTTTTAAACCATCTACTCTTCTTTTTGAAAACAAAACTATATTCATCACTCTGTCCATAAGCAATAGCAATATCCTCCAATTCTTGCATCACTGTCTGGGCACACTTGGTCATCAGATGAAGAGCACGGTCATCATTTGGTTTTTTGAACTCATGCTGCTCAGAAAACCTTCAAAGTAAAAACGGTTGAATAAGAATCCCTTAAAAAGCTACTAAAAATGCTGACCCATTCATTTTCCTCATATTTGCTTTCCACGAATATTGATTGCCAGTATCCTGTTAATACTGTCAGAGAATTCCCTCCAGTTATGAAAAGCGGTAATAAAAAAAGCTTGTTTTATACATTCTGGATAACCCATTTTCTTTCCCATCAGTATCTCACCCTAACCAGTCCTTCAAAAAGTCTGGTTTCTGTATTTTACCCGGAAAAGAATGACAAATGCTACTTTTTGTAAACTCACTTTCTCCTAGGGTGCCTTTTATATGCAGTGCAACAAGGGATTATCCCTTAGGGCAACATTATCAATAAAGTTGTCAGAACTTGAGAGTTTTACCAGAATCCCACGTGACTAAACCAGACATCAAGCCGCCAGTGAGAATATGTGTCATTGACCACTCGAAAGAACTGTGCTCTAGTTATCCCAAAGAAAGGCGACTGCCACACAGACACTGACTCCAAACACCAATACCTATCCCTGTAAACCAGTTGCTGTCCCTCCCCCAGCACACCCAAGGCACTGGTATACCATTTCCCCGCCACCTTGCCGAAGGCACGGTTCTGAAGCTGCCCGTGGCCACCGAAGACAAAACGACAGCAATAATTCCGTACCCTGGAGAGGCCCAGCGAAGAGTTCACGGGCATTAGGGGAGAAAGGAGGGTTTGCAACCCCCGCACCTTTAGAATTCACACAGGTCGGGCAGGGAACAGCCAAGGCCAACCGCACGGCACCAGTCAGGATCCCTCTCCTCGGCACAGCACTCAGAGCCCGCACCCCCAGCGCCTTTAGGCCGAGGAAACTCCCGCCCGCGCCCCACCGTACCCCAGCCCCCGTCCTCCCGCTCGCTGAGGCGTCGCCATAGCGACCACACCGCTAGAAGCGCCCCGGCCATTGGCTGCCCGCCGGGCCTTCACCTGTGGAAGTTGCGGCCGTCCAGCCGGACCACTATCCAGCAGTTGGGCAGACAGGTGTCGTCCGCCTCGAAGTCCCGCACGTACTCGAACTTGCTTTTCGCCATGGAGAGGCGGCGGCCCCGCAGACAGCTCGCCCACCGCCCCCTCCCCGGAGAGATGGCCGACACCGCCCGCCGGCACACCAGCATGGCCGGAGCGGAAACGGAAGCGGCGGCCGCCCGCCCTCCGACTGTAGGGCGCCGAGCCCTTCTGGGCGTCCCAGGCGGACCTCTCGATGGTTTCGGCGGACCTCCGCCGGCGGTCTCCATGGCGACCGCATGGCGTGGCGGGGGAGGGAGGCGGGATCGTGCGCGCGCGCCCTTTGGGGCCGGGGGGGCGGCGGCGGCGGCGGCGGCGCGCGGGGCCGGCGAGCGTTGGCCCAACGACCGGGGGCGGCTTAAACGGCCTCGGCGGGATGGAGCGGGGGGCCAGGGCGCGCCCGCCTCGCTCCGGGGCTCCCCGGGAGCCGCCGCCGGGCCCCCGGCGCCCCCCGGCGCCCTCCACGCCGGAGGAGGCCAAGGTCCCCCTCAGGGTGCTGCGCGTCAAAGTCGAGAAGCCCGATCCGGGGGAGGGAGATGCGCCGGGCCGCCTCGGGGACAGCAGAGAGTCGGCAGGGGAGTTCGGGGGCTCCCCGGGCCCGGGGCAGGGGGAAGAGGAGGCCCGCGGCAACGTCAATAGAGAAGGGGGCCGCGATGGGGGCAGCGGAGAAGTCCAGAAGGAGGAGAAGGTGCTGGAGGAGAGGGGGAGCGGGAAGGAGCCCTGGCGAGGATGTGTCGTCAAGGTGGAGCCAACCGACGTGGCCTTCGAGGCCTGCAGGGTGAAGATGGAAAAGGACGAGGCCTGCGGGTTGAAGATGGAAAAGGACGGGGCCTGCGGGGTGAAGATGGAAAAGGACGGGGCCCCTGGGAGCTGCTGGCGCAGGCCTGCTCCCAGCGGAGCCAAGGAGCGCAAGGTGGAGATGCGAGAGGGGTTTGGGATCCCCCCCGAAGGCCTGAAGATCCCGCTGGTGTTTCAGCCCTTACCTCCCGGGACCCGCATACAGATCCAAGGCCCTCTGCCGCCGTCAGAGCTAATCCATGTGACCCAAGTGCCGGTGAAACAAGTGCCACTTAAAATGCAGTCTTTACTGGAGCCCTCAGTAAAGATTGAGACTAAAAACGTTCCCCTCACAGTACTGCCCTCTGATTCAGGTATTACGTGAAGAGAGCTAGCAAGGGTCCAGTAAGTGGCCCGCAGTTGATAGGTTACCAGATAGGAGACTGCCAGTCGGAAGGTCGTGCTAGAGAACCATCCCTTTGGGTAGACAGGAGCTTGTGCAACTCTCTTCTTCAGCGTAAGACATAAGCACACGGGAGCACAGAGTTCTCCAGTCGTTTGTTAATGTCAACACAGTCTTGTCCGCTTGCTCCCTGACTACATTAAACCCCTTACAGCAGTGTTCAGAATTGCACTGGGTGGTGGTTGCAAGTTTAAGGTCAGGGATCTCCTTGATTTTTGAAGCTATGAAGCATTCATACACCCTGCAAAGAAAATTTGGACATGTTAAATGAGGAACATTTTGAAACATGCAGCTTAGTAGCCTACTTTTTTTGAAAGATATTTAGGCTTTCAAAATTAATGAATTAGTTAAGTAAGGTCTTAAAAACCAGAAGACTTTTGCCTTTCATTGATAACGTGAAAGAGTTCATTTCTAGGCCTTTTTCAGAGAGGAAATTGCTTGCTCAGGGATCAGGTGTGAGGGGTCTGGGGATTCATCTCAATTTAAATGCGGTCTGTGTTTACAAAGAGCCAAAGCTGAGTGTCATGTAACAAGTCATTTGGTAACACAGGTTCCTCCAGCAAAATCAGTGTCCAAATCTGGGAAAAGAGTGAGAGAGGGGAAAAAGATTAAAAACAAACAAACCAGAAACCCAGAACAGCAACAACCTCAGCTGAGAAGTCAGGGACTGCACAGGTGTGGGACTAAACTGCCATATCATCATTAGATCTGGTCCCTGCATTGTTAGGGCTTTGCATACATATCTCTGGTGGTGACGACAAATTTGCAGTGATATGGTCTATGCTATACAATGTTTAGTTTATAAATGAATAAGTTTATAGATTCATAAGAAAACAATCTAGCCAGATGAAATCCAAATCAGTGCGTTAGCAGTCCCATATGTTTCTTTTTTTTTTTTTTTTTTTTTTTTTTTTTAATAATATGTAACAAAAGCCAGGTAAATGATTGGTTAGGCAGTGGTTCAGTGAAGGTTAGTGGAGGATACTCCCTTAGCCTTCTAGGAACCACTCTCCAAATGTGCATCGAGTTTCATGTGTTCCAAAGCTCTAGTGATTCTTTTGACTGTTGCCAAATATCCTCTTGATGTACTACTAAATGTAACCTGTATTGCATCTATTGCCTGGAAGATGATCATCTTTCCTCATTTTGTTGCATAGGTATGCCAGATACTCCATTTAGCAAGGACAAAAGTGGCCATGTAAAGCGTCCAATGAACGCATTTATGGTGTGGGCTAGGATTCATCGGCCTGCCCTAGCAAAAGCTAACCCCGCTGCCAATAATGCAGAAATCAGTGTTCAGCTTGGATTGGAGTGGAGCAAACTGACTGAAGAGCAGAAGCAGCCCTATTATGATGAAGCTCTGAAAATAAAACAAAGGCACAGAGAGGAATTTCCTGGTAAACATGTATCTATTTACCTGAATGCTTTAGAAGTGGAAGATTTTTTTCGAAAAATGGATCTCTTCCGTTAGAGCAAGTAACAGTTAGAAAAAAATTACAGATATTTCAAGCATGCAGTCCTTCTGTCAGCTTTCTAGTGCCTGAAAGCATATTAATTTTTTAAAGCATCCAAAATGATGTTTTATCCTTCATAGCCTCTGATATTTCTTATGGTCTTAGACCACCACAGCTACAGCAGCTCTTCTGAATGCTTTAGTAGTCTAATGGCCAGAGAGTGAGTTTATTGTGAACAGGGCCTGCTGCGTCATTTTACATGCTCCAGAAACAGCTGCCCAGGTGGCCTATGGTGACACATGCATCCGTTCCTTAAAAGCAGGAAAGGGAAATGCCACAGGAAGCACAAACGGCATTGTATTCTGTGGGATTCTTCAACGTGTAAACCTGGGATTCCCAAATAACGGTGTGGAAGATGTGTTTGGTTAATGTTGTAAGTCAAAGGCAAACGTACTCCTCCAAAATCTATACAGGATTCCTAGTGGGTCATATTTGCCGTTGCCTTTTGTAACCTGCAGGTATATGTGAGACTTAAAGGATTAAGGAAACAATCAGGAAAGATCCACATTTTGAATAGTCATGGTTTTCTTCCGTGCTGAATGCCCATGGTACAGTGTCATGTAACATGCTTTCCTCAACTGTGCCACCTCACTCCCCACTGTTCTGTATTTCTTTGTGTCATAAAGAGTTACTATCTAGTAACATAAAAACAATGCCCAAATGTGTCCATTTTATTTCCACCTCTGACAAAATACCCCATTTGCTAGCTCACTGAAACGAATGGAGTATTGCCATTGACTATAGGAGCAGGTTTTGGATTAATTTTTTTTTTAGACACTTCAGAATTACAGATATCAAAGCTTTACTTAAAGAATGAGACCATTCCAGGAATCAGCTATCTACATATTTTTTCATCTCTGACAGGTTGGGTTTATCAACCACGACCAGGCAAACGGAAGCGTTTTCCACTGCCTGTCTCTGCTGTATTTTCCGGCACTACTCAGAGTATCATCACTACAAATCCAGCTGGCATTTGTCCCTTCCAGTCACCTGCTTACTCTGTTGTCATCCCCAATGTTAAGAACAATATTGGACATCCAGTCTGTGAGTTTTCACTAGTGAATTATTTTAAAAATTCCAAATTTACCTATTGTAGTAAAAGTTATACATATGGTAGTATAGCTATAGTTAAAATAATTTCTCAGTCTTTCTTGACAACACTCTTTCTACCAGTCTTCCTCTGCACTGCACATCTGCTTTCTAGTCTCTACCTACTGTTTCCTCAGCCTCTTAAATTCATCTGGCTTCATTGCCCACAGATCCCTGCTATTGTCTTTGTAGCTCCTGGTTACCTCCTGCTACCTTTTGGTCTTTTTGGATCTCTTATTACGTGACACTTGCTTCCTGTTAGGCTGCAGCTGTTTCTTTTTCTTGTTCTGTCTCCACCTCACATATCTTCCCTCACCAGCTCTAACTGCACTAGTGCTCAGCCCTGCCCTACTAGGCCTGAAAAATCTTGTTAGCTTAGTCCATGGCACCTCCACCCTGATGTTAAGTGTTCCTTGGTAGTGAGGGCACCATTACTCTAGAGCAAATGCTCAGCAGCTTAAACTGCTTACATGAGACAGCAGACAGAATTGTCAACAAGGTCATAAAAAAGGAAGTTAGTAGGGTGTTAGTAATGTGTGTGCTGCAGTATTAAAGCTGAAAAAGAAATTTTTTCATTTGCACATTTTCCATGAACCTAGGTATCTATGCACACCTGGAATAGTGATATATGTAGTTGTTATGGACTTGCACATGCCCAGTTTAAGCACACATAGCTCAGCTTTTATACAAATAAAAATATAGTTACAGGAGGAATGCATTAAAAAAGTTACACCTAACCTGGAAGGACCCTCCTTTTTGTAAGTCAATATTGGCAGTGAAATAGGGTGTAGTATGACAGCCCGCAGTCAGGTATAATAGCTGACCTGCATATTTTGTAGTGAAAGAGCTCTGGCTCTGTCAGTGCATGGACAGTGGATTTCAACAACAAATACCTTAGATCCAGGCAATGTAATTTTTCTCTTTAAGCATATGACAAGGGCTGCTCTCTTTATTATGAGACAAGAAAATGAAATGCCTGTTTATTCTGTGTGATAATATTCAGAGATGTAAAAGAGAACACTCAGCTTTGTTCTGGTGAAGTTCTGAGTTAGTGATGTGATCCTTTCTCAAATCCTTCTGTAAATTGGACTGAATAAAGTATTATTTGTTTTCTTGCCCTAGTATATCTTATAATGTTATGTTGTCATGAGATGTTACTGTATTTCATTCCAGAGTTTACTATCCTATTGCCATTGAAATGATTCTTAAATACAAACTGTAAAAATCTAGACACATTTAAGTCCTGTCAACTCAGAATTTAGACCCTTAGACTAGGTAGTGGGGTTTGAAAATACTCACGCAATGTATTTTGAAACCTTTCTGTTTAAAGGCAGCCCTGTTGACATGTGATTTGGAAGTGCACATTCAAGTGTATGTTCTGCAAAATGTTTCACAGTGAAATTGGCTAGCAGGTACATTCATTGGCGAAACAAATAAGAAAACATAGCAGAGAGTAGGGTGTTTTAACTGTCACTTCTGCTCCTCACTGCTGCTTTGGCACCATAAAAATTTGTTAGGAATTTGGCTCGCTCCAACTCAGCTAGTAGACTTGGGAGGTCTGCTGAGCTTCAGGCACTAAGGGTATGCCCCTGTGGCCATATCAGGACAAGACACAGCCCTCACAGCCTCAACACTCACTAGCCAATTCTTTCTTTCATCCTTGTGTTTCTGTAGAAGGAAGCTTGAATGTGTGGGCTCCAAACCCACCTGTCAGAACACACGTAGGCCAAGTTGTGTATGACTGTGAGTTGCAGGGAAGTAATGCTAGGAAGTGTTTTGGGGTCACGGTTCTGGCTCTGGCTGTGGTTTGCTATGCTGCTGTTCAAGCAGTCTCTTCCTCGCTTCGTTTCTGATAAATAACTGTTCTGTTTCCTAAAGGTGAGACTCCTGCCATCCATCTGCCGGTTGCTTCCATTCAACAAGCTGGTCCAATTGCTCTTTTCCAGACTACTAGCGCAAGCACCGCATCAGTGGCTGTTCCAGCTCCAACCCTGCCCCTGTACCCTGTAATTTCACCGCAGCACTTTGCTGAACCTGCCCAGACAGAAGTTCTTGATGTATCATCTGGGCTCAGTTGCTCTCTGAAGAGACCTACACCACTTTTCATTGAGAGCTTCAGCAGAAACCCAAGTAACATAACCACCACTAATGGCAGATTTACTGTCTCTAATAGTGAGCTCCCAAAGGAATACCCGGGGGTTTCTATTTTTCCTAGAGGTGTACCTCTTCCTCAAGCTACACCTTTTCTTCACTCACATCTCTGTGAGTCTATTCCCATTGGTCAGCCAGCCAGCCTGTTTGGAGTACCTCCGCGGTTTTCATTTCACCACCCTTACTTTGTACCTGGACCTCACTATTTCCCCTCAAGGTAATGAAACCCTTCATTTCAATACCAGTAAGAACAAATGCTAAAAGGCAGAGGGTCTTTGACTTACAAAAAGAAGATGGAGCATTCAGAAGGAAAGGTGCTTTTACCTTCCTATAGCTCCTCTGTGTTGGGACCTGCTGGTCTGAGACTGCTCGTAATATACACCCAGTTATTGAAGTACTATTGCAGTAATTGGCATTCCCAAGCCCAGAGTAATTAGAAGTATCTTCTCTCCACTTTATGCATCTAAGTGCAGGTGATTTCTCCAGAAAAGCATTAAGTAGAGACAGTGTAAATATATTTTGAAAATGATTGGATAAAATTAAAGTAGATGTGTGAGATGTGTTCTGGGTACTATGATTGTAGCTGTCATAAATACCAATATTTCTGAAATCCAGCCTGGTGGGAAATGTCTTCAGCATTCTTAAGTAGTAATTCCTAGTTTTTCCTTTGCAGTCTTTGGGAAGTCAATGGGAGATCATCTAATCAAAGAATTTGCAAGCTCACACGTGTAATATCCTGTGGGTATTTCCTAAGCTAGGCATGCACGGAAAGCATCAGTGCCCTCCCAGCAGCAGGTGTGCTGCTCAAATACAAGAAGTCTGATAGCTTATTGATGCTTGTTCTTTGTAAGAAGGCATCATTTTTCTTTCGTGACTGTGCAATATCAAACATAACAAATTATTATGACTGTTAGACTTAAATTCTGCCTGTTTATACGCTGCTCATTCCCACTAATAGCAACAATCAATATGCTCCTATGGCAATAAGACTACCTGGTCATAAAGTAGGGCTGATGATGACCCATCAAACTCAAAAGAACTTTATGAGCTGGTAAGTGCAGGATGACACATTTCTATTTTTGAGGTCCTTTAAAGAAACACAGGACATATATTCCCAAAGTTACTAAAGATGAACTTTGCTTAGCCCTTGGTCTCTGAAGTTAGGCAGTTTTGTGCGGCCTCTGAGGGACAGGAGTGTTCTTGTACCGTAAAAGACTGTTCCGAGTTCACACATGAATGGAATGCTGAAGGCTGCTAGCTTTTCTAATGGCAGGATCTTTCTAATACAATGATTTATAATTTCATATTCCTATAAACTCATTTCTGCATACAAGAATCATTATTTCTGAGTAGCACTGACAGTGCAAATGCATGCATGTAGATTTATGCACTAAAAATTTAAATGTTAGATTGGAAAGACGAATAGTCTCCATGAAACCTCAATAGACATTGTATCAATGTCTTTATAATGTCTGCACTGTAGAGCTCCTTTACTTCTTCGCATACTTTGTTTTCTTAACAATGTAGTGAATTTCTGTAACACTGTGTAAATTACAATAAGTGTGTCATTCCACATCAAAAAAATTCAAACTTCTGACACCAGAGAAATAGTTACATTTGACATACATAGTAACTTCCTGCAATCTACTATGGGGTTGCTTTTTAAAAATGTTTCACCATGAATTCTTTAAATAGTAACATTGTCAACCACATATTGACCAGAAGGATTCTCTGTCAGTCCTCCTGTTTAATAATGGTGTAACAGATGCAAGAGTGCACTCAAAGAATAAATAAGAGCGTTTTACCCCACCTTTGTCACAAATTTTGGCATACAGGAGTAACTAACACAAACTGAATTTTGATGCTTTGTTGTACTATTCTAAGTATGTCGGTTAACATACTGTAGGATTATCAGATGCTGGTTTATCCATGATATTATTTCACTGATAAATACAATAGGCTTTGTGTTTGTTTTCAAAGCAATGTCATGCATGTATCTAGCATGAAGAGGTGCAAGGCACAGATATGGAATCTGTGCACAGCTTTTGTTATGGCCCCAGTGTTTAAATTAGGCATGGTTTTAAAGTATGCCTGCTTTGAATATTTCAACAGGATAAGCTGACTAGCATAGAACATCAGTGTCATTCTGTTTTTCTTAGCTGAATGGAAGTCCAGGCAATCTGCATTTCTGAAAGCCAACTGTCAATCTCTTTCATTGCAGCACATGCCCATTCAGCCGACCTCCATTTGGCTGTGGGAATGTCTCCAGCTCAGTGCCTGAATGCCTTGGCTTTTATGAAGACAGGCACCAAAACCAGGAGGTGATGTTTCCAGCTCTGGATGGAGACTACCCTTTCAAGGAATACCCAAGAGAAAGTACAAGTGAGGACCACCGCAGCTGTGAGAGCCTTGAAGTAGTGTCCTGTCACAGCAGCTGCAACGAGGATCCGTATTTAAGCCCCCTACCACAGCTCGATGTTGCAGCATTGGAGGAGGTTTTATCAGCTGCCTCGTCTACTCCCTCCAGCATCCACCTAATCAATGTAACTGACAGTGACGAGGAAGAAGTAAAGTTGTTGCAAGAATTGTAATTTTTAAACCAAATTATAATCCAGAGAAATATTATAAGTGGGGAATAAATGTTTTCCTCCACACTGTCTTTTCAGTCAGTGTGTTCAATGGAAACCCATGTAGCTTGAGTGAGCTGTACAGGTCATTTTGAAGAGTCTGATCATCTGTTTGTATTTTGAGAGATCACACACAGATCTGGGGAGGTCAAAAGCCTTTGGAGTTTCACCTGCTTCATCAGGGCATTGTTTGGGCTCTGGCTCAGGGAAGCACTTACACAGGGATTCAGCTCTAAGCATGTGATAATGTGCTTTCCTGAGGAGAGGTGTGTTTAAGCACACCCTTTTAAGGCCAAAATAGGCATTTTGATGGTTTTTGCCATAATTTTGTAGGTATTACTTTAGGATTTTAGCAAGTGAAATAATTCTGGTTTATAACCGTAATGTAATTCTTGCTGCAGAAAAACACTATAAGCCCTGGAGAGTGAAGTCAAGAATGATTCTGCAATGCTTTATATTTTTCCTTTGATGAGACAGTTTTAAGTTTTATTTGGTTAACTGTGGTATTTGTGGTATATAACACACTGAAAAACTGCTTCAGTTTCAGTAACACCTTGGTCTGCAACCAGTTCCATTAGTAAAAATGGGATTGTCCAGAAGGGATGGTGAGGCATGGTAGCACCCAGAAAGAGGAAAATGTATGGGATCTGGCCCTGTAACTTACACTAGTGGGCTGTGACTTGATCCCTGAGTGTAGTTAGTATTGTAAGGTATTCTCCAGAGAATACCAAATTCTCTGAAGAATACCAAAGGCTTTTAACAGAGAGAGCATCTGTGCTGAACTCAGAGAGTAATGAAATTCAAAATTTTTTGGCCAAAATTTGTAATTTATGTTACTAGATTTATTTTTTTTTCCTCCCCTGTTTTGTGGAATAGAGGGTCATTTTCTTCTGGGAATCCTGTTATTTTGTTGTTGTTGTATTTGAATAAACTCACCTGAACAATGTATCCCTAGTGCTTCATTTTAAGCCATGGACATTGAACTGAGTGGGGACAGGTAAATCATAATTCATGCAACTCACAAACTTACTCTGCAGCTAAGTTGCACACACCTGGAATGATGAGCTGAAGTCACTTTTTCAGACAATTTGGGCTACTAATACTAGTGTGTATATGTGTGTGTATATTTATATTTATAATAATGTAAATCCAGCTACCACAGAAATATGGAAAAAGCTGAAAGCCATGGATGGAGAAGTCCATCCATGCTGAGCTGCCAGAGGATGCTAAGGAATGATTCAGCTAGGTTGACCACCTCTTATAGGACATCCTGTATTTTATGGGTTATCACACTGATCTGTGGGACTCTGAGTGTCCTGTTGAACCTGAGGCTTAGGCATCCTATATCCATTAAGACTGCTTCATTGATAAAGACAAGTAGAAATTAAATTTCCACATGCCTCAAAAGACAGTCCTAAGTCAGTGTAGAGTAGATATCCTCTGGGTTCTTTGCATTTTAAATTTTTGGTCTCATATCAACATATTTATGCTTTTTCTGCTTCTGTGGGCTCATAACTCCATTTTCCAAGCCCAAGATCAAAACCTCTTGTTTGAGAACTACTGCATTTTGTAGTTAAATAACATGAAAGCATGAGTAAATCCTGTCTACCCTACGCATTGCCACTGTGTTGTAAACAGCACCCTGCTCCCACTGCATCTGCAGTGCAGATGAATCATTAAGAGGAAAGTCTTATAAATAGTAGAAAATGCCTGTTCATTTCTAAATTGTCTTCTCAGTGAAAGCTGATCTGGCCTGCAGGAATGTATGTGGGCAAATGTACTAATTCCTACACAAGTATGTTTCGGGGTATAAAACAGCTGTTTGTGGGATTATTCTCTAGATCTAACTTTCCTCTTCTCCCATTTTTCTTTTTATACACTATGGAGTAGGGTATAAGATGTATTTCTATGCACCAGAGTCCAGAATTGTTGCTTGCCATGGATAATACAAATTTACTTCCTCTTATATGGGGGTGTCCAGCACTGTTTTAAGGCAGGTGCCTCAGAGCCGCTCAGTTTTACCCTGTGCTGCTTGTGAACTCGGTGCTGATAGGTCAGAGGGAGCTTCAGTGGTTTGAGGGATTCAGCATTTGCTGCACAGCATCCATCTGCTAGTGGGACCTTTGCTGTTCATGTAGGAAAACACAGTATTACGTATACGCTCAGTAGATATCTGTTCTGTTTAATACCACTAAGGCTGGAAAAGAAAAAAGACAGGTTTAACACATTCTGGCTATATTAATGGGAGACAAAATGTAGGGCGGATCCCTCCTTCCCTTCCAGCTGGAGCTGAAGTCTTGAATCGGTTGTACAGGATCTGTGTCTGCAGATTTATGGCATTGGACCCAGCCCTCAGCTGAACAATCTTGAAGACTATTGTGTCTTGTATACAACAGAATTGAAAATTACATGAACAACCCATCCAAACCTGGCTTCCTCTGAATCATTCCTTCACATGCTCTGGCAGCCCCACATGGGGGAATTCTCTTGTGATAGAAGAGGTTTTTAGCTCCCATTTCTAGGTAATTTTCAGCCCACCTTCAAACTTATTTCCTAAATACAGATTTCTGAAGTGCCAAGTATCTGTGCTGTTATTTCTCCTCTTGCAATGTGTGAAGAAGGTCATAGGCAGGGCCAGTCCCTTGGCAAGTGTGTGCCCTTCTGCAAGCCTGCTTCATGGCTGGGCGGAGGGTGCTTGGGACATGAGAGAGACGTATTCTACTCTCTTATAAGATAATTATTTTCTTCTTTCTCTGCTGTTTACCTTAATCTAAACTAAAAATCACCTTGCATGCTTCTCAGCTTGAAAAACAAATCAGATGCAGATTTTCCAAAGTTAAGTTTGTTTTTCTCCTGCTGCTGTAAAAGTCTAAATACATTCAGTAGTGCTTCCCGGTGGATCGCTGCCTGTGGCTATCCATTTGCAGAGAAAACTTTCTCTCCAAATTTACTGGACAGTTTTATGGATTGGATGTTATTAAAAACCCTTGTGCTGTTATACCCATTTCCCTCCCCTTACAAGAATAAACTACTTCAGTATAGTCACTATTGTGTTGGAGAAGTCTGCAGGCAGCATGAAGAGGAGTACAGTGCTTTACATGTACAAATACATTTAAAAAGATGCAATGTGTCTGCATATACAATCTTCTGCTATTAAGTTCACTTGCCTATAGGAATGAAGCAAAAGTAGCAGCAGTGACCCACCCTTTAAAAAAAAGCATAGAGAGTGCTTTGGTATTATTTCACTTACAGCACATCGGGACAAGCCCTTGTCTAGTACCTGATCGTCTTACAGCACTTCTCCCTCTTTGGCAGAACAGCTGCTCTAGGGCTCTTCCAAGTATTCCCGCTGTCCTACATGGGTGGTGGAAACCCAAAGCTAAACAGAATATTCTGGGTCAGCTGAAGCTGTTCTCAACTGTTAAGACTCAGAATAAAGAAGTTCACTGTTAAATCACCAGCTCCCTTCATGGATTCACAGCCTTCCTTTGATCATTTCAAGTGATCTGAAGGAGAAAAACGTTCTGAAAAATGGAAGATTTCGCATTCCACTCAAGTCAGCCAAAGACATAACATTTCTTTCATCAGTGCAAATGTCTGTAATGCAGAGGTGAGGCAGGACAAAAAGTCTTCTACCTTTTCCTGCTAAGACTTTGATTCTTGGTAACATTGTCTCCGGTGTCAGCAGGAGTCTTTTCAGAGCAGTTCATTCAACAAACTTTCCTGTTTCTGCAGAGAAAGTTCCAATGAACTATTACTGAGCTTTTAGTCTGATACATATCCAAGTCATTCTCTGCGTAAGTCTGTTTCTTGAACAGGCATTCTCCTCTCTAGGTCTATCTTTCTATTTCCTTCTAGGTGGCTAACTCCTAATTTACTATGAACGTAATGGGAAAATCATCATCTTTTGCTTTCCAGCTAACAACAACAGTGTTAAATCATCTTACAAACTCAAGTAAGTGCAGAAACCCCACTGCAAAAGCATTCTCATCAGCTTTGCCCTGAGGAAACTGAAACACCTAATTTTCAAGCCTACCGAACAAGGACATGCACTGCCCCTTGCTCTGGGTGCTGCATGGAGGCTGCTGCTAATAGGTCTGTCCATCCCTTGATCACAGGGGATGTAGGAGATACGGGAACAGAGCACAGACTTCCAGATTCCCAGCTGATACTTTTAATCAGGCAGTTGGGATCCTGGAGGAAATGAGTCTGTATAATTCCTAGATAACCGAAAGCCTGTCCCTGCTCTGTGAATCAGTCAAATGTCCCATTGACTTCAGCAAGAGCTTTTTGAAGAGACGGGTACAGGCAGGATCTGACTCACCCTGTGCCAGAGGCAGGTAGTGTTACAGCATCTGAGCGCTGTTAATAAGGCTAGAATATCCTGAATCTTTCCATGCAACAATGTCTCAGTAATGTAAGTGATATATCATATATAGAGAGAGATTAAACTATATATAACAACTGCACAGTCTGGTTATATTTTTACAGAGGGAGTTTCTGGTGATTATAAATTAAGATATCAATTCTCATATTACCAAGATCGAAGATAAAAATATCACTATATAACAAATGCAAATATCGCTTGTATTTTATTTTTATGATACTTGAATGCTGACAACAATCAATCACAAGGTTTTAACAACCTTAAAATAAGGCTCCCTTGCTCCCTTTATTCCATTTTTTGTTGTTGTTCTGTTTTGTTTTGTTTTGGTTTTTTTTTGTGGTGTTGTTTGGGGTTTTTTTTTGGGGGGGGGTGGGGGGTGGTGGTGTTGGTGTTTTTGGGTTTTTTTAACTGATCTTTTTTTAGAGAAATATATGGAGCAGTGCCTGGGAAGATTTGTGACAGTCTTTCAGTGCAAATATACATATACCTCATCAAAGTATTTTTTTTTCCTTTGGGTAGACAGAAATTTTATGCAGGGATGAAAGCAGAACAGCTAAATTTGGCTTGCATTTTCACTTATTTATAATAAAATCACCAACAATAGTGCTGTTGTTTTCTTCTATATTACAGGCAGCTATAAATAAATGGGAGAGTTCACAAAAAATTCAAGGTTTCCCTTCAAGATACTCCACATGATTAGAAAACAGCTGAAATCTGGTCCCTGGATTTTTGCTCGGGGAAAAACATGATTTAGTTGTGTGATGAAAATTTGTGACCTGGCTGTGGGTCAGCTAAAATGTCACTTATAGCCTGCTTACCGTGATGATTCCCTCTAGGTGTCCCCAAGATGTCCTAGCTTTCTTCTGCCAGAGTGGTATCAGGAATAAACTGACCTTCACAAGATCACAAAGGTTCAGCGTGTGAAGTGGTGCGGGAGAGAGGGGACATATATGAAAGTCACAAACCAAAATGGCATCTGCAAATGGAAACAGTCTCATTTCCTTTGGTCACAGGGGCAGGAGTCAGCAAAGACCTTCAGTAAAAGAGAACTCAGTGGTCTCAATAGCATAAATAAACCTCTGGACAAGAGACAAAATCATTACTATTACCTAGCAAACCTTTATTCTAAATAGAGTATTAATTTCCTATCGGCCTGATTTACCAATACGCTCTGAAAAGTAACCAAGTGCAAATTCTCCCCATTTCTTAAGTCGGTTTCCTTGGTGGTTCACCTACACAGGCACTTTAGGTATAGAGATGAATGGAAAGGGTCGTATGGATAATGTGGATCAATGGGTGTCTGAAGAGTATGACTGAGAGGCAATGCCTTTTCCTGCCACTCTGAGCCAAGCCCACAAAAATGCATGTCAGTCCACTCTTGGAGTCCTGCTGGCACGGCTGCAGTTGAGCTGGCCGGGAGTCACAGCAGAAATACACTGACATAAGGGAAGGCGGTCGTTTTTCACGGGCTCAGCATATGCAAGGAGCATCTACAGCACCCCAGAGCTCAGGTGTTTGCAGCTGGTAACCTCAGCATGGCCCCGCTCACTTGTGCTCTCCTCTCCTGGTGCAACCCTGAGCCACGCTGGCTAACTCAGCAGCGAGGCACTGTGTCCGGTGGTCCTCTGGGTGCTCATCTCCCCGGAGGGCAGAGAACCACCAAAGAGGTGATGCACGGACCGCAACCCATGGCTCAGCCTGGAGGATGCAGGAGAAGACAGGGATGTGCCTTTGGGAGCCTCAGGGGAGTGAGTGGATATCCCTGACGGGCAGCACAGGGAACATGAGCCGTGGATGCTCCCAAGCCCTTCCCCAGGCCCGGACCCTCCATCTGCCTTAAGGGGAGAGAGAGAGGCAGTGAACATGATTTTGCTTCTGCCCTTTTATAGAGGCACATAAAAATCTGGCTTATATCCCTTCAGCTGACCAGGGGCAATGCCATTTCCCAGGGGCAGAGGGATTTAGGACGCCTCTGGAACCACGCGTTCAGCTATAGAGGGTTTGACAGGATTACACATAAATATAACAAATAAATAAATAAACTAAAGCCATAGCACATGCTCCTACGGGAGCCCCTTGGCTACTTGCCCCCACCGCGTCCCCCCCTTTTTGCTACCTTTTGAGGAGCAATGGATCTCGGTGCCGGCAAAAGAGCTGGGAGCCGAGGGAGGTTTTGCAGAGGGAGCCCCAGGGAGGTGCTCAGGCTTCTCCCCCTGCCCCGGGGTGCCGGGGGGGGGGGGGGGGGGAACGACAACCCAGCCCCGCACAGCGGAGCAGAGCCGCTCTAACACCCGGGGCGCATCTCCGAGGAGCTGCCCGGCGTGGGGAGGTGGAGGAAGAAGAAGAGAAGGAGGAGACACCCCCACCCCCCCAGGCAGGGGGCTGCAGGGCCGGATTCCGGGCGGCTGGTGGGAGGAGAAGGCGGCGCCGGGAGGTTTTTATACGGCGGGGAGGCGGCGGAGCGGCGTCTCCTGCCCGGAGCCATGCGGGGCCGGGGGCTGCTCTGCGGCATCGCCCTCTCGCTGCTGCTGCGGCCGCCGGGCCGTGAGTGCGGGGTGTCGGACCCGGGGAGGGAAAAGGGTTGGGGGGGGGACGGGACTGCGGCGGCGACCCCTCGCCCTGCACAAATGCATGAATCCCCCGGGAGGGAGGATGGATGGGTGGGTGGGTGGTTTGGGGGGGAATCCTCCTGCTTCCCCTACAACCAGCGCAGAGCTCTCCTCTCCCGCCCCGGCTTCGTGTTGTTTCCCCGCGGGGGGTGCGGAGGGGGTCGGGGTGCTGAGCGGCTCCTCTCGTCTCTCTCCAGCGGGAGCGGCCGGCGCGGAGCTGCGGCCCGAGGCGGGGGCGCCGCGCCGGGCAGCCCCGGGGAGCCCCCGCAGCCAGAAGGTAGGTCGCGCCCAGCGCTTTTCTTTCGGTTTTCAAACCTCCCCATCGTTTCCAGGGGCAGGAACGACGTCGCGGTTAGCACGGAACCTTGCGATGCCCGTTTTGTTTGGGTTTTTTTTGGTTTTTTTTTGTTTTAAACTGAGCTGTGCGACAAGCCGCAGGGACGAGCCAGAAACGGCAGGGATGAGCCAGAAACGGCAGGGACGAGCCAGAAACGGCAGGGACGAGCCAGAAACGGCAGGGATGAGCCAGAAAGCCCACCTGCAGCACGGGGAGCTGCTGCAGCTCCTCCAAATCCCCAAAAAGCTGGGCGAGCCGGCTGGCACATCTCGGGCACTGAGCGGGAGGCTGCTCCGGGCGACTCGCATTCAATCTCTGCAAAGGCTCGTAATCGTTTGCGCTCTGTCGTGCCTTAAAACCTAGATCAAGTCTACCTGATCCGTGTGGCTGTGAAAGGGGAGCGAGGCAATACGATCAGTGGCATTTAGGGCACAGCCCTCCCGAGGCATCTGCTTTAGGAGGAGATGAATCCCAGCGCTGAGGGTGCTTCACTAAGAAAAACCAACCGGCAGCTCAGGTGTGTCTAACTGTGTCTTAGACACCGTATGTGTTGGTATAGATCTCGCCCCCACTTCTCCCATGTGGACGGATGAAGTGGGGCGTCAGTCGTCCACAGCCGTTCTGAGAGCTGCTGGGGTGCCAGACTTGAACACCGACCATAAGCTGCAGGTCAGCTTCCCAGTGTTTGCATTGCCACAATCGAGAAGTTATCGGTTGCATAATGAAATGAAGGGGAAAATCCAGATGGTGTTATTTACGTTGCAAACCATAAAAAAGGGAAGCTGTGGCATTACACTCATGGCATCTCCACACAAGTGTGTTCTTTTGGGGTTTATGTCTTCTCCATATGATGAGACTTTCTAAATTTTTTTCTTGTGTCATATTTTTTTTAAAAAAGCTACGACGACTCTCTCATTATATTAATTCTCTTTAAAATGTCCTTGCAGTGCTGCCTGGAAGTTTTGGTTCTCTCTATTATTGATAGTGATATAAATACATCTGGACAGCATTTCCCCTTACACAAATTTGCTGGGTCTCAGGGGTCGTACTTGGTTTTTTTCAGGCGAGTTCCTGTTGGCTCTAAAACCAGCGTTAGCAAAGCTTACGTACAGCTGGGACATTTCAGTTACACAGCAATTGATGGACTCTGAAGTAGTGGGATTATTGAAGGAGCAGGGAAAGCATTATTAGTAATAATGATGTTTGCACAACCCTTGTGAAGAGGCTTTTATGATGATGGAGACCCTCAGACCCCTCCCAGTTATGGGCAAGGCAATCCCTATTGCTTACTTGTTAGCAAAACAACAGACCTACCCTGAGATGTACTGAGCACCTGTGATTCAGGAAACTAAACTCATCCCTTTGGAATTAGCTGCTGTTGTATATACTAAATCTATTAACTGGTTTTGCATCATCTGCATGGGGCTGGTGCAGTGTCCTGGAAACTGAAACAAAGATGAACAAAATCCAGAATACGACCAGGGAGCTGATGAAAGAAGTTTGTAACTGAGCTTGGAATCGATGAAGTGGCAAGTGAACGTATCTCTGGGCTGACAGATCTTTCATCAGAACATCCGATTCTGTTAGCCTTGCTTTATTTTGCTTTCAAGTTGATCTGTTTTCAAAATCTCTTCCAATGCTGAATTGGGAAATACTATGGGTTAATCATCTCACCAGTTTTTATGATTTATTTTTTTTTTTTCAGCTGAATAGAGAAGTCTATTCTTACCAAATTAGTTATTTCTCTTCTGGGAAATTTATTCTTCCATTTCCTTCACAAGAAAGCACTCAGACCCACAAATCCCCAGCTGACCTTAGCTAGTGGTCCTGCTTTGAGGGAGGTAAAACTGGAGACCTCCAGAGGCCCTTCTAGTTGGACCTCTAGAAAGCATATTCTATACTTTCAGTCTCTTGATTTTTTTTTTTAATTTTTTTTTTTTTTTTTAATGCTGGTTTTAGTGTATGCATTTGCCATTGCACTAAGAAATTAAGGTCCTCTCCGTTAACACCAGTAGTCCCTGGGGAGCTGGCTATCCTGTGTCCTCACTGCGAGCTGCAGGCAGATTGCGAACCAGGGCTGTGCCCACGTACTTGAACACACTAGAAAGTTTCCAGTCCCTTGGCAGCCTGGGACTAATACAAGAGCAGCTGTGAAATACTGTCTGAACAATGGCTAGAGACTAAAGATGTCCAAGGGACCCTGTTGCATGCCTTTTATTGGCATTTTCTGTGAGTAAAGGAACTATGTGAAATTCTCTGGAAGAGGCATGATTCCTCCTGTACTGAAATAGACTCCTAAAAATGTCTTTTTCTGCTGTGACAGCAAAGGAGCTTTGGTTAACTAGCTCACGTATTTCACTTGTAAACCTCTGGGACAAGCTGGGATGTCCTGTGATGTGGTCCCGAGCACAGCATAGAGGAGAAGGGGGTGCAGAGCACCCCTCCCACCCAGCTGCCCCTCCAGCACCACGACTCGTTGCCTCGTCTGCGCCTGGTACTCCTCCTGAGAGACCAGGGTCACTAGCTCGGACACAGCATCCCACCAGCGTGCCCGTACTGCTTCCCAGCTCTGCATGGCTGTGCCGCTGGGATGCAGCAGCGTGCCTGGAGCTGGGAGCCCCCATGGCCTGTCCCTTCCCTTCCCCAGCACTCCAGGTCTGAAGGTAGGAGGAAGGCGAAGAGTGGTTTAAGGCCAGCTGCAATTTCCAGGGGAACAATTTGTGTTTCTGGATGTGTTCGTCGTTATGATGGTGTACAAGTAACAGGCATCGTCTTTTTTGCACACAGCATCCACTCAGAGCCGAAGTTAAGGTAAAGGCAGAAGGCCAGGAGCTCATCTTGGAACTGGAGAAAAACAGGTAAGTGTGCTTGTGCCTGGCATTGTGGTCTTACTAAAATAATGAATAAGGATTACAGTAAGGTCAACAGGAAAAACTCCACTGACTTCAACAGGGGTTTGATAAAGACAGGATGAGGAAGTCCTTTTCTGAATTTCAAGGTTATTCCAGGTCTGAGCCCCCACTGAAGTTAATCAGCCGAGCAGCGCCGACTGTAATGGAGCTTTGTCAGCAAAAAGCAGATGGTGACCTGGCCCTCAGTGTGTAAACTTATTTTTGCATCATAATTCCTACTACATTAACTAGAAAATATTGCTGATATGAATTGCACTATTTACCAAATGGCTTGATGCTTTGGAGTCAGTGTGAGTCTAATGAGGATTTCATTTGCTGTGATATGAAGAGGTCCTGCTCCGATTCCTAGGAGAAATGACCTGACAGTTTCAATTCCATTAGTGCCCTTCATGCTAAAGTAGACTGAAAAAAAATGCTTTTGCATTAGCTGAAATGCAGCCTTCTCCCTGGCATGATACAGCGATGCTGTGTGATATCATAGGGCATGATGTGTATTGAATTCAGCTGAAGCTGCAGGAGATTAAGGTAGGTAGAAGGATTCTGGTCTGGAGGCTGCTCCAGAGGCTCTCTGCCCTGTGAGAACATTCATTTCCAGTAGTGGAACAGCAGCTGGAAGTTTAGCTGCAAGAAGCTTGTCTTTGCTAAGCACTCCACTTGCACTGCTGGCGTTTTATTTATTTTTAAATGCGTCTCAAGATTTATCTATGGAAACACAACCAAATGTTTGTATACTAGAATCAGTAGGAATAATAACCTTGGAATAATGACCCTGGTTATATTTTAAATGTACTGTATGGACATCCCAACCACAGAGCTTGGGGGCTCAGCTTTCCTCCTGCAAGAGTGAAGTGTCAGAAGATCTTATTAGTTCTGATGGCAGTGCGTAAACCTAAATGATATTCAGAGTGTTTTGGAGGAAAACCAGATTTTTCTTGGCATTGTCTGCAGTAAAGACTGAAATCTGATGGCTGTTGAAAGCTGAGTACATCCTACAAGGTGTTTTCCGTAATAAGCCACATAAGCTACTGGGAGTTTCAGTGCTGCAAAAGCTGGGCATGTTTCCCAGGCAGTCATGGACCTGTGCTGAACTAAACAGAAACTGTTACAAATTCTGTGTATTTTGGCATCTCTCAGTTGGGAAAATAGACAAGTAGTAGAAGAGACCAGGCACCATAAGGGCCTGCTAACTCAGGTCTGCCTAATGCAGAAAAATAGCAGTCGCTGACGGCAGTGGTCAGCAGTGCCAGTTTCTGAACTGAACCTGGAAGCAATGTGACTGCTAATGCTGCTGGGGGCCTCCTTCCTGGTGCAAGGACTGTCAGGTCTTGCATATTCTGCAGTCGCTGTGCAAAGGTGAATTTATTGCTGGCACAGTAGAAGCTGGCAAGAGCAAGGATCCTTGCTGAATTCATCCATTTGTGCTCCGAGCATGACGTAACCTCCAGGTGCCTCGCGGGAGCGGTGCTGTGCTATTTCCAGTGCAGACAAACTCATTACTGGTGTTAGTAAACAGAATTACAATAATAGAAGGTTTCTATTGTGTTTATTTCCTGAAATGCATTTTCATTCATTGAGGTGTATACACGCAGGCTTAAGTGTGCGCACACACTTCCACTGTGGCATGAATTGCCTTACTAGGACTGATGAAATACAGCAAGTGGTTTGGAGTTTTTTATTTCCTGTGGAAAATGCAAGTAGTTCATAGACAGCAGGGCTTCACATGGGAGTCTTGCCAGGCCTCAAGTCCTTGTTCGAGAAAGGTGATGGTACAATCCCAAAATGCAAGTCTGAACTTGATTAGATGAGAGGCTCTGGAGAGCCGCCACTTTTCAGAGACTTGTGAAGGTGCAGAAGTAGTTTAGAGACACTCAAGTGAAAAGACAAATGATGCAGCAAACAAAAACCATGAAGTCCCTGGGAGCCCTGTGGATGCTGTAATTACCAGCATCCATCGAGCACTTCTGAGAGGAGGCAAACTGCTTCTCCTTGTCAACGCATGCAGCAAGGCAGAGTCCAGCCTGGCTCCTCAGGTTCCCAGCCTGGGGTTGGTCCCCAGCGCCCGGGAGCTCATCACTGCTATTGCTTATCTTATAGGGGAACCAGAGGCTCTAGCTGAGGTTTGGGGTACTGAGTAGTTGCAGCATCAGGCCCTTCTCTGAAGGGTTTGTTGGGCACCCAGACAGCGGGAGAGAAGGTGAAATCCCCCAGGTGGGAAGTGTCCCTTCCAAGCTGTCTGAAATCTGGCTGCTCCTGGTTTGAGGTCACACAAAAGTGGGTATAATGGAACTGCAACTTTAGGAAGGTACTTGGGGCTTTTTAAATCTAAATAAGCCCAAGATTCCTGGGTCATTTAATTGATCCAGTTTAGAGGAGCCTCTGGAAACCAGCTTTGCTGCCGAGGTTGGTGCTCTGCTCCTTCTCTGTCCCTGGACTTAGCACAGGGGTGCGAGTGCACCCCCCGGCTCCTGTTTTACTCTCATACCCACATCCCAGACTCCCACCACTCAAAGAAAGAGTGAAATGATTGGCATAATTCAGGTCTGGTTGGGATATGATTTATCCAATGGTTTCCAAAGCTAGAAAGGAGGTATGCCAAGCTAGTGAAGCTGTTGTAAGTGATGTTCTTGGTGGATTAGGCAGCCTCATTACACATTCACCACTCTCCTTATGGAGAGACAAAGCTGATGTGAATATGAGATTGCTTTGAGAGGCGGGGGGAAGTCATAATCTGTATGGCTTTGGTAGGGATGTGCTAGCTTTGAAAAATGTGCTGCTTTCAGTATGTGGAAGAGATGTTCCCACCAAGCCTGCGATTTCATATTCCATATCAAAAGGACATTGTGTTCATCTGCAGAGGTGAAACACAGACATTATCGCGTATCTTTCTTCAGAACTGTGCACAACTCTATTTTGTAATAAGCTCAGCTCACATCTGAGTTTGGGTTTTGTATATCTATGAATACAATTATTGCATTAGCAGTTAACATAATATTGCATTATTTCCTGTTCAGGAGTTTGATAAGAAGGCGGAACCACACTGTAGTTCCAAGCAGAGTTCACAACACTAGTCAACATTTCTGAATAACAACAAAAATATATCCCCAAAACGACTCAGTCTTGTTTTAAATGACCCCAAACCATGTCCTGCAGCTGCAGGATTAGAAAGCTCAAAGCTGCACAAACAACAAATATATGGAGAGATGCCTATAAAGCAGCTTTAAATTTGGCTGGGGCTTAGGAATGGAAGAATCTGAGTTGCAAACCTTGGATGAAAAGTGACTTTTTAAAAAGGCATTTGCATTTGTTAATGAAAAGCAGCTTTGAGCCAAGCAGGGAGGGGATGCAGAGATGCTCTGAATGTGTGTGGTGGCACTGCCTGGAGTGAGCCTTTTCTTTCTACTGAAGAGGAGAGCTCATATTTGCACAGCAGAAACCTGCATGGAATTTGTCTTCTCACCTCAGTGCAGGAAAAGTATCAACGAGGCTTTCCTCCCTCTTCTCCTCTTCCTCTTTGTGTCTTTTACGGGGAGAGCAGACTTGGGAAGGTCCACTCAGCTGCAAGGGGCAGTGGAGGCTTCTCCAGGAGAAGTCACCTTCTCTAGGGGATGTCCCTGCCTGCGGGTGAATCCTGTGGGCAGTGCGGGGCACGGCTGCCTACTTTGGCTGCACGTTTCAGCTGCGTACTTTGGCTGCACGTTTCAGCTGCGTATTTTGGCTGCATGTTTCAGCTGCGTATTTTGGCTGCCACCCACCTGCAGCAGCCACGATGGCATGGGACACTTGGTGGCAGAGCCACGGTGGAGGGACACGTGCAGCAACTGGCTGAGGACACCGCAAAGAAAGTCCAGAGCTCATCTGGTCTGACCTTGGGAGCAATCCAGATAGTTATTTTTAGGCAACTGGTTCTGATAGGGCGCAGTATCGCTTCCAATCTCTTCTGGCCCCACCTGGGTAGGCGACGAGCACTCCAGCCCTGCCCGATGCTGTCAGTGGTGCAATGAGAGACGTGTATGTCACTTGTTTTTCACCATTTCCTGCTTTTGCTGATTTCCAGGGTCTCTTCTACCAACTGAGCGAGGAAGAGGGGAGGTTGCTGCCTGCCTCCAAGCAGGAAGGATATATGAGATTATTCCACTGATGGGCTATACATCATCAGTGTCTAATGGGCTTCCTGCATGGGGAGGAGGTAAGGGTTATGTAAAGGAGGGAAATTGAATTTATCCTGCTCTACTGTCTCTTAGAGTCATCAGAAATACAGGGCTGGGACCTGGAAAGCCATAGCTGCCTTTCAGCCTCCTGATTCCCTTGGGATATTCAGTCATTTCTCTGTGGGGCAGAGAGGAAGAGAAAAAGGAAATGGACTCCTTTAAATCTTTTGCTCCCTGACTCATTATCAGCCAGTTTTCCATTTATTTTATTTCCTTTTCCTCTCCAGGCAACTTCTATGGTTCCCATTGGTAAGCCAAGGGGCTATGTGACAAATTTTGCTTGGATCATGTAATATGATTTACTAAGTGAATGTCACAGATGATGTGGATGGTAAAAGGGGATGGAGAGTTTTTAGTCTGTGATATTTTCCCAGGCATTACAAATAGGTAGTTTAGTTCCACTTTAATAGCTGGGAAGCTACTTTTTCCTTCCAAACTGCTGCTGTTCACGCAATGAACATGTTCTCAGACGCATCAGCAAAGGCTCTTGAGGAAGGGAGCTTAAGAGCTCCAGGCTTTGTCTGGATGAAAATCACCAAGAAAAAAATTTTGGTTTCCATTGATTTTTATGAAGTGCCAGGTTTGGGCTGGAGGATTCCAGAGAGGTGAAATATCTGATTTCCCACTAGTGGTAGATAGGGAAAGCAGGCCTGCCTGCTTGTGTTGTCATGGGTCATGTGTTGGTGGTGTTCAAGACGAGGTCACCTCAGGATTTGATAATAAATTCTGACTTTAGGGAACATTTAAGTGACTGAGAGGTAAGGGGTCAAATTCCCCTTTTTACCCTACTTGGATCCTGTTGAGAGGCAATGGAGTGGGACCACAAATTGGAGATGGGAATCTGATGTCTAAACTTTCTCGGGAGAATCAAATCCCTCCACCCCCAGATGCTGGCAGACTGGCTGGACTGATTTATTGTGATTTGAGGAAAGGGACAGGGAAAGACATGTAAGAGATTGCAGGCTTCACTTTTCTTGGTCCCACAACTGAAAAATTAAGAGTTGATGTTTCTCATGAGAGCTTCATGGACTGTTTGGCTTTTGTTTTTTGGGAGGAAATAAAAAAATATGTCTGTCTACTAGATGGTGTTTTTAAATTGGCAGCTGACCATGCAGACTAGCCCCTCTGTAAAATGAACCCAAACAAAGTAGCTAATGGGACTGAATTATAAAAAAATCCTTCTTGCTCCAATTAGCAAGAGCACCAGCATGTCACCGGGGCCCTCTCAGTGCCCGTGGGTGATCTCTGGCTGGTGGAGCTGAGCACGTTAACGGCGGTCCCCTGGGATGGAGGGCTCTGAGCCCTTAGGCTTGTGCTAACAAGTGATGTTGCACAGGCAAGAGAAAACTGCTCCTGTTTATCAGGAAAAATAGGGGTGAGGTTTTCCAGAGCAGCTGGGAAACGTGCACTCCCTCAAATGAATGTGGTCATGCGAGAAAGGCCCCGGCTTTCCTTCCGCTGTTTTTGGGAGCGTTTGGGTGTGCCACGCAGCCCCTCTGCCCCAGCAGTCTCTCTGCTCCTCTGCAGCGGCTGGAGGAGCTGGAGCTCATGCTCTTGCACTGTCCCCAAGTGCCACAGAGGCAGCTGCCTGCTGAGAAGGCTGGGGTTTGCCCCACGCCCTCAGCCTGCCTCTCCTGTTGGATACCATCAGCTTACGTGCGAAGTACGCGACCTCCCTGGCACGGCGTCTCGATGTGGCAAAACAGAGCCACGCTGCCTTATAATGGCAGCTCTGCACGGCAGGGCCCTTCCAGGGAGCTGCACAGCGGCACGGGGAGGAGGTTTTGTTTCAGACAATGATATCATTGACAGCCTGGAGTGGGACCAACATCACTCCATGTCGGTCATCAGCAGAAACAGTCTCAAGCCATATGTACATTATGGCACTGAGCCACTCTTCCTTCGTTTGGCTTCCTCGCTTGTATTTAAGCCGGCTCCCAAGGCTTTCTGGGGAACAAATCTTGCCAAGAGCAGGCTATTCCACCCTGAGCTGGATGCTGAGCTGTATCTTGGGGAATGACTGATCTTGCCGAAAGCCGGTTGCTGTTGGAAGGGTGTGAGGGCTTCTCTAGAACATCTTGAGCGCTCTTGTGTAGCTTAGCCTGGCCTCAAACAGCCCCACGTGGCTGCAGCTGTGATCGAGGTTGAGCAAAGGAGAGTGCTCCCATCCAAAAACATCTTTTACTCTGTCTTCATCAATTCTTCATGCTGATAACTCCTCTAATGAAGGACTCCATGCTGCCTTTTAGGAAGATGATGTGTGCTAGCAATCTGCCAGATGCCTGACTGGATCTCAGAAGCCTTTAAATTATGTTGTTTTGCATCCAGACTTTTGCAGCTTCATCTTGAGCTGCTGGAGAGGGAGTCACTGAGACATATAATGTAACAGAAAAGAAAGGATCGAATAGTGCTGTTTTTTCCAGGCTTTCCTTCTCTAGCAAGGAGGCGAGCTCTGTGCTCCTCTGGAAATGGTGAGTCAGGTCTGTCAATGCTTTGCAGGGCTGAGCTCCCCTGGAATCAGCCATTCAGCCTGGCAGTGATCCTGTCCCGAAATGATGGCAGATAAAGGCCACTGCTGAGGTTGGGGTATGTGTATCTCATTAATCTCGCTTGTTTATCCAACAACTGGTACATGTGGAGAAGGGGGATAAGACTGGCTGATAACTTTGGTGCACTCTGAGATGGAAAGAAGGCTTATTTTCTATTTATTTACAGTTTGGTGGAAAGCTTGATGCTAGCTGAGGAAGTAAGCTGTGCTGGGAATGAACTTTCACAGGCCCTGAAATGAGATAGCACCCCAAGGGTGTTGCAAGATGTCCTGTTGTTTTTCCTCTTTCCTCACTGCCCTCCCCACCGCACACCGTGCAATGTGCTGTGATAGCCCTTCTCAGCAGTACTGCAAGAGCCCCAAGGCTCCTCTGTGTTAAGGCAGGAAAGAGTCTTCAAAAAAGGACTGTTTCAGCTCAGAATAAGAGGCTGGACCATTTACAGGTAGCCTACAATGTAGGATAGGTGGAGAGAGGCTTGAAAGGCATCACATGGCACCACTCAGCCAGGTGATGCGTGCTTTCAGTTCAGCAGCTGCGTAAGCATCCCTAAAAATTCAGGCAGACCTCTCAGCTCCTTAATCCACCCTAGAAGAGGATAGAACTTGAGTCCGCAGGCAGGAAGAGATGTGCACACACCATATGCCATGTGGCATCATCCTGTGCCCTGAAACATGGCGTGCCGGGCGCTGGTGCCCGTCATGGTCCAGCTTGGCACCGGCGCCGGGCGGCAGTGCCGTGGGGCTGGGCAGGAGTCGGAGCACTGAGGAGTTCTGTGGTCAATGCTGGAGGAGAGATAAAATAGCTATTCACAGTGAATGCTTTCCAAGAATAAAGGAGCAGGAAGAAAACATAAGCGTGCTTGTTTGGGAATGAAACGAGTAGGCTGTGCAAGCCTCAGCTACTGGAAATCCATGGGCTGGTGTCTAATTTTGGCTTTAGTAGAACTGGGCAGATGCACACTGGTTTACTGTCTACTCTCGAGATGACAGTCTTACACAGACCAGATACCTGCCAGAGCACGTTGCTCAAGGCAATTTCCTGCGAGTTAATGCAATCTGTTGATTAAACATTTGTTTCTTGCAGCCTCATGCTGAGCAAGCTATTGCAGTCGGGGAGATGAAGGGAGTTATTTTCTGTGGGATGGTGCTTCTGTGCTTATCTTCAGTTTACAGACCCAATGTAGCTGAACGCAGCAATCTCGCCTTCTGATCACTGGCAGGATCTAGTGATGAGAATTAACACATCAGAAGGAAACAAAATGAGCTTTCCTGGGCTACAGTGAACTTTGAAAGGGGAGATAAAAGCTGTTGTATTCCCGACATCAAATGATATCAAATACAACAGTGGCACACAGTTTTGTCTGACACTAAGCCATCAGTACTTGTTCAGGTGTCTGAACCTTTGGATGCCGCATGGGGAAAGCACTTTCAAACACTGATAAAAGGTTGTGTTTCCTGTTGCTCTGGCCTAATTTAACTAGGTATCACAAGAACCCAATCCCTTATTTAAACAGAGAGGCTTTCAAGGTAGGTTAGACCTGACTGCCACATATCAAAAACCATGGCAGATGGAAAAATCTTTGGGTTTGCTTCTGATACAGCTTTCTTCATCCAGTCTAAAGAAATCAAGCAAAGACGAAAAGTTTTTCTTCCTTGCAGGTAATTATTCAAAAATCTGGTGCATGAAATGCATTAAACAAGGATGCAGAACTGAACTGCAGCTGCAATGTTGCTAGGCATCGCACTGCCTAGGATGCACGTGGCATCCTTGTGGCAAGGCAAGAGTGGCACTTCGGTGGCCTGACAGCACTGCAGGCTTGCTGCAGAAGTGTGTTTCATAGATGGGGCATGTTCTCTGATCCTTCTCCAAATTTTTGGAAGTGAGGCCATTGTTTTAGAAAACTGTTTTAAACCTACATTTTATGGCTGCTGAGATGGACACAGGATATGACCTTCTTGGTTTGGCCCAGTTTTTGACTTGCTGTACTTTTTTTACATCACTGTTTAGCAAATGCAGATGTTTAAAAAGAAGGGGAAGGCTGTTTCTTCTGGAACAAAATCAAAACGCTTACTATTCAGTGCACAGGAGCTCCTTTTATAGACTTTTGGCCTGATGCTGGGCTGAAGACAGGGAGAATATTGTCTATATGAGGATGACATGAACAAATTCAAATTGGGGAATCAGCATTTTCCTAGGACAAAGATGTGAATCTGCTTCTGGGCAGAAGCTGAAATGTAAATGCAGATTGGTTTATAATTGTACTCAGATTTGGACACTGGAGAGAGTCTGGATTTGAGCTGAGAACTTGCACCAGTGCCCAGATGTGTCCTGAACTGGCCTGCGATGTGCTTGCTACTCTGGACTCTGCTTTGAATCTAATCCCAGTATGTCTGGGGCATAACGTGGCAGTAGTAAAGGAAACTCTGCACAGACTTGTACCCACTAAGGGATGATGATGATGTTGGGTTTCTGGGGTTTTTTTAAGTCCTCACATAAAAACTGAGTTGTTCACTTGCAGCTGTTAGAACTGGATCTTGGTGCCTAATTTAACTCACATCAGGATAGGCTGTCCCTTATTGTTTTAATTTGAAAGAGCACTTAGGAAGACGGCTTGCTGCACCCTTTCTGAACTGGATGTGCTCCATGAGGAGTGCCCAGCTCCTGCCAGGACAGCAGATAGATGGATGTGGCGAGGTCAGCCAGGCTTCCACCTTCCGACCCTCTGCCATCGCAGCGCGCTCTGCACAGGGAAGCACAGCCTGCGGCGCTGGTCCCGCAGCGGCTCCCGTGGCTCCTGTGCCACCGGGAAGCCATTAGCCGCTGCCTCCCTGGGGACAGCATGTTAACAAGTGCCTCGCAGACGGAAAAAGTGATCCAGAGCAGAATGCGGAGATACAGCACAGCTGGTGTCCTGCAAATACCTGTCTCCAGCCTGCCCTCTCTGTGTGTTGCAGTTGGTTTCGCACTACAGGTAGCAAATGGCAACCTCCCCAAGTCCACAGCGGTGCTTCACAGCAACAGGAATATTTACACTGACTTCAGAAAGAGCTGAATCTAGCTGATTTTCTAGCACACCTCAGAAGCAGATATCCATGTCTAAAGAAAGGTCTTACTTTTTTTGTTTGTTTTTTTTTCTTTTCTCTTTTCTTTCACCCCCTCCGCCATGTCTGCAGAAACCTCTTTGCACCAGGCTACACTGAGACTCATTACAGCCAGACTGGACAAACCCAGACGATCTCTCTGACCCACACGGTGAGTGCAGGGAGCGCTTTCCCTCCCGCAGTGTGCGGGGGAGACCAGGCAGGAGGCCCAGAGAAGCGAGTGAGCTTCTTTCTCCAGGCCCTTTCTTTGAGGCCACAGGTCCTCACAGCTTTAAGCTGAAGGGGAGGACAGTCCAGCTCTCTGACCTGGGGGGTTCCAGTGACAAAGTGTCTCCATCCCTGCAAAATGGTAAAAAACATCTTACCGTTCTGCCCGAGCCCTGTATGAGAGCCGAGGTCAGCCGCCAACATTGCTCCGCTCTCTGGGTGCTGGGGAATTGTTTATTCCTCCCGCTGCTCATCTTCTTGCTTTTAGTTTTGCCACCGGGTACTCCACGCTGGGGATGTTCCCAGCCTTTGGGAAAACCAGCCCGTGTAAGCTGGCTCCTGTTCAGTAAAAATCCCATAAATTACTGATCTCACGCAGGCCTTGGCTGACTCTCCACTGCAGTGGCACAAAGATGTGCATTGGTTGCAACGCAAAAATAAGAGATAAAAACCCCATGAGATCATCTTTACTAACGCTGCCCCGGGGCGAGGGCAAGGGATGTGATGAATATGTTGGCGTTTCTGCCCCAAAGCCTCCTTGTCCCTGCCAGAGGCTGCCTTTGTCTTGCCAGGAGCCCCCGGACGGGGACTTCCCCGCTGTCCATGGCATCACCCTCTCTGGCGCTGAAGGCACGTCCTTTGGGGCCTGACCCAGGGCCCGCTGCCATCGATAGGCAGCTCCTGTTACAGGCAGAAAGCGTTGGATCAGCGTTAATGTTGCAGCCATCTGAGTTGCTTCCTTGGGGATTCAAAGCTCTTAATTTTTACTGGCAACAAGGAGCCGTTTGATGCACTTGCCCAGGCTGCACATGGCAGCTGAAAGGCCAAATTTTGATGCAGACTCACAGAGATTTAGTTATGATAGTCAACTGCCAAATGCAGCGGAAAGAGAACAATTACTGCTGTATCGGCGGTACTTGTATGGGAGTCAGTGATGCCTAAATATAGCACGTGTCGATCCTGAAACTGCATTGCCAACCCTTGTTCCCTCTGCCTTCCAGGACCACTGCTTTTACCATGGGGTGGTGCGGGGCTGGGAGCACTCCAGTGTCACGCTCAGCACGTGCCGAGGGCTGCGGTAAGTGCCCGGTGATGCCGGAGCTGCAGGAATGCTTCTGTTCAGCTCTCAGCGTGCTGCTGCACAAGTTCTGCTCCCTAGTACCCTGGTTGCCGTATTTCTTTCTAGGCAGAGAGACCTGTTCTCAAATGCCACTCAGCCAAGGGTCCTGGGCATAAAAGGGAGTGTGTTGGGGGAGGTGCAGAAATTTGGGTGTCATTAGTAACCATGGCCTCCTAGCCAGCTCTTAGACCCCTTCCCCCTTTGTGCTTGGCAATGTGGACTCGTGCCATGAGTGAGTTTAACTCAAGAGTCCACTGGAGCAAAAGACACTCTTGTTAGTGGCTCAGGGCTGCATCGGGACTCGCCATGTCCCAGCCCAATACTCTACACTAATGGAGAAACCAGCTCCTTCTCCCAGTCTTTCACAACTGGCAAGCTTTTGTGTGCGTTTTGGGGCAAAGTCTTCAAGTCTGAACTTCCTCCTGGGTTGTCAGCCCCCTCTCCGCTTTCTCCCTGGGTGGTGCCGGGGTTGCGTGTGTTACGCATTTAAAACCTTCGCTTTGGTAGTAATGGAGTCTTTGGCAGGAAAAGGTGGTCTGTATCCTCAGCAGGAGTAAATGAAACAGCTCATTGCGACCAAGGAGCTGCATTTATTTACACCGGCTCAGAGTTTGTTTCCAAATCACCACATGGGCTTTATTGATATTAGTGGTCATCTGCTCTCGAGGGCTGATTGGAAGCTGTGCTGATGGGACCGGCTCCAGCCAGGAAACAGCCCGTGCCAAAGCAAACCCGAGACATCTTAAGTGAATGTAGCACAGGCCAAAGAGCCCAGAGAGATAAACAGGACAGTTGCAGCCACCTGTGGCTTGCAATAAATAATCCAAAAGCAAAAGTAGTCACAAGTGTGCCTTGCTTCTGTCAGCCTGCATTTTCCTACGCTCTGCCTTCCAGCTGCAGAGGAGACGGAGATGTCTCGGTGTGCACACGCAGTAGGCTTCCCGCACCCCTGAGCTGTCAGTGTGTGCTGGTCACTCCTCGACATTGTTTTCTAATTATTGGGAAGGCATGGGAGCTGAGCACACGCGGCTGTTTTCGCTCTGAGCCTTCACAGGGAAGCGTGCTGCCTGTCGAGCCCCACATCTTCTAGTGGGCATCAAACACAGATTTCCAGCTCTCCTGGCTGTAACATGCTCATTGAGAAACCCAGAACCGTATGGCTATGTGCAAGTCCCAGAGAGAACTGTGTTTTTTCTGTTGACAAACAATGTCTTCACATTTTTTAGGTCAGTTCTGTTAAAGACAAATTTCTTCAATCGGTTGAAAAGCTTCCGCTGCCCCTGAAGAAAAAGCTGTATGTTAAGAAAGTCAGTACTTCTCAGGTTAGCACTGTTGCAGCGCATGCTCCAATAGCCCCTTAATTGAATGTCTGAGGCCCATTGAATAGATTTTAATGTATGCAAGCTCAGGGATTCCCCTCTCTGAACTCAAAATATTTCCATCCATTCTATTAATGAACTGAATGGCCTGGTAAGGATAAGTGCCTTGCCAGGGTCAGACAGGAACTCAGCAGCAGAAGAAGGATTTGTCTCCAGTTGCTGTGGTAGTAATTAACTTTCCCTCTTATTGCTTCCTGTTTCAACAGAGGACTTATCGTCTTGAGCAGCAATTCCAGCTATATCTTAGAGCCGGTTCCCGACAGCCCAAACCAGCACTTGATCTACAAGTTAGACGACCTGAGGTTGCAGAGAGGAACCTGTGGCTACCAGGGCACTGGGAATGCAGCTGAAGACTGGCTCAGGGACTTCACCGCTGGGATGAAAGCACCTAGCCAGAGGGTGAGCAGGGCTCAAAGCCGGTCCCTGCACCACACTCCAAAATTCCCACCTGTTCCAAGCCAGAGGAGCCTGCTGTTCTCCGGGAGCATAGCTCAGAAAGTGAAATGAAGGAGAATATTTAAGGCTTTGTAGCAAGCTGGTTGCCAAATAGTGGCTCCAGCAGGGAAATAAATGAGTGTTGGGGACTATTGTGTGGCATGAGGAATCTGGGCTGTACCTGTTCCTGCACAGATTTGTGCCTCTGATATGTGAACAATCAGGTGGGCTGAGGACAGGCCCATGGGCACTTGCTGTAGCTAGCGGATGCTATAAGTTGGTTGCTATAAGTCAATCACATCTGGAGGTCCCTGTGTGTGATGGGGTGGGGTGAAATGGCCAGCAAAAAACAAACTGGGAAAAATGACCTGTACATATGTTTTATGAAGAGTTTCTTGGGGGGATATCAGGGAAATAACTTATGTTGTTGCTGCCGCAGGTGAAACGGGAGACTCTGCAGGCTACGAAGTACGTGGAGCTTCTGCTCGTGGCTGATTATGCAGAGGTAAGAGATGGGATCATGTGTGTACCAGCTGAGCACCGGGCCCAGAGCGAGCATCCCACCTGCAGCATCTCCTGGAGTGGGGAGGGCAGCTGGAGCTCACCAGGCTTCCTCTTGCTATCCCAACGGTCCTACCCCCGCCAGCAGACAGGGAGACCTGTGTCTTGGTCACTTTTGTCCTAGCAGCCATGACCTCTCTGCCACCACTGTCAGCCACTGTCGGCCGGGGAGAGATGCAGGTTGTGATTTGGATGACGGACTAGAGTTGGAGGTCAGTCCCGACTTCCCAAGGTACCAGTGGTCGGCCCTAGTTATCGATGGGCGAGACTGCCTTCGGCCTGGGGTGACTTGTGGGTTTCCAGGAACGACGTGCTTCTAACTCTGCAGTACACTTAATCTCTAGAGAAGATAACTGTGGTCATCCTCTGCTCTGAGCTGGTAGCAGATGTATAAATAGACATTTTTAAGGGTCCAGATCATAGAATAGGGCTGGAAGAAACCCAGTGAAGTCAGCAATCTCTCCCCCATCCCCAGCCTGGACAGCACACCAGATGCACTTACTGACAGTGCAAACCGTGCGGTGTTTTGCTGATCATTTAATCTCCAGCACAGACGGGAGTCAGACTGGTCCTATTCATAATTTACAACTTGAAACTCCGATAGGGAAAACCACATAGTGCTCCAGGCTATAATTTATTCTGAACAAAACTAGAAGCAGAACCTATTTTGATTTCTCTATTGGGCAGCGGGATACCACGGCAACTATGAGAAAACACACTATACCCAGGAGCTGCCATATGTTGTTCACCATTTGATCAGACAAGCTGGGGTAGACACCCTCACAGTGTTGTCGCTAACTGCCCTTACTTTATTGTCTCCCTTGCTAGAAGAAAAGTCCCAGGTTTTATCCTCTGTTAAACAAAAATCTAAATATTTTGTAACTTTAATTCCTTGAATCAAACATTTTGCTAAATTTAACCCATTAATTGCCAGGTGGTTTAAATAGGCAAATTTGTTGAATGAGATGCATCCCCATTTGTTGGACGAGTGAGGTGATGAGTGGTACGGCAGCCTTGACCTCAGACATGAAGTCACGTTACCATATGTTTTACCTGGCACATTTGTCAGTTCTTTGTCAGTCCCTGGCTCTGGGGTCTTTGGTAAGTTTGGGTTGCACCACTGTGTTACTACCACCACTTGAGTAACATCCCTGCAGTGGGATGCCAGGGATGAATTCTGAATAAACATGTATGGGTGGGCTTATAGTCAGATGTACAGTGAAGGAAGGCTTTCAGGCTTCACTTCGTAGCTACCTTCTTATTGCCAGAGTAATGGGACTTGTTTTAACACATTTCAGATCTTTCTAGTTGCCTTTGTGCTGCCTGACATGTTCATTTTGTTCAGTTTCAGAAGCATCACTTCAACATTGAAGCAACAAGGCTTAAATTAGTGGAGGCTGCTAATTACGTAGATAAGGTGAGATCAGGTGTGCATGAAATGAGGAAAGCAAAGCCCAAATCATGAATTATGAGAATTAATTGCGACAGAGGAAGACCGCCTTCTTGGGAGAGAGAATGATGTTTCAGCAATCCTCCCCAGTGACTTGGGGAGTGGAGAGCACCTGCCAAACAATTCTGTTGTTGGACATCAGGGATGGGGTGGGGCAAACTCCATTCCTTACCTTGGAACCAGCATGAGCATCTCTGTGTTTTTATACATCTCTGTATTAACTGTGTTGCCTGAATAATGCTTTTTGAAAAGAGACTAAGGTATTCACTTCAAATTGTAGGAATCTTGGCAAGTAGAGCTGGGAGGAGCCTTCAGAGGTCATCCTTGCAGTGGTACCCAGTGCTGCTGAAGTAAAATTCTCTACTTTTCGGATCTACTTCCTTCATTCTCCCCTTCTCCCCTTCAACTCCTTCCACCACTCCCTTTACCCTGCTGCCCCTGAAGACTTGTCCTGTTTGTACTTGATGTGGGCAGCAGATTGTTTCCTTCCTCTTTTCAGGAATTTTGACACATCTAAAGATAAACATGATGTCAGTTTCCAGTCTTGGTTTCTCTAGATTATCTGTCATTCATTTAAAAGTGAAAGTTCAGTGTCTCTAGCTCAATCGTGTTTAGGTTTGGGGTTGGTGCACATTTCTCTCTGCAGACGTGTGACACTAAATTGCAATGCATTTCCAGAGGAAGCATCTTCTCTGGATGTGTGTATCTGTAGTAGCATTTAGCAGGGTTTATATTCAAGATTTAAAACACAGTTAAATATATTAGTGGTGCTCATTTTGTCATCTCTTTTCTTTCCTGTATCTTAGTTTTACAGATCCCTGAATATCCGGATTGCCTTGGTGGGGCTGGAGATCTGGAGTAGTTGGAATAAATGCGATGTAACTGAGAATCCCTACTCCACCCTGAAGTCCTTTCTGGCCTGGAGCAGCAAGGAGCGGGTGCACAGAAAACACGATAATGCCCAACTAATCACGTAAGTTTATTTCTCCTGAAATAACCTGTTTCTGACTAGTGGGTTGGGTGGGTGGGAAATGAGTATGTAAGATTATATTGTTTTAAGATTCAGAGTGGCAGATTTATGCAGAGGCTGCTCAGCCAGCATTAAGCTCTGGCGCTCAGAGCACAACCATGTTAGGAAAAGTGGAGGTCCCAGGCTTGTCAGCAGTCTCAACACACACGCATCAAAGTGCATCAACTTTATTGTGTGTGCATATCGCAAGCAGCTGCACATGATCTGTCACAGCTACATGTACAATTTCAAGAAAATCTGAACCATAAGCAAGACCTGTAAAGGGGAGCTAATGGAAGGCATCCATTCCTAACTCATCCCACTGAGACACAGGGGACATGGTGCTGGGAGCTAGCTGATGGTCTGTGATTCATCCTACTGAGCTCATTAGGGCCAGTAGCTATGGCCAGCAATGCAGATATCATTGGAAGAAAAATTTGCAGCAACTGTTAGACCTCCTTACCTCTTCCATAGTAGTTCATCCACCAGTGAATAGTGGTGGATTTCTTGTTTTGTTTGTTTGGTTTTCTTTTTTTCCCCCCTTTAGCATCACTGTATTTCATCTTTACCTGGTCATGTCCTAAGCACAGTTTCCAGGGCTTCCATTTCAGACATGCCGGCAGGGATGGTGCAGAATTCCAGCTCGCCAGGCAGGAGCCGAGCGTGGCTGCACCTCAAAGGTGTTATCTAGTACTCTGTCAAGTCCCTGAATCCCAAGCTGGCAAATATCAGGCTTAAGGTAAATTAAGTATTCACAAAGAGTACCCAATTAAGGATCCAGAAATAGTCTTTTCTGTGCTTGTTGCAAAGCTCAGCGGGAGCACTTTTTTGGCACCAGACCATTACAAAAAAATAGGATTGGCTGGTTGGCCCATAAAACAAAGTACTAGTCCAAGAAAAACAGGTCTTAAGGCTTTGTAGCTCTGCTGTAATGTCATGTAATTGAAGATACTCCAAAAGAAAATGCATTCACCTGACACTGTGTATATGTATAAAGCTGTGGACTGCAGGATGCATTTCTCTGTCTTGCCTTCTCAGGTGCCTCAGTGCTATTTCATGGTCTTTCTGGGTTGATTTTAGGGGTGTGCCCTTCCAAGGTACCACAGTGGGCTTGGCTCCCGTGATGGCCATGTGCTCTGATTTCCAGTCAGGAGGAGTAAACATGGTAAGTAATTGCTAAGAACTAATATGATGTTTCTTGCCAGCAGCGAACACATAGGAGAGATGCCTTCGAAAGCTCAGGAAGAAAATATTTCCCATGAAGGCCTCTAGCTCACCTGCTCGTAGGCAGGAATACCTTCAGTAGATATTTTCTACATGTAGTAACGAGAAGTGCCACTTACCCCGTTGACTCAAAGGTGCACAGGACCGGCAGAGGTAAAATGCTGACGTGCCTCTTTCACCTTGCTCAGGATCACTCTGATAATGCCATTGGTGTTGCTGCTACCATTGCCCATGAGATGGGACACAATTTTGGCATGAATCATGATTCAGCTGGCTGCTGTACTACCCCGGCAGAAGATGGAGGCTGTATCATGGCTTCTGCAACTGGGTGAGTTCATCTTATGGGGTCTCATGGGGAAATGCAAAGGGCTTCATTACAAGAGCCTTGGTGGAGTAAGAGCTAGAAATGCAGACTGAAGGTGGGTCTGTTGCTGCCTGTTGGAGCCAGTGTGTTTATAGAGAAAATACTGCTGGGCAAACTCTGGCTCATCTATCAGTACCAATTTGCTAAATTCCAAATGAACTTATTGCTGCCTGAGATTGGCCTTAGGTAATGTAAGGACCTGGAAGCATTTAGAAGTGGAGCTCTAAACTGTCTGGTAAAAAGGAAAATTTTCCTATCTTCTGTCCTGAGAGACTGTCTCAGGACCCCTCTAATGCCTCATCTCTGAGTTTGTGCTTCCCACTGTGTCCTACCAAATGATCCATCACTTCAAAGCAAGTTCAATGCACATACACACATATCCTTCTGCAAAACCTGGACTGCCTATTACCAGCAAGTACAGGGAAATGAGGGGTGACCAGAACATGGGTGACCTTGGCATGTAGAGGTTTACATGGGTTTTATTTGTGTTGCACACGAGATGCATAGATAGACAGTTGATAGTGTTTCTAAAGCATCTCATGCACAAGCTAATGTGCGTTATAATGTGGTAATGAGCAGAAAAAGGATTGCTTCAGGAAATAACTGATTTTTATTAAAAGGCACAGTAATAGGGCTATATTTCTAAATCAGAAGACGTGAAAACAGATCGACTGCATGTTGTCTTAAGAATACTACTTGGTTTCAGTGAGCCACAGAAAGCCTGTGCTTAAAAGGGAAGAAATAGTTGACTTTAAGAGAAAGGGGAAGTGAGAGTGACTCTGGAAACCCACAGGGATTCTAAAGCTCATTTTGGATGAGGAACCACAACAGCTTCTATATTTCAGTCACGTAAAAACATTGGACAAACCCATTCACTTGAAGCCATGTTCCCTCTTTCCTCAAGCCTTACTCATTGGGGTTTAGCAGGTTTTAACAAAATTTTCTCCATAGATATCTTCTTTTATGTGCATGATTTCCTCCGAATAAGGAAGAACATTTAGGTGAGAAGTGAAAACATAGTGGCATGCAAGTAGAACACACAACATGAATGCACACATGTACGGTCATATATAGAGTGCATAGATTCTGGCATTGTAGCAACAGAAATTAATAATTCATGTAACAGCAAATATTCACGTCCTTTGCAATGAGGCAGTAGATAGGAAAAAGGAAATATTATTTTAGCAGTTAGATTTACAAGAGTTATTCACCGTCTGAGTGCTGGATTTGCAGGCTTGTTCAAGCAGCTGGGAATAAGCCACAGCTTCAGTATTGAGCAAGTAAGGACAGCCATACTTGTCAGCTATCAAAGTCGAATCTAACTCAACATATTTCATTTCCATAAAGTTTATTTTTTAAGGCCATTATATTACTAGATAGTCTTGCAGTGCAATCTCACCTTATCTTCAAATGTAATCCAGATGGATCTGATTTTGAACATGCACACAAAATCACGATCCGCTTTAGCACATTTTCATAGATTGCAGAGAGAGACCTGGGTCCTTTGGCACTTGTCAGGATTTGCATGTGCTCATTTTTGGTTCTCTGAACCATTGCCCGGATCTGTCTTGATGTTTTTCTACATTGTCCATATTCAGGCACCCATTCCCCAAGGTGTTCAACCAGTGCAATAGAAAAGAGCTGGAGAAGTACCTGCAGTCTGGTGGAGGGATGTGTCTCTCCAATATGCCGGATACCAAAAAAATGTATGGTGGGAAGAAATGTGGAAATGGCTACTTGGAAGAGGGGGAGGAGTGTGACTGTGGAGAGGTGGAGGTAACAATTGTTCAGATCCAACCATTTGGGGTCTAGTGGGACGCAATGATTTTATTATCTATTTTGCAAATACAGTTATGTGATATGTAAACAGCTCTTGTTTGTGCAGGAGATATGCATGCCTTCCCTGTATGTAAGTGTATACGCAATGTAAATCAAGGCTGTAAAGTATCACATCTGTCTAAATTCAGTGTGTGTAGTACAATGCATCCCAGAACTCGGGGGTGGTGTAATCCATGGCTGAATAGAGGTGATGAAAACTGCATCAGAAAAAGTAACCTTAGATGTTGCAGTTTCATATATAAGTTCAGTTTATCTATGGCTCCATTCCTGATAAAAATGGGACTTCTCTTAGTGCTGCATCTCATTTCTCCAAACCCATATTTTGAGTAATAAGACAAAAGGGAACTGGAACCAGCAGCCCAGACTCACCAGATGTAAGGAGCACAACCTATAGTATCCAGTCAGTCCAACAGAGGATACAACTATGCAGTATTGTAATTCAGCACGTGCTGGGTATCAGGAACGTACTGCTGTTACTTTGTTTGCATGTAATTCATCACGTACGAGAACTGATTAGCGTCAGCCTCACATTTTGATGCTCTGGCACGTTCTTGTCTTGAACATCTGCCTTGTAAACTCTGCTGCATCTCGCTGTCTTGCAGGAATGCAACAACCCCTGCTGCGACGCCAGCACCTGCTCCCTGAAGCCGGGTGCCGACTGTGCCCATGGCAGCTGCTGTCATCAGTGCAAGGTGGGATGTCTGGGTTTTCCTAAGAGAGGAGAGGGAATAACGATGGTGGAAGTGTGAGGCTGAAAAATGGAGGGGAAAGGGGAGGAAACACAGCCAAACATGGAGTTCAGGTCCCCACCTGCAAGCAACGTAGTCTGATTTTTAGGTACAACAGGGTCCTTTCTTCTAGCTGGCTGATTTAAATGGCTCCCGTGATAACTTAAGATAAGCTGTGAATGCTGCTGGAATGAAGTCATACTGCCTCTCTTAAACACTTAGGGGTGGGATGAATCAGAATGAATATTTCTCTCCTTTGGCTCTAGAAGAAATCTAGGCAGAGCTCTTAGAGCAAACACTTCCTCCGGGGATTAGGCTGGATGCTGTATTTGCTCTTTTCTGGGATGCAGTTGAATTCCTTTAGCCCAGGTGCTTGCTGAAGAAACACTAGCAAAGAGAATTGTGTGTGTGACCACTATAATTTTATATCTCAGCTCTCCTTATAGAGGCTGGTTAAAATGTGTTTCTGATTTTGGAGCCAAAGAGCTCGAGCTTTGACAACCAATTACCTCAAAAATGAACACAGGCAAACATTTCTCTTAAGCTCATTTTTGTGTTTGCACATTGACTACGTACTCTTACTGACCTATCCTGAGCATGTGAAAAACAATTTTCCAGGGATCCATGTGGACTCACTCCTTTCACAAGACACTTTGAAAAACCTTCCAGATGTAACTGTGTATGCCCTTCCGTTCTCCATGTCCATGGTGGACAGGACAAGAATGAACTGGGTAAACTCATAAGCAAGGGAGACATAAGTTACATTAGGAAAAGGTCTCCAGCAGAAATGACAGCCAAACACTGAAACAAACTTCCCAAACAGGGAGGGTTTTGTGAACAGATTACACAAACATCTGTCAGAAATGGTTTAGGTAAATCAGACCGCACCCTAGGGTAGGTGGAGTTGGATTGATGTCCCCTTGAGATCTAGCAGCCTTATTTTCTGTGCATGATTTCATTGCTACCTGGGGAAGGCATCTAGTCGTTAATTTGATTCTACACAGCTCACCCAGCTAATGAAGTTACAGAGTCATTTGGATCACTGCTGACCTCAAAAAAAACTAAGACAGGGTGGATGAAGAGGCACATGCAAGATTTTTTCTTATCTACAGGGAGACATTGTGCAGACATGAAACCACAAAGGTGCCAAGCAATAATTCAATTTTTTTCCCTTTGTATCTTTTTAGCTGATGTCCCCGGGAACTCTCTGCAGGGAAAGATCAGGACTCTGTGACCTCCCAGAATACTGCACTGGCGAGTCACCGTTTTGCCCCCCCAACTCTTACCAAATCGATGGGGCTTCCTGCGACGGAGGAAAGGCGTATTGCTACAGTGGCATGTGTCTCACATATAAAGATCAGTGCTTGCAGCTGTGGGGGCCTGGTAAGGGTGCTACTTGCAGCGAAATACGTTGTCCTTTGAACAGGCAATATTATGTGGCATCCTACTATTATTCACCCTGCGTAAGGCAGTAGTACCTTCCACACCCGTTATCAGTAGTGAAGTCTGAGGAGCCTTTTCTCCTGCCTTGCTTGCTTGGAGGAGGCAGCAAAAATTTCCCACGCTCAAACCATCCCAGAAAAGGAGCAACTAACTGACTGGTTGGCGTGGGGTGAGATGGGCTGCCAGGCTCCACAGGAATCAGCCACCTGAGTCTCTTCCACGCAGGAGCAAGGCCGGCACCAGACGCCTGCTTTGAGAAGGTTAATGCCGCTGGAGACATCTACGGGAACTGTGGGAAGGACATCTACGGCAACTACAGGAAGTGCGAGATGAGGTAGGAAGCAGAGTGGCAGCCAAGAGTTGCTTGTTGGAGATGTTTTTCTATATTACAAAATTACAGGCCAGTAGATAAAACTGATCCATGCTTTGGTTTCACTCCCTCCCTCTGCCTCCTGGGAAACCAGCTGCATCCTCATCAGACTTAGAGCCCTTATGACTGCAGCTTTAAGTTTACCATTTTCCCTGCCTTTTGCGTTTTAAAACATCTAGTTGGTATTTTTCCAAAGCAACAGAGGAGGGGATTTTCAAATCCATAGGTTAAATGTACCTTTTTAACTGAGACAAAAACTTCTCTAGTCTTATCTGTGATTTTGTTGAGGCTGGCCTACCCATGGGGACAGTGAAATGGTACCATCAGAACCCATCAGACACCATTGCTTGGGTGAGCTCTTGGGAGGTGCTTGCTCTTTTGCCACTGAACAGTGCCTCAACATTGCTGCTTTAATTTACGTGTAGAGCTGATGCCTGCAAAACATGCAGCAAGCCAGAAATAATCACTTTAGCCTTTCCTTTGAAATCAGAGATGCTAAATGTGGGAAGATCCAGTGCCAGAGCTCTGCTTCCAAACCCCTGCAGTCCAACGCGGTGGCCATAGACACAACTATCCGCACACAGAGGACGCAGCTGAGGTGCCGAGGGACCCATGTATACAGATCTGAGAGTGAAGAAAAGGAGATGCTCGATCCTGGCTTGGTGCTGACAGGAACAAAATGTGGGAGTCATCATGTAGGTACAGTCCTGCCTGTAATGGTTTTGGGGAGGTTCAAGGTATCACTTTTCCATCTGGAAAGTGCTTTGTGGTTATCAAGCCATTCATTGAGCAAAGCAAGAGAAAAATAATTTCTCAGAGGCTTGTGAGAAGTAATAGAAGAATACAAACCAAAGGCCATACCTTAAATCATTGCCACATGAAGGCCAGGGCCAGTGCTATATCTGGGATTTGCTAGTTGGTTGAGGTTGTTTTGCTTAGAGGTGACACACAATTAGAAATCAAGACAGGTGAGAGCTCCTCCACAGACTTGCCACACGGGCATGGCCAAGCTATCAACCTCTGAGTTCTCTGATGTGTGTTAGCTGTGATTCGGGGTAGTGATTAAATGTTTCCTTGGGAACCGGGTTACCTTCACGGCCTGTTGTCCTGCCTAGGGGTCGTGGTTTAACCCCAGCCAGCAATTAAGCACCACACAGCCGCTCACTCACTTCCTTCCCACCCAGTGGAATGGGGGAGAGAATCAGAAGGAAAAAGGTAAAATTTGTGGATTGAGATAAGTACAGTTTAATAGAATAGAAAGGAAGAAACTAATAATGATAATAATAACAATAATAAAATGACAATAATAATAAAAAGAGTGGAATATACAAAACAAGTGATGCACAATGTAATTGCTCAGCACTCGCTGACTCATGCCCAGATAGTTTCCGAGCAGTGACCCCCACCCCAGGCCAACTCCCCCCAGTTTATGTACTGGTCATGACGTCACATGGTCTGGAATACCCCTTTGGCCAGTTTGGGTCAGCTGTCCTGGCTGTGTCCCCTCCCAACTTCTTGTGCCCCTCCAGCCTTCTTGCTGGCTGGGCATCAGAAGCTGAAAGAAAAATCCTTGACTTGTTGCTAAGTAGTGTTTATACTAACTGAAAACATCAGTGTGTTATCAACATTCTTCTCATACTGAATCCAAAACATAACACTCTACCAGCTCCTAGAAAGAAAATTAACTCTTTTCCAGCCAAAACCAGGACACCATGGTATTACTTGTATTGCCAAGGTGTCTGGGACCCTGCAAGTCACAAAATAGGAAGGCAGTAATATGGTATATGACCCAAAGAGCTAGCGCTAAGTTTTTGGATCCTTTCTCTGCAGGTTTGCTTTGAGGGACGCTGCCAGAACACATCCATCATCTTCGAGTCGGAAAGCTGTAGCAAGAAGTGCCATGGGCATGGAGTAGGTGTCTTCCTTTTCATCTCCATTTCATACTGAAGCAAGATGAGCTGCCATTCATCTGTGGATGGTTGTTCAACTCAGTTCCGATACCATGCTTAGGTTTGCTCCAGACTTCGGCTTCTTGATTATTAATTTGTACATTCCTTTCATGTTTGATGCATTTTCTGGTCTGTGAGTTTCCTTTTGACATAGGATTTAAGGAGGTCCACAAGAGGGATATGAATTGCAATAAATGGAAAACAAGAAGGGGTAATCTTACAGAAGAAACTTCTGGGCCCAGTTTAGATTGAATTAAAAAAAATAATAATCAGACTTACTGAGGGAAAACCAGTAAAAAGTCATGTTTAGAACAGTTTATCCCAAACTGTGCTCTGCTGTGCCCCCAGGGGATGGAAAGAAAAGGCTGGTGAGAATTTTTTATACCTTTTGTAGATGTTTCTGGCACAAAACATCAGCATCTCTCCATCCCTATAATCCAGTTAGGCAATGGAGAGGAGTGATAAATGCAGCAGTGTGTGCCTCCCCGAGCAGCTTGGGAGGCCCCGTGATGTACCTGACAAGGAGAGGGACTCAACCCGCTCTTTCATTCCCTGTCTGCTTCCTCTCTTACAGTCTGTGAAGCTGTAGGAAATAGTTGTCAGCTATTCCACAGAATCAAATGAAATGTTACAATTAGCACGGGACATCCCTAATCAGAGGGATCAGCCCCCCTCCAGGGGCTGCCTAGACAATAAACCAAATAGCAACGGGCCAAGCAAAAAAAGAAACCTTCAGGGGATGGAAGTCCTTCAGTTTTGAGATAAGAACAAGAGAAAGGAACTTTTAAATGCTGCTTTTGTCCTGAATCCAGGTTAGTGGAGCTTCAGCCACTTGTCTTTTGGAGAAAGGGACAATTTCTGAGGAAATAAAAGGCACTGTCACTCCTGGAAAGAAAATGTTTCCCAGCACTTAACTCCCTATTTATGCCAATAAGAGTTTCTTCTGTAGTGCTTTATCCAGCAAGGGCTTCATTTTTTTTAGCTTGCAGATTCTTTAGGAGCTGGCACTAAAGTCTCTGAGTCTTCCTGCTCCAGGTCTGCAATAACAACAAGAACTGCCACTGCAACCAGGGGTGGGCCCCCCCGTTTTGCAACAAGCAGGGGAGGGGAGGAAGCTTGGACAGTGGTCCCCCCACGCCTGAAGGTGAGCGGGTCCAACTCTGCTGTGGTGGCACTTCAGAAGGACTTGAGTTAGACTGGGAGCAGAGACTTTTCCGTTTAACTAACTCTACTTTCTTGCCCTCAGGCCCTTCAGCAGTTGTGATAACTCTCGCAATCCTGGCTCCCATTCTTCTTCTCATTGGGATCATGTTTTTATTCTATTATATGAAATGCTGGAATAGATTTGCCATCTGTTCTCTAAAGAAGACCCCGCAGTTCAGGTAAATTGTCAGTGCTGTGCCTTGTCTGCTTGCCTCCACCCCCTTTCAGTGTCAGGACAGAAGAGAAATTGCAAAGGCTGTGAGGAATATAACTAAATGGGTTTGTTGGTATAGTCCGTATTTGCTTCTTATTTTTTCACTTCAGTTAAAACATGATGGAAAATACAGCAAAGAAAAAGGAGAAAACATATCAAGTAAATAACACTTACTCTTTTCTTTCTCCCATTTTCAGCGACACCTCTGGAAATGGGCATGCAAACCCTGCCTTCAAGCTGAAAACCCCCCAGGAGCAGAGGAAGGTAAGGGCAAGGTCACCTTCCACCTCCCTCGGGAGAGATGCAGTTGCCCTAAGATGTGGAATGTGGTTCCAGCTCACACTGCAATTGGGTAGTGGTTTTATCAAAGGATCCCGTGCAAAACTAGCAGGCATCACCCATGGCTGAAAGTCAGTGGGAGCTGTATGTAGTATCTATTTCTAGTGATTTCCTTAAAGGCAAGAGCTGGGATTTGACCAGGCCTGTGTGGCCGCTTGTTGCCTCTGATAGATCCTCTTCTGTCACATCCCCCTCTCAGAAGTGCAGAAATTGCAGACCCTGGGCTTATTTGCAAGTCACTTGTAACGTTAATGCCTGAATTACCCTGTTTTCTTGATTCCAATTTCTGCCTCATGATCCCAGATTGTCCCAATGTTGCAGGCAATATTTTCTACTATGTGGTTCATAGACCTCATGTAGATCCTCAAAAGCGTAACAGAGAGTAAAAAGGTGGTTTGAAGTGGAAATACCTAACTCCAGGGATTTCTGGGTCTTCTGCGCAGGTGATTGGCTTCCCTGAAATCCCATCAAAACCTCCTCCCCAGCAAGCTCCAGGGCTCCGAATAAACTCGCAGCAGCCACCTGCCTTCTCCACGGGTTACAGCTGCGGCGTGGGGCAGCCCACTGGGCCAGCGCAGCCGGCACCTGCAAAGGACGTTGCCCGGCGGACACCCCCGAGCCGGCCAGCACCCCCTGCTCCCAAACCCCCCCTCTCTCAGGTACGGAGTCGCCCCGCTGTCCTGCAGATGCCGTTTGATGGGAAGTTTGTTCTGAGTGAGGCTGGTGACAGCTCTCTAACCCTTGGGGGGGGGGTGTAGGAGTTACCGTGCTCACTAGTGCGTGCTCCATCTCGCCACAGGACGATTGCTGGTGGTTTTCCTTGCTTTGTAGTGCAGCTGGCAACGACTGCGCTGGATGCCAGCAGGCACAATTACTCTTAATTCAGGTCCCCTGATACCTCTGACCTGGACCTGAAGTCAGGTGGCGTGGATCACAAAGCAGCATTCACCTTACCAAGGTCATCTAAACATTCTTTAGCTGCAAATAAAAGGACTGTATGGATTTTTCCCTGAGCAAGCCTAGCATAGCTCCTCTTACCATTTGCATGTATTTTATCTCCTGGAAACAGCCCTTCTGAGATTACCAGTCAGTGATAAGTCTGAGGTTCAGTACGGACTACAGAATCTCCATTCCTTGGGAAGATCCCCCGGCTATCTTGCATTTGGCCATTCCTGGACTAAAGCCTCGGGAGCCTCAAAAAAATTTTGATGTGGAGCAGAAATGGGACCTTTAGCATGTTGCCTAGGAAACATTAGGCTTAACCCAGACCGACCCCATCTTATGTGAGGATCCTAGCCAAGAGGTTATTTTGAGGGTTATAAGAAAAGGGTATTGATTTACTTCTTTTGCTGGCAATTTTGTTCTGAGCTTAGTACAGACCCCACATTCTTATGGGAAAGATAGCAAATCACTCAGATGGGCTTAAGTCCATTTTACCAAAGTATTTCCTTACTAGCTTTATCAGGTTATGTCTAACAAAGAAGCAAAGGGCTCAGTTACAGGGGATAGCATGAGGCTGGCTCCCAGGCAGTCTCTCTCTGAAAGATATAGAGGAAAACAAGCCCAAAATATTTTAGTGAATGGGATTTGTTTCTAGCTCTGTTGTTCCTGTGAACAGCTGGCACTTCAGCAGGAAAGAAAACTAAAACAAAAGCAGGAAGCTGACTGTAGTCAATAAGGAATAGGTATCCTTCCCAGCTGGTTGTTGACAAGCTCCCCACAATCTCCATTGTGTTCCCTTCTCAATGCATCCAGTCTCTTTATCTCAGTCAGACCTACTAGTTGGAACCCTTTTTCTAGGATTTCCAAAAGAAACTTTGCCATTTCTCGGTTGGAGGAGTGACACAAAATGTAGAAGGTACAGGGGAAATCATTAATTTCACTGTTTGCTAGTGTCAGCGTCCTTCCTAGACATTTGTAGTATCTGCCAGATTTGCTCTCTTGCTATTCCTACAGGAGCTCTTTGGACCCGGCAGTCGGTGGGATTTAGTCTGCCTTGTCCTTCCTGCATTCACAGGGCAGGGTCCTTGGAGAGCAATAGATCCCCAAGCATCGGCTGATGTGGCCATCGAGCACCACATTTATGCACAGTCTAAGGAGACTGCAGGGTTTTTGGGTGCCCTCCAAGTTGTGAGTGCAGCTGTGTTTATTAAATCAACACCTGTAAGCCAGCGAAAGCACAGAGACTAAGCAACAGCAGGCAGTTAGATCTTGTGTGGGTAACTTCTCCCCAGGGGCATGCTTTACACTGAAAGTCATTAGACAAATGGAAAATATAATGCTCTGAGCATCCTATTAGGGACAGCTGTGCGCACAAACAAAGTAATAACTGGCTGTAGGTGGGTACAGGGCTGCGTGTGTTTGTACGGGCACATGTACATAGGGTTTACAGGCATTGTATGGCCAATCATATAGTGAGGGTATGTGTGTGAAAACCAACCTTAAGTGCATCAATAACATGGCTAATTAAAAGGCTCTGGAACATAGCTTCCCTATTGCTTGCAAAATTCAAGGCTTAAAACTTCTGGATCATCTAGGAGCCAGAACATGACGTGCTTTTAGCTGCAGCTCCATTTAGGAGGCAGAGCAAGGTAACCCCGTTACCCCGTTTGGTTGTCCTCAGCTCGAAGCCAGCTGCCCAGCAGTTTAAGGCCATCCGGTCTTCACGAAACTGGGTAGGTGAAAAACTTGTACGTGTTGAAAACCACTAAGCACCTGCATAATACAATAAGCCATAGCGGCAGCCACCTGCGCTCCCTCTTTGCTTCAGAGAGGGAGAGGTCTTTGCCAGCATGGTTTTACCCGTGTCCCTTCAGTCCTTTGTCCCAGGCAGAGACACTACAGGCTGAGTTGTGATGGGGACTTCTGCCCAGTCTGTAAGGTTTCTCCTGGTTTTCATCATGCAGCCATTAGATGGTAATATCCCTGGGGTTAACTCCAAACCAGAGACCTCAAGGTGGGCAGCTGCATACCCAGTCTGCTGTCTCAGACCTACAAAAAAAGAAAAAAAACAACCCAAAAGGTCTGGAGGACTTGTGGCCATACCCAGAAATTCAGGCCATGTAAAGTGAATGCAAATACTATCTCTGTTTTCAGGCTGGGCATCTGTCCAGGCTGAGAATTCAAAATTGTTTCTTTCTTGCATAGGATATTTCTAGGCCCCAGCCACCCCAAAGAGCTTTGCCAGCTAATCCCGTCCCAGCCAGACCCAGAGCCTGGCCGGGGAACAGCCCTGCCATCTCGCTGCCTCCTGCACACCCCAGGACCCCAGGACGACTCCAGCCTGCTGCAGAGGTAGGCACCGAGTGCGGTGATGGGGAGCACAGCAGCATCCCCTCACCGCTTGGCAATAAAAGTACGCTGAAGGGAGTAACCTTGCTATCATACTGCAAAACACCCTCATGCACAGCCCCGGCGGGTGGAAATGGAGAGGCTGTTGGGTTGGTTGCCTTTATTTCAGGGGTCTCTGTTTTTACCTGTTCCTTACTAAGCATTTACTGGGTTAAGCGAAACAGTTAATTCAGTCCTCCACATCCCTGAGTACTTCCTCAGATAAGACGTCGGTGTGAGTGGGGCTGAGCAATGGTGGGGGCAAGCTGTGCGTGACCCAGAATGGTTAGTGAAGAGCAGCAAAACACCAAGGTCCACACAAGACTTGAGGACCCCAGTCAGGAACAGAAATTCTCTCCAGCCTCTCTAGCCACAGCTGAGGAGGTGCTTTCTCTGAAGGGAGTGTTTCCCCAAATTGTCCTTAATAAGGGACTTCTAATCACTGAGTTCAGCTCCCTGCAAACTGGACCCCTTAACACAAAACACCTCCACTCCATGCACCACGGGTGCCGCCTCTAGCCTGCAATCTACTTGAGGCCGGCCGTGAAAAATGGAGAAAACTGCATGAACTTTATTGTGCGTCTGGTGGTAGGGTTTCCTATGTGATGCATTAGGGCGTGAATGCGTATGAACAGAGACAGGCTTCCCCTGGCCAGCTTGTAACATCAGCCGCAGGAGAGGGAGATGGCAGCGTTTGCTCTTTCATCAGTGCTCACTCCTCTCCCTTTTCCCCATTTTCCACCTCGCCCAGAATACTGGTGCCGGGACGGCTGGAGCAGTGAACGTCTTGAAAGCGGGACAGGCGGGCTCTCGTGGGCGCTCATGAAGCAGTCCGTTCCTGACCTGCGCTGACCTTCACAGGGGACTGGATGCCCTTCATCACCCAAAAAACCATTCGCGGCCACAGACACCGTCTCGGTTCCTCTCCTCTAGCCTCACCTGTTTCCTATGTGACTCAACAAGCTGCAGTCGGGCTTGGCAGGAGTGCCCCCGGGAACTGCGCTGGGACATGCCAAGCTGAACTCAACCCTCTCTACTGATAGCCTTTTCCATATCGGGATGACTTGTTTATACGGTATTTACATGTTATTGTGCAATATCCAATGCAGGGATGGGGTGATTGGGGCTTCACATATTTTTAATCAGTTATTTAGGTGTTACCAGGGTGAACAAGCTGTGCGTGCAGGTGCTGGCCCTGATGGGCTTTCATGTAAGACCTAGCCCTGTTGGTTTCCTCGGCTCATCCACACAGCTGCAGGAGCAAACGCTGGTGCTATACAGAACCCGCTGCCCCTTGGGAGAGCGGAAGGCAGCCATTGATAACTTTCTTCAGCTTATTCTCAGTTTACATTGGGTGGCAAGTGGGGCCACAACAGGGAGCAAACCATGGAAATATTCCTGGTTAAAATAATTTGTGGGTCACTGTGGATTTTGATTCGTTTTAATAGGGCAGATTAATTATTTTCCCCACATAGCCATCTTCAGCAAGTGTTGCAACCTGGCTGTCCTCCAGCACTCGCTTGTCTTGCCCCAGTGCTGTAAGACCCGACAGCATCCCCAGCGTGGCCCGTGCGCTCTCATCCATGTCGTTGGGACACAGTCAAGGTACGACAGGGAAAAACCCTCTGACCAAGACAGAGAGCAAATGGCCAGAAGGAAGCTCAGCAAAAGCCAGTGCTGAAACCTCCTCTCCAGCATACGGTACCATGGATCATCAGTAGACACTTTTGCACGTGTCTCCTCAGGCTTCCGTCTGTGGTGAGCAGTAATTCAGCGTGGGCTGTCTGCTCCCCATACTAGTAAGAAACCTACCTTAAAATTGCCCAGGTGGTAAAATAGCAGAAATCTTAATGCGACACGTGGTGCTTTTGTAGGGCAGCTCATTTACTCCAGGTTTTTTCTCCAGGACGTGGATGGAGAGAGCTGTCTGTGTGCACTTTAAGCAGCTGATGGTTCTGACCCTGAGGACCTTCCCTTATGAATTTGGGGTTTTTTTCTCCTAATCATTTGGGCTTTTGTATGTTTTTTCTCAGGATTTTAAATTAAGACCTTTTGTTATGCCAAATTTTTTTCTTTTTTTTCCCTTGAAATGATTTCCTAGGAGAGCACAGGGAATTCTGGAGCTATGGTTACAACAGTTCTGTCATGTCTGATTTATTATGGACAAATCCTCAGTGTGATTGCTGCTGCACATGTGAGAAGCTATTATTGGCATAAAGAAAGAGTGTCTTGTCTGATAGTTCTCTTTCCCTAAGCTCTACTGATTGAAAAAAAGAACAACAAAAAACCAACAGATAAAGCCTAAGCACTCATTAAATTTGTAGTTATATGTAGCAGTATATCTGTAGGATGACTTAAACCACACTAGTTTTCACAACTTTACTACCTCTTTCTCCACAAGGAAACAGTACACAGGGTGTGTCTTGAATTTCTGGTTGATTATTCCTTATCTTGATCATTTTGGACCTTTTCTTACCTTCTATATGCCTGGAAAACAAACCAACCTGAAATACTTCTCTCTGAAATAAGGGATGGCAAGTGAAAGACATAGCTTTCTAATCTTTATATGTCTTTTTCTATAGTTGGGGTATATTATATTACATATAAACAACCTATATTCAAACATCCCATATTCAAACAACCCCCAGACTTGTTGTTTCTTGGGGTGCAGCTAATGGGGCTATGTAATGGCATGTTTTACTGCTCACAGCTGGAACAGTAAGCTGGGCACATACTGTACATACATTGCAGTAGTACAGATTCAACCGCAAAAAGTTGATCTTATATCTGAGCCCTTGCTAAAGACAGCAGCATACTTCTGCTACAGGCCCTGATCTTTATTAAATGGCCAACAAAAATCATGAAGAATATTTTCACTGCATTTCATGGAACATGACATCAAGCTTTTAGAAAATTCTACCCGACACACAAATCTCAGAGAACTGGACATGCCCAAAGCCTAATGGAAAACTATTGCTGGAATATCATAAAATCTCAAAAATGTAGTTTTAAGTAAGTCCTTTTAATTTCTGATATGTGTCCAAGTTGAGTGAATAAGAATAGGGGAACTGCAGGAGTAAAAGATGGTAAAATGTGATTTTTTTTTAAAAAAAAGATATTTGGGAGAACATATACCAAAATACATCTCACTTTCTCCTGTGTCCACATATTAATGGTTTACAATAATGCTCTCTGTGTATCTATGCAAATACTTGAAGAATGCAATTCATTGTGCCTTTTGCCTAGTTTTAATAAATTTGTTAGTTGTCATTAACAAATATTCTGTCACCGTGTACTATTTTGGTTCAAATCTTGATTTTACACGTGGCATTTGTCCAGAGATGGCAGGATAGCTGGGGGAATGGCTTTTATGAAATGCAGTTCTACGCAGTGAGAAGGATGAGTCTCGTTTACAATCTATTTCTGAAATAAAACCGCATAAAACATTACACCAATTAGGATGCCAAAACCAAAGCCAGTGAATTACTTGGATTATTTTCTGCTACCAAAGGAGGGCGCTGCTGTTTTACTCTCTGCCCCAGATGCTCTTTCTGCTGTAAACTGTCCTTCAGACCGTTTATCCTTTACGGCTACGCCAGTAAGATCAGAGATAACATTAAAAACTTTCAGATACAGCTGCAAGGGTTGTTTGGGTTGGTGTTTTTTTGGGTTGGTGGGGGTTTTTTGGTTGGTTTTTTTTTGTTTGTTTGGGGTAGGTTTTTTTGGTGTTTTTTTGTTTTGTTTTTTTTTTTTTTTTTTAGAAAAAGCCTTTATTTCCCTTTCCACATTCAAAAAAAAAAAAAGTACTGAAATGTTATTAGAATAAGAGATTGCATATTCCTCTCCCCCCCAACCCCAAGTTGCATTTGCTCAGCGATGCTCAGACCCAGGTATAATCAGGTCAGCACCTCAGCATCAGTGTGTGCCGTGGTCCAGGGCAACCCAGCCAGAGCTTCCTCTGGACTGAGCCAGCTTGGCAAAACCCGCTTAGGCTTCGCTGCTCCCAGTTTGGGATTTGCTGTGAGAAAAATGAGCTCCAGACTCCTTGTGCTATAAGACCTAGCAGCAAGATGGGAGAAATGTTTAACTGCGGTAATACCTTCTCTTTTCACCTCCCAGCTCAAAATGTTATTTCTCCCATCCCTTCATCCTCCTCACCATTGATATACAACCAAGGGGGTTGTGAAGGTGAGCTGTGAGCACGAGTCACGGTAACATCCATACTAGATTGAGAAAGATGGAGAGGGGTGAACAGGACCGCTCTGGGATAAACTGCATCCTTACAGCTCTGCAGAGGATCACCCGCTTATGCCTGTTTGGCTTTTAACGTGCAGCTCAGACCTCCCTCTAAACAAACAAACAAAAGAAAGAAAAGCTTCTGGGCTTAAATAATAGCAGGACAGGTCATGGGGCTCAGAGTTGGGGGCCTCTCCAAGGTCAAGACATTTCCTAAGAAAAAAAATACCTAAAATTTACAGCCACTTGGACTTTCAGGCTGAAAAGACTTTCACAGACCACAAAAAAATCTTGAAGATGGTGCCAGTGTTTCTCGTGACATGGGGTTTACCCTGCCAGAGCTCCCCAGCCTGAGCAGGGGCTGCCCTTTGCTCGGGTGAGGTCTGGATCAGGCCCAACAGCTTCACCAACAACATCAACATAGCCCGGGCACCATAGCTGCTAAGGAAGAAAACCCAAACCACCCAACCCACCCATAAAACTAGTTAACACTGTACCGCAGGAAAGCTCCTGTACCTCACAAGAAACAAAAGCTGAAAAAGATTTCTCTGCTGTGGTCCTGTAAAAATGCTTCATGGCTTGGGTCCTGCTACTGAGCCTAAGTGAGCATCTATTCCAAAATTCACCATGTTTTGCCCATATTCACCAATATCCTTGTCCCATATCTGCAGAGCAAGTAATTAAACATGGATGAGCGGAGTCTGAATAGCAGGCGTGCACCATTCAGTCCTTGTCTCTCACCTCCGTTTGAGATAGTGGCGTGTACTTTAGAGTTCATGCAAGTGTCTAGAAAGGAAAAAAAAAAAAAGACAAAAAACACTAATCAATTACTCAAGCAGGGCCTGGAAATAAACACATCAATGGCCACCCCGGGGAAGAAGTGCAAGAGTAAACATTAGCCCTGCCAAGAATAAGAAGGGGCCTCAGAGAGGAGCTTTGTCCCAGGAATATCGTATTTCAAGAGGATTTTCATTTTCAGTGGCTGCAGGTATTAAAGCCCAGTGAGGATTAAACATACCCCTTGCTGCCACACCATGATAAAGATCCAATCCAAAAGACTTGGCTTGACTCCACCAAGCTTTGGGTAAGACACTGTTGGTTTTATTTTCTGCTTTTCCTTTTTTAAATTGCTCACTAGCATCTGCAATATTGACATCAACCCATTCACCCAACCTCGCATGCAACACGCTAGGTATAGATCATGAATACTTTGGGTTTATCCTCTGGGGCGATGCTGGAGTTGTCCACCTCTATCAGGATGTTCTTGTCATCTCGGGTGACCGGCGCTTGCTCTCCGCTCTGGAGTACTTGTCGTAGGCTCCCTAAGCTGACGTCCATGTCTTTGAAGGCATGGAGTAAAAATACCCCCAAAATGATGGTGAGGAAGCCACAAACTGTTCCAATGATGTCAACTACAGTCATGGTGACCCACTCCTTAAAGAGGATGATGGAAGTTGTGATGACGATGGTGGTGAACAGCACATAGTAGATGGGAAACACCAAAGAGGTGTTGAAAATGTCTAGAGACTTATTGAGGTAGTTAATTTGTGTCATGATGGATGCCACCAGAGTGATGACTAGGATCCACGTCAATGGGTGCTGCAGCACAGGCCGGCCAGCAAAGAAGCCCTTGATGGCAATACCCAGGCCCTTGACCGAGGACACGGAGAAGGCACCAATAACGGAGCAGATGGTGAGGTAGACGAGGATGTTGCTCTGGCCATAGCGGGGTCCGAGGTAGAAGACCAGGAGGAAGCAGACAGCCAAGAGGATCGCAGCATAAGCAAGGAAACCTGGAAGAGGGAAGGAAGTAACTCAAAACTGAGCAGCGGGCATGGGGAGCAGTATGTGCTGCCCAGCACCAAGAGAGAAAACACGACCTCCTGCGTACCTGGCTCTTTCAGCTTAGAAGACATTTCATCCAGAGTGGTGACCTCCTCATCCTCTGGGGCGTGTATCACCATCACGGTGCTGCCCACGAGGCTGAGCATGCAGCCCAGCTTTCCCAGCAGGTTGAGCCGTTCTCCAAGCAAGTACGAAGACAGGATGGCACTGCACAGCACAGAAAAGTGTCAGCTGGTGCTTTAAAGTCCTTTACAGAGGGAATAGCAACTAAAATAAGGTAAAGAATGCCTTCACGTGATACAAGGACACAAATTTGGAACAAATGTGTTGGATTCCAATGTGTTAATACACAATCACATTGCATCTACTGACAGCCGAACCTGCAGAGATGCAGGTGTGATCTATAGATCACAGTTCATGTACCAACAAGGTCAAAAAATGCTGAATGTGTTAGCACATCCTCAGAAATATTGTCAGGGTCTACAGATTCACTCATGAGCTGTTAGGTATTACTAAGCCTTTAGTGCCCAAGGAAATTACTTCAAGGACCAGTGTAACAGCGGAAAAAAAACCCCAACCTAACAACGAAAGAGTTACATTAATTTTAACTAAATCATCAGAACTATTAAGCCCCAGAGAAACTCAAGGTACTGGGGCTATAGATACATCTGCAAAAATATCTAGTTATTGTCCATAAAAATTTGGGACCAGACTGGTCCCATTTCACAATAACAGTCCTTCTACAGAACCTTCAGTACCTGGAGTCATGTATTTTGATATGAATCTCCTTTTTAAAAATAAAGAAATAAAATAGGGTTTCAGCCCTTTTGGCAACAGACAGAAGTATAAAAACACAACATCAGAGCACCCTAAAAGCCTAGAAAATAAAAGGCAAACAAAAGACAGTTTAAAAACAAGCCTGATAATTTTGACCCTTTTAGATTTTTAATACTGTTCACTACAAGAACAAAACAAAACAAAAAAAACCAACCTTGAATTGGCTAAAGAGCTAGAACAAGGGAAGAAGTGACACCGATATTTGCAATAATTTAACCTGAAGTGTATGTGGCTGCTATCTACATGCAGCATTTCCAGAAGGGCATCGCTACTTAATTCAGCGGTTTCCAAATGATCCTCCAAAAGGACAACAACTGTTAGAGCGATTTTTAGAAAACACTGAGACATTTTTTTCCTTTAGGCAGAATAAATCATATTAGCATCACTTCAAGTCTTTCCATCTCACAAGACAAACAGGCAAACAAAAAAAGACAGACTATAGACATATAAATCACCTTATGAGCACACTCAGAGCCCCCAGAGGCGTGACAATAGTTGCAGGAGCAAAGGCATAGGCGGCAAAGTTGGCAGCTTCCCCTCCACCCACTGAACAAACACAAGAAAAATAAATACCAGTAAGTTACAATATACCTTTTGTGTTTTCTCTTGTGGGCTTGCAAACTAGTAAGATGTCAGTTAGAGAGTGGATTTTATTACGGGGGTTTCATGCTGCTGCTAAACAGGACCAGATAGCGAGTGAAAACCTCTCTATTACAAATTAATGCAAGCAGAACAGCATCCCTGGAACCCTGCACCCACACAGAGAAGGGCTGGAGGGTACCAGGGCTTGGCCACATCACAGCTGACCCATATTAACTCATTAAATCCCCAAAACCCAGCCAGGCAGCTGCAGTGTGTCTGGGTGATTAATGAGGGGGTGGGCTGTTATGGGAGCTGCTGGGAGGCTGCTCCTTACCTACAAAGTGTGTCCTTGGGGTTGATAGCGTTACTCTCTGGCTGAGCTGTCCTTGTCCCCGAGCAGCGAGTATTGTGTGTTTGCTTATGGGTTGTGCTCTGGTGGTTGTGCAGCAGGAGCTGCAAGGGCAGAGTTGGGTGGGGACACCTTGAACTGTTGCTGCAGCACTAAGAGCTAGAAAAGACCGCTCTGAAAAACCCTCTGCTGCGTTTTGGACAGCTGTAGTCCAATTTGAGAAGAAACTGTAATGTTGCAGTACGAAAAGAAGGATTTAAGGCTTGTTCTAAGGCAAAGCAAGCTTTGCTTGAGAAAGGAGCTGCTACCAGCACCTCCTTGCTATCCCCCTTGTGCTGCAGCAGTAACCTTGCCTGGAGTCCCCAGGCACACATGGGAGGCTGTTTGCCCTGTGCCTGGTATGCAGAGAGACCAGCCAGCTACCTTATTAAAACCTGGCTTTTCATGCTTTTGATCGGGTAAAACTGAGCTAGCAAGTTCTACCAGCCCTGCAGGAGGATGGTGAGGGCGATCCTGCGTGGCTCACTGTCTCCACTCTCCTTGAGGTACCTCTGATGATGATGGGGGAACTTGCCAGAAAAAAGGCTTCAAGCCACCAGATGCTGGGCTCGTTCTACACCTGATTCATGGGGACAGACCCTGGAAAAGCTGCAAACCCAGGGAAACAGCTTCTACTTACTGGTTAACAAGCCAGCCCACCAGAGCCAGTCCTTTAGGTAGCCGTGGCCTCCGTCTCCTGGGGAAGCAAAGCACACAGGTATGCAGGAGTTAACAACCATGTTCTTTGGAGTAAGGGATGAGAAATGTCCCTTTGGAGAGGGATAAATTGCAAGGGGAAGAGCGGGGTAAAGAAAACTGCCTGGAAGGACAGAATATGCAGGTATGCCATCGCATGTGGAAATTATGTTGAGTCAAGGGATTAACAGAAACTGGCACTTAGGGCTGGACGATGCACATACAATAAAAGTAGTTGTTTAATCCTGGGTGGCAATGGGAATGGCACTCACTGCCCCAAAGCCACAGAGGTTTTTGGCCTGGGATGAAGCCTCCCCTGCTGCAGCATGGAGCTTGGGGCTGCCCTTCAGCCCTGGGACCTGTGGGCATCCTCGCTGGTTCATCAGGGCACATCAGCCCCTAAACCCAGCGATAAACACCGCAGCTGAGGCCGCATGGACTCGTCATGTTTCATCTTGCGTGTTCCACTTGCCTGTTCGCTATGGGATGCTCCTGGAGCAGAGGGATGAAGGATGGCAGGGCCTGCCCTGTGCTGGGTGCCCCCCACCCAAAAGCTGCTCCCTGGGACACTGCCACCCTGCGTCCTTCCTGCGGAGAGCCTGCGCTTCGCTTCACGTTGCACCGGCTCGCTCTGGAGTCTCTCGTATGGGCCCTAAGGTAAGGCAATGAGTTTTTCCAAACCCAGCTCAAGTGGGGGTTAATAGCTATGAAAGATGAAGGTGGGAAAAACCGGTCGGTTGCTCCGTGCGGACGTGTGGTGCTTTAGTTTGTGTTGCTGTACGGTCATGGTGAAGGCTTTCTGCGTCCTGTGCCAGAAGCTATCTGCTCCTTTTGTACGCTGCTTTGTATCATAGGGCCTCAGCCTGAACTGCCAGAAATCCTAATGTTAACTTCATGTGGAACAGCCGTTATGTGACCGAGCGTTTCTGATGAAAAATGATTCCTGGCATTGGAACAGCTCAAAGAAAGAAAATGTGCATATAAATGAGGGAGAATGGACATACTGTGTTGGGAACTAATGCAGCTCTGGTCTTAACCCACAGGCTGTTAGATGTAAGGAGCTTGAGCCCGCTGACATTGTGAACCCTGATTTTACTGGGTCAGAGACAGCCCATGTTTTTGGCAAGTGTGACCTGACCAGAGCTGTCAGTAACAGCAGTGTTTGACCTGCCTTGGAGAAAAGTGATGTGCTCAGATAGCAGGGGTGAAACACCGGGACTGAGAGATTAAAGGGTGAGATAGGGAAAGGGGGAATGATGAGGCAGACAGGAATTTGCTAGTATTCAGCCTCTTCTGGTTCCTCAGGTTCAAATGTTACATTTTGGTATTCCTTAGAAATTGCTGTGTTGCTTTGGGTTTTGTTTGGTTGGGGTTTTTTTCTCAAGAACTCTTTTTTGTCAGCTGCAATTTTCTGTCATTAATCCCTATTTCCTGGTTAAACACCCTGAAAAATAGGGAGGGGTTTGCTCTTGTTTTATTTGCTTGGCTCTGTTGTGGGAGAAGTTCACGGAGAGAAGGAGGAGAGAGATATCATCTACAATTGAAACAATACTGGTATTTCATTGTGCAAATATAAGGCAAAAAGCAAACCCGTGTGGGTTCAGCAGTTGTATGCAGGCAGCCTAATGGCAGGGGATGGAGACAGACTCGAGACTGGACTCTGGCTCAGGTGCTGGTGGTAGCTTTGCTGCTCACCTGCTGGTTGACTCTGCACAGTTACTTCATTTCATGCCTCTGTGCCCTCAGATGGGGACACAGTAAAATGGGGACAGCGATACTGACTTCCTTTGTAAAATGGTTTAAGAAGCATTTCTAGGCCAGAACTGGGAAGCAGTAGTATTTTAATTATCATTATTTTGTTTTGTAGTTATGCAAGAAGGTCAGCTGCCAGGTAGGACTTACGCTACGGCTAGAGTGAATGTTTGCAATGCTGATGGGATGCGTCCAATTCCACAGTGCAATTCCGCTGTAGGCAGTGCTCCTCCACCATTTCCCATCCATATATATGTGCACATAAACACATGCCTCACCCTAAGAGCTTGATGCTAGAGGAAAGTTATCTACACATTGTTGAGCAACATACCTCAGAAGTATGCTTTCTGAAAACCACAAGCAGAGTTCATACAGATCGCAGGCGTGCAGTCCCGCACTAATAAATGGCTCTTGCTAATGCAGTTAAAGCACATGGGGCTGTATCCTTGTCTCGGTGATTTGGTGGCAAAGCTGTGCATCAATAAGAGCAAGAGTGGGGTCATGGAGCTGTGCTGTTCTGCTCCGGTCTGTGGTGTGGGGTCGACTTGCACCTTTGTGCAAAGGGGCACATTTCAAAGAGCTTTCAACACTCTGCTTCCTCCTGGCCTCACACTTTCCTGTGCAAGAGCTGTGATGGGCGCGTGTTGTTCTTTTGGTGGTTTCACATCTGATCACACAGTGCACGTGACTTGCTATTTGCGGTGCAAGGCAGGGGAATGCTGCTTTTAGCTGACCCCTTCCAATGCAGTGCTCTGTAAATTAGCTCCTCGGCTCCAGCAGAGCACTGCTCTGAGTCTCACACACAAACATACATGCAAAAAGGTCCGTCTTACATTGCTGATGGAAGGCTGACGTGTGTACCCGGAGGTGTTCCCTTGCCATACAAATGCTGGATTTTGGACGACGTGTGTGGTTCTGGGAACAGGTGGACCTCCTCCCTCCGGCCCCCCCTCCAGAACTCTTACCTGCCCTGGTGCCTCCCTTCTCCACCAGCCGTAGCAGCCCCTTCTTCTTGAGGATGACGCTGTTTCCGATGAGGAAGCTGGAGAAGACAGCCAAGCCCAGGCCGATGTAGAACCCATAATTGCTTTCCAGCCGAGTTACCCAGAAGTCATCCGAAGTCCCATTGTCCTGGGCAGAGTCAGCTGGGTCAGCATCGCCGATCACCTGGCACACGACCCGGTGGGAAAGGCACGAAAGGGTGACCAGTGACCCTGTGAGACCACCACGGAATTAAAACAGCAAATTACTGATATGACTATCAACAGTGCCTCTATTGCTCTTTGGACACAGTCAGATGTCCCTCTGAACAGCCACCTGTGCTGTCACCCTGCCAGCGCATACCCAGCAACTCTCAAAACCCCAGGACAGCTCTTTACTCGCACGTGGAAATGGCAGGGTGCTAAGGGACAGACTTATGGAGTGCAGTTCAAGCAGCTCGTTGACACTGAATGTGTCTGTCAGTCTACACGCTAAACTGGAAGGCTGCAAGGAACACTATAATAATGTAATTTGAATTTCCAAATATCTATGCCTGAGTGTCTCCACCAAACACCAGTGTTATGAGTTTGAACCATGCCTTGTCAACACTCAACCTTGTTGATTCAAAGGCTTTGGTGCTTTCCAGCCAATTAAGCCTCGCATCTCCCAGCTTCTCTGCAGCTTACAGCTTTGGGTTTAACGTGGAGTAATGCCAGTACTTTGTGTGTCTGTTCCAGCTCTGTGTACCCAGCAGTGCCATGGGATTACTCCTAAAACAACAACAAACTCGCTCCGACCGAACTTTCATCTGTAAGTTGCTTCTAATGGTTTTATTCTACCTATTTGCAGAGTTCACGAGTGCTCATAAAGCACGCCAAGTCCTGCCAGCGTGGAAGGACTGAAAGCAGACATGGTTTTCCGCTGTTGACACCAAAAGCACTAAGCCCCTGTGTCTCTAGCCAAGGTGTGTTGCTGTGTGTGGGTGGGAAAACTGCCGAGTTTCTTCCTACCCTCCTGCTCCTACCACACCCGGCTCATCTTCTTATTGCAATCTTTACTCCGAGTGTAGTAAAGACAGCGTGACTGCAACTGTGGGAAACAGAGCAGCCTGGTGCAGCGTCACAGAAGTCCCTCTGTAGTAAAAGATTTAATTTTCTGCCTGAAGTCACGTAGGAATTATGGAGCAAGTGTTTGTGTCTCTGCAGGCAGGGGTATGCAATGGCTAAACTGCTCACAGTACTGCCGGCAGCCCGGCACGGGTCCCACCTTTTTCCTGAAGCAAGAGCCTGGATTAGATCTTCTGCCGCTGCACCCCATGTCCCCTGCACATGCAGCTGAGGATTTGGATCCCAAATGGATCTGAACTTGTTCTAATGGAAAAATTTCCAGTGACTTTCTAGATGAGTTTCTCGAGGTTCTCCAAGTTTCTTTTCTCATGGAAAAAACATCCTTGATTGTGGAAGTATTTCCTGGGGAACAGGACTGGACAGGACACCTTGCCTCCTCGGCTGGGTGAAAGTCTCTGCAATGTGCTCCTGGGCACAAGCATAAGGCAGTGGGATGGGGTGAATACCGACTGGATTGAGTAACCTTTAAAGCTAAAAAAGCGACCCTAGCTTCTCTGTGAGGCTGACGGAGCGCAGCGCTAGCTGCTGGCAGAGCAGGCTGCGTGGGGCTTGTGGATCAAGGGAGTTTTCCCATTCCTATACAGACCTCAAAGAAAAAAAAAAAAAAAAAAGGAAAAGAACCCCCAAACGCAGAAAAAACAGCCCCAAAGCCAGCCGGGGGATAAGGCCGAGGGGTGCAGCGACCTCAGCCCCCCCCATCCCGCGACACGGTCCCCCCGGGGCGGGCAGAGCTCGGCCCCGGGGCTTCTCCCGCCCGCCCCCCCCGCACTGCCGGCCCGGCCCGGCCCGCACCCACCGTTGCTGCAGCTGCCGTTCGCCTCCAGCGGCTCCATCTCCTTCGTCCTCCGGCCGGCTCAGAGCATCCCGGGGCAGCAGCCGGTTGGTGGCGGGACTGGGGCAGGGCCGGCCCGGGCTGGCGGCGCACCTGCCCGCCCGGCTCCTCCTCCGGGACGGGGCCGACCCGTCGCTGGGCTCGGGGCGGCGGCGGGGGATGCCGGTGCGGGGTTGGGACGGGGCGAACCGCTTTCCCCTGGGCGAGCCTTGTGGCCCAGCCCCGGGGCCGCGAACCCAGCCTGCTCGGGGGCTGTGGGGGAGAGGAGGAGGAGGAGGAGGAGGAGGGGGGTACGGTGGGTTCAACAGCCTTTGCGCAGATCCTGCCTCAGCCCAGGCAGGAGTTTCTCTCCTCTGGAGCGTGTTTTTCTTACGGCAGCGGTTGGGAGAAGGCGCTGTGTACGCTGAGCGGGTTGCGTGCGCCGCAAAGCTGTGGGCTTTATACGTGCGCTGAGTACGGTGGAACAGAGATGAAAAGTAAATGAGGAATTAAGATATCTTCTCCTACTAAACGAGGCTGTAACTGCAGTTAATACAGCAAGGAAACATCTCAGAAAGCGTCCCGTTGCTTCAAGCATGGGTGTTTGTTGTTCTCCGCTTAGTAGTATGGCTGTGTGCAGCAGGTTGTAGACTGAAGGATGAGGTTGAGGGGCTGAGAAACATGTAGAGGTCTAGGGAAGATCGATATATCCCAATGGAAGTTTTGTGGTGGGTGTGGGGTTCCCTGTACTCTGCTGATGGCCAGGCCAAATTTCCCTAATGGACTTTCCTGACTCTTGAGTTGTACCGGGAAAGGTCAGGCTCCAGGCAAAGGCGCATTTGAAAATGAAATAGCAACAAAAGTTGAGCGTGTAATGACAAAGGCACTCTTGGGCTGTAAAGTGTTGTGCAAAAGGAGATCAGAGATCTAGGACGCAATTTCACCACCAGCAGCAGCTGTGATTTAAGACTTAGGTGCCTCTGCGCTGAATCCCAGCCCCGAGAAAGTCAGCCTCAGCCCGTGGGCTCTTCCATCACTTCAGTTCATTTTGCACCCTTTTATTTTGTGACTACTTGGCTGGCAGGTCTCGCTCAGCGTGACCGTGTGGTTCAGCCTGTACTATCAACTGGGGGCTGTAGCTCCCCCATCAACTCCCCGTCCCACTGCAGCCGAAGCCTCTTTTGCCGATATTAGCATGTGAACATTTCGGAGCGTGTTGCACACCAGCATGTTTTGCCTTCACCCCCACCCTCCTCTGCCGATGTCCTCCCTTCCTGTATTTGTGCGCAGTGGCCGTGTGTACGCAGAAACCTACTGCTGATACAAAAGCCCTTTCCTTGCAGCAGGAGCCGTTAGCCAGATTTCACTGTAGGTCAGCAGAGATAAGGAAAACCGATAGTAAAACCGATAGCTTTTCTTCAGCAAGCCCACATTTATAGCCAGAAATGGTATCTGTCATAAGGCAATATAAAGATGCAAGATCTGCAGGATCTGAACACGTCCGAAAATTTGCTTTTTTTCCCTGCCCCATAAAATATATTACCTGTTACTACAGAAATTGCTCTTAGACCATCAAGCTGCAGCATTGCTAGCACTGCATGGCTCCTTCAGTCAGCACCTGATCCTATCTCTGTACAACTGTTTTCTCCAGCAAATGTAATGTTCAAATGTTTTGTGAGTCATTTGATTTTAATCGGGTCTGTTCATCAGTCACAGACCTCCGGGTCACTGGCTGGGAGAGACTGTGCCAGCCAAATCCCACGTCCTCCCCTTTATCACAGGGGCACTTAATAATCAATCCAAATCGCGTGGCAATGGGTTTTGATGTAGGAAATGAAACGCGCTGGTTTGTCAGTGATCTGGGAGCAACTTCTGCTGCTGTTACATATTATGTAGGCAAAAGGCACCCTGGCGAAGACAATGATGGCGAGATTTGGCCTTTATTTAGTAAGTCTACTCACTGATGCTGGTTACGAGCTATTCATGCAAGGTGTCAATACGAGGCTGATTGCAGAAACCGAGGTGATGGTGGAGTGGGACAAGTGTTTGCTGTGTTTGCGGTGCTGACTGCCTGCGGCTGGCTGGGGGAATTCATGTCCCCTGTCCCCTCGCAGGCTGCTCCGCCTGCTCGCTCTGGTGCTCGAGGGCACTGTGGGGCTCTTCCCTTTGCTGGACCTTCTCCAACACCCCAAGGTCTTGCTCGTAGCTGGGGACTCCTCATGGTGATGTGGTTATTGGCAGTTAAACTGCATCCAAAATAATTTCCAAGCTTTTGTGGGTGAGTGTTGTTGACATCTGTGCAGAGCACGGTCGCCCACTGCGCACAAAGAGGTGTTAGGGAGAGAGCAAATTTTAATGGAAGGGATCTGGGGTTAAAATAATCCTTTTGGTCATCGTGCAACCTCATAAATTACTGCCACAGCAGAGGGGCTGGTGCAGTCAAAAGCAAAAGGTGATTTGGGCCACAGCTTTACCTTCCCCTGGCAGCTTGATTTCCTAAAGGAAAAGGCTAATGTGGCCCCATACACATGCGTTTATGTACCCCCCCTTCATCTCCAAAGATATTTGACCCCATGGGCCACTTTGGTCAGATTTGACAAGGGGTGAGATCTCCAAAGAAAAGCTGTTCTCTGTTCTGGGAAGAGAGGAGACGTGACAGGGAAGAGGTCCCAAAAGGAGGGGGCATCGCCGTGTGAGCTGACTCTATCAGACACCAGGGAAGGAGCACGCCTAGTTGTCACTACCGTGGGCGAAGCTTCAGTCAGATCTTGCAATCAACCGTGGGACAAAAGTGAGTCACGTATTTCTGTCTCTCTGGTGCAGGGGCTGCAGTATATAAAATCACTAAGTCACGGGAGTTGCATTTGATGGATTTAGCAAGGCTGCGTATGGCAACATGGGAGTTAAAACCAGGTAGGATTGGCACAGAATTGCCTACTACGCTCAGTCAAGGGCAAGTTGAGACTGACAACAATAAAGCAGGGATGCAACCAATGCCTCTTTTATTGCTTCATATCCTCATTTTAATGGGAAGGCTGTAATTAAGGGAATTTCAGCTCCAAGCTATGACCTCACTGGTTGATACTCGCATCAGATGTTTCCTTAAAAATACCTCATCAGAAATCAGGGAGTCTCCTTAGCAGCTCATCTTCTAACAATGCAGTTCCTCCTGAAATACTGGTTTCCAGGCCAAAAAACTTGACTAGAATCCAGGGGACAGAGCAAGACAACTTTGCATGCAAATAACCTCTTTAGCAGCATCAAAAGGCTTTTCTTTCCCCTGCTCTTCTCTTCTCTTCTCTTCTCTTCTCTTCTCTTCTCTTCTCTTCTCTTCTCTTCTCTTCTCATCTCTTCTGGTCTGGAAAAAATGATGGAAAAATACTGAGTATCAATTGTCCCATGTTACAAATAATGGTGGAAGTATCCCAGTGGAAACTTTTGCCCTTGGATGTCTGCTAGGCACAGTTCCTGTGGAAATTTTCAGAACAGGGTTGCAATATTCTGCTATGGCTTTGTATAGTTTGAGGGCTCCAAGGAGCTCTTTGCTTCTTCAAAGAGAGGGTAAATCCTCTTTCTGACAGTGACCTGACTGTGTAGGGGTTAAGGGAATTGCCTGGTGTTCAGATGATTGCAGCACTACATGAAAGGATGCTCCAAGCTTGAAAGACTGGACTTCGTTGAGCAGACAGCTTTTAATTCAGCCTATCTTGAGGTAACCCATGTCTGCAGTGGCTGAGGTTGTCATTTCATACTACAAGAGTTTAGACACCACCACCAACACGGAGAGTTCCCAAGCCCGTCACACCCATGGTGGGTTCCCACACTTGCTGTCCTGCCCTCCTTGTGCCAGTGCACATACCTGTGGGTCTGTGCTATGGAGCGGCTGAGTGATCCAGGGTCATTATGCCATAAAAAACACACCAACTCCTTTCTCCCAAGGTTGTTAGATTTTTATTTATTTATTTTTTTTAATCCAGGTCACTGTGGCCCCATAAACCATGTACATTTGTAGGAGTGGTGGGTTGGTAATGGATAGGAGGTAGATGGTCAGCAGGCATCAGAGCAGCAGTGGGTGCCATGAGGTGAAGAGACACGTTATCAGCAGATCGTTTGTTTGCAGACTCGTATCTGCCAGGTGTTTGCATCAGAACTCTAAATCAAGCAAAACTAGATGTGAAAGCACTCCTAGCTTGCAGAATGGGTCACAGAAAGGGTCATTTCCTTATGCTTTCGAAAGAATAAAACAATCATTAATGAGGTGTTCTTCCCATTGGTGAAGTGCCTTTAATCTGAAGATGTAAACATATTTAGAAACATTAGGAAGAAGAAAGATGTGGGCCTGTATCTTTGATGCTGGTCCCTTAGGGTTGGCTTTCCAAAATTCAGTCTTGGACGCTGATACTCAAAGCAAGTATTGCTTCTGACTCCAGGTGAGACCATGCAGCCTGTGAGCTCTTGGCACTTCTTAGGGCTCGTGTTAGTACTGGGGTGTCCATGAGAAAGCAGCTAAAATTAGTTAAAAAATCTTGATGGAGGAAAGGTTGAAAACCACATCACCTGCCTAATATCAGTGGCTGAGTCAGGAAGAAAGTCCTCCTGTCCTCTCTGCCGTTCCCCATTGCAGAACCATGTTGAAATCAGTAAACATTGGGCAACTTTCAGCCATCAGGCAAATAGTCCTCCACAGCAGTACGTTACACACAAAGCTGCAGGCACATCATGTATCCCGTGACTCAAAGCACATTGGAAAGATCAACAGGGCTGCCAGGTCATGGTGTAAAATTCAATTCCAATTTTATGTGAAGAATCATTGCATTTTTATTCCTCTTAAGCTAGGAAGCTGTTCCCATGAGGAAACCTTGGGAGGAAGCTATGAAAGGGAACATCAGTTACCGTATTTTGTCTGGAGGTGATGAAGCATAGGTGCTCCCACTCCCATAGATCCACATCAGTTTTTTCACCCTAATTCCTCACCTCCCAGAAAGTCTTTTCACCTCAGTTCCCGCTGCTCCTTCTGCAGTCAACAACCACGGCTGCTCAGATGCTTTTAACGCAAACCTAAGAATGACTTCAAATGGAAATTTAGAAAAAAATAACAAGGAGAGGCTCCTGGAATAAAAAGGCCTCTGTTGAGTTGACAAGGCTGTGGTAATGAGAGGAAATTAGCTTTGTTTTGAGTAGGGCCTGTCAAATTCTATTAAAAATGATTATATAATTTTCCCTCCTCTAGTCCTCTTACACTAAAACAAGTTTTCAAATGGAAATTTGTTGTGGAAGGATGTTTTTCCTCATAAATTATAGCTTTTTGATAGGAAAACTTGTTTGTTTGTTTTAGTGTTGGCCAAAAAGCTTAATTATTTTTTCTTTGGTTTTGACAAAAAGTTCAACATTGTTATCAACAAAATTATGCTGTTATTCCTCTTAGCTTTGTCTTTGTGCCAAGTGCAATCGGAGGCTCTCCCCAGACAATAACCACATCAATGATGACACACAAGGTAAAGTCTGCCCATTTCATGAATGAGCCCAAATTTTTATTTCTCTTCATCACAAAAGTCATCCCACATTTGTTGTACACACTGTTGGTTGCTGTGTTACGGGACATATCACCATGTACCAGATGCTTTACTCTTGCAGAAGCATTTCTAATGGAGATGGAAGCTTCTGTTAGCTGAATTTTAGAACAACAGCAAAAAATAATAATATTACAAAACCAAAGTATCATCTTCAGCTGCATAGCAAATATGGATCAAAAATTTAACACCGTATCAGATCACGAGCGTAAATATACCTCACCATAAATAAAATTCATTGTACAAAATAACTCAAGCAGCTTTTCATACAAATATGGTACATTTGACAAGAGTTTTTGAGAATATTTTCTTGGGTTTTTTACACCTTCAATACTTTTTTCTTTTGTTCTCAAACACACATGAACCTACTGGACTGGAGTAATGCAGGAGAAAAAGGACTAACATGTTGTTCAATGCTAATAAGTGCTGTCAGAATTTAAAAGGAAAACCACTGAAGTGCTGAGCTTGAACCAGTTTGCTTCCCCTTTCTATTGTATCATTGAAAGTCAAGTGTACCATCACCCAAGAAAGGCATGTGCACTGCCAAGAGTCACATTTTATAATGTCAAACCCGGAGGGAACATTAAAATAACCTAGTCTGACTTCATCCATGACACAGGCCATCCTTCCCCCCCGCCCCCGTAATTCCTGTATCGAGCCAACAACCTGTCTTTGAAGTAGACATTCCAAGTGGTGGCTGGTAAATTCCGGGGTGTTTGCAGACTACTTCAGAGTAAGCAGGAAAATGTAGGTAAAAAAGCAAGCCCATAGTCTTTGGACTTAAAGTATCCAGACATGGGTCCACATCTCCCTAGGAAAAAAAATAGGGATCTGCAGATTGTAAAGGGCATAAAACTATAGGATTAGAGTTTATCTGCAAGGAAGACACCCAAACTTGGCAGAAAGTCTGCAAGCATGGAGAATATGCCTGACCCCGTGGCAATCTGTTACTGTTTAGCCCTACTGTTACAAATTTGCTCCTTATTTCTATTAACAATTATGACATTAAAAAAAGGATAGGAAGAAAAAAACCTCCATTTTCATGGAGTTCTTTAAAGACCTAAGCCTGGACCTCTTTCTCATACACAGTCAAGGAGGGTTAGAGAACTGAAGCTAAAGAGTATTTGCATCCTTTAGATAATAAAAGGACAATACCATCAAATCACAGAAATTAAGATCATAAGATTATTCCTAGCTGATATCTCATACTACTTGAGCAACAAGGCAAAACATCTGCATACACTCTACAGTCAAAAATACTTTACATTTTGTGCATGCACTTTGGACATTTTGCTCAAAACATTTAATCCCTCGAAATCCAAAGGGATTTTACTTTTTTGCCAGCAGATCTGAGGGCAAAAAATATACTTCATCTACCTGTTCTTTCAAGTACATGCATGATATTCATGTTTAGGTAAAATATCTCATGACTGACTCCAGACCTAAACAGTTGAAAATGGGCATTTAAATTCACCTTACTACATCCTATTTTGTCTAGGTAGCTGAGACTGGGCTGTGTGGTACAGTTCATCCTTTTGTAGTAACTTCTTGCTCATGCTGGTTTCTGAGAAGACTCCAACATCCCATACCATGTCAGATGCAGTAGGACATTTAATTTGTGCTGTGCCCAGAGGTGGCTCTGAGAGCCAGACAGGGACTTGTGCCACTTTTTCAGCAACACTTTCATAGCAAAATAACAAGCACTTACTATTTAGGTCAGGAAAAATAGGATCTTGGTTGGATCTATCTTCCTCGTATCTTGTTTTCCACAAAAAATAAAGTGCTTGATTCTCCTCTTCCTTTTAAAAATATATATCTGTAGATACCCTTGCTCCAGTAGTGTAGAAGTGTTGGAAAACAATGGAAAGCCAGAACTGACATCCTTAGTGGAAGAGTAAATAGAGAGCAAGAGCCCTGCAGCATCGAGTCCCAAATGCTCTTCTGCTGCTCTTCCTCATGACACGGAGGAAACAACTCTCCTTGGTGGGCTGGGTCCTTCCCTGCCACTCAAAGATTTCAGCCAGACTTCCTGAGGTTTCATTTTACTTTCAATTACTGTGCTGCACGATTTCCTCCCTGCAGTTCAAATGTCTGTCTCGGTAATTAAAGGAAACTCAAGGTGTGAAAATGTCCAGCAGTTTTCACGTGTGGGGTATTTATTGATAATCAAGGGAGTAGGTGGTGAGTGTCTGGGAGAACAAATTTATCCCACCCAGCAAGATTTCCTCTTGCTAATAGTAGTGTGCTGGCTGTTGTTTCCTAAGACAAAATACTCCAGCTGAGACATTTCTGCTAATTAATTATATGTTCCCTCTGAGAGAATAAATGCCCAGGCTCTGCCTTTTTAACATCTGTAATAGCATGCAGTTTACAAGGCATGATGAAATGCATGAAAGGAATATATATTATCACATCTGTATACCGTAACAGCAATTACCTGCTGTGACCTGGCTAAAGCTGAGAAATTAAAATATTGCCAGTGATGAGGCTAGCATCATTTTCTCTTGGAGCATGTGGTTTGATCTCCTTTAAATTCAAGCACAAGCTTTTGTATCACTTCAATGATACTACTGAGGGGAAGCAGGGAAGACCATGAGTTATGAAATCCTTGAAGTTCCTGCTGAATTTGTTCTCAGTGTCCAGGGATCTTAGATTAGCTGAGTGAGAAAGAGACTCCAGTGTTCCCTCTGAATACCTTTAAACTTGGAAAAGTCTGGGTATTTTTTAATGCTTATCCTGTATTTTACCTCTTCTAAACAATCACATCATTTTGGAGTGATGGGAAGTTTCCTAAACCCTGCTGATAGTCACCATTCTCTGAAGAAAGGTATTTGGTTGCTGTGCCACTAGGAATTTGTCTATAAACAAGGGAAAATAGCATCCCAGAACATACACAAATTACACACCCCAGCTCGCATCCTTGGCCGAAGATCAAAGATCACGTATGTTCAAGGTAACTACACCTGCGTCCTGTCAGGACCAGTGATTATTTCCACCCAAATTAATATGTTCAAGAGCACATTCACATGAATGCAGCCTCTTCCGTAGTCCGTAAGAAATCTTGTTTAGTCCTTGGAAGATGTGTCTTTGGGGGAGAACCCTTTGCATTAAAATAAGTGGATGTCCCATAGCAGGGAAAAAGCCAGGCCATTTTTCCTTTCCCCAGCTCTCTGAAGTGCTGAGGAGTTATTTGGCGACTACATCATCGCTATTCTGAAACCCACGTGCCAAAGCTCCCTTTAACAGATGCTAGAAAGGCCGACGATGTGGCAGAGAGCACGAAGCTAGCCCCACAGCCTGGGGCATGCAGCCATCCAAGACCAGCCCGGCACGGCTCCTCTGCACCCATCGCTTGATCCTCAGGGTGCTGCCACAGGTGACATCCTGCCTTCATCCCTTCTTCCCCTCAAAGAGTGAATCAGGGGCTTGTCTTCAGACCTTCCTGCTCCGTGGCTGGTGGCACATGTCATTGGGGGTGTTGATTTGCCCCATTGCTTCTGCGGTGGGAGTGGGCTCCTGGCGCTGTGGAAGCGTGGAGCTCTTCCACCAGGACCCCCGCGTTTGGGACTGCAATATGGCTTCAGAGTGATGTGTTCGATTGGAGGAATCACAGGGAAAAACCGGACCACTTCATGGAAGAAAAGTACATTTTGCACCCCCCCCACCCCCCCCCGCGCCCCCCCCCAAGTCAGAAAGCTACAAGTAAAACCGATCACAGGGATGGTACAGAAGAACATGCACTCAAACAGGGCTGGATGGGAAGGTGCATCCTCGTGTGTAGTAGGCATACCCAGTCTTACTTTGTTGCCAGGTCTCATGCCGTCGAGTTTAGCCCTCCCAGCTGTTCTGGGTTCAGTCCCTTCTCCCTTCCCAACCTGTGCAGGGTCAACGTCCACACTAGCAGGTGGTGGCCAGCGACTGGTGGATTGGGGGCTGGAAGCAGCGTACGTGCTCCACCGTGGAACTGTCTGTTTCCACTGACTTCATGTACTTGTTCAGGATGGCAAAAATCTCGTTGTTCAGGATCTGGTACTTCCTGATCCTGTCAGCCATCTTCTTCAAGGGCTGGAGGGATGGTGAGGGAGAACAACAGTAAATGAAAAGAGTCATATCATCTGACCAGCTAGAAAGTACCAGTACCTTTGCCCTGCTGCTGGAAACCTCTGCTAAAGCAAAGCAGCTATAACACGTTACAGTTCCACTTAGCACCTCCCAGGGACCAGTGACTCACTTCATTATAGGGTTTGATGAGTCAAGACAGAACATTAACAAGGTCAGTAAGTGGCCTTAAGTTAACGGTTCTAAAGTCTAGACTCCCACCTGCTTATTGATAAAGCCACTGAGATCACAGGAGGGTTGCTGGAAATAACAGCTTCTCAGCTCCAGCTTCCCAACCCCAGGAAGAATGGAAAAGCTTTGGGAGAAAAAATATTCGATTGCCAAGCCAATTAGAACCTTGGCCTCTCTGCTGAGACTGCAGATGGAAATTTCACAGCAAGTGTGTCCAGTTTGAATAAGGTTAACACCAGGCATGGTTGTAATTTATGAATTTGGACAAAGCAAGATAGAAAACAGAAGTGTGCTGGTTCAGGTCCTTTGGGACCTCACCCTTCAACTTACCACGTTCTTTATGATTTCATCCTTCCCGTCCTGCCTCTGCACCTTCAGCAGGTGGTAGCAGAAGTCAAAGAGGTCGAAGCGCCGTTGCTGTCCAAGGAGAACAATGATAGAGCAACCTGCCCAGTTCAGACCATCTCCAAAGCACTGCCTGGAAGGAGGACAGGGTGATGGGGTAGGGAGAGATGACAGGATAGAGTTAGGTAAGTGGAGTCCTACCATGGCACCAGGAACTTTCCTTGGCGAATTCCTAGGGAAATCAGATTTGGTCCTACTCCTAGAGAGTGGGAATACATCTAGAGAAAATGAACTCAGAAGGAGATTTGTAGAATTACACCAGGGCCGGGCTGTGCAGGGTGTGTCACAGGGTAAGATGGATGAGGACCTAGCCTCTGACTTGGGTTGCTGGCCCATCTACCCATCTCCTTCTACATGTCACCTTGGGCACGTCCCTTTACATTGCTCTTTTCCCCAGCTCTTCAGAGAGAAAGCTCTCTGGGATCTCTTTATGTCCGTGCACAACAAAGCCCTTTCATCAAGGAGCCACATTCCCCTCTACCTCTAGACTGGCTGAGGCTGTCGCTGCAGCTGAGGACATCCCAGCGCTTGCCAACCCCGCTAGCTCACGAGTGGCACTAAGGGCAGAGCCAGCCGACGGACACTCACTCTGCAGTGAACTCGTTGGTGCCCACGGGGATGCAGTACACAAACTGCATGGCACTCCAGAGCCGGTGAAACTCCACACACTCGTCCACGTGCATGACCCCATTTGTCGGGGGTGGCCCTCGCCAGATCGGGTCCTGCAGGTAGCTCCTAATTCGCGTCAGGATCACCTCGAACATGGACAGCCCGCAGCATAACCGCTCCTTGGTCAGCAAGTCACCCTCCCGGGCAATGGCTATTTGCTGAGGAGGAGGACAACCAAAGAAACAGAAGTGACAATGTAATACAGACGGACCCTCTCGCTGGACTTAATGCTTCCCGCTCTCCCTGGCCCTTTCAAAGTTAACACACATCCCATGCAACGTCCAACCTTACCTCTGACGGCTGGTCCTGTGGCACTCTCCACCCGAGAATAGTCATCCCTCAAACGGAAGAAGACTTAATATTGTGCTCAATTAAATTTCACCAACCTAAGTATCTTTTGAAATAACTATGTACGTCAGAAAACGAAAGTTGAAGGCAAAGCTCTGATCAGAAATACTGATCCTTAATTCTGCTAGCATGCTGTTCTCTTATATTAGTGTTACTCAGCGTTGCTGGATTTAATTTCATGATTTCTGCAGATTATGAAAATAAACCAGGAGAGAACAGGGACATTTTGCTTCCCAGGACATTGCCATCATCTCTTTAAAATGCAGATAGCCTATGGCTTGCTTGATTTCTGTTGTAGTTCGGATTAAAAAGCTCTGAGGAAGATGAGAAGCCACCAGAACCTTAATACTGGAAAACCTGTGGTTTATAAGAAAGTCAAATCCTATTTTTTCCAGATGTGGAAGGTTTACATGTGTGGAGAATTTCTGTGACATTCCCACTCAGATTTACATATACAAATATGGAATGGCTCCATTGAATGGAGTTCATTTGGCTTTTACACTAGAGGAAAATTAAGAGAATTTACTTCATTTCAGCCCCATTGCTCCTCCAGAGGAAGAAAAAAGGGGGATTTTAAATACGCAAGCAGGCCCTCCCCCTGGCATGGGACCACTGACCCCACTGAGCTCCCTGAGTGGGGCTGGGGTGCAAGCATGGAGTTTGCTTGCTGCCCTGATATCCTCTCAGCTGCCCCATTTCTTTCCATTTCCAGCGGCATTACTGACTTCTCTTTGCAGCGCTGCCAAAAATAACATGGGAAATGTGAGCCGAGTGCTGTTAGAGTCGTGCCCGTGGCTGTGGGAAGTGCTGGCTCTGCCGTGCTCACGCGGCTGCCACGGCACCCTGGCCCCACAGGCAGAGCCTTTTACCCCTCTCACCACTTTGGGAGAGGCATGCGGAGCAAGCGTGACCTTTACTGACGCCCTGCCTATCCCAGAGGACTTCCCGGAGCTTTAAGTAGTTTCTAAGCATTTGCTCTATTTCCAGCTGTCCCTGTAACACCTATAAAACCATCATCCCAATCAGAATCACGATGGGGGCTCAGCATCTCATACAACGGGCAGGCATGTGTCCTGGCCAGACATTAAGAACATCAATTATGCTTGGTTTACTTGGGTCGTATTTATTCCACTGCAAAAAAAAAAAAAAAAAAAGAATGTGCCTGGACATCCCCTTTCCTGACTATTAGTTTATGCTGGCAGTAACCTGAAGCATTTTTAGTTTGGTGGCTATTGAAATTAGAAGCGTTACCATTCCTGCTTGTGCCACAATTTCAAGGACGTTCTGGGAACCTCGGATCAATTAATGTTCAACTAATAGCAAATATCAAGGGAAAGCTGTATTGCTGAGCAGAGGCCAGATTGGATTTGGAATCCCTACATCTGCTAAACACAGGAATATACCACTGGTTTCATGGCATGCACTTGCATATGTTTGCTTAGCAAGTAAAGATTTATTTTATCCAGCTTCTTTTTATGGCTAAAGGCTGTACACTTTCTCTCCCCTCACCTGCTCCAGGCTCTTACGGGTACAGATTAGTATCTGCACACACTAGTCCATGATGGCAAAATGGGGACACAGTGGAAGTCAAGCCATTTCAAATATAAATTAAGTGTTAGCATTACTGTTTGCTAAGATATAGTGATAGAACAGGTACTTTTGAGAACAAACTAGTCCAATGAACTTAGTATACTGTTTCTGAAGAAATCTTAATCTAGAAAGCGATGTATCTGGCTTTCAAAGGATGTAGTGCCACTCAGTTATACACATTCACAGATAGAATTTGATTCTAAAATTCATCCTATAAGACCACTCTTTGATACAGGACTACTACTGTTGGGTAGATAACTAACATGGTGAAGGCAGCTGGAGAGCTATTAGTCTTGTGGCCAGATCTGCCTCACAGTCTGAGGTCCCACTGATTTCTAAGATCAGGAGAGGAAAGGTACTCTTGAGATAAATTGTCAAAGGATGTCACTGTGCTGGTTCAACTATTCCCTCTGTCTTCAAAAGGAAAGGCTCCCATTACTTCTAGTGAAAAAATCAGACTGACCAAGCACTTCTGAAAATCCTTTACTAAATACTCCTATGATCAGCATTAAAAGGGAGACGATTCCTTTAATGAACCGCTTTGACCCCCCTGGTTCTTTATGAATCACCTATAAAACAGCTGCTTCTGGATTCCCAATGTAAAACAATTATTTACGACAATCACCAACAGTTTTCCCATCATTGCACAAATCCAGTTGTGCTGTATCTCTTTACAGCTTGTTAATTGGCAAGCTTGCAAGAACCATACCCAAAGCCTGCAGAGACTGATAGATCCCCACTAACTACAGCAGCCTGTGGCTCAGCCCCTTCACAGCATGTAATTATATGAAATGCATCGGGTCACCCTTAGGGAGAGGCATCTAGCAGGCAACTTCTGATGAGATTCTGGACAACTGCTAAAAGGCACTTATGCATTCTGCAGGAAAAAAACTGTACGGCCTGTGTCCAAAACTGCATTTCCAAAATGCATGTCCAAAACTGCGTAAGGAGCAAGCTTAGAAGTCATGGAGGCACCTATAGAAAGTGACTCTTGTGTTCATTTACATCTGAGCTCAAAAAAGATCTGGTACTCAACTGTACCTGTGTGATGAATATGGGACCAGTTTACAGAAAAATTAATTTTTAGTGGGACATGAAATACCTTTTGTTTTCATCACCATCATAACTATGGCAGGGATAAGCAACAAGTGGACTCTAATAGCAGATTTCAATGATGATTTTGCATGGAAAGAAGGAGAGATAGAAAGACCAACACAAAGACACAAAAACACAGAGGTGAATTCTTTTTCTCGAGTGTCTCCTTTAAAAGGAAGTCAATGGGAAATGAGAGAAGTGTCTACAAAGTAAGACAAAACCTCAGTTATCCAGCCAATTTCTGTGTTTCATATGGTTTCCAATGAAGCAAAGTTCAAAATGTCCTTGATCCATCAGAAAAACAGGAAAAAAATCAACTTTCTGCCTGCCATAGATCTGTCTCCTTGTATAACTGACTGTTCGTTCCATTCCCTTGGCAGTACATTACAGAAAAAGGGTGTTGATTCATTTAATACTTCGAATGATTTTTATCCCATCAACCCCAGTAAGCAGGCAGTGGAAGTTTGACTATTGATATCAATGGAGCTCAAATTTTGCCCATTACATTGATCAATCTACAGAGACATTTTTAACAGTACTCAATTTCTGCACAAGAGATCTTTTCCAAGCTGAGACCCACCTCAAGAAGACACTTAAATGGAGCTGTAATTTTAAGCATGTGCTGAAGCTCTAAGCATGTGCTAGGAGGGAAACCATTCTCAGATGTATTCTTTGATAGGGATGAGCTTAAAAATGGACCACACTGCAGCCCTAAAATGGGATCCCCAAAAGTGATGGCAATTGATTAAGTCAGGGACAGCCCTGCAACGTTTCCCCTCAAACCACCCCATTAATTCTCCATCTTTTTAAAATGGAGAAGAAGAATTTTTCAGAGTTGTTCTTATTCAGAGCTGGCTTCTAGCATGCTTGCCTTACAGGTCCCCACCAGCTCTCCAGACTGGAGACAGCAACACACCATCTCTGGACCCGCTCACAAATTTCCCTTCAAAGTGTCTGCTAGGGCAAGGAGTCTGATTTTCTTGTCTGACTGATGTTTTGGCAAAAAAAAAAAAAATCAAAAAAAATAGGATCACTTTCCCAAGGCCAAAGAGGCCATCTGGGGACTGCTATGAATTTTCAACAGCCATCCCTTTCAATGAAATCCTTACCTGTGGAGTGCCCAGCCTCTCTATTAAGGGAACCAGGTGAAGTGGGGCATACTTGGCTTCGAGACGCTTCATGCGCACCTCCAAGCGTTCTCCTTCTGTCAAGCGAGCAGCAAACAGTGAAATGAGAGGAGGAAGTGGAGACCCGCAATTTCCGCTGAGTTTGCTCAGAGCTGCCCCCCAGCAACCATCCAACGAGACTTTGGATCAGTGAGCCAAACCGACAGCAAATGAGGGAACCAGTGATGCAGAGAAGGGAGGGATGTGCGATTGCAGTCTCAGCAGCAGCTTAATCACACATGTCCAAAAGCATGTCCCTGTTACTGATCACTCCTGTTGAGATGGACATTTCATGCTGTCATTCTCCAAAGAGGCTGTGAAACGGCTTTAAAACCTTAAGGGAACCCCCAAACTGACTAAGATTTCAGTCTGTAACTAAGCTACAGAAAATGCACCCTTGGTATTTGTTTCCACCTGGCTTTTGGCTGTATCCACTTATCTATTTCGAGGGGGAAGCAGGGCCAGAACTAATCCTCAGCAGAAATGAGAGAGAAACAGCTTCTGGGCAGAGACCTCTGAGTCTGTCCACTGCTTCCCTCTCAGCTTCTTACCTTTGATGTAGACCCTGGGCAAAATATTTTGGAAGGGAGCAGCATGCAGCAAATCACAAACTTCTTCCTGGGACTGAGGCAGGAAGAAAGAAAGATAAAGTAAGTTAAAAAATACCTATAGGGGTTGAGTGTATGGCTCAGGGGCCTGGGCAACACTACAACAATTCACATCTATGGCACCTATTCAAATCCAACCCAGCTCAGTAGTAAGTCCAATATTTTGAAGCTAACGCAACTAAAACTGGCAGACAGACCTCTCAACTTAAGCCAGGAAGTTTCCTTAACTCAAATAAGTTACTTCCTGCCTGTACAAGGCCAGAGCTATATATTTATTTACTGTCCCACTTACTAGCACTGCCTGTAAGAGGGGATTAAGAATATGGAGGTTTCAGTTTCATCTTACCCTGATGGCTTCCTGCTGTTTATTTTTACAGAGAGTGCCCAGGTGGAAATTACCCTTTGGCTTAGTTATTTTAGGATGTATGTGTAAAATATACTGATGCATGGCTCTCTTGCAAATAGGTACATAATACATTGGTCTGAAATTATTTGGTTGTTCATATGGTGCTCTCAGCTGGGGCTATCGGACCAGAATCTCAGTGCTATAGGCACCAGGGAGAATAATACAGAAGTCCAGAGAGGAATAACATCATGAGATGCCACCTGAGAGAATGCATGCCAATGCACTTGAGAAAAAATAATCCCAAACACAGATGCACAAGGAGGAGAAGCCTAGAAATAGGCAGGCGGAGACTGAGGAGCGATGGCTGACAATACATTGTATACAAAAGTCTGCAATGGGCAACAGCAGCAAGGAAACCAAAGCTGTTTAACACAGAGGCATTGCGTCACAACAAGGCATTAATTTGCTCCTACAAAAGTCTAGTTCTAGGACATGCTTTCTGTTCTGAGCTTATCGTGGAGATTTAGACACACTTGAAAGCAGGTCATGACAGCACAGCAAAAGATACTTGGGGGCCAGATGGAATGACTCGGCTGGGTGTGTTTGGGATGCACGGGTGGATAGCCCACCTTCCAGCCAAGAGGGAGAGGACAGTGTAGCATGGAGCTGCAGGAGGCTGTACTGGCGCATGGATGCTGGGATGAGAGCAAGTTTGTGGGAGTGCAGTTTGTGACACAGTGCTGGAGGGACAGGAACAGCCCGGGGTCCCTCCGTGGGCAGAGAGATGCTGATGCTAACGGAGTGTGCCTGTCACCTTGGTTATTTTGTTTGCAAAACACTACTCGTTCCTAGACGAGCATTCTTTCACTGCTGTTTCCCTCTGATAAAGAGAGTATTTTCACCATTTGCAGCCTGCATTCACCTGATATCTGTCCCCAAATTAGTCATGTTCTTAACAGATCTCCTCCCCAAGGCCCATTACCTGAAAGTAAGAATTCTGCTTAGAGATTGAGTCCCAAGCAACCCCTCATTCCTCAAATTTAAACAATAAAAAGGGAGTAGAATGGAGCAGACTGTGCGTCTTCACTAGGGCGGTCTCTGCCAGCAAATACCACCAGCCTTAGATCATTCTGACAGCTATGAAGATAACTGCACTGTAAAAGCAATTGCTCCTGCTGCATAAGAGCTCCATTAGAGGGAAAATCTTGTTACATGATGGCTCTATGCATCTGACATCTTCCAGTGAGTGAGAACCAGTGCCCACTGCGTGCAAAATGGCTTTATAGTCTGAATCTATGTCTGCGTGAAAAAACAGGATCAGAGAGGGAGAGACTTTGGCTGGCATGGAAAGCGGGCAGATGTGGACTTTGATGGGCAGCCTTCCTAAAGGGACCCCCAAATTCTCACTGTCTTCTTTTCTTTATTTTCTGCTATTCTAAAATGCCAGTATACTGCTGATATATAGCTCCTGGGACTGGAGGAACATTTTTGCATTGAAATGAAGGATTTCTAAAAGAAATCACCATGTGTCCCTTAAGTGTCCATTTAAAGATGGGACAGAAAAGGCAAGTGCAGTACATCCAGCATAAAATCCAACACTGAGAGCAGCAGAAAGCAGTGACAAAGCCACAAAAGGAACAGAAACTGCCAGGATATAGTTGGCCATTCTATAAAATAAAGCCAAGCTGCTAGGTGATATACACCTCTCTAGTTTTCTTAATCTTACGCAACTACTGCTCACTCAATGTGTTTGATACACCATATCAGGAACTAAAAATCTCTCTCTCAGGGGTTAAAATGCAAAGGCAAGGGCAGAAATATCCATTTTGAGGACATGGCAGAGATTTTCAGTTTTTCCTGTGCTCTATGGTTGGATAAAACTTGGAATGTTTGAACTTCCTTCTGGTTTTGCTCTAAACAAAACTTTTTGGCTTTGCTTGCAAATCCCATCTTATGCTAGGAAAGTCTTTCTGAAATATTTCTGGAAAAATTGCAACAAACCTGCCAAAACCATTATGACATGAAATACACATTTTTAATGTAAAATTGTATTGTTGAACACTCCTCAGTTGGCTCTAGGCCAAACTATGAGATGAATTCATGAAGAAAAAAATTTATTGTGTGAAAAACTAGGAGGTAAGAAGATGTGTGGCACTCAGCCATAGCCTTTGCCCCATACCAGAAAGGGCATCGCATGAGCAGAGAGGCTGAGAGACTTGTGCACGTGCAAAACCACTTGTGCAGGGGGCAATAACTAAGTTGTCACTCCAGTTACATTTTCAGTGAAGTCATAGGAAATATATCAACAGCTCTTCTGAGATTTTCTTCCTGCTGGATTGCTTTATCCCTATTACCTTTAGAATCAATCAGGTTTTTTTCACTGCACTGACACCCCAAAAGAGCAGAGGGCTCAAATCTGCTTCTCACTGTACAAACTTGTACATAAAAAAGTACTGATCCCTGCCCCAGAAAGCTTACAATCTAGAAATAAGCTCCAGTTGGTTTTATTTCTGAGAAGGATGAACAAGGGGTAGCTTTGGGTCCAAGAATTAAATCTAGATCTTCCAGTATTCAGATTCTCCTTCAGCAATCCCAGATGTCAGTGACCAAGCGCCAATGCACGCCATCCCCATGGACATGCCCACAGACCCCAATAACACAGCCCCAGAGAGACCCTGAGCACACGAGAAGCTGGAAAGTAATATTTCCCAAACTCTTCTGCTGAAGAACCCATTTCCACTTATACTCTTGAGCTGGCAATTTCAAGTACGATCTGTTGGTGCAGGGGGTTTTGCCTTACCAAAGCCTGCTCGATAAGAAGGCAGAAGAGAATGGCATTGCCCACTTCTCTGAGGCTCTGGAACACATCGGTCTTCAGCTCTGCATACTCAATGATGTCCTTCAGCTGATGGTGGAAAAACTCCAGGATTCCTTAAAAACAAGGAGGACAGTCAGAAAAGCGAGAGTAGAATCACCCTCTGATAACTTGGACAAAACGACAATCAGTGATTGTAAGTAAATGGATAGACGGAGACTGGCATTGGGGAGAACTAGCATGCAGTGTCTCATCCTATTTTCAGTAACTCTTGGGAAATAGGGAGTAATTCATATGAAGTCCTTGGATTTCCTCATCAGAGGAAAAAAGATTCAACACTCTAGTGAACGTCTTGGTGCTGGCTCATGTATACCAGCCAGAGTTTCCCCATCCAGCTCAACAGCAGACTGCAGTCATGATGCAAAAAATCTCTGCATCAACTAAGCAGAGCTTTTGAAAAATATCAGTGAACCCACAATAACAAAAGCTTACAAAATCCTGAAAACAAAACAGAAGCTAACAGAAGACATTCCCTTATCAGCCATCTGTGTGCTCGAAGGGAAATTTCCAACAGGAGATTTCCTGGAAAAGTTTCCTATATGAGTTGCAGCATCAATAGCAAAGCAGTTGAAAGCGTGTCTCAGCAAGCCTGGCTGCATGTTGCACTGGCATGTCAGGTGCCAAACCTCATTTAATTACTAGCGTGTGCCTGAGTAATTGCTGTACCAACACGTGGGCGAGCTCTTGCTCAAGCATCTATCTGTAGCACCCACCTGGAGAGCCATATTCATGTCTCGGCAAGCGGCATATCTTGGGCATTACTTCAATCAGAGTCTTCACGTACTGCAGGATGGTGCCTTGGAGCTGTCAGAGACAAAGGGAGGTTAACGACGGCTTCTCCTGGTATTGGTTTTGAAAGAGGATGGCTGTGGATGGGTCCACATCCGACAGCACAGGATGAAACTTTAGCTGGAGTCTAAGAACAACTTACTTAATTTGGATTTCACTCAAATATAAAATTCAGCCCAAGTGTATGGAGTTAAGAGTGCTTTTACAGCTTCCTCCCAAATAACAAATCACAGCTGCATGGATTTTCGACTTCAAAATACAGCTTACCGTGTTTGCATTGTTTGTGGCTGAAATCCAAACAAGGCTCAGTCTTAGATCCAGCTGGACTTGTGCTCCTAACCCAAAAAGCATTTCACTAGAGCTGCTAAAGGAGTCATTCTCCAGCACAGGAAATGCTCCTTCCACCTGAGGAATGATCACTAGATACTCAGAGTTTAAAAAAGAATTTACATGCATGTAGAACAAGTTTCTGCAGATCTGATGTTTTGAACTAATATGGACAAGAGCAAAGTCTATTTCTTAGTTAAAGTGCTTGCTGTAATTTGGAGTTATACAGCTGCATCCTGTAGATACAATATACAGGATTATGCACTAAACACTATTTAGCCAAACATAAAATCTTTGTTCTGAATGCTGTCTGATCTTGCACACCAGGTGCAGCATTTTCAACTAAGTGACACAAATGACATCTCCAGTAAGTATGGTGCTTTACAGTAGGGAACTGGACATACGCTTGAGATTTTCAGTTTTACATTGCTTTGTTAGACAAGTTCAAAATGAGGTCATTGTAGTCAAAACAGAATTTAAATATTTATAATGAATGAAAATCATCTTTCCAGTAAAGCAGGGGTTTTAGTAGAAAAGCATGACCTGAAAAATTATACATTTTTGCACACTCCTTCCTCCCTTCTTAATGCTCGGTATTAATACCCTTAGGGAGCACATGGGATCATTTCCCTGCAGACTTCACATTTCTCTTCTGAAAAAGAAGAGAGAACTAGAAAGCAGATAGGGCTGTTGGCAGCCTGGCTTCAGAATACCTGACAGAAATGGACAGTATGGCTTGAACAAGGACTCACCTATAGTAGGAATTTTCCTATAAAGACTCAAAAAGTTGGTTTCATCAGTTTTGCTGCCTGCTCTCTACCTTCCTGCAGCTCTCCAGGGGTATCACAAGGCAGTGAGACAGAGTGCTCCTGTGCTATCGCTGAGCACGAGCATGTGTCTTGGAGGTCTCCCGGACTGCAGCACAGGCAGCGCTGAGGGACCGTGAGTGCCATGTCCCACTCGATTACTTCCCAGTGGCTTTTAGCAAAGCAGCATGCCAACCCCACCACCCCCAGATGCAGGTAGCTGATCACAGTTAACAAGATGGTGGAAACACTCCCATCACCCCACAGGAATCAGGGGGATTCCTCAAAACCAGTGAAAATCAGACCGTTAATACAAGTGTTTCAGTGTGGATCAAGGGACGTGAAGGTGCCCAGCTGTGAACGCTCTGAACGCAAAGCCCAGGCTGACTGTCCAACCTGCACCTCTCAAGGCATCGAGGTTTCTCCATCGCCAGGGTTAGGCTCAGAATTACCAGACTCTTGACGATCTTCAACAGCTCTTCCATGACCACCGCGATGCCTTGATAGCCAAGAAGCCTGCAGATAGTCTTGAAATGAGGTGGCCCCACAAAATTGCGGTAGGAGCTATAGATGTGACTGTAGGCAATGTTGAGAGGCTGAGAAATTAGAAGCACAGTGACAGTTAGACAGGAGCATTTACCAGACCTGTAAGTAATTCTCTTATCACAGTATTATGTTCCATCACTTCAAATAATTTTTAAGGAAGAGAAGGAAAAATAATAATACCCATGAAAATTTCCATTTCTTCTACTTCTTGTGGCAAAGAGGAGATTGCTTTTCTTCCTACATAGTCAGATATATTCTAATCTCAACACATTGTCATGTCACAAGGTTTATTATCCTGCTATGTAGCAACACCACTTTCATTTCCAAGGTAATTTACTCTCCCATACATTCCCAGTCACGGATTTCAGGTCACTGGCCCTTTGCCTCTTCAAACCCAAATTCTTCTCTACTAAAATGAAAAGCATTCTCTACAGGTAACTGGACAGATTTTTTTCTATGGGCACTTGCTTTAAATGAGGCTTATTAAGAAAAGTAGGAACTGCAGTATCTGAGCTTAAGGGCAGTTGGAAGAGACACAGAAAAGATCCTTTTTGCATCCTGCAAAGCTCTACACCCGTCTCTGTACTTAACAAACATCCCCACGGGACTGTAAAAAGGGCAAGAATCTAACCCTGGTCTAGAAAGAATAGTACCCAGGGCTCTGGCCCCCCAAAATTTTTAGCAGCAGGAAACAGAAAGTGATTTCCAGGAATGTACTTTATCTGTAATCTTGGAAATGTGGAAATTGCTGCAATGTTTTATCACTGGAACATTTATAGGATCCATTTGGTGTGAAGGAAACAGAAGTAGGGGGAATTAATTCATTTGCGTGATCTGCAAAAACATACTGAAAATGTGATTTAGCACGCTTGGCTCCAGCTCTGCAATAGAAGTGTTGGCATCATGACTCAGCCCAGCAGAGAAGGGCTGCAGTCTCTCCCCCACGACATCTATAACCGCAGCCCCAGTAAACAGCAAAAAAGCACACACTTGAAAAGATTCTGGCACGTAGTGCCCCTTCCAGCAAAACACAGATAAAGGCCTGGCTCACGCTTACCAAAAGATCTTTCTTAAACAAGGATAAGAAAACAAATTAAACTGTATCCCAAAGGCACTGTGCAAGGCTGACTTCACTTCTCGTGTGGATGCTGCATACTAGAGGCACACTGCATCCTCATGCAGCAGGGAGCTTCCTTCCCTGCAGATATTGCAGACCCCACTCTACAGGGATTCCCTTCCCTGCCAGTAATGGAGCCAAGGGAGCAGAGGGACCAATGCCTTGAAGAACTTAGGGTGAAAGGGAGCAAGTGCTGAAGCAGTAGAACAGGATAAAATGTTGTCTATCCTCCAACACTGCTGCTCCCAGCAATTGCAATACAGCCAGCTGAAGGCTTCAGCTGTCCTTCAATTCTGACTCGCTTCCTTGAGATTTACTTTAACACTTCATTTGAGGTACTAATGAGTTACAAAGTGAAGTCGCTTGCTAAGAATTGGAAAAGTATTTTCTTTTGCTCTCAGATACAGAATTTCAGCGGACTGATGTACCAATCGTGCTTTCGTAGACTTGTCAGTTGCTTTAATCAATTAATTAATAGTCCCTCATTTTGTTGCAGCCCCACTGCTCTGGTCCAGCAGCTTATTGCCTACTACAATTCCTAGGTGCTCTTTGAAAGAGCCAGCAGAAAGAAGACACAGTTAGAACGTCCCCTACTTTCTGCAATATAATTTCACCACCTGGTCCTGGCAGCTGAAAAAACCTCTTAATACTATTATGTACAGAAAGGCTACCTTGGAGGCTCTGTAGTGTGTTTATTCACAACGGGTATGAACTTTCTCTCCCATCAAAACTAAAGAAAATGGTCCTCAGTAAGTATGGGCCAGAATTTAAAAATTATTCAGGCAGACAGAAGCCTACTTTCAAAGCTCCTTGGACGCTAACTCCTGGTAAGAGAACGGTGTTTGACCATCCTGCTTGCGCTTCTATCTGCATCCTTAGATAACCAAGTCTTTAAAAATCTATTTGGTAGAGACTGATCCAAAGCCACTAGATACGCACACTGACACACGTGAAAAACAGCAATAGTTTATGTTTTGAAAAGTGTGTCTGTTTAAACAGCAGGTGACGCCCAGTCTGGACCATTTGCCAAATGGCCAACACAATCACCCCAGAGAGAAGCCAGTAACCTGCCAGGGCCCCAGCCTGGCCACGCTCCCGCGGCGTTCTGTCGCTGTAGCTTTTGCAATGCATCATTCCAGCCCCGGGCATCCCCAGAAAGTGCGGTGCTGTGGGGGTGATCCGGGCAGCCCCGAGACAGCTCCTCGCACCTTCCTTCCACGCCTCCCCATAGGCTCCTTTACCCTGTTATTTCCCCACGGTTAGCACACCGGTGGATCGTCCAGACTAGTGGGGGGAAATAAATATCCCCATTTCAGTGGGCTCATGAATCCACACTCATTTCTGGAAGCCTCTTTGCTACTCCATGCCTAGGAGACAGGTCTTCTGTCTGCGCACGTGCCATGGTCCCCTGAGACGGGCTACCACTGGTACCCAGCTGTGGAGCAACTGGTCAGATTTTCCTCGTAAGAGGGCTGACATTTTGCTGTACAGGCAGCGAGTGGCCGGTGCTGCCGTGCAGCCGCCCACCTCACAGCACTCCCTCGCCTCTCAGCGGGATAATGGGGCTGGAGAGCAGCTTTCAAGCAGGCTTTTCCCTCAAGTGGGGGTCTCGGCAATAAGCTTGATTGGGAGAAGACACATTGTAGGATGTGCATTGGCTGCAGAAGAGCTGGATGATTCATCCCTGCCTGTCTGCAAGATGAGGTAGGTTCATCGAGCTCTCCGCAGAGCCGCACAGCGCACTAGCAGCAGACTTGTGTCTAATAATAATACTCTGCCAGCAATTAAAAATATAACTCCATTTAAGGGCGAGATACACAGCTTGGGGTAAAGACTGTAGGATGTAAAAAATGACACCAGTGGGTATTTTAAGACAAAACAGCTGAAGGTACAAGCTGGCTGCACAGCACGGCTCGCTCCCCCGCGCTGCGGTCGCTTCCACCTCCTCAGAGAGCCAGAGCAAAGCCCCGACCTCGCCACCTCTTGGGAGCAGCAGCTGCCGAAGACACCGCGGAGGTTTGCTCCACCTTTGGTTTGGGGCCAAACAGGCAGGTTTTGGCACCGGGAGGCTGGGAGTGCAGGCAGGCTGTGATGTGCACTGTGGGGTAGAATTCCTAGTGTCCCGCAGAGCCCAGGTGTCCCACCCTGCACCTAGGTCTCAGGGATAGCAATCCGTACTTGGGAGCATGTGGGGAAAACCCCCACGTTGCTTTGGGAGCTCAGGAGATTACTAGGGATGCTCTGGAGCAGATGAAGCAAAACAAAACCTAGTTGTCATTTCCATGTCTTTAAGCTTGTTTTTGGCCATCACCCAGACCTGTCTGAGCTCACCTGAGGGAAGGCGGGAAGAGTTTTATCCGATAAAATAGATCAGATAGAGAGATAATAGGCAGATAATACTGCCTGTGCCAGAATCCCCTTGGAAAAATGAAGAGCTAACAAAAGAGGAATATACTTAGAGACAAAAAAGGACTTGCACGCAGCCCAAGACTAGTCCAGGCTTCTAGCCAACCTAACTTCAGTGCGACAGTCGAGATGGTGTCTTAGAAAGTGAAAAACAATTCTGACCAGTATTGTCAGAGGAGGGTCTCTAAGTCAAACAGCCTGAATATGGCCTGGTTCCTTCCCTGCCACAAGCAACCTTCAGTCTCCCTATAAAGCTTTTACCATATTCAGCTGTATCAGCCAGTTGCTAAGACATTCATGCAAAAAAATTACATCTTCCCCAGCTGGGATGGACAGGACATGTACAATGCAGCAGGCATGTTTATATACTGTATTGAGACTGTGTCTGTGTATATTCTGTGTCTCAGAATAATGCCTCACTATACCAACTACTGATTTTCAGGAAATATATACACCGCTATTATTTACAACAAGCCAACGGCCACGGCAGGCCAGGTAGCACAGCCCACGCAGTTGGTTGGAGGGGATCAGCAGCCCCCGCTTCCAACACCTCCTGCAGCAACCACAGGTCCTTAACGCCTTTGTGTTGTTGCTGCAGACATGGCAGCAGAAAATAGAGCAGCTCCATCCCATTCACACACTGTAACTATTTTTACAAGCGCCAGCAGCATGCGCTGTCCTTCAGGTTACATCTGCCTGCACGCTTGTTAAAAAAGGAGGGGGGCAAATTCAACCAGGGAAAGGGAAATGGATTTCCAGTGAGTCTGGTGCGACCCTGGGCCCAGCAGTGCCAAGAAAAACAGAAGGACACATGAAAATACATAAAGGAAGCCCAATCTAAAGCATTTACAGTTCTAAGAAGTGGTGAATGAGCAGTAAGTAGTGGATTGCTGGTAATTTTGCAGCTTCTTTGTCGGAGACTTGGCAACCTGCTGTGTTTTGTAAGTGGCTGAATGACAGAAAATGGCTCGGTTTCTGCTGGCCACTGGAGCGCGCCTGCCGTTTGCATCCTATGATGAGGAGTGAGCGGTCCCAGGCAGGGCCACAGCTGGGTCCAGCTGCAGATATGGGGAACACCAGTGCAGGAGCGGTCCTGGCACTGACATGGCTTTGGCATCTTCTCATCCTGGGAAATGAGAATTTCAAGCTCATCACCAGTGTAAACTGGTGCAAGCTTGGTTTTGAGAGCAGGTAATACTAACACCACTGAAAGCTTTGCTGCGGTTTCCTTGGAGCTGGCGGTATTGATCATGGCATGCAGAAAGGTCAGCAGGACCTTTTGCTGGCCTAATACAACTATTTCTGTTTTCCTTGGTTTCCTCTCTTCCTGCTAACACATCTTATTTGTGAACAACTGGAATTTAATTTTGAAGCACCTGTGAACACTGATAAACTCAACAACCCAAATGCTGTAAGAAAGTCATTCTCTCATGAAAGCATTACCACCTTTTGTAATCCACCTTTCTGAGGCACAGATGTGTATCCTCAGGTTTCTCCCTGCAGGCAAGGATGTACTTTACTCACAGCATGGGACCAGCTAAGAGCTCTCCTTCCCCCTGCTCTTGTAAGGAGGACCAAGCCATGTAAAAGGCAGAAAGCCACCTGGGAGCACTTTCATTTCCATCACTGCCCATAATTATTTTCCTCTCTGCTCCCAGTTTTCAGCTCGCTGGCAGCTGCAGCTCACTCGCAGAGACAGAAGGGAATACAGATCTTGGAAGACAAACCCGAAACATCCACAACTGCAAAATGTAAATCAAAAGCAAGGGTCACACATATTCCCCAGGACTGTAATAGCCCCTCCTGATGCAGTTTGCATCATCTCATCACTGTTGATATTTAGAAGATCTTTGAAATGTTGAGAGCACCTTTCCAGTAACGACATGGAATGAGTAACTCCGGACCCAGAACCAACATTTCTTCTGGGAAAGTTCCTCTCTCGAACACATTTCGGCTTCAGAGAGCAGGGAGTCACTTGTTCAGAGCCTCTCCTTACCAGGCCCGGTGCCACGTCTGTCCCCTCCTGGCCACAGACTCCAGCTGCTCCCCAAAACACTGCTGGCACTGGCTTTGCGTCTCCCTCCTGCCCTCTCACCAGACTGACAGGGGACATGCCCGAGTTGTCTGTAAGGCAGAGGCATTCAAAGAAGAGCCTGTCTTAACCCCACAGGAGTTCAGCAGGGCATCGAGGTCTTTGAAAACCCAGTTCTGACTCCCATCACACACCTTAGAAAATATTAAAAAGCTAATGGACATTGCTGCAGCATCAGGGATGAAAATCTAGCTTTGCCTTAAATCAGTAGTTTAAATGTGCAAGAAATGATAGAATTAAAGACAAAACCCCTGAGTGCTAAACTATCAATGTGTACCGCAGGCCAGGATCCCGGATTTCATACCATGTGCCAACGTGTCTCTAACCCCAGACCCTGCTGGGGGGCAGTGATGATCTCGCTGGGGGACTGTGGATAGGGGGAAAAAAAGAAAACCCCAACCAACCCAAACAAGCCAGCAAACAAGACTACCTGACTTGTTTTTTTTCTCCTCGGGGAGACGTACTTCTCCCAGGCAGAAGCTTTTAGGGATAACATTCCCAAATTGCTCGAAGATGCCTGCCCATCCTTTCTTATTGGTTGCTATGGTGAGAGATGACGGAGCCCCAGATGGGTATAATACGAGGCAGCGCGCGGGGAAGGGATTTAGCAGAGGCAGGAGGAGAGGCGAGTGGTGGGAAGAGGGGAAGGCGCTGCCCGGCCGTGGCCACACTGCTCACCAGCACCGACTGGCCACTGCAGACCTGCCCGGGGAGGTAAGCGGCTGCCCGCAGCTCTGGGAGGGCTCAGCGATGGGCGCGTGTGCTGTTCGGCTCTTCGTGTAAGAATGGTTAAAACAGTCGTTAGGATGAGCTGAGTCTTGGGTGAATTAAAGCAAAGTTAGTTATAGCAAAAGAGAGAGGAAGAAAAGAAACTGGTTCTGTTGCACGTAGCTCTTGCTCAGAGCGCTCGGCCGGTTGGGAGGGAGAACCCTGCAACAAGGCTCAGCCAGCACTTTGGGGATCTAAGGGAGTGATGTACTGAAGTGATTTGTGGCTGTTGCTGTACAGTAATTTGTTAGTGCTCAGTGTCTTATCTTGGGGAGAGCTTTGTACTTATTATTCATTTATTTGTATTTCCCTAAAGGCATTTATTTTATATTTCACCAACCTTCAGATTTCACAGTTAAGATCCTAATATTACAGTGTGAGATGCTGCAGGAACAGAAAGAGTTTGTACCCTATTAAGCAACAAGTAAGGTACAGAAAATGCAGCAACAACTTAAACCAGTGAATTAATCATTATGCAGCTTTTTAAATGGCATTTAGGTGTAAAATCAAAGTATCTGTTGGCAACTTCACAAGGCAAGTTGGAGCTAGTTTAATGATCAGTTTATGTTAATCACACTCACAGTATCCTTTCTATTCCATGGGAAACAAAAAAGCTAAAAAACCTTCTATGTAGACAACTAGTCAGAAAGAAGACATTTTAAAAAAAACACTAACTAGAGCATAAAGTATGCCCTATGTCCTAGCTGTTTTTTTTAGTTATGAAGCAGGGTGATACAGTAGTCTGGGCTCCATCAGGATTAATCTTTTGTAATTTTAACCATTTAAGACCTAACATCTAATCTAAGCTAGCCAGGCATAGTCCTGAGTTCAATCTAAGGGCCAGTAAAGCTGGTGGAAAGATTTCACTGACGTTGGTGGCCTTTGAGCCTGTACATGAATCGGGAAACTCAGCCTCTCCCTGCATCTGGTTTCAGGGGCACGATGAACATCGAAGTGCACAACATCACTTACACCAGTGCCACCGTCTCCTGGGCTATGAACAACCCCTGTCCAGAGAACTACTACCATGTCATGTACCGCCCCAACTGGAACAGCATCTTCGCCGGCTATTTACGCCAAAACTTCCACCGCGAGGAACGAGTTCCTCACCCCCTCAGCTCCCTTGTCCTCCACCGACTCACGCCATCCACCATCTACGTCCTCTGCATCACGTGCAAGAACTCTTACCCCTCTGGCAACCACTGCACCACCTTCCACACTCTGGACAAAACCCCCCTGGTTTTCGGCAGCTCTAAGCATGAACCTACCACCTCCATGTGGATGGTGAGCAGCCTGCTGCTCCTCTGCTTCATTGCTCTCCTGGCCTACGGCTGCCTGCAGTTCTGGTCCGCACGCTGCCAGCGGGCTGCGAGGCTGAAGCATCCCGACACCAGCCCCGAAGAAGTGGGCGAAGGGAGCAGCTCACTGGAGAGGCCACTGAATGACGGACTGAGAGAGGAGCTTCTGGAAGTCCCCATGACCACTGTGCTAATGAGGAGCTCCAGTTTCAGGAGGGAGAGTCCGTATAGCTCCCCCCGCTGCTTTTTTTCCTATAAAACCAGCGACGATAAAAGGGCCATCTTGCCGCAGCACGGCCTTCAGTGAGAGCAAAATAAATGGAGACCCTGCTTAGAGGTTTAGTTCGTGCTGCTATTTCCCAGCTCTTGCCAACAGGACTGCCTGTGCGTCCATAGGGACTGTTTTTCCCAGGGTAGAACATGAGGTGGGGACGTTGCTCGCAGGGAGAAAGATTTTTGTCAAGTGACAAAAATATTCCCATTTGCTGAGGGTTTTTTCAAAAGAAACCAAGTCAGCTCTCTGGGAACGGCCACGCTTGGCTGACTGTAGTGTGATTAGCTAATCTGCATCAGTGCTGTAGGTTCACTTCAGAGCCATCAATCAACATGCACAAGAAATAAACTCCACTCAAGTAGTTTCACACTTGAGTGATCCTCCACTAGCATCACCCCCCAAGCCCTCATAACGTCTGTATAAACAGTCATCACAGCCTGACAAAAGCTTTTTGTCAGTATTAAGTAGTCTATATTTGCACATACAACTATTTTAGTAATTCCCATTTTGAACTAAAAATGGGACTTCTGAAATGGTACCTTCCTTGGGGAGGAGCACTGCTTTGGAGCTCCAACTTGCTCTCCTCCGCACATTTAGATGGATGTGACTTGGTCTCAATGCCAATACCGAGCACGGAGCAGTGTCAGCATCCCCTAACATAGGCATGGTATGGAGAAGAGTATGGGAAAGCAATAGCAAAAGCACACTGAATATGCTTCTTGCATGGCTTTTTGGTTTCACACAGCAACATGACCCTGCACATTTGCAGCCACCATTCTGTTAATGAACTAGTTCTTGCATTTCTCCCTTCCTAAATAAATACTTCCAACATTCACCCCTTCTGGCTGTTTCGGTTCATTTACTGACCTTGGATCCATAGAGGTAATATGGCTGAACATTGGCTGGCTTGTCCCGCTGGGGTTCCTGTGTGAATGGGATTGCTGTCCTCACAAACCTGCGGCAGGCATGGGAGACGGGGAGGAAAGCGGTCAGAGCCCGGTTAATTGTGCTGAGCACAGGTATGGCATGGTCCAGGATGAGCTGCAGTTGCAGACTAATTAGTAATTCATCACCTAAGCTACATGCACTGGAATGCAAATTCCTTCCCCAATCTATTGGTGGTGTAAACCATGTCAGTTTAACCTACCAAAGGTGGTGTTTCTTCTCATTTGGGGCAGGAAAGAAACCCATATTGAGCAACTACCACAGCTCTGCTGCTCAGTAAACCAATCCTCTGAATGAAACTAGCTCAGTTGTTTGCTATCACTGTCCAACTTTGTTGCTTGAATTTGTTACTAATATTTTCAAGGCCAAGGGGAGCTGGTGGGCTTTAACTTCATTTTAACTGTAACTGTTGCATCTCATAGAGAGTGAAAACCTCACTGCAATGCATGTGAATTTTATGTGGCAGGTTTGACATTTTGGAAAGAAAAGCAGGGTCTCCAGGTGCCCCCTGCCTTGCTTTTTCTCTTCACCTGTTGGTGGATCCGTTGTAGCAGTAGTTGGGTAGAAAGTCAAAGTTGAGCTCCCAGAAGACATGGAGGGTGATGCGCCCATAGGGCGCGGAGACGTTGTGGTTGGCCTCCCGGAACATGGCATCAAAGCTGTCCAAAGTCATGTGCTTGCACAGCAACCTGTGAGTCAGGCGATTTATTTCCAAGAGCCACTCCAGCTCCTGCAGCACATAAAGCAGCAGCAAATGCAACGTATTACCAAGATGACAATAGAAACAGCTGATTTAATTGCCAGGGGAATGATTTTATATCCACACCTGCGCAGAACTTTCCAGGTGAGGATATAGCAAATGCTAAAGACATCAATTTAACTCAGTGGCCAAGGCCAATTGCACTTCTACTGAAGGGGTCCTGGTCCAGTATCTCCTAAACCTGCAGGAAGCAAAATTAATTTGTTTCCCGCTGAGCACTGGCTGGCTTTCACATCAGAATCCTTCAAAGGTGGAAACTGTTAATTTTACAGTACTTGACTCTGATGTTCCTGTAATGTATCAAAGGCAGCATATCCTGTACACACACAAATGATGTCTCAGCCACCTTCATCCAACAGGGGGAATTATAGTCAAGATTTCCTTCTCCCAGATCACAGGACTCTCTTATATGATCTCTGCAAAATCTAACTGCTGCCTGTCACTTTACAATTTATGGAGATACTTAATGGTCCAATAATAATACCATTAAAGCTGCATAAATAGAAATAGTAGAGACTCAGCAGCATAAAAGAGGATACATGGCTGGCTGAAACCTACTGTAGGTGGGACTTGAAGCAGAAGACAGTTGACTGTGTATCCATAGCAGTGTATTATTCTCTCTATTCATACTCTCAGTCAGTAACAGTTCTTACCACTATGGATGTCAGGTCCTCACTCTCAAAGCGGCTAATGGCCTGGTCTAACGATTTGTACATCGCTGCTGAGATACGCTGGGTAATGAGCCTGTTCAGGTCAATTGATCTACCCAGCAACTGGGAAAAGAAGAAAAATATTTGCATGCTATATACAGGTGGAGAAAAGGTTTTGTTGTTTTTTTTTTTTTTTAACAGACACAGATTAAACCCAAGTATCCAAGTCTGCTTAATGTGAAAGTGGTGATGCAAACACCTTGGCTGACTTTACTATTACTTAAGAGGGAAGGAGGGAAATGTGGAACATAACTCATTTTCCCCTTGGGCCCCATGTCCTGAGTGCGGTGCGTCAGAAACAGGTTCAACACTTCTCATTCCAGCACTGACCTTGATTGAGCCCAGCACTAGGATGTCAGCCACCAACAAAAGGATAATAGACCAAGAGTTATGAGTACTGGAGTCTACTGCTTGCACTGTACCTGGACATGCCTCTGCTTGAGTAGTGTTTCATAGCGGTTGGATGGTGGGTATGGAATAATCACCCCATAATTCTTACATTCAGCCCGGAAACGCTTGTCCAATAAAACACTGAAAAAGGGAAGCAGTGTCAGGAAAAAAAGAAACATACACTATCAGCTCCTCTCTGGATTTTTTCCAGAGTTGTTTTCGTCCTTCCTTTCATCATGCTCTGAATGCCAATCACACACTAATAACTCTGATTTCACTACTAAATCACAGAGCAGTGGTTGTTATCTGGGGACTGCCATGCTGTTGTCCGTCATTCTTGGCTTTTATAGCGAAAACATTCCCGAAGACAAAAGACTGTGCTGAAAGTTATCACTAGTGCCAGGTACTGGCGTGCTCCCTCCTTGAAGATCTGCTGTGGGAATATTTGGTTGGTGATGGTGATTGCCCTCCTTCTCTAAGGCCAAATGTGATCTAGAGACAAAACTCCTTGCAGAGTTACACCAAAGACTTGGTTCACCTTTGGGGCCATGGGAGGAGGACTCTCATTAGAGTTCATCCACGTTCTTTAAATGATTAGAAGGAAATGTCACAAAGGGCCTATCTCCCCACAAGGGAGCAAGCGATTCTGCAGAAGTCTACAGTCAGCTGGTCTGATGTGTGACCTAAGATAATAAGTACCCTTCTGGCCATTACAAGTCCTGCTGCTTTACGAGGGTGAGGACAAATTCATGTTCCTGTTTCTTAGAGATGGGAGGCTTCCACTCCTTATCTGCCTGGTACACAGACAGAAGTCAAGCAAGGACATGCCTTCAATAGTCTCAGTTTGGTTTTCTGCTGCTCTCACAAATTGTACTCAGACAGCTACTTAGGATGCCAATTATTATTTTTTCACTTATAGCCATGTCTCCTTGCCACCATTAATTCATTTTCCCCATCCACACTGGTCTGACATGGACAGCCAGCTCTGTGGGACAGAGATGATGTATTTTGTTATGTCTACCTGCAGCAGCTACTCCCTGAGGGGAACCTTTTGGTTAACAGCAATTTGGATGCAGTGATATCATCACTCATCATCAGGAGTCAGGTTCTCCTACCTGCCAGCCATTGCTTTATAATAGGCAAAGATCTGATCTGCCAGCTTGTACACAAATTGATCAAAGCACAAATTCACCTGGGGGAGAAAAAACAAAGACATCGTGAGGGTGTCAGCAGCACAGAGCAGCTTCCTCCTACGCATGCAAGATCAACACAACTCAACACAGAGCTCTAATTTAATCCGTACATTAATGCCACACTATCTAAAAAACATACTGCAGTTCTCACATGCTGAAGGTAAGCAGAAAATTGCAGTTATGTTTCTCTCTTACAGTTTCTGCATGTTCTTACAGGTCCTGGTCCCCCATCCTCAATCATCCCTCCCTCTCAGGGATCTCCAGTTTCTCATTTTCCTTTGATGTCCCATAACCCTCTGCCCATCAGACAGCCCCTTCCTTGCCTCCAGTGTTTGACAGCCTTTGGCTTCCACTGTTCCCCATGGGTACAGCTGAGCTGAAGCCCTTAATCAGCAGAACCTGTAACCTTTCTGGAAATTTTGATCTTCTGAAAACTTCTCAGTCTGATGGATATTTTTTTTTCAGGAGATGCCTATAACATATTTACTGAACTGCTGGGTGGGGCTGTCAAACAGGGCAATGTGACCCCAGTGAGCTCCTTCCATACAATAAAGATGAAGAGAACTTACTTCAGCTTCAATTTCATCGTATAGGAACTGCTTTTTGAACTTGGTCAAGGCATAGTATGCACTGTCATTATAGAGGTCCAAGGGGTACAGTACATACCTGAGGGCAAGAAGACAGATCATGTCTTAAATTAACTTTGGAGCATATCAGCATAAATGGCAGCCATTGCATGTGCCCTGCTCGGTGCAAAAAATGGCTTTTCTCTGACTTCAATTCTATCACCTCCATTCACTCCAGCCCCCCCAAAGACTCTTTCTCGCTCCTTGTGTCCTGCTGGAAGCAGCTAGAACAGATCTGGATTTGAGCTAAGTGTGAATTGTTCAATCAACACTTGCCTCTCCTCTGCCCTTAAAAAAGCTTTCATCCTGCCCTCACTCCACAGAGTGCTTTGACAGTGGCTGTAAAATGGAAACCAAAATTTTCCTAATGAGGAAGATATTATGAACATAATTATACTTGCAGAACAGCAATTCCTCTCATCATGTATCATGTATATAAAAAAAAAGTGTTTAGGTGCCTTAGCCAGGGCCCACATCCCTTTGGTTGCACAGGCTGTCTGACTGCTGCACGCGGATGACGGTACCACCAAGCTGGGCCCACATCCGAATAAAGCAGTTGCCAACTGCTGGTTTATGACACAAAAGTGCCAGTGCCAGAAAGCCGCCCGTGTGCGTCTCCTAAGGAGGTATTCATACAGTACACATTCATGTGACAGCAAGTCAAGAAACATCTATTTTCCCTCCCACGTCAAAAAGACTGTTCATCACCAGCCTACCCTACTCCACAACAAAATCCCAAGCCCCAGTGCATGCATGGTCCCAACACAGCTCAACTCTTACTCCATCATGGAGGGTTCTTTGGTTTCCAGAATATGGTCCGTGAGGATCCAGGGCATGGACATTTCGATGGGGAACTGGATGCGGCGGCCCATGGTCAGCTCCAGGAAGAACTCTCGAAACCAGAGCTGGGACAGGTCACAGCACTGCTGCAGCGCTTCTGAAATGCAGGAGATCCCCCCGGTGGGAGGGCACCCGTGTTACCCCCACGGGGAAGGCAGCAAGGGAAGTGCACATGAGGCAGCTTCTGCAGCCTCATATTGGACTAGTTTTGGGTATGGAACATTTTTCTAGGGTGTCTCTGTTTTTAAACCCAGACTATGTCCATGCTGTCTGAGCACTTTGTAATGGAAAAAAAAAGAAGGGTTCATTTATTTTGCTCTAGAACTCCCGGGAGAACATTTCAATGGCTCAGAGTTACTCAGGAAGACTTCTTTTGTGCCCAGTGGCTTAGAATTTTTTCTGGGACAGAAAGAAAACTCCAGTTCTAGAAAATAAACTGCCACCTGTGGCTATTTGCTGTTGCTGACTCAGTCCTGTTCACATAATGATTACTACCTAGAAATATGCCTGAATCAGGCAGAAGTAGGACATCTGGGAAAAATCAAGGAAGATCTTCTGTATAGGTCAACGAGGAGCAAAGCTGATCTACCTTTGCCTTTCTGAGCATGCAAGAGTTGGATTCAAGCCTCCCCCTGCCATAACCTCACCACTGATGTTGAGAAGGTGGGTGAAGAAGAAGGACTGCTTGTGGAACTCCTCAATGGCCAAGACTATCGGCCCATCCAAGCTGCTCCTCAGAGTCTTCTTTGAGCCGCTCTTGTCTGCTATGAGGGACTCCAGCATGGTCCGCACCATGTAAAGCTTTGGAAGAAAGTTGACACGCAGTTACCACTCTCCAGTGAGACACCACCACACACAGCCATGGTGCTCTGCAACAAAAAATAACACTTCTCCCAGGTGGCTACTACTCTCTGCACTCATAAGCCACTATCTTTCTGATTTAGAAATAATTACACCCCTAAAAAAGGAGGTTTTGGGAGCTATACAACAAGTAAGACACCAAAGCAGCTTTTAACACACAACAGTGTGAAGACTTTGTGGAACACACCATGGAAACAGCTGCTAATGCACATGGCGGGAGACTCCTACATGGCTGTAAGACCATTAATTCCCTACACGGGAGATGGACATTTACATACCTGTGTACTTGATGGTCCTACTGCTCGTCGTGGGACTTTAATATCAAATCCACCTTTAGGATCCTTCTCACCTCTCAGGCAAGGATCATTTGGAGGTTCTCGACCTCCCTCCCAGTCACAGATCGTCTTCCGAATTGCCTGAAGGACACTGGAGTCAGTGAGAGAGGGAAAGTAGTGCTTAAGCTTGATTCTACTTCAGGATGAAAATACTCACTGCTGTGCACGTATGGGAGGAAAAGAATCTGAGGTGGGGATATACACTGTCATTATTGGGGTACTCATGCCCAAAAGTTACCTTGCAAAGAACTGCTGGCCAAGGTATGTTGGCTGGTTGTATACCCTGAGGTGTATGCAGGGCCACATGCTTATATAGTAGAAATGTGTTACACAAATAAATACGTGGGCTTTACATTATGTTCAAGAAGGACAGACTGACCTGATCAGAACATTCTTCTTCTTCCTGACCGCCTGCCTGAGCGGCTCTCGCAGGGTCACCTGGGCAAAGTCCTGCAGGGCTGCATAGATAGTGTTGCGGATGGCTTGGTTAAAGACACTCTCCATCCGGCCCATCAGCACTTGCAGACCTTTGATCATGGCAATTACCTGAAGCAGAAATGAAACCCAGATGTATTTTCTATTTTTCCGTTGTATGAAGAGGTCCATAAATCCAACATTAAGAGAATCTGGGATTAAATTAATTCTACTCAAGTAACTTAAGCCCAGTAATTAGGTGGCTAATTTTTTTGATGGTAGCTGCTTTACAGATCAAAGGCAGCCGAGGAGAGCATTTACACCACTAGTTTCTTGCAAATGGCCCCTGTCCCTAGGCAGGCTCTGCTTCCACTCCTGATCTCTTGATATCTTTAATAACACACAATCCCAGGAAAGTGCGCAACCTCCACATGTGGGTGCAGCTCCGTGGCTTGCACAGACCTGCATGCACCCCAGGGCACAGTCTTCCTTGGACAAGGGTACAGTGACAATTTTCAGGAGGGAGTGAGCCACAAAAATGAAGGTAATATTCAAACACCTTGGACTGTGTAAGGCAAGATGAAGGTGTGAGGGCCTCGGCCTCCCACTGCCACAGTCCACAGACAGCTGGACCGATGGTTGATGGGTCACGGGGACTGGCTGAGGATCTCTTGTGTTTGCACAGCACCTGAATGTAGCTCCTGATCTTGCTTCAGATCACACTGCTCTGCAAGCCCACACCTTTTTTTTCTTTTCAGGAGCCCTGAACCCCCTTTTCAGGTCAGGAGAGGCTTAATACAGCAATATTAAGAAAACATAAGGATTCACCTCTGTGTTTCTCCAGCACACAAACACAGCATAAGAAGAGCAGGATCAGGAAAAAGAGAGGAGAATTGCTCTCGTCACGCATTGGTGCAGTGTTTCTATCCCAGCAGGATTCCCTAAGAACTTAATTTGCCCCTTAGTTCTGGGCAAATTAAGGGCCACAGGGATGTGGCAACCCTTAATCCCTTAACATGGGCCACAGGGATGAGGGCTAAGTATGGTGAGATGCCCTTCCTTCCTCTTCCCCTGGCCTGAGGAACATGGGACAGGAAAACAGCCCTGGCTGGTTCCTACTCTTGTGCAGATGGCACCCACCTCCACAAAGGCAAACTTCTCTTCACTGGTGTAGTTGTACCGGGTGGCTCTCTCATATTCTTCTGCTGTTCCTGGGCAATCCTTGTTACAGAATTTATCTGTGGGATGAACCAGCTTCCAAGAGTACTAGAAGATGGAAAGAGACACTGTCAACATTGCAATGAGTAAGAAGCCAGGCTGGAAAGACTGAAGAGGGCCCTATGCCAGGAAAATGCTCCCTAGACATTACTAAAGTTGTTTGACATTCCTTTGGAAGCAGAATTTGTGCTTCTTCCTGGCTTTATCATCACCGTACCGAATATTGTTTTTGTTTATTTGGGAGGTTGCCAGTCATATTGGGCTTTTGACATCCGTGGACTTGTGTTGAGATGTGGTCAAAATTTTCCAAATTAAGAATTTCCATCATCATTTGAATTAGTTTCAGTTGCTCAAGACCCAGACTCATCCTAAACAGCTTTCAGTACTTAACCGAGATGTTCAGGCTAGGAGAACAGTCACCCAGTTCCCCTCTAACATTGGTGGGGACATCTGCAAAGGGCAGTTCAGGTCCAGGGTGAGATGATCAAGCTCTCTTTCTCCATTTGGCACAGAGGGTATTCAGGGTCATTAGCTACCCGAGCTTAGTGTGTTTGTTAATGGCTTAAAGTTAGGTGGCATGAAAGCAAGCTCGCCTTTCTAGAGTCTTTGTTACATGCCATGTTAAAATGTTCATGCTCACCTGGAAAAAGGAGGACATTACACAATTACCGCTTCCATGGATGCACTCACCACTTCCATGACGTGGGCACTCCACTTGGACAGCAGCTGCAGTCCCCGTAAAGCGAGATCAAAGAGCTCCCTGTACTCTTCATCTGATTTCTGGCTGTCCAGTCCTGAGCCAGTGACCACCTGGAGAACATCACATCACGTCAGGGCTAGACTCAGGAACTTGCTTCAGAGGCTTCACTGAGCCCAACAGCAGTCACATCTCTCTCTCTCAAATTCCATCTGGAATGAATTCCTTGTGACCTTACGATCAAGCAAAAATTGAGCAGTGCATGTACTCTCCCTCAGGAAAAGGGGTATAACTCGGCAAGGCTCTTTTTACCCAAGCAGTCCATTTATTTCCTACAGAAAAATGAGTCTGACCTGTCACCTCAGAGCAAATAACTGACTGTTTTCATTCCACTTTCCCATTCCTTTTCGATGGTCTAATACTACTGAAATCCTTGAGAGTCCTTCACTGATTTAAAGTTCAAATAAGCACTTACAAATGCCAAAAAGGGCTGAGAATGCTAACAATTCATTAAACTAACACTGATGAATAAAGATCACACATTTGCTGAAAACAGTCACAATGGCATCAGAGAGGGCGCTGACATTCAGTAATGAAAGAACAGATATGCCCTCGTGAACATTCCTCAAAGCCCTGACCAATAGCTCTGTGTAATGGAAAAGACCCATTTGCAAGTCATGAGTGTTCTGCCACCGGGCTAATAATGAACATTTAGTTGCAAAATTTTTGATGCTTCTTATTTTAAAGAAGCTGTGGCCAAAGAGCAGAAGCTGTTGCAGTAGATCTTCTGGTGCACGTGATTTTGCACCTTCAGGGGCCTTTCATAACTTGCTTTTTATTGCTGGATTGATAAATGGTTTGTTCCACCTGTTCCCTTCTTCCCTCCTCACTGTACGTCCTTGGCAGACCATACTCCTGCCACACCTGTCCTCTCCCAGCCTCGTCTGCCTAACGAGCCCGATTACGGTGACTACCCGCTGAGCTTACCTCGCTGTTGCTGTAGCGAGCGAGCTCTGAGATGAAGCGGATGTGGTCGTCTCGGATCTGGACCATCTGCTCACAGATGTTGTACTGGGGACTTATGCTGCTCTGAGTGCACGTCCACCTGGGCAAAAAAGCAAGGGTTTCAAGGACAGGACATGGGGCTCCACTCAGACACCCCCAGGGACAAAGCCTTGTGCTCAACTGCTCTCTTCATTTCAACATGCTCAAGACATGCCACCTCCAGGGCAGATGTCAGCCTCTGTTGTCTCTCTCATGTCTCCTGGTGTGGGGGGTCTTCCAGAGGTGGTCTCACACAGCACGATGGGGACACTTGCCTCACCTTTCAGCCCAAACATCTCTGCTCCGTCCACCCTGAAGGCTGCTCTCCATGTTGGGCTCACCTGCCCCCATGGGCAGAGATGGCTATTTTCCAGGCCACCATTGGACAAGCTTTCAGGGAAGGATGAACTGCAAAGACCTAGCATAATTTGCATCCTTTCTGCTAAACCTAAGGTTAGTCATCCCCTTAGAGGTTATCCCTCCAGGTCTGAAATGGCTGGGTCACACTGCCTCCTCCTGTGAGGAAAGACTCTGCAAGGGGCCAGCAAGGGAATGTCCCTTCCACCCTGTTTTTGGTTCTGGCTCACACTACCAGCTCAGTGAACAATCCTGAGTATAAATGATGAGCAAAATATGATTAAATGAACTAGATTTTCATTTGCATTGACCCTCAGGTACCATGTAACAGTGTAATGATGTCCTAAAAGAAGGCAGCACTCTCCTTCCAAAGGCACAGTCATATGAAGAAATGGTGCAAATCAGGTCTATTTAATTTAACATCTCCTTTTCCCCACTCTGTATCAGTCACAGATATAGAACCAGAATGGCTCCGCCAAAATGCTTTGTGCAAGCAAATGTCTGTCAGTGAGACTCTCCTGTCTCTCTCTGTCACCACAACGTAAATGTTCAGATCTTGGTTTTTTCCTCCCTAAATAATTGTCTGTCTTAAGACAGATAGTAATCTTTTCCTATCTAGATTGGCTGTACAAAAGGAAGGTGAGAAACCTGCCTCTGATATGGACATAGACACGAAGACATATTCCTACAGTTAACTGTGAGGCACCTGCTGCCAATATTTGTGGTGGTGGAAGGTCCTGGAAGTGCTGGACCATGTCATCCCTTGTGAAATCCATCCTCCCACAGTCCCATCACTCGACTCTTACCCGTTCCAATGTCCTGTGCTCCCCACCGGACAATCGGCAGGTTAGCAGGAATGGCCAGGGCTGCACCAGCCCTCCCTGCCACACACAACCTAGTCCACAGTGCAGAAACAAAGCGCCATGCAGGAAAAACACCAATTAATTCCACTTTCATGGAGACAAGGAGGGAGAGAAAGTGACAAAAACAATATTAGTAAGAAATGGGGATTTTATGGAACCACCTTGGCAGAGTTAGTGTCAGTAGTCCCATGCAATTTGCTGGGAAGGCAAGCGAGTGAGGAAGAAACATTGGTTAGTAAGGCACAGCACACAGACCTGGTAAGACAGATTTTAAGACAGACATTAAAATTGTGCACAGGTAAACGGCCCGCGAGCTACCTTGGTTTTGAGATGAGAAAATGAATGCAGCTGACACACGTTTCGTTGAAATGTGCTTTCTGAATGATTTGGGATAAAAAGGTGCAAATTTTTCCCTTTTAAATTGAGTTTTCAAAAACATCCTTTAAATTTACATTTTGTAGATTATTTTTTTTTTTAAATTTTAAAAAAATTTTAATTGAAAACCTTTCGCTCAGGAAGTTTTGCCACGTTGTTTTCAAATTTCTCATGAATAATTAATCGGCACTTTTCAACCAGCCTTGGGGAGGGCGGTTCCTGGGTGAGCCATGTGGCGAGCAGAAAACCTGGACCCTCTGGGGTGGAAGGGGACGAGCAAACAGAAGCGGAGAGATGACACTGCAGGTTAGTTAGTTCCTGTCCTGCTGAAGATACAGCTCGGTTAGGCTGCTTCTTGCAGACGCTGGAGAAATCTGACTTCCACGCGATATGGTCCCACAGGTGAAAGGCTACTCGCTGGTGAAAGCTGGGCTGCCATCAGCCGTTACAGCCTGACACAGCTCAGACGGGCTTTGCTTACGTGTGGTTGCAAAAGCCATTCCAAGGATATCCAAACCTAACACCGACTCTTCTAGCAATAACTGAGCACGATGCAAAGCTACAAAGACAAGTGGGGCCTTGCACACACCTGGTGTGATCTGAAACAATGTCTTGCAAATTCATCTGACAGGAGCAGCAAACTGCCTGTGAACCCAGGCTGGGAAGCAGTGCTTTACACCACCACGCCGCTCTTGAGCACTCTCATGACGACTCCATTTCTGCCCTTCTCCCACAATATTCATTCATTTCCAGCGCATCTGAGCCCCTGGTTCAACCCTCATTCCCGCTGCCCTTCTTCACGAAACCTGCCTGAGCTAGAGGAGACACCCTGGCTACTGCAAAGGGATCCACCGCGGTGTTCACGCTCTGGAGGATTTTGTCCCTGAGCTGAAAATTGTGGATTAAAATCTCTCCAGAGCAGGGACACGCTGCTCGCACTCACACACCTCCGGGCGCGCACACCTCGCACGCTCTCAGCGGCTGCCCCGAACCGCGCCAGCCGTCTTTCCTTCCCCCCTGCCTTGCTGCCGGCCACCGAGCTCCCTCCCAGCCCTTGCCGGCGGGAGCAGACGTACAGGCATGCCCGCTCCCCTGCCTGCACGCAGCGGAGACGGTGACACGTGCGTTCGGAGCTGGCTGCCCACGCACGCATTCGGGGGCCGGCGAGGACGTATTTTCCCATGCAGGGACAGGGAGGTACACACGTGCACACAGAGCTGGCACGCCAGGACTCACACCTCACAGGGACACACACGGGTACCCGTGCACAGAGCTCACGCATGCCGGAGAGTTGCAGCTCCCACGGCTTTTGGGACACACACAGAAGCCAAGAGACATTATGGCAGGCACTCACTTGGATTTGTTCTCCTCATAGTGAGCACTGGTCTTAATGTATCTGGCCAGTTCTATCTGCATATCGCCGAATAAAGGAACCACCTGCAGCTGCTGGAAAAGAAAACAAAAGATGGTTGAAATACGGTGGAGAGAGAGCCCGTGGCCCCAGCGCAACACAAGGGACTACGAAATGGCATCCTGTGTCTCTGAAGCTATGGAAAGTGTCAGGCTGTTAAAACCAAGGTGCAAACCTGGACCCAGGGTCATTTCACACCTAGGAAGCGACCGAAAATGATCACAAGGCTTTTTGTGCCAGGAAAATCGCCCCCTGCGAGCGCTCTGGAGCCCCGGCCTCGCCGATACTGGGCTGGTTATGGCCAGAACAGTTCAGTGCTGTACCCAGCCAGAGGAAAGGCTCTTTTTACAACAAAAAGAGAGAACCATATTCCTGAGCAGGGCTTATTGACTCGCACCATAATCCTCCAAGAGAGCAGGGGGATGAAGAGCCAGCACGTTGGTATTGTGGAAGCAAGATGCTGCAGCTCCCTTCAGAGGGGAGCTGTAGGCTGCTTTGCTGCCTGGATTCCCAGGGATGTGGCATCTTTCCCCAGGGACTCAGACTGTACTTTGGCACCGCACCTACTTGTGATGTGTCTTAAAACTTCTCCACAAAGAGAAAGACACAGGCAATATAACATGGCTTTGCTCACCCTTTATGTCTCAGGAGGATTTGGATGGGAAATAAATTCAAAGTGCGCTGAATGTACCTCAAACTCAGACAGGTCCCTGCTTCACTAAGCTTTCAGCTGCAAACAAAATTCACCAAGGGCTACCAACATTTCTTCAATAAAATACAAAGCTTCAAATTCACCCAGCTACAAAAGCCTTGCCCCAAAATTCAGGGAAGATGGTGGGAAATTCCCTATCCTATTATCGCGTGCTTCTCTTCTCAGGCTGTCTTGTGCAGAGGATCTGTAATGCTGTCATCAGGGATTCCCAGTGGCGCTTTCACAAAAGGTTTAAATGAAGGGATAGTTCATTTTCACTACTCAAATTCCTGGTCAATCCACTAGAAATTTAATCAGAAGGCAATAAGCAGATGTAGTAAGAGGAGTAGTTGGCCTTTTCTTATTGAGATCTGATAGTCTGGAGTGGTACTTAACTGATTAGGTGAGACCACAGCAGATGTTGGAGAAGAGCAAATGAAAAAAAAAGCTGGAAAGGAGAAAGTTATTCCATGCAACGGAAGATATTTTACTTGATTCTCTGATGGCCCACAGCACTTTGCAACAAACAGCAGATTTGTTTGAATGCACCAAGATGACCAAACTCTACAGATTACACTGAGGGCTTGATTTAAACTGAGGTTCAGTTGAATTAGTGCTGAACCAGAGAAAACTCAGAAGACTCTGAGGGATGGCACGATAAATCACGTTTGCAGAGCTGCAGTCCTCAGCAGTCTCCCCAGCGACTGGAGGGTATTCAAACACCTCATTATAGCCCTGACCGTGAAGTTATGGAGTCTGTCCATAGTAGCCTCTGCGGGCATTTCAGCCCTGCTCTCAGGGCTGTCTCCAGGAGATGATGCAAATTGGGGTAAATAGGTCCCTACTCGCTCAGGGTAAGGATGCAGCAGCTGGTACACCGACCTTTCAGGAAACCAGTTATCTGGGCTCGCTTGTTCCCTCCCCTTGCACAGCCTCAGCACATCATCTATAAACTGCAAGCTGGGGCAATAAGCAGGGAGGCATCCTCTACCCTGTCACCACAGCCGACCTCTTCTTTCAGGCTCCTCAGCAGCTCTCTGGGTAAAGAGGCAGGAGGAATCCACTCTGCTGAAAGAGTGATGGGGAAGAAGTGCTCTGTGGCCCCCCCAAAATCATCTTCTCATTTTCCCTGATGTGGAGTGCATATTGGTAACAAAACTTAATCTTTCCATCTCAGAAGAAAGATTAATACAGTGGAGGCAAAAGGACTCTGGAAGGACTGCTCAAGCTCAGTAGGTCTAAAAGAAAACTAATTGCTCCATCTGGGAAGTTTTTCTGCTATCCTTCTGCTATACTGTTATTCTTTGTTGCCAATACATTTGTCCCTTGCCAGATCCCACCATGCCTCCTAGAGCTGACCTGCCCCAAACCTAAAATGCCTTCTAGACCCAGCCTGTGCGCAGAAGCGATGGACAGGAGGCATCATTACCCCGTGCAAATGCTGCAGGCGGTGCTGTGCAGGGTCTCAGTCCCCCTCCCCATCTGCCACTGGTGGCCAGTGGCTAACACACACCAGGTTTTGGAGGGAAGCAACAGGGTTATCCCAAACCTTTCTCGTGCTGAGTGGCCCCGGGGCAATGCAGCCTGGCCTCCAGCTGTGGACCAGCCTGTGGCTGGACTCAGCTGCACACGTGCATGGGAAGAAGGAGGCTGCACGGCTGCTTCCCACCCCGTCACTGGGAGCATCCAGTTCTCACAGGCCTTTACCCAAAACCTGAATCTCAGAGAAGACAAAAACGGTTCATCAAACCACTGGGTGAGCCCTTTGAGGAACTCGCTGAACACCTCCCAGTCCCAGCTGACACAAGCTCCCCAGGAAGCTTCTTCTGTCCTACAGGTAGCACAGTTCATACACAAAACAGGAGTGCCAGATCACACGTTGGCTGGCCAGCTGTGTCCCCTATCCCTCAGCTCAGCAGCTCGCTGAGGGAAAGAGGAGTGCAACCATCACCTGCACAGACCTCAGCAAACCAGCCAGGTTTGCCAGTGGCCTGAAATCACGGTGCTCCGCAGGGGACTGCAAACCTGCCTCAGAAAGGCGCAAAGAGACAGAAGCGATGTCAGTCTGGCACACCCTTCCCTTGTCCGCAAAACAGATAGCCCACGCTCCATCCCCATCCTTTGCCCCTCGGCAGAAAGCAGGCAGAGCCGCAGCAGCAGCTGGCTGCCCGGCAAGGAGACACAAGGTCCTCAGCTCCCACTGCCTCTCTGGTTCCAGTGCCATCGGAGTAGAGCCAGCTCCAGGCACCGCTCACCCATTCACAGCCTTGCTGGCACCAAGAGCCGGCATCTCACCCATGCTGCAGCTCTGTGCCCATGCATGTTCACAGCAATCCCATTCCTCATCCTTTGGCCTAGATAATTTCTCAACCCTTTGGGTTTTTTGGACTTGTAAATGATTCCTGCGGTTTGTTTTTTGCTGGCAGCTTGTGCAATGGTACGAGCCACTAATTCATTGGTCTGCAATAAACTCTATCCTCACCCAGACAAGTCACTGACCTTGAAGAATTTGTCTATTTTGCTAAGGTTGATTCTCTTCTTGGCATCCAACTTGTAAATGTTGCTTACATTCCCATCCATGAGATACAGGCCAAATCCCATCACCTGGAGAAGATGGAAAAGCTAGGTTTCATTAGTGTGAAGTCAGCAGCACAAGTCAGAGACAGTTCTCCATCACTTAGCATGAGGAAAGTCCATTTCAGGCTCCTGTACCACCCAACACTCATGAGAAGTCTGTATAAAACATGCACATATCTGCAAGGATATGCATGGTAGACAGAGGACATGTGATGGATTGCTTCCATTTTGTGTGCAAAAACACATGACACTCACTTTGGTAATTTATTCCTCCTCTCTCCCACATAACAACAACCCAAAAATCTCCTCCACCCAAAGACAAACATTTACTCCCAGAAAAGAAATGAGAACATTTAAAATATTCTTCTGGATTGATTTTTTTCCCCTTTAATTCAGTACAAATCATTACAGATGTCCAAACTACCCACATTACCCTTCAAAGAACCATAGTTGACTCATACCATGGTAATGAAGTTCTTACGGTAATAGTGACTGCAATCACTATAATAACTGACTGACAGTAAAGACAAATATGCAAAACAAGCAGCTACTTTGGCATGTTCATCTTGAGGGCTCTTTGGAGTCAGGAAACCAAACCTGGAAGGATGTGCCTTCTGCAGGGAATTATTGCTGGGAGGGGGCATCAAGAAGAAAATTCAGGTTTGCAAAGTTGGTGGTGATTTTGGCATGTCCTATACAGTTACCCAGGTCAAGCCCAAGATCCCACACATCCATGTACAACAGAAAAACCCCTTCCAGCTCTGGAGAGCACAGGGCACCCACCAGTGCTCTCACCCACCAGCTGGAGACCACCACCACGCATGTGCTTAGTCCCAGGCAGGCAGAGCTGCTGACAACCTTGGGAAGGATTGGGGGCAAAGATAGAGATAGAGATGGGGAAGAGCAGAGGAGAGAGGAAGGAAGGTTTTTGTATGGGAAGATGGGAGAAGGCCAGAAAGGACAGCAGTGGCCTGACAGAGCACCGGGGTGGGACATCTCCGACCAACAGCCACATCCCGTCCATTCAGCTAAAAGGAAGTGGTGAAAGGGAAGAAGATGGGGGGGCTGAGGTATCACAGCAGAAGACACAAAGTAACAGAGATCAGAAGGGAAACAGGGAGAGGAGGAAGGCAGCTTTGCTGCTGCATGCAGAGAGCGTTCCCATCTCATAGCAGCTCCTGTGTCCAGAGGATACTGGCTCCACAGAGAAGGGATGCATGTAAACCCAAAGGAGGAAAAAAATAAAGAAAATTAAGAGAAACATTGTGCTGGGAGGGAATTTCATTTTACTAAAACAAAAGTGAAACTACGCAAGCACCCAGCCCCATAAGCATAGCCAAATCTCACCTTTAAGAGCATGTGTTTCTCACTGGGAGTGAGATACATCTTGTTTTCATAGTAATCCACACAGATGTTGACAATATCAGCCAGCAATTCCTCATAGCCAGGGATAACCTCTAGTTGTTGGTGCAGACACTGAAATATCAACAGGGGCCACATTATCCACATGGACAGAGGAACAGCAGAAACCAGGGGAGAAACATATTTGAAGGATTAAGAGTAGAATCGTAAGAGTTTTCTTCAAACTTCATCCGTGTGCTTTTCTTAAGTTACCTGCAGAAGACTGATCTCATGGTACCACCTGTAAGAAACAACCTTCCTTCTGCAAGACAGCTCTCCCCTTCAGACTGATCACAACAGCCAAACATCAGACAGTGAGATGTAAAGAAAGATGCCTCAGAAGCAGACTTTCTGACTCTCTCCTGTCTCTGTGCAATATTTTACCTAATTAGCAGAAGCTAGAGCCTGTGGAGTGTGGAGGGCCATGGGGTCTGATCTGCAGTCCCCATGCAGTCGCAGAGATGGACTGGATGGATTTCCTGGGGAAAACAAGGAAGAAGTTCTGGCAGAACCTCCCCCTCCAAGAGCTCTTTTAGACCTTCATCTTTGTCTTGACATAGAGACCTTCAAAGCCACCCAGGATGACCCATGAGAAGGAGATATTGCTAGAATTATACAGCCTGACAAAAGGACCATCAGTCAGCGGCAATGACCCAACAACTATTGGGTCTGAACAGTCTGATCTGAAGTGCTATCAGCCTTGGCAAGATCGTTGCCTCCCTCTATTCAGGTAAAGGCTAGGTGGTTCAAGAAAAGGGACCTGCCTGTGTGATACGGTTGTGGTTTGCCAGGAACATGGAGAGATTCTGGGACTCCTGGATGGACTGGGGGTCTGCCATCTTCCGCAGAAACTGGGCGGCTCTGGAAGGGAGAAATTCAGCATCACCAAGGATCGCCCACCCAGTGTGAGACTCTCACCACCCATCTTCCCTGTTTGACCTGCAGCTGCAATGCAGCAGCCTCAGACCCGCCTGCAACACAGCTCTGCCCTTTCCTTGTTTTACCATGAGGGAACTGAAACACAGCAGGGCTCAGAGATTTGCCTAAACTCACACAGTGAGCCTACGACAGTGCAGAAACCCAGCCTCCAGCCTCCTGATGTCCACCTGATCTCACTGCTGGGCAGAGCAGACACTCCCTTGCAGACCAGGTACAGTCCTGTCCGCACTCCCGCTGCTTCACCCCCTCTCACCTTTTGTAAGCAGAATGGTCATTTTTGACACTGCACTTCATGTTCTTCAGCTCATCCAGGACAGCAAACATGTTAATGAACTTGCCCAGCGTGAGGAGATAGGCCTCAGAGACAAAGTCCTTCCTCCGCTCAGCATGGCACAGGCGCTTCACCTCGCTGCAGAACCGCTCGATAGCCTTGCGCTGGAAGACAGCGGGACAGGGTTATCCCAGCAATGGCTCATGCATGGTCATTGCACCACCACTGGGACCCCCTTCCACCCACCCACCACCTCCTTCCTTTAACCAAAGCATTTTTCTGCTGGGGATGGAGTCTCCAGGGTCCCTCTCCACTGTCATCATGAAACGAAGCACCGTTACAAACCACTGTAGACAAACATCCTCAGTGCTGGAGGGATGAAGGAGGCTCGAACCCTCCATTTGTGCCTGCCCCAAGTGCAGCGTGCTCTGCAAAATCAGACTTCAGTTTTTTAGGCGGGGCATGAAGACCTCATAGGGCATAAAACCAAAAAATGATGGTGAAACCCAGCTGCAGCCAGTTATAAACACAGGCAGTGACAGGGAGAGGTCCCTGGAGCCCAAAGCAGCTCTGTGTTTGCCATGTGGTCATTGCTCTGTTGGGATCTAAGCGTATTATTTTGTCAAGTGCCTCAAGTGTAGCAACTGCTAAATATAAGCTTTGGTGCTCTTTGCCAGCTGACCCCTGAGTTCAGGGGGCTGTGAGCACACCCCTGTTCCTGCTGGCACAGCAGGAGGGTGTCCAGCTGCATGGCTGCATCCCACCCCAGGCACCAGCCACACCACCAGCCCTCAGCTCTTCCTGGCTTTGCTTCAGAGGGAAGAGCAGAAGAGCAAGCTGTGGTGGTGGAGAAACAGCTCTTCACATCCACCAGCCAACACCCCAGAAAACCAGGAGCCTGTGCCACCCATTAGCATAGTTGGGGCTCTGGTCCCCCATGAACTTCAGCGGCTGAGGTGTGCTTAAGCCCTACTTGTATACAAGATTTCAGGGCTGAGCAACAGACACACAGGTTTTCCTTTAGACAGGTCTCAGGTATCTGCTGATGGCTGCAAGGAAGGGACATATCAGGGGGCTCAGGGGCTCTCCAAGATAGCCTGGCAGGCAAGGAGAGCACAGCACTGCTTAGGATAAGTTAACACCAAAGTAATTATTTTTGCCTCTTTCCTTGACCGCTTACCTGAAAATACATGAACTTCATAAGCTTGGTGACTTCTGGCTCCAGGACTTCCACTGTCTTCTCATAAATCTCCACTCGGTTTGGCTGTTCATTACATTTCACCTGCATTGCAAAGACATATCATCCTTGTCACATCAGAGTTTCTAACACAGCTGTGGACTGTAACGGCCACCATCTTCTGCTTGTTTCACAGTGAATCTTGTTGCCATCTAAGGACAATGGAGGGACCTGAGAGGGAGCTTGTTCTCAATGCAATAGGTTACAGCAGAAGGGGCTATTTCTTAGATATGAAATTCTCTCCGTGCATTGTAAACAGGCACAATCCTGACTCTGACAAACGAAAGTCTTCTACTGCATTTGTATGGGGTAGAACACATGCAACATGGAGTCTGGACTTGCTACACAACATGGGAATGTTATATCATAAAGTTATCTGAGACTGTGTTGCAAACTCTCATGGACACATAAGGCACCAGGCTATGGCTCTGCTATAGCCTTGCTGGGATAATTTTGGTTCTATTGTCAATCCATTAAAAATCACTGGGCTTGTATGTGGCTAGCAGCAATGACGTGAGCCACCTTCATTGGAATCCTAGGAAGCTAACTCAGTTGTCATCCATCTCATTTCCAGTTACTTGGAGTCACTACCAAACTGTTAGGGAAAACCCCAACTGCACAAGGCAATGGATCCTGCTGTCTTCCTCTCGTTTTGTTTCCAGCTGTTGCTGACACAAGAGTGTGATGGGGCTGACAGCTCTGGTGCAAATTCAGTAGCCCAGCAGCTGATGCATGGGGTGCAAGGGGACAAATCAGCCGGCTTGACATGTGGGAAGATGCAAAAGTAGCTTTGCCCTCTCTATCGTGGGGAATCTAATCTTCCTGCCCTGGTGTTTCATACTGCAGTCAGGCAATATTGATGGCCATGAGGATGCAGCTGGCTGTAGGGAGGAGTGGTGCACACTTAGGTGTAGGCTCTGTTCTTCACCTGTAAAACCATGGTCTCTGATGGAGCACAGGGATGTGTACGTGACCCAGGCTGGGGGGCTGAGAACAGGACCCCCCCAGCCACAGCCATGTGCCCCATGGCAAAGCGCAGGGGTCATTGCAAGATCAAATATGGTGAATCTGTAAATGAACCCTCTGCCGTGGTGTTGCCTGCTTCTCCATCACACGTGGCACTGACTGCAGCCCTGGCAGGGAGGATGGGGCAGAGAGCAGGGACCCCAAAGCTACGCTCAGAGAGGCACAAACACCACAGGGGCAACCGGAATGGGAGGACACTAAAATGCCAAAACAGATTATCTGTAGCACTGTCTTGCCATCAGCTCAGCCACAGCCTGCCTTCTGTTAGCGTAGTCAGGAGAGACAATAGCAGCTCAGCATCAAATATAAATGGGAGATAAGCAAATATCCATCCGCAGCAGAAACCTCCCTATGGCTGGGTCTCATGAGACCATCAGCAGAGTATAATCCAAGGGGAACTGAGGTTTGACCTTTCCCAGGGAATCACATACATGGGCATTGCCAGCCATGTGGAAATATTTTTTCCTGGCTCCACAGAAGCACTGCAAACCCTTTTATCCGTAGGGTTAATGGAAGTGCACTGCACCCACCCCAAAGCATTGTCAGTCAGCATTTTTACAGTGATCCAGCATGTGTTCATGTTGCAGAAGATGAGCTCTAAGCTGGAGTCTGAATCACGATCAGTAGGCCATGTGGGCAATCTTACTCATGCCTGTAGGTGCTTGCAGGATGAAGCCACCAAAATTCAGGTTGGAGAGAGAATGACTAGAAAACAGTTGAAGCAGAACTAGCAGCAGAGGAGGAGAATGATTAAATGTGGGGGGAGATCAGGATCCTCAGGTATATCAGCAACAAAAAAGGGCAGTTGGGGAAATGTTTCTAGCATATTGAAGTGCTCCTTCATGCATCCTCACACAACACCCACAATTCTGGGGCGCCCACAGGGGCAGAGAGAGCACCACGGGGTCTGGGCAGCAGTCTGGGATGCTGAAACATGCCCCAGCTGCCTAATCTGCTCAGTGCAAGTCAGGGAGAGCCTGAATCTGCCACATCTTGAGAGGAACCACTGTTTTCATCCCAGGCTGCCTGGGGTCCCTTCTTTACATAACACAAGAGTCCCACTCAGCACTGGTACAATTTTTAACTGAAGCTGAAGTTCCTGATACCATGTAACGGTATGATACCATACAATGGTATCAGGAAATTGTGATATAAACTAGATCTGATGATTTTACTCTCAACTTCCAAAAACTAACGGCCTTTGCCTGAAGCAAACTCTGTCTCCCCACAACATGAGAGAGAAAAATATACAAGCGGTGCACCGGGAAGGAAATAATCACACCGCTTTAATTAAAGCAAAGGCTACCCATTCTCCAGACAGAGAACTGGATAAAGACCCAAGTGCCAAAAGACAGCACAATCCCAAGTACAGTGCTGGACCAGAGCTGTGCTCAGCTGAGTCCTGTTAGCAGCTGTAGGACAAACAAGCTGGTTCTGCGGGGATGAAATAACGTCAGGTGCGACTGCTTTGGGGAGCAGGAGGGGCTTGTGAAATCAGGAAATGCATATAAGGCAGATGGCTTGTGGTGAGCATGATTGAGCTGAGAGGCACTACTAGGAGGTGTCGGGGATAGAGCTGCTATATACATGAGGGTGCAGAGCAGATGCCCTTTGCTAGGGCAGCAGCATAGATCTGCTGCTGAAATTGGTGGTTGAAACTTTGGTGGGGAGAAGACAATTTGAAGAGTCAGTGGTCTCTCTTTTCAACTTTTAAATCTGCTTCAGTCTTCTCTGCTTTTTTTGTTCTTCTGTCTCCAGTCCAAAATAGCCCAAACTGAAGACAAAACCAGCTAGGTGCTCTGGGAACATTCCCGCCTGGCAAGGGCTTGAGTACCTGGGGGATGGCTCGTGAGCAGCTCCTCCATGTATAAAGCATCACAGCGTACTCATGGCCTTCTTCCAGCATTTCATTCTGAAAGAAAGAGAGGCATTGCTGGCATAGGGCACGCACCAAAGGTTCAGCGTCGCTGGGGCAGCACCTGGGGGACTCACCATGCTGGAGTGCACTGTTGCTTGCTCGATGTACCTGGCAATGCCGGTCACAAAGGCATTTCTGTCTTCAAAGTTTGTGTCAAAATTAGCCTATGGGTGAAACAGAGAGATGGGGATTAAAGTACAGCTTGTTGTTTGCTCACCTGATACAGTTCAGCATGGGATGTGTTGGCAAAAAGCAGAATCAGTAAGGCTCCTGGGGTAAGGGAGCAGCAATTTGAGGTGCTGCACCTCTAGGTCTGAAGTAGTTTCATACATGCAGCCTGAGATGCTTCTGAATCACACATGTTCATTAGAGGAAACCCTGCAGGTTATATGTGTGAAAACAGGGCAATCAAGACAAACGAGGTGGGGATCAGTTACATGGAATTGCAGCCACACCAGAGAGCAAACCTACAGCAATTATTCTAAGGATTTTAGCTTGGTAACTCAAAGACAGATGCAGCCTCATTAATTTCTATTTGTGCCCTGGCTGCTAGGGGAAGACCACATCCTGTCAGCAGGAATCGCAAAGAATAAACACACAGAAAGGGCAGGGAACGAGATGTCTGGAAAACATAAATATGGAAGTCAGCACTCATCCAGACGCTATTATCAGCACTAGTGTTGCTCTTGCAAGCAGATGCTTTGGAATGAACAGTTGTTTTGGAAGTTGAGCTACTGCTTTGGGTTGGGACAGGGGAGCAAGAAAGTGCAGAGCAGGGCAGGGGATGAAAAAGCAGCTCCTCAGCCTCTCTGCACCGAGTGCCCGTTCACACGCTCTGTGCTGGGGTGACTTCCTCTGCGGAGGTTGGCTGATGGTATCTGCTGGAGGGCAGAGTGTACAGAAGTCCCAGGCGCCCAGAGCTGCTCCTTGCAATGACATTAGCATTGCAGTGACCACACTCACCTCAATAACTGATTTCCTGAGTAGGAAAGCCGGGAGCACAGATCTGTGGCCACAGGGCTACTCTTCTTTGTGCCTCCAGGACATCGCATGTGACAAGAAAAGCTGAGGCTGCATACGCATTTCTGGCTAGCAGGGGAGAGGGCTACATACAAACCAAGTATGATGATGTAACAGGCTTGGCCAGTATCTCTAGATCTAGTTTAGATGAGGGTTTTTAGGCCCGGCAGTGCACACACACTCATGGCCCCGAAAGGAGGCTGTGCCATAAGGCTGGACCTTGAGCCCCTCCCAGGACACACGCCAGCGAAGAGCAAAAATGATTTAAAGAAGAGATAAGCAAAAGCGACATGACATGAAGATTTGCCGGAGAGAGTTGAAATTTGAACAGCCGAGAACTGCCTTTGGGTCTGATAACCCACAGAGATACTAACGCTACTGAACGAGCCCGCAGCCTGACCTGCTGAAAGAGATACTGTAACTTCAGACCCCTGCATACACGGCACGGCAATCACTGTACGGGTGTATTTATACCCTGCCACGGGTAAGTCACGAATTCAGGAGTGGCAGGACGGAGAAAGTAACCCCATATTATATTTAACCCTGGGTGTGTGCTATAGGGCAGGGTGTGGCGTGGTGGCCAAGCAGCCGAGGCATCCTGCTGCGGATCCAAAAGCAGGAGTTTGAGCCTTGCCCTGGGCTCATGCCAAGCTTTGCTTGGTCGGTGCAGCTGCAGCTAAATCTGTGGTTGTTGAAGGCAGAGAAGCGATTGTAGCGACTGTCCTCCCTTGCATGCCATCAGCTCCCCAGACCGGCAGCTCCAGCTGTGCTAGCAGCACAGGCCAGCCACAGTCAGGCAGAACTTTGGTTTTGACCTACTTAGATGCGTGTACTACCATAAAAAGGAAGCACAGAAATATGTGCGTAATAAAACATTGCTGAGAACTTTCTGCTGTTATCACAAATCTTATCTCCTGCTTCTTACCCGTTCATGCACTCTGGTCCTCATTTTTTAACTTTCCTATGTCTTGCTCATTCTTAAAGATCCCTTTCAGCAATCTATAGTGCTTTCCTTTTAAAGCCTTTGGGAACAGATTTGTGGCTAGATCTGTTCTGAACATTTCCTTAAACATGGTGAACCCAGGATGTTTTCAGCTCGTTCTCACAGCACCATGTGCCCCTGTGCTTTGCATGAGCTACTGGAACAACCCTCCCTGCCCCACCACCTCTGGGAACTGAAGGTACCTGGTACATGATGGAGGACGGAGGCGGTTCGATGCATGGCTGCTGGTCTGGAAGAGGCAGCTCCTCCAGTAAGTCCACGTTGGACAAGGCATCCTCTAGCGTGACGTGAGTGGTCATGGTTCTGGATGTTCAGTTTCTGCACTAAATCCAAAGGAAAAGAGCGGGTGATAGACAGACAGACGGCAGCCAGAAGACTGAGCGGGAAAGCACCAAAGGACAAAACCGGAACCACGACTGGCTGGCACTGCAGGAGACATGATCCCGGTTTATCTCGTTTTCCTTTTCTTGTGTATTTAACCTACATCTCTATGTCATCTCTCCTTCCGTGATTCAACATCAGAGTAGATATGCAGAATAAGAGGAACACAACTACCCACCCATGCCCTTCTCTGCTTAACTCTATGCAAAACTCTTCAAGACAGAGAACAGCTGGGTGCTGCAGTGCAGCTTTAGCAGCCCCAAGTGAAAGCATGTGCTTCGAAATGCAAAGCAGAGCTATCAAAAACATCTCTCAAAACAGCACGATTAGAAAAGCATGACCGATGCTGACACTCACATGCTCGCCTTCTCACACACACGAATGGCGCTGGAAAGTGTAAACAACAAATTGCATTCTCAAAGGTGAACCGGAAAGGATCGAGTGCTGCACAGGCAGGCTGTGGCACTGCAAGCAGCAAAAAAAGAAGTTGCTGTGAAATTTTTTCCCCTCTTTTTACCACACACATGGTGTGTCCTGCCCAGTCACGGCCTGCTGTGGAGCTGCCAACAGTGCCACTTGCACAAGAAATAAAAGGCAAAGGGAAACATTTCTGAAAGCTCACTGGCACTTACCCTAATGTGAACCTCAGGACAGATCTCTATGACCTTTAGCTCCTTTGCTATTTACCTTTGCTGTAAGAGCACAAGCATAAAGGGACAGCTGCTGTCACCCAGGCTGAGCACTTGTATAATCACAGCCACAGAGCTTCCCCAGTTAATACCTAATCCACGTGCAATAGTGGTGGCCGACCTAAAACTTGTATCTCCTAGAAAAACACCCCATTGCATTTAAACATTTGCAGTGAGAGAACTCGCTCTGAATATTGACATGTCGTTCGATTAGCAAATCACCCCCACCAGTGCTTTTTTTCCCCACTCAGAGCCTGATTTTGAATGTGAGCCATCAGAGTTTTATCACTGTAATCTGCAAGACAGTAGAGCTCTTTATTATAAGTTGCCATCAAGATACTCACACATTTCAATAAAACACCCTGCAACCTTTGCTTTGGTTCAGACAAGCAGACTGAGCTCTTTGCCTGCCTTGTTACAAAGCGTATTTTCCAATCCTTTAATCATCTCTTTGGCTTTTCTCTAAGCTTGATCCAATTTTGCAACTTTTTTGCTAAAGTGTGGACACGGTAGCAGGACACAAGGCTCCCGTGGTGTCTGCACAAGTGCCAGATACAACAGCAATGTAACCTCTCTCCTTGCGTACAATCACACCAGTTTCTTCGGTGGCAACAGCAGCTCCATAGACGCTCATACTCAAGCAATTATCTGCTACAAATCCCTTAGGTCCTTTTTTTCTTTTTTTTTGAGTCACTATTTCCAAGAATGTAAGTTTGCTTTTCATTTCCAGCACTGGGAGCATGGAAGGACAATGGCTTTGAGATGTCCATAGATTAGACACACAGGCACCCAGCAAGGACCACGACCAAGGGGGATGCATGCTGTGTGCAGTCCTGGGGCGGCTTCATGTTGGGTGATGAAGGACTAGTCTGCTGCTGTGCCCCTTGTCATTGTTGCTGCCTGTACACATAGGCTGTGAGAACATGTATGAGCCTGGTAAAACCCATTCCACCTCCACAAATGCTTCCCCAAGGTACCAGGCAGCTGAGAAACAGGCTTGGTTATACCTGCAGCTGAAGCACCATGAAATAAGTGCCTGGGAAAAAAAATAAAATCTCAAGCAGCCCTTTCCCTATACACTCAAATTTCTGTTTCCTTCTTCACCTCTCTTTGCGAAAATGGTTTCCTGTTACAAATGGTAGAAACTGTCAAAGCCAGGCATTACACCCTGGCACACCGCAGGCAGAAGCAGCTTCCTCCCTGCCTGCGAGCACCCTGTGCTGCTCCGCACCAGGTGGGTGGCTCCACTCGCCCAGCCCCACGGACCTCCTCAGCTGCCCACCGCTCTCCACCATCCGCCAGTGCCTCAAGACTTGCTTCTGGGCTCCCAGAAAACACCCCTGGTACTCACACATGCTTCATTACATACTTCAGGCTTGGGAAGACAAAACCCTTCCATTTTATAGCTTCGAGGATGGTGGCTGTTTATTTGGGCTCTTTTCTCATTTTTCCATCAGCGAAACTCTGTGGCCATTTGTGCAATGTGTTGGCAGACTGCCGTAATCAAAGATGCTTCCCCAATAACCCTGTGACACCCAAATTGCTCAGAAACTCAAGGGACAAAATTGTTGCTGCTGTTCGGGCCATACCAGAAGATACTGTCCCAAATACAGCATCAGGGTCCTGCTGTGCCAGGCAGCGCACAAACCTGCAAGACTAAGTCAGTCCCTGCCCCAAATATCTTGCATTCAAACGGAGCAAGAGAGGCAGTGTGTAGAAATACATAAACAGAAAAGGAAGTGTCAAGCCATAGCGAGCTAGCAGTGCAATCGGCCATCAGCCCACCCCGTGCGTTGCCATGGCTGAGCAGAGTGCAAGAATCTGGATGCAGATGGAAAAACTACACTGACTTTGTGGGTTTAACAGATGAATCTTCACGGGGACTCCCAATTTCAGTTCTACGCTTTCTTAAGCCCAACAGCAAAACCAACGGAGGCTACGGGGAAAAGTGTGGTCTGCCAGGACTTCCCCTGGGTCTCATGCCTGTAGCACACTGTGACAGACAGCAACCTCGCAGCCGGAGCGCGTGACGGAGGGGTCATTGGTCCAGGGCTGGCACATCTGGATCCTCACCCCAGATCATCCATGGAGGAGCAGCCTCGAGCGATCCCCCATCTGCCTGTGCCATGGCCCCTCGCCTGCTCCTTGGGGTGGCTGTAGGGCTCTGCTCTTGGATGGGGTCCACTGCCCGTCTAGCAGTTAGAGGGGTTGTGCAGTGGTACAAAGGCTGGGGAAGGCTCTGAAGGCATCAGCGATTGCTTGGCCCCATCCATGGGGTGCTGTGTGATGTCTCCCCACCATGGGGGCTGCCCAGCAGAGCCGAATGGGGAAATCCCACTGCCACAGTCCCACACCACCCTCCCTCACCTTCCCACAAAAAGGTTTCTAACACATATGTGCTGGGGCTGCCCCAGCAAATCCAGTTTCATCCTTTCGATCCATTGACAAGGCGGGCAGCTGTCAGGTAACGTGGCAGCAACCAAGCGGCTCCAGCCCAGGGAAGATGGGATCCCTGGGGACGCTCATCAAAAAATCCTCATTAAGCCTTAACTGCCATCCACCACCTGGGCCTCAAGGCAGGGGCGGCCGTGCTGGGAAGAGGAGAGTCAGTCCATGCTGGTGGTTTTCCGACGGACGTGGCCATGGGGCTGGGGGCCGCACCACCCAAAAAGCAGCATGGCAACCTGCCCAGGAACGGGGCTTTTCTGCTGCTGTAACATGTGCACAGCAGGGTGACGCCTTCCCTCACACAGAGGAAGCATATCCTGCCTGCGTGAACTCAAACACAGCCAGTCTCACAAAACTACTTTCTTCTCCATATCCCGCTGCTGGTCAGAGAGGCCAAAGTCCCTCCAGTCCTACATATTTTGGCAAAATCCAACGTGAGCCTGGCAGAAGGCAACCCCAGCCCAGTGAAACCCCCGGAGAGGGATGCAGCCACAGGGCTGATTACCTCTTCTGATAACGATCGTCGGTGCTAACGAGTGCAGTGCTGCTCATACTTTCTGTCCATCTGCTGCAAAAACTTCCCCTCCCCACCCCACATCTCAGCTGCAACCCCTCTGGCCATCTCTTACACCTTCTAAAGCCAAAGGGTCACACAGAGGCACCGAGGCTTCTAGACACCGCAGGGACCTGGCCACGTGGGGCTCCCCCCCACCTTGAAATGGAAATTAAAGAGTTCCCGACATGATGACTCTGTTGTGGTAACATCGTGGGGGCCAGATTTAACAGACAGTGTAGGAAGGCTTTGAGAAGGAGCGAGGATGGACATTCCAGACGCCTGAACTTGCAGGGCAGGTCCTACCTTCCCCACCAAAATGCTTGCCCAGAAGTATCGGTGCAGTATCATCCTCTTCGCAGCGAGAGGAACAAAGACGACTTTATTGTTAGAGCAGCTTGGGGGAACAAAGAAAGACTTTTAAAAGCAGGGCCATAATGAATATGTTGCATGCATGTGCGCTTGGCTTCGGAGCTGCACAGCTGAGAGCTCTGGGGAAGTGGCACGGGCTGTTTCAGTTTTTCAGCTCGCCTGCTCCTACAGCAGACATTCACGCTGGAGCTGCAGTAGCTACCAAGAGCAGGAAAGGAGGCAAGAAAAAACGGGAGTTGCCCCAGAGATTGGCAGTAAGACAGGGTCCAAGCACTGCAAACCTAGGGTGAGACGAGCAGCAAAATTACTTTTGCTGGGGACATGGCAAGGTAGAGAAGGAGGACAAGCTTCCAGTCACCTACTGAGGATCTGGGATTCTTCTCCAGCTCTGACACCCAGTCCCTGAGTAACCTGGGAAAGTCACTTAATTTATTTTTGCCCCTGTGATAATGCTTCTCCCTCTTACTCCAAAATAGCATCTAACCAGTGCTCAGGAACCATCCTGGCCCAACAGGTACCCCAGCAGACTGATGTCTCAGGTGCATAAAAGCAGAGTGTTTTTGATACCCACTGCCTCACAGCAAGACAAAGATAAATGCTCCTGGCCACCAACATATTTTTAGTCAAGAGAAGTAACTTCAGGGTGCAAAAGTTTAGTTTGACCCTTGCCTAAAACACACAGGATTAAAGTCCCCTGTGTTTTAGGATGCATGTCATCAACCTCTTTTCTCATGCTGCAAGAATTACTTGTAATTGCAACCACCACAGTCAGGAGGTTCTTTGCAGGAGCAAATAAATGCAGCCAGGGTGAGCGAGGCTGGCAGAGCTGGGCTTCTGCCCTACATAGACACAGATGTTAATAACCATGAAATTACCCTTCCCATTAAAAAAGAAAGCCAAAGTGCATGAGTCCTGAAGCTGTTTTTCTGCATCTCTACTTTACTTTTTCTGCCGTTCCATTAGGTCTGAGTTCCAGGCATTTACGGTGCCCTTGCCTCTCAGCAACACAATTATTTTGGAGTTTATTTCTTTTAGAACAACTTCATAATTTTTTTTCTGGTGCCAAAGAAAAGAGGGTCAGGGATGCAGGCAGGTATAGGAAGCTACATTTCCAATATAGTGGAGAAATTTAGAGCAAATTTACAAGCAACCCCGCTGCTGACAGCTAAAGCACTTCTTGCGAAATTAAATCATACAGGACAGCATTGTTGCTAGTTGGCCAATTACTGATCTTCCAAACCCAACCTTCCTGTTTTTCATGCAAAGATGATAATTGTTAGTAACATTATTATCGTGAAATCAGCATTCTGCTTAGCTCAGGAGACCCTGGTCAGAAAATGGAAGATTTTTTCCATGTTCCTCAGGCTTCATTAATAACAATTAACTGTACAGAGAAAAGGAGAAAAGAATTATCCTTTGCAGGGAATTACCCTAGAATTATATGGCTGTGACAGACACCAAAACACCAGGCTAGTCACCCATCTCAGTGACTAACCCCAGACAACTGTCATCACGCAAAACACAAGGGTGCTTTTTCTTTTGGTACCTGTGCAGGGCAGGAGGGGTGCGGAGGGTTCAGCGACTCAGCCTAATTCTACGAGATCTTTGTGGTCAGGAACCCCCCGTGGAAAGCGGCAGATGGCGAAGGGGGACAAGCTCCGCTGCTGGCAGCGTCCTCTGACAGCACACGCAACCGTCACCCTTCCCCCTTCTCCAAAACAACCCCGAGCACGCAGGAAGGTTTTAGTATGTGCCTCTTTTTCTTCTCCTTAATTCCTTCCCGCTCCTTCCAACCCACGGAAATTTCCGGCAGAACCCACCCGTTCCTCCCCAGGTGGGATGCGGCTGGCACCACGCATTTCCAGCGTCCTCGGGTGGGAAAAATTCAATACGGAGACGCTCCCCGGGGCGCACCTTGCTCCCGAACGGTCTCACGCAGGGGGAAACCCGGCGGTTTTGGACGGGAAAGGTTTCTCCGACTCCAACCGACGCCAGAGCCCGAAACCCGCGGGCGCAGCCCCAGCCCATCGCTCCCGACCCTGCCTCGGACCCCGGCGCTTCCACCTTCCCCGGGGACACCATATTTTCACGCCACGGGTGATCGGGGGCGCCGGTCGGGAGCCCCCACCGGGACCACCTTCAAGCTCCTCCATCCCATCTCCTCCACCCCCCTTCCTCCAACCATCCCCGCGGACCCCCCCCGGCTCGGCTCAGCTTCTACCACCCGCGGCGGGGCCTGCAGCGCCCGCCGGGCCCGGGGCTCGGCCCCTTCCCCCGCCGTCCTGGGGGGCCTCGGAGCCGGGATGCCGGCTGGGGGGGGGGGGGGGGGGAGGAGAAGAGGGAAGGAAGAGAAGGGGATCTGCGCTATTTCCAGCCCCCCCCTCCCCGCGCCTTGCAGTGGCTGCGGGGAGGCTGAATGCCGCAGGTAGCTCTAAGCATTGTGGGATACATCCCCGCACATCCCGGCCCGCCTGGGCCTCCCGCCCTCCCTCTGGCCCCGGGGCGGCGGCACCTGCCCCGCCGCTACCCCCCCCCCCCCCCCCCCTTCCTCCTCCTCCTCCTCCTCCTCTTCACCGCCTTCCCCATCCCGCCGCCCCCGCTGAGCCCGCCCGGGGCGGCCGGGACACACACACACACACCCCCCCCCACCCACCCCAGGCTCGGCGGCGGGCGCAGCTCCGCTCGTCCCGGGGAGAAGGACGGTGTGTGTGAGGAGAAGGTGGGGTGGGATGAGGCCGCGCAGCCCCCGCGCCCACCCCCGCCCCGCTCACCTGGCGCTCGGCGGGGTGGGTGGGATGCTCCGCTCCGCTCCGCTCCGCGCCGCCCGCACAAAGAGCAGGAAATGGCTGCAGCAAGTGCACCACTTCCGCGGCTCTCCGGCGGCCCCTCCGCACGGCGGCGGCGGCGGCGGCGGTGGTGGCGGCGGCGGCGGGGGTGGGGGAGCCCCGGCCCCCGCCGCGGGAAGGGGCTGGAGCCGTGCGGGCGGCTCCTCCCCCGGGCAGCGGCGGGGGTTGCATCCTCCCACCGACCCCATCTCACCCCCCACGCACACGGGTAAACCCCCCCCCGCTCCGCTGAGGGAAGGTTGGGCTGGCGGCAGAGCGGCCATGGTGGGGAGGGGGAAGGCCACCAACCCCCCCAACCCCACACACACCCCACCCGGGTCGGTAGCCGGAGGGGAGAGGGCAGGGGGTGGCTGCCGGAGTCCGTCCCCCCGCCCCCCCGAGGCCTGATGCTGGGTGAGGGCGTTGGGGTCCCTGAGAAGGGAGGACCCGGCTGGGATTCTCCGTCTCCCCGCTGCTGAGCTGGATGGGTCTCAGGAATTCAGCCGCTGTTCCCCTCGGAGGACCTGTGCCACCCGTCGTTAGGTTTTACCTACCATTTTAAGGAAAGCGCTGTTTACAGAATACATAGAAAAGCCTTGGCTCACCGAGCATGTTAGGGAGCAAAACCACAAGGCAATGCCTTTGCTCAGAGCTGCAAGCCTCTTCTGAGTCAGCGCCGCATCCAAAAGATCTTCCTTTTGGCATTTTTGACATCTGGCATTTCTTCAGGGACGAGCTTCCAGTCCTTCTGCTCGTGCTTCCTTTTAAAGCTCCAATACAGCTCTTCAGATCTACTGTGAAATCCAAACTGGACCTCTTAACAGCTTTCAGCAGAACATCGCCTCGTGGTGATTGATGGCAACCCTGGATGGGGCCTTCATTCATTTTTCTGCAGCCCTCTCGGCTTCTGATGCTGCTGCCTGTTTGTTTGTTGAAAGGCTTTGGTGGATACCCAAGGACTGCTGAAAGTCTAGACACAGGCCTAAATACGATTCCTTGGTGGCCCTGGCCATGTCCCTTTCCTGAGCATCAGCCTATGCGAAAAATGGACTACCGTCTGGGCCCTCCTGGATTAGAGTGACCGCTCCTGATTCCTTAGGGAGTGCTGCTCGGTTGTCCGTGGCAGTGTGGGGCTGACCTTCCTCCCCATGGGTGTCTGTTGGCTCTGCAGGGAAGCTTGGACATCAGGTTTACACCGTAGATCAGTGACTATAAGTTGAATGGATGCCATGGGATGAAGACACCGGGGGCCGCAAACTACAAAAGCAGCAAGATGGTCTTAAGAACTACCTTTGTGTTAATAGACAGGACCACACTTGAAAAAATGTATTAATAGCATCTCCGGGAGTGGACTCTTCTCCTTCCCCTGCATAGTATTTCTTCTATCTCACCTTTGACTGAAAAATTTTGTAGCCATCGTTCCTCTTTTTACTATGTATTACTTGTCAGAAAAATTCAGTAAGTGAGCATTGTTACTGCAGATCCAAAAGATTTAACAGCTAATATTGCTCTGAGGCGGTGGGTGAAACAGGGTCAGTTCAAGAAAACTGTGGCAGTAAAAACGGCTGTGGACTTTTTTCTGCACAGTTTAATCTGCTCCCATTATCAGCCAGGCTCAGGGGAATGGGAATTCCATGAATGTTATGATATTATTTTAATTTTCTACTTTGTGTTGTCTCCGCTCGTAGAATAATAGAGTGAGCTTCCCTGCACTTGTCCTGCAGATCTCTCTGCAGGCTGGGAAGAACGGCAGTGGAGGGCAGGCCCCATACAGCTACAGGCGCAGGAGTGTGTGCATCAGCTGGTTATGCGTGGAGGGGAGAGATAACGTGATAGTGGGATGAGCTGAACAGAAGAATACACGCGAATTTGAAGTGGCTGCCAAGTGAGATTTAGCAGAGCCATTCACCTGAATCCTGCCGTGCTGACGAGCGCAGCGTTCAGAGAGGACAAAACCAAACATCGCATAGAAACATGTTCATTAGAAAAGGTTTCAGGAAATTCTAGATTTTTTCAGGCCTGATTTTAAGGCAGTTATCCACTGGAACAAGTACCAACAACCCTCACTTCCCCAGGGTGACCAACACATGCCCGGGAAGGAGATTTTCATGGCTAATGTTGCTGCACTCCAGCCCCTGCTCTCCACTGAGAAGCATCAGCTGCTCTTTCGAGATGAGGTTACTGCTTGACTGCCTTTTCCTCGCTGGGACGCCAGCCTGGCTGTGCCAGCGCCCGGCCGAGGCAGCAGCAGGTCGGGGACACGCTGGGACAGTGCTCTGGGCCTCGGCTCCAGCCAAATGTGCAACGTAGGCAGAGCCGTGCACCTGCTGCCTCTGCTAACCAGCAGGCAAAAGCAGGGACAAGCACGGTCTCCCACCTTCCTGAAATACAGCCAAGCGAAGAGGGTCGAACTGGCAAAGGGATTCTCAATACTTCCTACCCCCATAAACCCAGTGCATAATCTAAACCGCAGAAAGAACACAGCCATAGTTCTGGGGAACAGAGATATTTCAGAAAGCCAGAAGAAGCCTGTTTGCTTCTTGGTGGGGAGGATTTGGAGGAAGAGCAAGCTGTATGATTGTAAGTGCATGAAGATGTTTTTTGCGTTTTTGCTAACATATAGTGAAAGCCATGGTTGGGACTCAGCATTTTTATTAGTTGTAAAAATACTTATCGCGTACATAGAAATACTGCAAAAGAAAACTGAACATAAAACATCACAATATTATTTTGTGCAACACCCGGTAGCTAATAAATATTACACTTATTCAAATATAAATATAATCTCAGAAACATTATTTGGTGGAGCAATAATGCTGCTACTTAATAGCAACCTCCTCAAGCTTGACAGACCCCTGGTTCCTCCAAGGATGGAGGGGGCAGCATGCCAGAAGCTCAACTTTGTGAGCCTGCAGATACCCCTGCCACAGAGTGTGCTCAGGGAAGAATAATTTCAGAGTATCCTGTGGTTGTATGGATTGTCTAAGTGCAATCGAGAGGGGGAGAAAATAGGGTTATGGCCAGCTGTCCTGAAATTTAGCTGTAGATGTGCAGTTTAACATGGTTAGGGCTACTGGAAACTTCACTGGCTAAATGCCAAGTTTAGCATCACCACAATGTGACAACAGGCTAAGTCAGACTAAAGGATGAGAAGGACAAAAAGAAACTTAGCTTAAATTAACTGCAGGCAAGAATTCAAAATCTGTTTATAGATTATCATATTCCACATATTAGTTCAGACTACCGAGAGATTTTGGCAGCAATCCTGATTTGAAGGTAGCACTCTGATCCTGCATTTAGGATTGACAACCTCTGGTCTGAATGTTAGGATTCCGCTTGCCCGGGAGAGTCATTCTGCATGATATTTGTAGGACTAAACCAAAGAAAATAATGTGGAATCAAAGCAAAGTGGGAAGATGTATAAGGCAGGAACTAATGCCTTGCCATTATCCATATACCTGAAAAGATATTCTGGCTCCTAAAAGCTGCCCTAGAACCATGGGTCTGAAAAATACCAAAAATTAAGCCTCCTTCTATGAAGAAATAGTTTGACACAGGATATGTGAGATCATGGGATTACGTTATTTCCTTGTTCCATTTTTGTTGGCAGACATCTTTGAACCTGACTTCTGTAATGACAGAAGAGAGTGCTGCTGGAAGTTTGCACCTCAGAGTTTTTGTAAACTGCTGTCACGCAAGGTTTACTCATGTTCTCACCTGCCTAAACAGAGAAGTATGAAAAATACATACTGCATATATGCACATATCATCTGTGAGTCCCTTTGACATCTCTAGTTATTGTTAATGCTTAACAGAAAGTCCTAATCTTATCTACAAGTTCTGCAGGACACCAACACCCACACTTTTGGTTTTGAGGTCAGTTATGTCAAAACAGTGTCTCTGTCTTGTGGTGAAAATATATATTTTAATTGAAATACCAGGAGATGGATGTTGTTTGTACCTTCTTCTGCTGTCACTGCATAATGTGGAACTCCTTGTGGAGTAAGTATCCAGGCAGTCTGTCCATTCACGTAGAACTTTTTCTTTGATCAGTCCCTTTGTTCACAGAAGAGATGGCAAAGTCTTTACTTGTGATGATTCAGTTACTCTTTGAAGTAGGAGAAAACTCTTCTCATTATCACTGATGCACTGATCACATACTTTGCATGTTTTCTTCCAGTGGCTACCTTTCTGAGCCCTCTGGCTCCTTCCTTCCAAACACACCACTTCAAGAGTAGGTTCCTGTACCTTTCACAGATAATCAGATCCTGGGATCCCATCTTGTCCTAGGCTGAAAACACATAGCACTCTGCACTGCTCAGTCCTCCATACTCCATTCAAAGAAATTGGATGGAGATCATGTATTTATCTTCTGATGTAGAAAGACTGAAGAAAAAAAAATATAAACTTTCAGCTTTGACTTCCTCCCTCCAAGAATGTCTCCATTTGCATCAGAGTCCCATTTTCCCACTTGCTACACAATGCAATTTGAGAATTTCAAGACTCTTCAACAAGTTGCTTTTTCTCTTACTTCCTTACAAATTCTCATGCACATACAGACACCTCTTCAGTTTACCAGGTACCAGAATCCTGTTCCTGTTATACCACAGTCTCAGAGAAAATCATGCAAAGGGAGAACAAAACCACTTTGAAATATCAGCATCAGAAATACAGTCACTTAATCCAGCCTGTTCCTGTGTGTCCTAGGCTTATTCCTGTTCAGAGCTTTCAGGTCCAGCCCACTCTGAATTAGAAAGCCACAGAAATATCTAAATGTTCCTCCTCAGTTAAAGACAGGGGTTTTTTTCCCCAGGGAAGACCTTCGTTTGGGTGTTCACAGAACTGGAATAGCAATCTCAGATCTCCTAGTTTTGAGGGTGTATCTTCAGGAGAAACACAATCGCTGGATTGTGTGGTTCAGGACTCTGTGCTCAATTGCTGCTTATGCTTGTAAGATGCAAACCACGCTCTTGGCCAAACCAAAGCCTGTGTCTGTCTAGGCTCTGGAAGACCTGGGGATATCTTGTCTGTCTGGAAGTACCAGCCTCTACCCTCTCCTTCTCCCCAGGCATATGGCAAGTGTCTATGGTGAGAGGATTCCTGTTAATGCTTTGTGTGGGGAAAATCCAGCCACCTGACCTCTCAGGACTCTCTTGGCTTCGCTTAGCAGCTGGTACCGTGATTACAGATCAAACTCAGAGATTTCACTCAGGTGATACAGCAGAACAGAAAAGGACGGCCGGTCATCTTTCCTCTAAGCAGGGAGAGAAGAGAGAGGGAGAACATTAATGTCAGCTTGAGAGGAATGGCAAGGTTAGGAAGGAAAACCTCGTGAAGAATCTGAGCATTAACAAAAATACAATCTACTGTATAGAGAAAATGCCAATGGAAGAATGAGCTTCCTTCTGTGCAATGTTTCTTTTCTACTAGCAATGAATTTTTCCTAGTGGACACTAAGTACCTTTACAAGGTTGGCTGTCATTTTTACCATCACTATTAAAATTCACTATTAAAATCAACAGATCTACAGCTTTCTTAGGAAGCAAACTGTTGGATTGACTTGAGTTAGGTGCACTACATAGACTTTTCAGTGAAGTCAACACACTCTACAGAAACAGCACCTTAAATAAAAGCAAAGAGCCTAGAGTTTGCTCACTAGTGCAGATGAAAGCTACAGAATGCTTCACCTCCAGGATTTTACCTTGTATTAGCATGTGAAGTATATACCTCTCTCTCCTCCTAAAAGCCAAGAGGGAGAGAGCTCTTGTCTTTGGGAACTAGGGCTTTCCCATTACAATACTAACCATCCTCCAGCAGTGGCTCATGACCTCATAAATCGCCTTGGAGGCCAGCTTGGGTTTGTAGAGCCGAAATCCTGCATTGATTTCTTCCACCACTTCTCCATTGGTGCGATTCTCATAGGGGATTTTACCTTCACTGAAGACCTCCCACATCAGCACTCCTAAAGCAAGCAAATGAGAAAAATTACAAAGAAGCAAATAAAATGCTCAGTAGGCCCATGGCCACCTTCCACCTGCTCTTCTCTGCAGCTCAGCATTGATGTCTGTTACTTGGAAAAGCATTTTCACTTGGATTCTCAGTACAGATCTGAAAAGTCAGGCCCTAACACAGCTGTACAGTTTGAGGATGCCAACTAGGATCTCTGCTGGGCACCGGATTGTGTGGAAGTACCAGTTTGGTCACTGCAAGTTTGACTTCTCTGCATCCTGATAGTGTAGCATGACAGGGATGCCTTTCCCCATGAGTCAGATGAAGTCCAAGTGTGTTATTTGTCAGAAAGCAGCGTTGTATGTCTTCTCCCAAACTGCGAAGGAGAGGGAATGCTTGTGCATGTACTCCATCCAGATGTGCAGTCTGGGAAAGAAAACCCGCTTTTTGTCACTCATTCAATTTATCTGGTTTTGCTTCCAATTAATCACATACAAGAGAAATGTCACTGATGTTCCCATCTGCAGTGTGTCCTACACCAGAATATGCTTATATTTTGGTGAGACTCAGGAGCAAGAAAGCAATATGAACTGCTCCATTCCTGTTAGTCAGCTTAGCCTCAGTACTGGGAAATCCTCGCCTGCAAAATGTCCCAGGTGGTGTGATTTGCTGGGATGAATTCACATGCAGTGACAAAGGAATTTCAAAGGATTGCAGCACATTTTTCCTCTTTTCCTAAACAGTCAAATGTTTTTCTATTATTACCGCTCAGAGCAGTACAGAAACTCGTGCTTCTCTAGCGTGGTGGAAAAGACAGGCAAAGACAAAAAGACTGTGGAATACATCACAGTTGGCCACCACATCAGAGATGCTCTGCAAATGGAGTGAATACAAGGCATCTGTGTTATTATTAAGTTTAATTTCTTTTGTCACCTAATATGACTGACTTGGTAAATTGTGCTCATGTTGTGTTAGAAAAGGGAGACGGATGGATAGATAGAGTGATCTGAAATAAAGTTGTGTAATTCCACAGGCAACTTTGCTAAATAATGCCAACTTCCCAGCTTTGAATTCTTCAAAGAGGAAGATGCATAGAGATTGCAGCTCCTCACCAATGATATTGGCTCTACTGAAGAATAAGCAAAGCAGCTGTACTCTCGCAGTGTGCAGATTCCTGCACTGGGAATTTCTCACACCCATTTTGTTCTCCTGGACACAGCAGGATTTCAGGCCTGGCAGAAGAGATGAACGGGCTGCAGAGTAGCAGAGCAGAAAGCTTCTCACAGTCATGAGACCATGACATGACAGAGGAATCCTCTTATGCAAACCCCACTGGATGGGGAGATAACAAGTCTGACAGATGTACAACACTGCTGTCTGCACATTTCACAAAGAAGGACTGACCAACACAAACAAAGCTCACCAATATTTCAGCCCTGAAACTGGAGCGAGCCAACTTTACCAGGCTTGGCTTGACAGTAAATCAAACTGAGCACCCTTTTCGGAAGCATCTGGCTCTCAGCGTACAGGCCAGTTTCCAATTTGTGAAGCAGAAGAACATTCTCACCAAAGTAGCATCTCTCTCCATGTCACTGCCACTTTGCTGTGAGGTGTCAGAGATAGCTCCACTGGCAAATGTTGTCCCTTGTTATTATGTGGTGAGTGCTGACAGCCTCCTCCACATGTCAGGGGACACGGAAAGAGGAATGGTGCTCTCGGAAGCATCTCCAGGTTAGGTTCTAGTTTTGTGGGTCTGAGCACCCAGCTCCCACCATGCTGCTGGTAACCCACCACAGGAATGCACAACTTCAACCACAGCAGAAGGCAGTCAAGGGAGAGGGAAGCAGAGAATTCAGAAGCGCAGACTAGCAAAGGTTATAATCCTGCATTATTTACTGCTAGGCCCAGAGCTGAGTGGCACCCCATTGACTGTGTGCTGCGCACAGCACACTGCACCGATTCATTCTGCAGTACCGTGATTTGCATGCTAGCTGGAGATGGGCCAGATACATTAGCGTGCCAGATCAACAGGCCAGGGGATAGCCTTTGTTATCTCCAGTGCCAATGACTTTGGGGAAAAAAAAATACAACGGTTTTCTTATCTACCAGGGTCCAGAAGGGAGACCAAAGAACAGATGCAAATCATAAAACAATACATTGGGGAGCAGGAAACGAGGTGAGAAAATGTGAGCAGTGAAATAATATTTGCAGATCAGCATAAAGCAAATGGAGTCAGCAGAGCAAACTTGGAAAGACTGAGGGTTTGAGTGAAGCATCAGTGCCTGGGACTGACATGCAGAGAGATGGAGTGCCTAAATGTCTTTCCATTCCTTTCCTTATACAATCTTGACAGTGACTCTCTAACTTTTTCTTGGGCATTCCTGCTATATCAGCATGAAATAGAGTTTATTATTTGGTATTATATAGCATTGTACAGGTATAATACATTAAATTGATGGTACTTGCACTGTTCCAAAGTGTCTAGGTAGTTTACTACTCTTTCCTTTCTTTCACTTAAATGATTTAGGCTTGCTTTCCTAAGCCATTATTCAGGCAAAACACCCTTGGAGCCCAGAGCATGTAGTGTTTAGGAGAGTTTACTTGAGAACTGAGCCCCTAGGTTTTCTGAGTGGTGTTTGTTGATTTTTTTCCATTCTGACAAGAGGTTCTTACCAAATGACCAAACGTCAGATTTGGTGCTGTAGTTGCTGTAGGAGAAAACCTCTGGAGCAGACCACTTGACTGGAAACTTGGTACCCGTGGAGCTGGTATACTGATCGTCAAGGACAATCCTGGAAAAGGAAAAGAAGGGAGCATGCTGAGTAACCCTCCGCATCCCATGACAGCCCCGCAGGGAGGGTGCGCAGCCTCGGTGGCATTACCTTGACATCCCGAAGTCAGACACTTTGACCACGTGGGATTCCCCCACCAGGCAGTTCCTAGCGGCCTGCAAGAAAAGAAGGCAGAAAGTCAGAGCTATCTATCTATCCAGTGGCTGACTATCACAGCCACTCAGTTGCTTTTCTCCTGGCAGAGCAGATAGTGCTTGAAAAAAGGAGAATCAAAGTGACATCGTACCATACAAAGAGGGCAAAAACTTCAGGTTCTCGTGCCTTCTGTACATTCTACAGCCAGCATGTTCCTGCTGCCACAAAAGCCGTTCAACCACCAGTCTGACTTGCAGGCCCTTGTTGCCCAGAAAAGGCAGAGAAAGACCCTGAAATACCCACAGCTCCTCACAGTCCTTGCTCCCCTAATGAAACAGCAGCAGTGACTGATGCAGCTTGATTGAACACCATGTAATTAAAAGTATTTTATCAGCAATGCATGTTTATACATATGCTAGAACAGGTCTTTTGGGCATCTTTGCTGATTTTAGACGTGAAGAGTGGGCAGTACCCAGGAACTGTGGGAGCAGGGGCTCTCGGGGAGTGAAAGAGTCCGCTCAGAAAAAGAGACAAACTTTATGTCCTCATTTCTTCTCTCCCAAACACAACTAAGGGAAATAATAGATTAATTAGCGCTCCGGGGGATGGGTTTTTTTCCTAAAATATTAATGCTGCTCCTGCAATAAGGGGAGATACTGAATGCCCTGTCAACAGATAGGCAGGAGGAGTGTGAAAGCTGAAATTAAGGAAGGGAGAGAGCACAGGGAAAAGCCCAGCTGGAGCAAAAGTCTATGAAAAAGAGAAGAGAAAAAGTCTATGTGGGACCAACATACCAGGTCTCTGTGGATGACAGAATTTTGTTCCAGATAAGCCATTCCCTCGCACACATCTTGGCACATCCCCAGCAAGGTTTCCTTTGAAAAACTGCCTCTCTGGCTCCTGAGGTAGTCGGACAAGCAGCCATTCTCCATGAACTCAAACACCAGGCTTATGGGAGCGTTCTCAAAGCACACGCCATAAAGCTGGACTAGCTTGGGGTGAGACAACTTCCTGTGGGATAGGGAGGGAAGATGCAAAAGAGGCTGAAATAGGGTCAGTGCCTTCTATCCTTATAAATGGTCACCTATGTCACCCTGCTGCACCCCTCTCTCTGCAAAGGCCAACCATGAAAGCAGAAAGAAGAAAATGTGTAGACCAAGTCTAACGTCAAGTAGCACTAAGTATCATCCCATTTTAATGGTAATGGTCACCAAAAGACTCTTCTGCATGGAAAATCATCCAATCAAACAAAAATAAAATCCTTTTCTGTCTATTTTGAAGGGAGGCAAATGTAAAAAATACAAGGTCAATAAAACCAATGAGAAATATTTTCAGTTGTGCAAAGCAAAAAATTTTGCATGTAAGGTTTTTTCAATAAAATTTCCCTCAAATTTTAAGAGATTTCTCCATCTAATTACTTTTGAAAAAAAACACTTTGCTCTCCAAAACACACCATCAATTAACCCTGCCTTCCAGAACAGCAGAGATCTGCAAGACCATTCTGGATATTGATAGAGTTAGAAGCACACCTACACTTCGAATTGCCTTCTTTTGTAACCACCAGAGCTCACTGGTCTCTCTATACACTATTTAGATACATAGTAGATAATCCAAGTTTTAATCCCCCATTCATAGTCCTGAACATTATCACAACACTTTGGTTCAGTCTTATGAATCCTACACGGTCTGATTTTCTCGGTGAATCTACTACTTACATCAAGACTTTAGCTTCCTCGATGAAATCCTCTTCTGACATTGCTCCTTCACGAATGGTCTTTATGGCTACTTTTGTCTTCTCCAGCAAGTAGCCAAGGTAGACCACCCCAAACTGACCACTGCCGATTTCCTGTACACGGGTGAGCTCAGAGTGGTTAATGACCAATTTTCCTGTTGATTGTAAGGGAGAAAGAGTGAGGATCTAACAGTAGAGTGTCAAACAAAAAGCTTTTGTGGGTTAAACATTGAGACAGGACTTGAAGTGAGACTTTCTGGCTCTCCCTCAAATTGTCTGTCTGACCTTTGGTAGCTCATTTGACTAGTCCATGCTGCAGGTCATGTTCAAGAGTAGGAACAACAACATCCCCTTTCTTTCCCCATTTGTCTCGTCTATCCAGTTCTTCAGGGAGGATTGTTTCTACCATGCATATGTACACTACCGAGCACAACATGGTTCTGAGTTTCTTTGATGTCTCCAAGAGTTACGACAAAGATGATGATACGAGAAAAATTCTGTAGAGAGCAATATGCAGATGGAGGCATCTTTCAGGAGGGACTCAGCTTTCATAAAGTTATGCTATGCTCCCACTCCCATCGCCTTTTTTCAGCATTCATTTCAGTATTTAATGTTGACTTCATTGAGACCCTGGGGTTCTCATCACCTCCCTCAAGGCACTACATGATCAGTTCATTCAGTTATTAATGTTAATGACAAAGATGATAATCTAGTGAATAGTGCAGTGTAAAGATCTGAAGAAAGCTGTTTACTGTGGTGATAGTCACATGAATATTCATCAACATCCATGGGGATATTCAAGATCACGCAGCTAACCAGTGAGGAGTGTGATTCCCGTACAGTCATGAGAGTATCGTACCATAGCTCAGCCCTGCAGTGATTGGGGCCTTTTTTCTCCATGAAGAGACTGCATACCGCAAACGAGTGACAAGACCTGAATAACAGAGGAAAAGGATGGGTTCCAGTTACTGTCACAGTCATGGGAAGTGTGGCTATCGCTACCCCAGAAGGCAGTCTGGATACTGGAAACAGATTTATTGTACTGAGTTCTCAGCTCCACTTGAGGGCATCTGAACCTCTATTCAGACTGATTTCCTGGCTGCTAGAAGGAAGCCAATTCTAAGCAGTTTCAGCTTATTTCCCATTTTCACTCTGTCAGCAAATGTGAGCTGTGAGTCTCTGTTAACTTAGATGAAATTCCAAATTATACCTTTTATTTGTAGGGGTTTTTTGAAGCCCGGGTTTTCCCTCGGTACTCCTGGACTCTAGGGATGGGAGTCTTTGGTGACTCCCATGTCTGGCTAGGGTTTCTGGCCATGTCCCTAACTTTGTGTCAAATCAAGTCCCAGGGATATACTGCCTCCTGGGCAAGAAGGCCCTGCAGTGTAATTCAAACAGGTAGCTTGGTCTGGCAGTGGTGACACACTCCCATGGGCTCCCAGGAATGAAAGGGCTCTCTGTAGTATGTCATTACGACGTCTGTGTTGGTCATAGTCAGCCTTAGAAGGACAACCAGAATGAAGATGTAATGCTAGAAGGGGGCCTGAGGTGGTTGTTTTCCTGCCATCCAAGTGCCAGGATAAGTGGAAGAAAAGTTGATGCCATTTAACATTTCATTTTAAGGACAGAGGACTTGGAAGCCTGCCTTCATTCAAAACAGTCACCTGGCTGCATGGTAAAACAGCAGCTTCCCTGGTCAGCATTGGCCTTCACTCACCTCCTGCATTGTGCTGGTGATAGTTGATGAGTTCAGGGATGCAGTCAAACACATGCTTTTCTGCCAAGTAATATCGCTTGGGAAAGTCAGTTGTCTCATTGATGTGGTAATGCTTTATAACAGGATTGTTATCCGTGCTGAAAAAGAGGAGGTTTTCTTTGAGGAAAACTAGGTTGCAGCAAAAAGACAGGAATTTGGGGTATAAATGGAAGAGTAGCAAGCGAGCAAAGGGGAGAACTTTTCCTACGCAGAACGAATGGGAGAGGAGCAAGGAGTGAGCTGCAATTGCTAACGAAAGCTGTGTACGTGTATGTTCTTCCTCTCACTCATAGATGGTCTCATCTCTAGAAAGGCTGAGGTTTCGCGACAAGGTTGGGTACCAAGTTTCTCTGCCTCTTCTTTCTGAAACAAAACTTTCTGCCCCAGCACTGAAACCCTTTCACTAGTCTTGTATTACCCACCTCTGATGGGTCCAGCATATAGTCCATGTTCATCCTACTGACACTTCAGTTGAGGGGACAATTTCATTAAATTTCAACCCCAGCTAAGGGACTATTTATAGGCATATATTTAGATGCAGAGAGAAGTGGAGCATTTAATATGCTTTGCAAATGGCAGCTAACTCTTCTGCCTTTTTTGGAAGTGTTTTCCTCTATCATTTTGATGAGCCTTCTGCTCTGTATTTATAATGCCAAAACAGCTACAGAGATTACACTCCCGTAGAAGCCATTTCATTGATGTTATTGATGTGAAAAGCTGCTGAGCTCAGCTGTACCTTAATGCTTTGGTGAAAACAGAAACTGTGTACATGCCAGGCTGCCTCGAATCTCTCACCATGAAGGCACCTTCCCTACCCTGTAACAGAAGCAAAGGAGAGAAAACTCATTAGAGACATAATGGAAAAAAAGAAGTGGGCTGGGGGCAAAGCTCTGCTTGTTTCAGCCCTGTCTATGCTCAGTCACGAGGATGTGCTAAACATGTAGGAGAAAAAAGAGCCATCAGCCAACTGACAGAACTTGGTCTGTTCCATGCACAGCTCCGATGGCTGCCCAGGGACTGCAGGTACACCCAGCTGGTCTCTCTCGGGTGCTATGTATTTTTAGTTCAGTTTCCTGAGGAAATGAGACTTATGTGCTCGTACTGAGTATGTGTGGGTGTGGGTACACGAGCATGTGTCTGTCTGTCCCTCCAAGCCTCTCCTCTAGAAATTCTGAATCCATTGATTGCTTTCAACCCTATCTGACGATACTGGTGGTATCAATTTCCAGCAAGTTCAATGAAATGGGCAGCTGTGGAAAGGCAAACCACTTTGAGTCCCCTCCATCAAGAAAGCAGCTACAGAACAAGAGTACCATTTACTTAACACCAGAGACTCCATATGGGAGGGTATGAAAGATAATTTACCAATGTACCACACATGCGAAAAGCTTGGCCCAGATCCTGCCCTTTCATAGGTACTCCAGTCGTCTAGTATCTAAACATAAATGTGTGGGAAAGCAGGCTTCCTCCACTCTGGCACTCACAGAACAATTTCCCTTTCTAATTTTTCACTGTAATTGTTTTCTACTCATCTGAATGCTAAAATGTATCATAGGCCATAATCCTGAAGGGCCAGGCAATAATGGATCAGATGGCAGAGGAGAAGATTTAACACCACAGTTTGGATGTAATATGCTGTTCTGACCTATATATTGATAATAAAAATGGCATTTTTCTTCTGTTGGCAGATAAAGATGCTTTTTATCTGGCATCTCAAGTGCCTGATTATTTTATTCCTTCCTTTGCTTCACATGGTAGATTTCCTCCGTTTTATATATCCTCTATCCACCCAACAACACCTGGTACAAACCTAATCCACCAAGTGCACTCTGCCTCAGCCTCCTTCCCACCTCCCCTGCGGACTGATCCAGCTCCAGCTCAACACAGAGGCTGAGACTGCTACTGCATCCCCTGCGTATGAACTGCTGGCTTTCAACATGCAGCTCTGCCCAGGTGAGACCAGGCCACTGAGCTATAAACCTTCCAGGGCTGTCTCTTCAATGTGCATCTGTACAACATCTACCATATCCGCTGAATACAATATCTAGCACAGGGAAGCCTAAAAAGGGTCTCCAGATGCTGCTGTAGAAGCATCTATATCATGCACAGCGAGGGCTTTCATCTCCTTGGCAGTGTGGGTTTGCTTGCACAGGTAGGCAAGTGTTAGAGACACCATCCTGTCTGAGTTACTTTAAGCTCTGTTCTTGCCCCTCCATCCCCCTTGACAGCAAACCTCCCCAAAGATCATTCGTGAGCTTGGCCACATGTTTTGAGGGAGCTCTGGGGGCTGTGAGGTTTTGAACCAGAAGGCTCTGCAGCCACACAGGGGTAGTTGCCACAGAAAAATTGCACTGGTAGGACCAAAAGGAAAAATAAGATCACTAAACCATGCGTGGACACATCCCGTAGGAGTTTATAGGAACTAAAAGAATTTTTAAAGCTGCACAACAATGCTTTTATTTCCATAAAATACTATCATTCCAAGAAACAATACTTTATTCGGGTGTCCTCTTAGTGTAAGAGCTGATTTAAAAACTAAGGTTGTGTTTGTGTGGAAAATTTGAACAAGAGGTGTATTCTTTTTATTTTCACTACAGTCTTCACTGGAAAAGTCTGGCTCAACTGAAAAATTAAAGATGCATGCTGACATGCACACACACACACACACACACAAAACTAAAAAAAAAAACCACCTAAACTCATACTCCTGGCTTTCACCCAAAACATTTCATCACAAGATGGGTTAGATTTTCAGACAACTACTGGCATCCGCAGGCCTCCTGCAGAGACAGAAAAGATAAGCTAAAATCACAGTTTTCAGTCACCAGTGTTTGAAACAGTGTTTTCCATCAGCCCCAGCCATTGGGTGTGTTTGTCCAAAGAAGGATGGCACAGCTCTCTGCCTACGCTCAGCTACCATGGAGGTAAGGGGGGTTGCTAGCTGTCCTTTATCTTGCACCGCACACCAAGAGCAGCCAAGGACAGCAACACAGCAGGAACCCAGCGTTCAGCTCTCTCTTACACAAAGCAGCCCTCGCAGGCTTCTCCTCATTTGTCATTAATCAATTATTATTGCCCATCCATCCCACACGTAACACTGGTTTACCTCATCTCTGAGGAGTGTTTCTGCTTTGCTTCTGCTGATGTTCTTATTGTACCATCTGAAAACATCAAAAGATTCCAAGTCAGTGTTTCTGCTGAAAAGCCTCTGAATCGAGTGTCCCCAGTGCTAGCAATGACACATTATGTGGGGTAGGGACATTTGAGGCTTGTAGCTTCTAAAACAAATCTAAGGCACTTAGAGGTACAAGAAAAACATAGGCAAAACTTACTCATATATTTGCAGATTCTCAGGTGATTTTTCCGCCAGGTAGCTACTCGGCACGTAGCCTTCATGCCTGTTAAAATGCGACACAGCGTGAGTGTGCTAGACAGACAGGATTTTCTCTGCATCTGTGGGAGTCAGGCCTGAAAGATTTGCCTGCTCTTTGCATGATAGAAATGTTGGTTGTTATGTATTTAGTAGGGTTACTGAAGAAGGAAACAACTGATGGCACCTCTAAACTTGGAGAGTTTTGCAATTTTCATGATTTTTTTCTTCCATGTGTATGACAGCGAATATCAGCCCGACCTAAGGACTGTTCATTTTTTTAAAATCAACTTTCAGATCCTTTTTCTTCAGCTGCCTGGATACAAGCAATATCAAAGGGAAGAAAGTTACCGTAAATAACCTTCCATCACTCTTTTCCTCTAAGTCAGAGGATGCTTCACAAAAGTTATACTAGAGGCCAGCATATACGTTAATGGAAAACCAAACTGGATTTAGAAAGTATTTGTAAATTGGCTGTTGAAAAGGGACTTACCCATTCTTATCTTGAATCAGCCACCAATGTTCCTCAGAGCTGTCAATCACATAATATTCCTCATTATATTGTAACGTCAGCTCTTGTGGATTCTGGGCTTCATAGTCATATATGGCCATGACTACGGCTTCCTTTGGGTCTAGCAACAATTTCTGCACAAATTAGGAAAAAGGCTCATCATATTCATATTCATAAAAAACAATGGCATGCTCTCTGAAATGATATTTCCCTGGCAGCACTCGTGTCCTCTGGGTTCAAAAGCCTCAAAGCTAGGAAAGCACCCCAATGCGTCTAGTGGGGTATGGCGGCAACATGAGAATTTTCAGCACTTTCAAACAATGAATTTCATATAAAAATTTTAGTTGCACAGAAAATACTTATCTACTCCTTCTTAGGGCAGGGTTTCTTCTGTCTGATCTATTCTTCACAGATGTTTCCTAAACTCCTCTTAAAAGCTTCCAATGATAAAATCTCCATGGCCTCCCTGGAGAGACTGTCCCAATGCCCTCCAGTAAGTCAGCCAGCCCTAACAACCACCCTGCTTCTCCTTTCTTACTAAATAAACCAATGACATTTTTTCCCATCCACAAGTGGGTTTGGAAAATCACTTCTCTGTTCCTCTTCACAGCAGCTTTTCTCATATCCCTCCTACTCCCCCGGTTTCCTTTTCTGTAGATTGAAAAAACCCACAGTTGAAGCTTCACTCACCATTGGAAAGCTATTTGTGAAACCAAGCTGTCTTTGCAGGACTGAACCTAGCTCTAGTGGGATGCTGCTGATTTATAACTTAGGAAAAAATATGGAAAAGGTAAGGGAAAAGCCCGGGGAGTATTATCACAGGTGATATTCTAGGTCACTGCACCGTGGTGAATCTTAATAAGGATATATTCACCACTGCTAGTTAAACACACACGACACTAAGGACAGCTTAGCATGCCTCACTGCACTCACCCAGTTATCTTCAGGAGTGGGAGGAAGAGGCTTCTTTGAGGCTGAAATGAAATCAAGAAAGATAATTTGAAGTAGATCTGGAGAAAAGTAGGGGAGAAACCATCAAGGTAATGAACTGATAAAAGTGATACAAAAAACAGTGAATAGCAAGCCTTGGTCTTTCAGACTAAGACATGCCAACAGCCTGCACCTACACAGTGACTCTTAGCCACACAGCATGGGTTTGAAATGGGGTACAGGCTACTTAAGGCCATATATGCATGAATGCATATATCTCAAGAAAGTTGTTATTATGGCTTATTGACTGACCACAGCTGATCAAGTTCCTAGTTTGCCATCTCATTCCACAGACGGCACCAAGCATCACACAGAGGAAAGTGTTAATTCAAAACAAAGAATGCCATATACAGTAAAAGATAAGCCCGAATATACCAAGAAGGCAGCAACATGTCTCTTGATGGAAATGTAACATGATATTCTTTGATGTTCTGTATGAGACAGATTCAGTCATTTATTTTTGCTAGGAATAAATATTTTCAAGGTCAGAACGGTCTTAACGAATCCCATACCATTTTTGGTGGGGTCATACTCCACACAGCCAGGTGCCATCTTCTCTGTCTGAGCACAGCATCTCCACCTGCCATCTATCCAAAAATCTGGATGACACTTTGAAACCAAACTGTTGTTGTTTCTGGTTTCTGGAAAATGTTAGGGGAAGAAAAAGGAGGGGGGAAATGAATTTATTTGCATTCACATCAGCTCTGAAAGACATCTAGAACTGAATGGAAATAATCTGCACTTCAAAGAAGCTTCTTATTCTTTTCAAACCAAGCTTTGGTGAATATTACCAGCCCCCTCCATTAATGTTTTCCTTTCTCCCGAAAGGAGTGAATGCCACCATCAAAGTGGAGGAACAGCCTTCCTGCTGGTGATGGAGCCCGTACCTCTCTACTGCAGGAGAACAGAATCCTACCAAAGTGACTCTCTCTTTAAATTGATAAACATCAAAACCACAGAAGGAAGGTCTCATAAAAAGAAATAAAACCTGGCAGGCCATATACTGATGATTCTCACGAAAGGCTACAGCTCTACACTATGTATATATGTAGGACACAGACCCTTGCTGCTTTGGCTTGGTGTTCAAAAGGGGCTGCACAAGCTGGCATTCACCAGCAATAAACATTTTTTGCACTGGTATGTAAATACCAGTCTTGAATGTCTGCGTGAGTGATTAAAGGTACTGGCTTTTTGAAGCTGAGGCTCTCTATCTGTAATAATAATTTTCCTAAAAAGAACAAAAAAATTCTGCTGGCTGTTTTAAAGAGACTATTCAAATTGTCCAGGGAGGGGACAGTCTCAAAAAGTTGAATGAGAAGACGTGGTAAAGTAGGAGCTTGGAGCAGGTGCACTCCAGAAAGAGAATAACTGGTTGCAAGAGTAGGTGCATGAACTTAATAGTATCTCTATCAGGCACAATGTTTTCAGAGTGAACAATACAGCAGGTTGTGTTATAAAACAGGAAAAAGCTATGATGGAAGCCTCGTGTAATTTTCATGTAACTAAGTAACACCTTCCTTATGTCAAGTATTGTGCTTTGTTTCTGCCTGCAGTGGTTAGTTATTGTGCCTTTACTTCAGAATCATTGCAGCGAACCCACAGCACAATTCAGGAGGTGAACAGGAAATGAAAGCTACCCACAAAAATGTTTCTTAATAGAAATGATTCTCTAACAAGGCTGTCATCTAAACAAAAAATCTATTAATAAGAGATGAAAAATCTTCTATGCAGAAAAGATCAGTTTCTTAAAAAAAATAGCCATAGAAAATTCCCCATTTCTTCCTGAATAAGAAACCTCAAATTACAGTAACTTATTAACAGTTTATCCTAGAAAGAGGCAAATAAAGCATTCCATGTCCAAATTGTCCACTGCTGCTGAAAATACACCCACCATATTTACAAGCAATTTGATTTTATAACCTCATTCCCCACTACCACTTTGCATGCTTCTATGTAAGACATTGCCTCCTCTTGCACATTTTCTCTGCATTATAACTTGTGAGAAAACTGGTCCGGGATAAGTAACTTCAATAATTACGTGGGCACAGGGGTTTTATTACCTTCCTTCAGCGTAAAGACCCATCTCTGCCGGCTCTCACGATTGGGTGCAAACACGTAGAGTATGTAGTTATCGTGGACAATCTGGGGAGGGGAGTAAAGAAGGGAGCCAGCCGTTAGAAGCAATCCCAGATAGGCTGGGCACGATGGAGTCACTGAAGGAAACACGAAGCAGCTCTCATATCAACAAGTTACATGCAAAATGATGATTTGGGGAAGCGGAGTAACGGGGTCTGTTCAGAAGCATCTCTTAACCGTATTGACTTTTGATTATTTAAAACAGAGCAGAAATCCTGACCAAGAAAGTATTCTAGACAAAGAGTGTTTTAGATCAGTTTTATGCTGTTAAGAAATGCCCATGAAATCAACAGAGATGTAGCAATTTCAATCTGCAGAGGATTCAGGCCGTTACTCATTGACTGCACTTTATCCTTCTAAAGCATCTCTGGGGAAATAGCATCTGTTTCTTAGCAGTTTCTTGCAAGATACCTTCACTTGAGATCTAAGAGCCAAACTTAGCTTTTCATGTGTCAGTATAAATCTCGGGCAACTTCCTGGACATTATTTGGATTACTATTATTCTTCAAAGTTTTTAATAGTTTTCAATAGGATTATAGAGGGGAAATAAGAAGCTGGAGCAGATGAACAATGAGCAATCAAGATGCTGTTTTCATCAACTTGGCCTTAATGACAAACAAACAAAGGAAGAGAAATACAGAATATTTGTGAAGTTTCAGAGCAGGGAGTAAAATCATCACAAGAACCAAAATGACTCAGAAACTGAATCGGATGACTACATTTGGGCCTAAAATTTGATGTAATGCATAATCTGTATTTCTCTTCCAATATTTATCTCAACAACTTAATTCCAAATGGGACCTGGTCTCTTTGATGCACAGGTGCTTTGAAAAACTTTGACCACTGTCTTAAAACAGAGGTTTCTACAAGAGAGCAGCTGTTTTTATAAGTTTCTCCAGGGGTGTATATGAGGCAATGTTGATTACTGTTTAAAGAACAGGAAATATTTGCTATCTCTTGGCCTGAAGCCCTTGCAGGCACACACAGACAACCGTGTGACTTGGTTGCTTTGCATGCTATGGAGAGATAAATTATAACCTCTTTTACAAAAAAATAGAAATAGGGGAGGAATAATTCCCTCTTATTTAAAGCCACTCCTGTTGATATTATTGTTATGTCTGTATAATGTTTTGACAATCTAATGCAGATTTTGAAATATGAAGTAAGCAGATCTCCAGAGGATGTAGCCATGAGCATGCACAACTGCACAAAATCACACATTTTATGCCTCTCTGCAAGGGGCTCACTTGCCAGATGACCCACACAAAACCAAAAAGCCACTGGTAGTTCCACAGAAGATTTACAGCTGGGTGCAGCCGAGGTATTTTTAGAAAAACCCAGACAATATCATTTTACAAAATACCACAAAACTGACCGTGGGACAAAATTCAGATGTACTACAAGCAGGAGCGATTACCACAACCTCGGCGGAACACCGTGCGTCATGACTGGTCCCCTGTTACCATCCCACCAGTACTGGCCACTACCTTCACTTTATTTTGCTGTTCCGACAAGCATTGGAGATATGGAGATATAGATTTGAAAATTCAGACCAAAACCAAACAGATCTGAGTATTTGTTCCTTCTCTAGTCCATGTTCACTCAAGTTATGAGCTGCTGAACTTCCCCCAGTCAGGCAGCTCCTACCCAGCCCCAGTTAAGAGCTTTCCTGTCGGGCGGCTCATGGAGAGCTGTTTGCAGCATTCCACAGCATCTGCTCGTGCTCCCAAATGCCCATAAACAAAGCCGTAACACTCTGATCATCTGTTTTCTTGAGTGCTTATTATGCACCAACATAGCAACATTTTGTAATATTCCAGGACAATTTTTATGATCCTGGCTGGGGACCACCCCAAGCTGGAGGGAGGGTTTCCTGACCCAACCTAGCTTGGGAAATTATTTCCTCTCCCTTCTCATATCTCTGCAAGGTAACATTTTCCAGGGCTCAGATTAGAGTTACTGTTGAAATGAAGATTTAGAGAAAACTCTGTAAGCTACTTCATGATTTGTCAGAACGACAGTACCAAGACAAGCCTCCAAATTGATGCTGGTTTTGAGATAACAAGAACAGAAAAAAAAAAAAAAAAGAAAAAGAAATCTTGCTTTCTGGTTGTCTTTTTTCTTTTTATAAAGTTATCTTTTTTAACATTATTGTGTACATGGGTCACAATCATTAGCTTTGATCTGCAAATCTGAGCCAGATGATTCACTCTTTTAAAGCCATCTGTGAACAAAGCTGGCCCTGTATTCACTGAAATCCATACACCATAAATATTAAGAAAAGTACTGTCACCAATATGATAAAATTCCGACAAATGCCAGCACAGGGAATAACATAATAAACTGGGAATTTTTGTTGCAATAACTGAGCAAATATTCTGTGGCATTTATGTTTACATGGCAATGTAAATATATCCCGTATGTATTAATAATTAACACTAGACAATGTGTTCCTCATCCTAGAGCTACCACTGTCTACGTCTTGGTTGTTAAGCCATCTCATCACTAAAAGCCCTCTCTGCTCTCATCTGGAGCAGTCTCCCTAAAGCATCACATTCACTCACCAGTTTCTGGTGCAAAGGCCACTGAATGTATTTAGTTGCAGCATCACACAGGTAAATTGGCCAAAACCCTGGGTGGGTTCCCCGTGTGACGGATGGGCTGTCTCTGAATATGAATTAGTGCAATAGCTGAATATTGTGTTAAACATGGGATAGGACTAGAAGATTTAATGATCCTTTCCAGTTTAAAACCAATGAGTGGAAGAGTTTATGGATCTTATAATAACACTTAGCCTCTGATTCCCCAGTTCATTTCAAACCTCGATCTGCTTTTTCTTCCTTTGCTGTTATTCACCCTGGTGTTGGGTTCATTAATGACTGCGCTGTGAGGGAGAATTTTCTTGAAATACAAAATTAAGTGATATCTGTATCAGTATGGTCAACAGACAGACTCACCTGGAAAGGATATTTATATTGACAGGGAATGATGATGTCACTTTTCACAATTTCCACACATTTAATCCTGGAAAGTTCCACAGAACCCTTCAAAGTCCTTTTTTTCTAAAAGACAGAGAAAAGCACTTGGTAAATGCTAATGACTGTGGATTAAGTGAATAATTAGACAAGACTGTCGAGTCCATGAGAGATTTAATTTTAATGGAACAGAAGCAAATTAACTGATTATGTAAGACATTTGAAAGTATAAAGAATCATTCTCATATATGGCAGCTTTATGTGGATTGCATATACACATACACATATTTCAACTCAGCACTTGGATTCTTAGAGAAGCAGTCAAAATGTTTTATTGAAATTAATGTGTTATTTTTTTCTTCCAACAAAATGAAATGCTCTTTTAACCAAAAAGAACTATCTTCATGAAACATTACTAACAGTCCTGTTTCATACTGAAAACCGATAAAACAATAAGTATTTTATTAAAAAATATGTGGGTACTGAGAATTTCAAAACTATGCATTTTTTCTAAAATGTAACATTTTTACTGCATCTATTTTCTAAGAAAAAAACGCGGTTCTCTGTTTTTGTTCTGTCTGGGTTTTTAGCTAAGAAAAAATAACAGGAAATTTTGAAATAAATAATATCCTCAAAAGCTTGCCGACAAAACTTTTTTTCTGGCAGCTTCTGCTGCGTTATTATTCATCATACACCAGATACCTAGACAACAGTATGAGCAGTTAGGAAAAGGTAGGAAGAGAACAGACATCCAAGTATCCCAACTGCCTCGGCGTACCCTATTTGCTACCAAATGCTCGCCCCGTAGCTCCTTGTTGAGCGGCACTCAGCTTTTGCAAGAGACGGGTGAGGCGGACGCCGGCTCAGGGCAGGTGGGAGCTACACGAAGGCTTGGTGTCTGGTGCACGCTTCTGAAGGATTCACTACAAATGCAGTCGCTCTTTGGAGGCAAACTGGTTTCCTGTTTTGATTCGTTTCAGTAGGGATTAAACACTAGCTGTCTCCTAGCTCAGCTTTGTGACAACGTGACGGAAATCGGTGAGATTTAAGAACCCCCCAAAACACTGCAAAAGCTTCTGTTTTTCAAACACAAGCGCCTGTCAACGGGAGAGAGCATGAACTTCAGCGACTGTGTTGTACCTGTCACGGGTTATCACTCGGAGACACAGCAAGACTTTGGCAACCTTCTCGCCCTCCCTCAGACCCCAACCCTTCGTGTCCTTCACCCTCCAGCTCCCTCTTGCCCCTTGGTCCCTACATCACCGTGACCCTGCAGCTCTGCCCTGCCGGCAGCGGCCGTCCCCACCGCCGTGCTGACCCTCACTCCTGCTCTGTTGCTACCTTTCATCATCACATTTAGCCTAAACCAGGGAAGCAGCTGATGCCGCTGGAGGTGGGGTGAGGTTTGCCACAGCGTACTGTCAAACAGCCTCAAAGCAGAGAGGCCCCAAGGCTCCTCAAACCTCATTCTTGCACAACTGGCTGTTTTGCCTTTGTATACTTGGACTTGAGGAAAGAGGGTAATTATTACAGTGTGGTCTCACATTGCTCCTGCTGGACTTTGCTGGTGTATTTAACTTCTGTATTTGTATTTGCTTGCACTTTAACCAGCACCTCTGGATTTACTGCCAGGACTGCCTCCTGTAGACAACATCTGCCTATGTAGCTCTATGAGGTGGACGGGGATTTTTGTGTATCAATAAACACAAGGCCGTAAAGCACTCCCAGATGTAAATACCAATTAACTATTGAGAGTATTGCCAAGCCTTAGAAGGCTTTACTGCACCCCATTTTCACCATCTATTTTCTCTCATTCTTGTCTCTTCAATTCTTTCTTCCAGACTTGGCTTCCTCTGTCTCTTCTCCACAACCTCCTCTATCATTTGTTCTGCCCCTGGGACCTCTACCCTTTTGATGGGACACAAAGCCATTTATTTCCTACAAAAACCTTCAATTTTGCTAGCATTGAACCCTCCTTCATCTTATTCCTTTGAAGTCCCAGGGCTTAACCACATGCACTCCTCCTCTGAGGCTTCATGAAGCAATGCCGTGCCAGTCACACGCTCTGCTCTTTCACTGCAGACTGGGTTTTGTTGATACCTTTCTGGACTCTGCTGAAAGACAAGGTCCAGCCTTCTCAAGGAGCTTTGTGCAGGGATTCTGCAGCTCTCATCACCTACTGTGCTCCTTTTAATCACATAATTCAGCAGTGGAAGCTCCTCATAATCTCATGTTGCAGTGCAACGTCAGGGTGCGTCTCACAGCCTGTACATTGCCCTGCAGATCCTCCGCAGATGGGACTTTGTTGGTAGAAAGCAATTACAGTCCTGTAGCAGCACAAACAACTGGAATTACCACTCACAAACCAGGCATTACCCAGAAACTGGGCTGGAAACTAAATATATCCCTGCTTTTGTGATGCTTGATTGCACTTTAATCCAACAAAAGCAACTGGGCCATTTGGAAGGGAGTGGAGAGGAAAAGCCTCTTAAAAATGGTCTCCAAAAAACCTCAGAGACTTGTTCCTAAAAGGGCGAGATAAAATATGCTGACAGATCTCCATTTGTTGTTTTCAGTCTGCCCAGAGTATAGTTAAGTAGATGTTTTAGCTGGTTGGTCAGAAAAAACATCAGTGGCCTTACTGCATAATGTGTGTGGAAAGATAACCAAGGCATGCTGCTGTCCCACAAGGAGTACAGTGTGCTGCAGACCAGTCCGTCCTATTCTATTTCTTTCGGTCTGTTATTTGCAATATGGCAATTCCAGAAAGGAGAGCTACCAGCTCTGAATGGAGCCGGGTGCATCACAAGCCCAACACATTACTGTCTTCATCTTTGGTATTTCACCTCCTCTTGCTACACAGCTCCAGCAGCTCTTTCACTGATTAATCCTTTAGTTTGTGTCTACTGCATAAACTAGATGACCAGAATGGTCCCCATTTGCCTCAGATACTAGGACAATCGACTATGGATAATTGAGATAGCCCTGCCCTGCAACACAAGGCGGCATCTCACCATTCTTGCTTGGGGAATGAGCCACCTGGCATTTATCACGTGCTAAGACTACACAACCACCAACGCTCCTACTCACCCACGCCGTGGCAGCTTGGCCACCCAAAAAAATGAATCACTTTTCACCAGCCCATGGTCTGGGGCAGGGGAAGGAGCGGGGATGTGGAGCCATGGCGAGCCGGCAGCAGCGGCTGCAGGTGACGGATCTGCGCCGTGAGCACATTTCCTGACCGTGCTCTGCACCCTCAGGCTTTGCGAACGTCTAAGATCTTGTAAGATATGGGGCTGTGCAGTCTGAGGAATTTGCTACTTTCTGGCTAACACTTTGCTGGTGCTATTTGTGAAGCCCATTCATCAAATGCGCTGCCAAAGGTCCCTCGGTGGATGGTTAAAGGTTTTGCTGAGCCCCACTGTATTTATCAAATGGACCTGGCCAAAAAAGTAGCCACCGGTGCTGGAAGCAGAGGGAAGGGAGGGAGGCCAAATGCCAGGGAGAGGTAAGGCAGGGGTAGGCAGAGCTTTATCTCAGGGAGCACGGGAGGAGAGAGCAGGCAGCATTTTCTGGCAGGCAGAAAGGCAGCATGCCATGTTTCATAAAGCCGGCTCGGTTCAAAAGTTGTATATGAACTTGTATCTCATTTCTTTTATGCTGTGAGGGGAAAAGCAAGCAATTAAGATTCATGCGGCCCCAACCTCCTCGGCAGCGGTCACTACCAAGGGCTCTCCGTGCTGCAGCTGGGCTTTCCTTGCCCTGCGTCACTGGGCGTTTGCGTTCACCTCTCTGTCTCCCTGTACCTCATCCCCATCGCCCGCCCGTCCCTTCCTTTGCAATGCCGGCTGCTCCTCCCAGCCCAGCCAGGCACCTCACAGCAGAAAGGAGTAGAGACCCCCCTGTAGCCCCGCTGTGTCCCCCCTTGGATAGGGAGTCCTTCCTCCGGCCACAAGGTCCATCCATGAGCCCATGTTTGCCCACCGCTCCCCAGTTGCAGCTGGATATTTTCTCTCGGTAGAAGGGTAGGGGAAAGCTAATTTATAGCTGCGGTGAAGCAAGGTAGGAAATTCCAGTCCTCTGTAAGCTCAGCCGCAAAACATTTCCATCAATAAAAGCGTTTAATGACCTTCTCTGTAGCATCAAGGGGTTTTTTTTTAAGAATCTGAGCCAAAGTTCATTCCCTGTTTTCACTTACTGTCTTGACTAGAAGGAACTATTCTTAATTGGTGGTTAAGTAGATGAGGGGTCTTTGCCTTGGCCGTTGGCATGACCCGCTTGCTCTGTGTCACCTGGTCCGGCTGCGCTCAGTGTGCAGCCTGGACAGAGGCAGAAGCTGATTTGGGGTTTTCTTATTCTGTGGGCTTGAGGTGGTGAAATTAAAGCAGGTTATTTTTTTCAATGCTATATACAGTCTCTCAGGAACAGGCAGGGAAAAAAAAAGCAAAAAGGCAAAAACTTTAACTTCTGCACACCACTAGAATAAAGTGCATGTAAGTGTGAAAAGAGGCTTGCATGCACACTGAAGTATTTTTAGAGTGGCAACGAGAGACTGCTGTGCTGGCGAGAGCAGTGGCTTCAACATCTGCTGCAGGCACTGGCCTTAAGAGGACTAACGTACCTCTGCAGAGGGCTTATACTTGCACGGTGAATGCTCTCAAGGCCCCTATCCACAGCTCTTACTAGTAACAACAAATTAGTAATGACAATAATAAGACTTAACCGTATCATACTACTCTCACCTATAGCTTTATCCTGCTGGTTTCTAAACCGTGGTACATGTGCACCATGGTGATGGGGAGGTCAAAACAGGCTCAGGTGAGGGCATGAGCTAGTTTCAGGGAGCAGAGGCAATGCAGGCAATGCAGCTGCCCTAGGGCAGTACTTGAATGCAGGCTGAACTTCATGTGTGCCTTTTAGTAGGGTTTTTTTCGTGAAAATCAATTCCCTTTCTAAAATTTGGAAATACAGTGCTCAGCTTCCATCTGTGTTGCTGTCCTTTGGCTGCACTTCCATATCGAAAAGTGGATTTATTGAACTTCAGTGCTGTAAATTCAACCTGGGGTCTTCACACTTTTTTGCCCTTCATGTATGTTATCACATCATGAAGACTATGGACTAAGTTGGTCCATCAAGCATGCCTATGCAACGCCGCTGCTTTTAAGAACAGAAACACCTGCGCTGTTGATACACAGGCACAAACAGGACAGAAAAAAGAGCACAAATCCTTTCTACTCAGCTGATTAGAGCTAAGAGTGAACAGAAGCAAAAACAGAGAGGGCTCTTGTGTTCCCAGAACCCACAGCTGCGGCTGAATGCCCACAGGGGTGGATGTCTTAAGTAACAAAGTGACAATTTTACGATGTTGCTATAAGAGCACAGTAATCAATTCTAAATATTCCCCCAGCTATGAAGAGCAAAGGGACACGGTCACAGCTGGGTATCTGAGTGGGCTGCTCCTGGCTCAGCACGCATTCTTGGGTAGCACCTGAGAGCAATGAGCTCAGGCTGACACAAAATGGGAAAAAACCAACAAATCCTACCATAAAGTTGCCCGTCTTCAGAATAATTCAGGCTGATTTCAAAACTATTGAAAAAAATTATTTAAAGCTGGAGTCTTTCTCTCATAGAGCTGTCTCTGAGATTAAAAAGGTTAAATAACGTTTAAGTTTGTACAGCCAGATCCTTCAAGATATTTCCTTTTGGCTTCCAGGAAAACATTCGAGGCTATTTTTGTAGTTTTACTCTAAATGGCAGGTACTGACCCCTCCTAGAGACAGGCCACTTGGCTCACAGACCTCTGGTGTGATCTATGATCACAGTTTTATACTCTCATGTGCTTAAATTAAGCTTTAGGAATAATATAGGAACACATATCCATTGCTTGCTCTGATTTCTCTCCACATAACTCCATGAGAAAATATTTACTATAGCCATACAGTGTTAAATCTCTACTTGAGCTATTAAAATGTCATTTTATGGATGATATGAGTGCATGGCTTCAAGGCAAGAGGCACCATTACAGGTCTAACCACTGGTAGAAAATAAATGGGCCAAGGAACAGACCACTCCAACAGACCTGTCCGTCTCTTTGCAGACAGATCAGTATCAACATGCAGCAGAACCGTTGTGCAAGGTGTAACACCTTCCAATGGCAGAGAGCTCAACTGGCTTGGAGAACTTCATCTTTTTAAACTAGTGACATGTTGCTGCCTTTCAAGTATGATTTTCTTCAGGCCTTGCTGAGCTTCTGAAGTAATCTCAACAGGAATTTCTTGGCTTGCAGAGCTGCCCAAATTCTGCTTATGCCTATGGTGTTGCAGTCTCCAGTTTATTTGCTGCTTGGACTATGGGTCTCTCATAGTCATGTGTTGGTGCTGAGATAGCAATTAAGAAGAACACAGAAAAAAGTAACTAGGAGCTTATGAGATATCACTGGAACAACATGGACTTATTTTTAATGGTAATTCCCCTGCTAGAGTAATTTTCCACTGACCAAAAGACTTGAGTACGAACTTGAACCTCCTTGAACACTGTGTTGATACAATTGTTTTCTAGCCCATATCATATCCCTTATCTATGCATTGCGTGTGTGCTGTTTTTATCATTAATAGTTAGGATATTAAGAACTGTTGATTGCCAGATTGATAGAAATTTTGCCTGAACCTTAGCATCGTTAAGTATTTTGGGAGTTCTCTCTCTTATTAGGAACACTGATAGTTTGAGGGTTTATGGGAAATAAATCAATTTAAACAATTTAAAAATGAAATTTGAAACCTCAATTGAGCAATTTGAATTTTGAAAGAAAGTTGTAAGGGATTTTGCATTTCCTGCCAATACTAAGTACTCCAAAGGAGAATCAGAAAGAGGTGATAACTGATAATACTAGGATTTTCAGTAGGGCTCTGACTGTTGCATTATGCTTTAATACCTCCAATATACCCCATTATATTTGACATTTAAATTCCTAAACATAGCTGTTTGGTTTACATGTCTGTCATGACTATTTTGTCCTCCTTCTTGAATTAAAAAAAAAAAAAAATTTGTTTTACAGTTTTTTTCACATCTAAAGAACATGAAGGTGTTCTAGAGGTGGGCATACCCCGGATGCAGACTGCACTGAACTGTGTTGAATAACAAAATCAGCTGCAATCAGTGCCTAAGATGCCTCCATTCATCTAAGCGGCAGAGACAGAGAAGCACACCTAGGGGTCTGGGGAGGCAGCTGGAGGGCTGTGTCTGCTTCACTGCTGTAACTCATCCATGGGCGCTCCACTGCAGTCATCGGTCGCTGCCATGCCTGACCAAAGCAGTTGCAAGCACTAACTTCTTTTTGCCATCCTTTTTCCTTCTTAAAGATATAACAGAAAACATGGGTTGAAGATTTTGCTGCATCCTTAATGTTCTCCGACAAAAGAAAGATCTGAGCTTTTTAATTTGGAGAAAATGGAAGTATCTAACGATTGCTGGGAAGAGAATACTCAGAAGTGATTTTTAAAAATTCTTGAAAGATTAAAGAACAATAAATACCTAGGCAAAGATCTAGTAGAAGCAGAACTGGTATGCGCAGAAAGTGTAAAAATAAAATTATTATAATCAAATTCTGGAAGATAAAATTAGTTATTCCGGCAAAAAGGAGCTATTTTTATTACCAGACTCTACCACATATTTGTAGAGTTAGAAAGGCCATAGATACCAGACACAGAACAACGTGCATTTGGCTTAAAGGAATCTTGTCTAGACAGTATCACCACCCTGAATCAAGCCGCAGAAGTCATGAATGAGAACTACAATAGACAGGAACTTTGTAAGTATCCAGAAAAACATTCAATAAGATGCATCGGAACAGGTTGCCCAAAGATGTGAAATCTCTGTCCTTGGCTTTCAAGCAATGACTAGCCAATGCTACAGCTGACTTGTTCTGGTATTGGCGATAGTCCCGCTCCAGTGTTGATGTAATGCTGGCTCTGTGCATGAAGTCCGACTAAATGAATTTAAGGAGTACCCTCTAGCCAGTATTACCAGGATTCTGTGATTCCACAATAGAAATGAGACTCATTGTGGCAAACAATATGAACTTAATCCTCCCTCAACTCCAATAATACAATCTGGATTATTAAAAAATCCATTTTAAATTTACAGAGGTGTACTAAAAGATTAATTTAATTTTAGGCACAGGTTTGTACCTTGTCTCCATCTTATTTAAGGTTGTATTGATTTTATTACATAAAAATTCATTGAAACAGGTGTGAAGTAGACAGATGCCAAGCCTGATTTCTTTGTGGGAGATACGTGTATTATTAATAAATTAGTTGGAGATATGCATCAGAAGACAGATGGTATTGAAAATTCTGGCAAGCAAACAGAACTTGTTAATAAATATATGACAAGTTATGAAGAATGACGTACCTACTCAGATATGCATTTATTTGGAAGGTATTCTTTAAAATCATAATTAAATTCACTTTAGATGAGTATCATAGCTTCATGAATGTTAAGGTATTCAGAATACACAAAGCAATGAGAAATGGTATGAACGGTCACTAATTAACAGGAACACCAAAACAGAGAAGAAAAGTTTTAGTCTGTTTACATTAGAGTCTGGGGGAAAAACCCCAAATCTTTCCATGGCAGGATGGATAAGTTGGATCCTGTGTAGAATAATAAAGGTAAAATGGACTGCCAGCCTGAGGAACAAAGTGCTGCTTTTGTTACTGTGGGTAGCTGGACTGCTGCAAGTAACCCAATGTGTAGATAATGCATCAGAAGCAGCCAAAGCATTTTTAGGATGCTGATAAAAGGCTATTCAGCCAAGTTTATTCCTTTGTTCTCCTGGAACAAGAGACTGAAAGCAAATTTCAAGACACACTAAAGTCCCATCTTTATATCTGAATATCAGAGATCTGAATGAAAGAGCCCAGGACAAGGCTGACTTACGCTATGTGACCTCTTGAGCATCTGACCAGTGTAGGAAGAATAGTGCTGATGTAAATGAAAAGGGAACTCGGTCCTTTTCTGTGTGCACCTTTCATTGCTGCCTTTAAAAGCTGGACTAGTAATAGCCCATGACTGCATGAAGGTATAAAATTGAAAAATATTTATGTGCCTGAACTTCCAGGTGTTAGGTGCAACTTTCCCAGCCCTGAAATGATTCTCAGAATGCCTGTATAGGGCAAGATGCCTATTTTTGAAGAGAGAAAACTGTGGCATAGGGACATGGAGTGCTTCTCCATAGTTGATACAGACAGACCCAAGCGCTCTCCGCAGGTCTGAGCCATGCCAAGATGAGCAGCTCTGAAGCAGAGATCGTGTAAAGGTAATGGTACCACACTAGTGTGGTACTAGTCTAGAAGACAGTGGCCTATTCACTAAGTGTGGCATCAGCCTCAGACATCTGTACCACTTGTAGACTACGGCCAGTTTGAAATGCAGGGAGAGATGCTCGTTTCTGCTTGTCCCCATCTAGGTAGGGGTGCGACATGCCGAAGGCTATGCAAGAAACACTAAACTATCTCTCTTCACTCTCATGTCTGCTAACCTGAAGGATTTACCAAAGACCGTAAGCCGTTGGGTGGATGGCGTATAGGTAACTCACCAGTTTAAGTCTGTTTGCCAAGTAAGGACATGTGAAACTCTGTCCTAGACACCTCTCCAAAGGGATTCACTTGTCTGTTTCTTTCGCAGTACTGCAGGTCTACTGACACCCTGAGAGTATCACATAGTGTCTTCACTGTCAGTTATTCTGCTGAGGATCAAACTCATTGAAGTAGTTAAAATGATGACTCCCATGTGCTCGTTTACTCACATGCACAGTAGCTATGAAATCAGACCCTGGAAATGAAGAATTTTTGCCCGTGGAATTGATTTGCATGTTATAATAAAGGCATTTCTGATGTATTTCAGTAGAGACGGGGGTTGAATACATGTGCCTGTTATCAGGGCTTTGCTTTATGTTAAGAAAGCCCTGCATTGTGCACTGCGTAATGAATTCCAGAAAACACAGCTTCTTATTGTTGTCAGTTATTGGAGGCTCATTCTCCTAATGAGATATGTAAATATCTTTCATTAACATTAATGGCAAGTGTGTGCTTGGCCCCTGAGGAGAACAGTGCTTTCTGTCTAGCTATGGCCATTACGATGAAAATGCTATTACAGTTATTACAAAAATTTGCCTTTATGGTGTCGGTTGTCTGGACAGCTTTTGGTATTTATCCCTGTATCTCTTTGACCTGTTTATTTCCTTGCTTCGGACTGCTACAGTAAATGTTTAAACACCTTTTTATACCCACAGCATCAGAATGCAAAGAAAGGGCCTGGGTGCTAAACTCTGTTAAAGACAGGCAAAATGTATAAGCCTGGGCTTAATGCCTAAGCGTATGCTTTACTTTAAGCCACCCGAATGAAATCTGTGGGACTTCTCAAACCATTAAGCAGTTCACTAATTGTTTTACCTGACTTTATGCGCAGGCTGTTTTTACTGACTGACTGGGGACCAGAGAGGTGGATACTGCATAGTATTGAATGCCAAGTACAGTAAGCCACTGGACAGGTTGGTAAGGGCTTCTTAAAGAAACTCATTGAAAACTCTTATAGAAAACATCCACAGAGATTTCCCTTGAAAAATAGATACTTCAAAAGCGGATACAGTTGCTGGTCCCATATATATGGTGCAGTACAAATGCCTGAGGATACTCCCCATCACTGCAGCCAGCTGGCGGAGAACAGCGACGTCCCTACTGCTCTGCCCTAAACCTCCAGAACAGGGGCACCAAATGCAAACTGCCTGCTGGCAATGGGGACAGTCTGTGCTAACCCCTGCAAGTCCCACAAACTATCTAAGAGAGTCCCCGCAGAGCAGAGCCAAACCTGTGCCAGGGCCTGCGCTCCAGAATGAGCACGACAGACCATTGATTTGAATGCTGGCGCACACTCCCTGGTCCTGGTTCAATCACGGTGATGGGCATAGCCCAGGTGTTGGGCAGGTACCGTAATTTTCCCTTCACTAGCTGTGAACTCAATTTCTGGGGGTTCACTCCATTCTCAGCACAAAATAAGATGGTGCTTGCATGGGCTGCCCTAAGCTTTCCCCTCCAGACCAGCAATGGCCTGACCACGCAGAGGTCTCATCGGGATGGTCTATTTTGGGGGATGATTACTGAAGAGGCTGAGGATTGGTTCTGGGAGTATTTCACAGGACAAACTCTTTTCTCCCAATTTCGTACGAAGTTGTTCTATTCATGCAACAAACTGAATTTGACAGTTTGTGTCAGAAAAAAAATCAGTGTTTCATGGAAAATGAGCCCTGTAATTACCCACTGTCCCGCAAATGTGTATAAGGGCCTGAAGTTACATGTGTGTTTACATACACATGTCTACACATATATAATATGTGCATGTTTAAAATACATAATACATAACATAAAGTAGATAATATATCAAACCCTTCTCTCACCTAACTGACCTTTAGGAAGACTAGGGGAGAAAATTTCCAGGACACTCACATAGCATGTGAAATCTATGCCCCACTGAAAGTCACCGAGTCAGATTTTCCAAACTATTTCAGTGACTAAAGATGCTGACACAACAGACACCTACTGTCATTCCGCAAAAGTATCTAGGCAAAGTGTATGTTGAATTCATCTCAACTCCACCAAGAGTCAAAAAGCACCAAAGAAAACTAGTTGTGAAGATTTCTCTAAATACCTACAGCAGAATCACTTAGATGCTTTTGAAAATTTAACCCAGAATAATTAAGTGGCATAGTTATAATGGAATTTAAAATCTTAAAATAATGGCATTTGGAAGATAGTTTGGAGAGCAGACAAAGAGAGTCTCAACCCAAATATAGACACAGTATGCAGCAATAAATATTATCCTATTTAAATATGGAGGTAAGATAAACAAGGACTATAAAATAAAAGCAAGAAAAACATTTTGGCGGGCATATTTGAGAGAAATAACTTGCAAGCAAAATTGGCAACCCTTAAAGCTGGTGTCCAACCTCAGGTAGGTTATGATAAAATACAAGGGCACATCATACTTCGCTTTTCTTGTTGGGTTCAGTTTTAACCTAATTTCCTGCAACTGAGCCAGATCAGATGGTCTGAAGTTGCCAGTGCTGGATAGCAAGGCAGCATGATCCCCAGTTCTGCTCTGCATACAGTAACAGTGCCTAAATATAATAGATTAACAGTATGTTCAGTGACTGTTGGAAAACAAGCAATATTATTTACAACTGTAATGAGGCTCAGCAAACATCCAGCTAAATAGAAGAAGGAAATCATTCTCACTTCACTAGAACACTTAGCACAATGGGGTGCACATATTGACTTCTAATTTTTTTCATACTTAGCAAATCAGGGAAATGCAAGCTTGGAGAAACAATGCCTAGTCTGAGCATGAATCTCATCATCACATCCCTTCTGAAGCTAACTCCGAAGACTAGACATTTTACACATGGCAGCTGAATTTATTTTAAAATGCAAGACTGGTCTCCTACCAGACATCAGTCTGCTGCCCTGAAGAAAAGAATGAGTGACTGAAGATCTGTGGACTTTTTTTCACAGATGTAATTGAGGTACACTTGAGATCTTCACAATACGCCTCTCCAGGCCACCCCTGTACTCATGTGAACTGCCAGGCATACGCTCACACAGCTGTTACACACACCCGTTATCACAGCCCATGCTAAATTCCTACAACAAAACTGCATCCTTTCTGTAAAATAGCAGGGTGGTCTTATTCCTCCATGCACACCAAATGTCCACTGACCAGAGCTCTAAATGACCTATTTGACCATTCTGCAATTTTCAGTGAATGGTGCTGTAGTAAGGACCAGAAAAGTTAATAAAATTTAACAAAGATCATCTTTCCCTCCATTAGCGTCCTTCCCTTCCTTTAACAAATTTCATCCTTGCCTCCATTACTCTATTATGAGAGAGAAAATGGCTGACGTACCCCATGGCGATGTTCATAGTAAGCCAACTTGGATTTGGTTAAGACGAAGAAGCGCACTTTAAAGTTGGAGGGTGAAGTCCTTCTCTTCTGCTGGGATTTTTTGATCAGCAGTTCCTCCAGGAGCACACAGTTATTCATGGCTGAGCCAAAAATGGTCCTCTCCCAGGACATGGGATGCCTGCCCTAAGCACTGAGTGCCTGTCCAAGAAAGAGACACAAGAAGGAAGACAGTTAATTTAAAAAAAAAAAAAAAAAAAGTTTGTTCAAAAGGCAGCGTAGGTGCTTTGAGCTTTATCTTCCCATCTACAGCAAAGCTTCCTTTCTGTCAAACCATAACCACATCCTCTCTGAAGTCATAAAATGAACAGCACATGTTGAAATATACGCTAAGGTAAATGTTGTGGAAAAAATAACACTTGAGGGGACATTCAGTAGATGTGAGTCAATGATTAAGGATTAATTAAAAAGAGGTGTGGCATGATTAAGCATCTGTCTCCTACTCGCCCATTTAGTAAATACAGTTATAAATGCACACACCGAACATGGATGTATAGGATGAGTGTCTCTCCTGTCCTTTTAGAAATAGGTCATGCATCCATATTTCTTTTTCAAAGGAGTGGTGCTTTCCCATTTAGAGTATGTAACAGTTGATTGTGTGTCTCAGAGATTTCATAGAACTTATTTTGAGGAATTTTCCCACATAAATGAAAGTTCCTACTATGTAAGCAAAGTAAATTATATCCAGGATATGCTTGTATAAGGAATGATAAATGTTTACAGTCGTTAGATATTTAAACTGAAAACAAATGGTTACAATAACTGATAACTAATTAATTATCATTGGTTACTATTTACTGATTACTGACTGCTTCAGGTGCAGTCTAATGAGTCTGTGGCTGGATGTTCCAGGAGGCGCAGGCACAACATGCCCTCTGCGGATGCAATCAAGACCAGTGTAATCAGCAGTGAAGCGAGCACAAACATCAAACCAAGCACAACTGGTTTCCTCGGGACTTCAGGGAAGACTGCACCAGGCTAAATATAGAAATTAAAAAAAAAATTAGTACGTACCTAATGCACTCAGTACAACAGCACTGTTATATTTTAAACAAATGCAATTTGTTTTTCTCTGCTTTTCCATTTTTAATATTTTGTTTATTTTTTATTAGTGATGTATAAGTGTATTGCTGATGCTATTGAGGATTGGAGCGATGGAGTCTGGTAGAATGTGGGGAAACTGCAAGATAAGTATTTTCATTAATTAGGTATTTCCGAAAATTATTTCAATCTAAATAATTTACCAGTGCTGACTTTGGGCTTTAGTTCAACGTAGCATTAGGGTATAAGGAGACAGGTCCCTATTGCTGATATATTTTTAGGGTTGTTTTCAAGCTCCAGTGAAGATGCTTCATTATTTTAAATTCAGTTCATGAGAAAAAAAAAAAGCTGAACAAATATCAAAATTGCAAACTCTGTTTAAATGAAGACTTGGATTTTATAGGGCAGTTTGTAGACAGACTTGTGAACCGTATTTCTCAACAGAATGTATTGGTTATCCCTCCCCAAAGAAGAGGTGGCATATCCTTTCCCTGCTCTTTTTTGTTATATTGTTTAGGCAGCATGTTCCAGGGATCATGAAATGTTCCTTACCAATTTTGTTCAATGCTAATTGAGAACCTGCTTTTGCCATAAAAATGCAATTTAAAGATAGCACTTGACATACAGATCTAGAAGAGAATTTGCTAAAGGCAATCCAGTATCATGGAACAGAAACAAGGACAAACAGAAGCTGTTGTGCAGTTGATCCCTATGTATATCTCTCTATATGTGGTGGTCTTGGTGAAGACGAGAGGCAGCACAGAGTGCGCAAGTCTAGCGCAGCTGTGTTTCATTTCTTGGCAGAGTGACTGAGTTCCAAGGAACTCCTGTGGTTGAACGAGAAAGATAACACAAGCCTGTGATCTCCTGAAAAATACTTACTGCTACCAAGGGGGATTTCATATCTATTTGTAGACTAGAATCAATACTTGGGCCAAATTTCCCAATTCTTCTACAAAGCAGTTTGTCTCATACAATGCACATATATAAAGTTTCAGTCTGCTGTGACTTTTCTAAAATCACACTCTGTGTAAACAGCAGCTATTCGGATATTTCCAGACCTTGCTTAAGTGCTTGCACCTCTAAAATATAGGACCACTTTTGTGTGCACGTAACTTTCCTCATGCTTGAGAATTTGCTGGTTTAAACTATGCTCTGAGACCCTTTCTTGTAACTAATGAACCAGAACATAGGCAGTAGAGTGCCCCAACAAATTGTATGGACTTCACTCTGCTAGCACAGGGAATTCCCCCCAAAAAGCTGTTGATCTTAATAGCATTTTGCTTGATTTGTGTCAAACAAATCACAGTTTGTAATGTCATTGCATTTTTTGCTATGAACACTTATTTAGGACTATGTTATTCTTTCTAGTCTCTTCTTTGCACTAATTGTCGTGTGTTAAGGACTTTCTGAAAAGTCTTTGTAGCTTGGGCCAAGGGGGGTTGCAGTCTGTTGGCAGAGATGCACATGTTGTCTTCTCAGAAAATTAAATATAAATAGAAATGGAAGGGTGTGACATTACATGTCTGCGAAAAAAGCAAGGCATACAGGACAGCAAAGAGATGAGACACCAACACGTAGACCTCTGAGGGCAGCAATGCTGCTGGAGATGGGAGGATGTGGGGGGAAAAGAGATTCAGCAAGGGTGGCAAGTAGTGGGGGGAGAGCTAAGAAATTCTTTGAATGTAGTGACTGGCAGCCTGGTTTCTTCATGAGATAAGAGATGAGTTCGCGGAGAGACATGAAGAGGGGAGCAGTTTGATCAAATGTTCAGATAGGGGGCTTGGCAACTGCACTTCATTTGGCGTAAACGCGGCGTGATGCGATGCGTTGTAGGAGGTCTGACGGGAAGATGCTCTGAGGGTCAAGGCGAGAGGGAAACGTGGGAGAGCTGGACAGGCGGAGCTGCTGTGAAAGAGAAGGTACCGATCTGATACAATACGATACGCACGTAGAAGGAAAGACGCACATAGGTCTAAGAACATAATCACAGATTTTTGGCCTGGAGTAATAAAGAATCTGATAGTTACATCAGAACTAGCAGGATTTAACAGGCGAGATCAGCCATTCTGAGTTTTCCATGGCGAGTTCAAGCTGACGATGGGCCAGACATTAGACAGGGAAAAAATAAGAATGACTGTAAGGAAGGAAACACATCAACAGAGCCAGATTCAGGTGTTACTGACATAGACACAGGAGCTGATTTCAGTGACAGCTGCTAACTATTCCCGTTTTACGGTATCTTTATCAACTGATAACTCTTCACTGCTGAACTGGGGAGGAAGGTAGGGACTGACATATTTTTGTATCCACTCTTGCCACAGATCTACCTGTTCATGTTCCTTTTTCTCTTTAATCCCAAACTCCATGTGTAGCAAACACGCAAATATTTGAGTGTAGCAAGCCAAAACCAGAATATGAATGCTCTCTAACTCTAACGAGTATATAACCAGGTTGACATGTATATACAAAAACATATGGTCTAAGAATTGTATTTATATTTAATTATTCATTTATGAGACAGTAACCTGTTTATGTGTATTTGAATTTTATTTAATTTCAAAGATCATGATTTCTTGTCCATTTTTTAATTAAAATTCTTTGCTGCTTTTAAGACATAAACTACAGACATAAATCATATGTCATCATCCACCTGGGTGACTAATAGGTTATAATCCTTTTAAATAAAGCCTCAGTCATTTAAGGGCTTCAGGACCCTTCTACAGTAGAGCATGAGATATATATATATATATATAAATACAGTTAGGTAGAAATACACCAATTGTCCAGGGCCAAGTTGGCTGCAGAGCTGGAAGATGTGAGGACAAGTCTGTAGAGCTCTACACACAAACTACATAGTCTTCCTGAAAGGGCTCCTTGGGTGAGCTGGAATATCCCGCTAACACAGGTATCTCATTTCTGGAACCTGCCCTTGTATGATGGTACAGTGATACATTGAACACTCCTTTTGTTCAAGGCTTTTGGGACCGCTATATATTGCATCGTACAGAAATTCTGTATCCTTAATAGAAAGGAATTAAATATAACTGTCTTAAGTATCTTAAAACTACTGTAAGTCTATCCTTTAAGATGAGGAGACAAAGCCTGATGAATTTTTCAGGTATCCTACATCTTCTCTGCTGAGGTGCCTTTATAAAACCTGCTACCATGTATCTCCTTTGACACTTTTCCATCCGTATGCAGGGAACTCTGAAATATTTTAAATGTTTCAGATTTAAGTTTGAGCTGCTGTGTGCACTAAATTCTCCTATGTGCTGGGCAAGTTGAGGTTACAGACAGACTTATCAACTCTGGCCTTAGTGGGCTCCTTCTATTTTTTCTTTCAATCACTTTTGTTCTTCCCTTGCTACCTCCTGCAAACTGATCTATTTCTGCTCTGAAAAATGTTATTTCAGGGATTGGATTTTTTCTTAGGGGATTTACCCAGATTATGCAGTTCACACTTTTATTACTGCAGACTGTGGAAATCTCCCCACCCGCACATCCTGCTCTGATACCAATGCTTATGTCCTGAAGGCGGCAGAGAAATTTATAAAGTTAAATATAGATAGGTTTAGTTTTTTGTAAAAAAAAAAAAACAGACCGGAAGGATGCCACTATATCTTCACTCTTCACATAAAACGACCTGTATACTTCTATCGTGTAATATTTGGGCCAGGTTTACTGCCTGGGTGCCAGCTCTTCCTTTTCACCAGCTGCTCAATATGATGATTATCATTCAAGTTCCAAGCTTCCAGAATTCAACCCATTTTGCTACTTCACATTTTTAGAGTGTGAGAAACTCTATTCAGGTTACTCAGCTGTCTTGCTTCTTTGGCAGTTCGTTATCACCCCAATAAACATGTCTCCAGTAGACCCAAAGAATAAGACAAAAAGCTGCAGAAAAAGGGAAGAATTAGCCTGGTCTTTACGAGCCAGATGCATCCAGCTTTCCTCTAGGTCTTACAACTGCACCTTTGAATCTGCTCACACTGCTCCCAGTGACCAAGGGAGTTGCTCTTGTAGAACCAGAGCAAGATTCTCCTGTGAACTGTTCGGGAGCCCTGGGAAAGTAGATGCCTTGTTCTGAGCATCTGCTAGGAGGATGTAGTGAATTATCCACGATTTGAATGCCTGAAGCGAATCAGTCCCAGGCTTACTGATGTTGGCAGTAACATAGAGAACATGTTTTATATGGGTGAACTTGCACAGGGTTAGGACAGGGTCTTCTGTGACAAAGGTAGAAATAATACTTTGCTCAGCTGTTCTCTAGGGCAAAAATGCAGAAAGGAAAACCTAGTCTCATCAGGTCATATCCAAACTGGGAATTTGTTCCAGCTCCTTTTATTAGTGCCTGCCTATCGTGGTTCCTGTCTGTTACTATTTCCTTCTGAAGACAAAGGCATGACTTACACTGCTGGCAAAACTGCAGTGCTGCAAATCCTGCAGTTTATTCTGGCAATATGACATGTTTGTAGCTACCCAGGTTGCTGATGGCTGGGTAGGGATTACTTTTTCATGCCACGCAGATGCATTTTTTGACACATGTTCATTTACGAGTTAGAATAGGCAGTCACCACAGGCGTGTGACCAAGTAAAGACCCACCATTAATATCTGGCTTAAAAATCAGGTAAGGGGGTTGCTTCCAGAAACAACATTAAGACTATGAGCATAGGAAAGAGTGCTGGCTGATTCTATCAAAATGTGCCTGGATTTTGAGCCATGTCACTTTATTAATCAGTAGTGAGATACTTGTTTCATTGCTAAATAACCATGCAGGCTCTGTGCTGAGATTTGAATCTGTTTGAATCTGGTAATAGGTGGAATAGCAAGAAACAGCTCAACTGTCATGTGCATTGAAGATTGGTGTGCCCCAGTTTTTACATGACAGGAACATTAAACTACTTCCCTGCATTAGCAGACACACCAATAGGCTGCAGCTGATATTTTAGTCTGGGAAGTTGGAGAGAACAGGCAGCACAGTACTGCACTGCAAATTCATTAATTCCCAAAGCCACAGCAGGAGACAGGGAGATGGGAATTAACTGCAGCAGATGGAGACATAAAGCTTGCTTAAGTCCCCTTCACCCCCAACAGTCTCCTTTTCTTTTCCCCTCCTCCCTGGTATATCCTGCAACAAAGCCTATAACAATCACCAAAAAAGGAAATTCCTGAGCTCATTGCTTAACTAGGCTGTAAGATGTAACACTCAACCTAAACCCAACAAGAGACTGGAACTGAGTTTCATTTTGGGGTTATTTTTCAGACAATGTGGAAAAAACCCACCACACTTTTATTTCTACTTAGAGTGCAATAGCAATCAAAAATGGAAGAAATATATTCTAGCACAGAAGAGAGCAGCGCTGTTCTAAGACCATGCATGAGGTTTGTATTTACTGTGCTTGTACAATGCTTGGATTCAAAGTCTGCTAAAATAACTTAGCATACTGCAATGGCACACACTGTACACACTGCTGCTGAATTAACAGAACTGGAATGCCTGATAATGAAACATGCCAATTTGCCTAAAATTAGTTATGAAGAAAAACAACATAAACTTAAATAAAGCAATACATTAAGATGCCGTGTCTTTGATGTGGAGAATATCATTGTACCGATTCACCATCTGCTGAAGGGGTGTCCAGGTTCATTCCCACAATTTGGAGATGCTGTAGGAATTGTGCTGTATTATCAGCGGTAGGCTTGTATTGGATAGCATTCTTATTTCAGAAAAGAGCTGAAATGCAGCCGAAAGCAAATTGTAAAGTGCTATGCACGACACTCAGCATCATTCTTAATTTCTCATTTGGAACCACTGTAAAGAGAAATGTTAGCAACTCCCCATAGGCTGGAAAGGGTCATCCATGGGTCTTCTGAGAATCAGCCATGCTACCAAGAAAGACTGAAACCCTTTTTTCTTCTTTCACTAGTTGACGTTATATCCCCTCTGTCTCGGCCACTACATACAGACTGGAAAAATGACTCAAGAACATCACAGAGATCAGGTAAAAAAACAAGTGCTTGGTCCCCCACTGTCTTCTACTTTTTGAAGTCACAGCATTTTACATCCTTGCTGAACAGTTCACTGAGTCCGAGGCACTAGAGAATCAAGCTCAGCTCCTGTTGAAAGAATGTGAAATCAAAGTCTGGAAAGTCCAATAAAACCAAAGGTGTGTTAGTACCTCCTACTACATGGGTTTTCTCGTGCCTCTCTGGAAGTGGTGCTTTTTATTCCTTGCCTATCTTTCAGGTTATGATGTAATAAGATGATTTCAGACAAGCTAAGAGCTTGCTGCCACAGAAACAAGGAGAACCATTCCCCTCACTATTTCCCTGACCTCCTCCCTTCCTTCTGCTTATGTGCCCTCCTCTCTTAAAAGCTCATCCTGATGCTCACAGGATACACAGTACAGTGAGTTGATTTAACTCACTAGAAGAGCTGGAAACTTAATCCAGAAAAATTACCATAATGTTTTCTGTGGGGTTTGTAGTTGCATCAGTTTGCTTTGCAATCCAATGCCTGACGGTGATGATACAAAGTAGTGAGAAGAACGGACTCCACAGCCAGAAGCTGGGGGCTGGAGGAGCAGTGAAGGAAGAAAAGAGAGTGGAACCAGGAGGAAATAGTAGGGGAGGAGGGTGAAGGAATGAGACCTCCCTTTCCAAAGCAGAAATGTGGCACGGAACTGCATACATGCAGTATGGAACTGCATCCTTGCCTGTGTTTGAAAACCATGCTCTCAGTTCCATATTTATGTGCCTTGCTAAGATCTGCATCTCCATTCTGGAGTACTTTCGCTTCTTCAAAATGATTATTTGTATGCATTGAAGTAGTACTTAGAAACAAGCACCATGTTAAAAAAAAAAAAGAAAAAAAGAAAAGCTAAGCCATCTTGGATCCCCCCTGGCTGATAGTACACGATTTTCTGCTCTGAACTGTTTAGATTCTCAACTGACAAGATCACCAGCTGATGAAAGAAGCAATGTATTTTGATTTTATGAATGAAGATTAAAGGTCTCTTAAATCTTCCTGCTGATCCCAAAGGACATTGTGGCTTAATATGGAGAGTTTGAATGACTGGTTCATGTCAAAGAGCAAGCCTGTGGCTCAGGAGACTACCAGAGTCCCAGTTCAATGCCTGCACCCAAAGCACTCCTTCACTCTGTAGAGATCGTAAGTTCCATAGCCGTGGTAGGAAAGTAGTGACTGGTAGCAACTTTTTAAACTTCTTAATTCTTTAACTTGTTTGGTTTTTTATGTCTTGATTGTCAAAATAATTAAAGCATACAATATTTATATTAGAATCAAGTTACCTTTTGTGCCTTCCAGTTTTCTTAAAGGTGGCTCTTACTAAGATTGTGTACTAGGAGAGACCCTACATTTCAAAGGGTTTGTTGGCCCAGGTCCAGTGCTGAAATGCTGAAAACGGAACACAACATGGGCAAACCACCTTATCCTGTTACATTTTTTCTGCACTGTGCTGCCCACCGTGGCTGCTCATTAGGGTATTTCTGCACAAAGAGTAAGAGCTTTCTATACCCAGGCTCGTGGGTCTGAGCAAGCTATTCACACTTGTGACATTTTGGTCCGTATGGATACGTTCCTGAAAAGAACACTAGATTAATTCACATCTTGGGGCAACACAAAATCCTTTCTGTAAGGACCTTTGTCTCACTTTTTACGTAGAAGTAATGGCATCAAGGGCAGAAAATGTGAAGATACTGCTTCATATATCTGATGGCATCAGATCTGTCAGTCTAGAGACCAGTGACAAATACAGATTATGCCCAGATCAACTCAGTGTCAGTTTTCCCTAAATCAAAGTTGTGAGTCATTACCAAATGGCAAGAAATGTTTGAAAACATAATGTAGGCCATATCCATACATACATATACATGGATAAATTCTAAAATATAATCGTACTGATGACATCAATCTGTATGAATACAGAGAAAAGGACAAACCTTTAACTCAGACTAAGTAATGAAGAGAGAATGAGACTAAGAAACAATGTAATAATTAGCAACATCATGTGGGATGTGTAAATACTGTACTGCACTGTCAGAGAACAACAGCATCAAACTTCATAATGGGAGAGACTTCTTCAGCAAGTTCACTGAAGTTCCTTCCTGTGTGACAGACATTCGCTACATAATCTGAGAACAAATGACTTGAAGGGGGGTTGTTTCCTCACTTTCCTTAAAAATGAAAATAGATCAGCCTATTCTGCCGTTAGGGTTGCGCTTATTGTCAGTTGTAGAGTGTTGTTTGGTTGGGAGTATTTAAATATGTATTCAGATGTTCAGTAAAACGCGAGCAGTAAATTTTTTTCAGGTTTTCTAGTCAATTAAACCTAACTATTCTGGTGTTCCTTTCCATTGTTTTAGAAATAATTAAGAGGATTCAAAGTGGCTATCACTCAATCAAAACTTTTTTTTTGGTGAAATGATCAATCTTGAAAAGTGAATCTGTAAGTGATACCAAGTGTGCACGCAACGGGTCCCGTCAGGCAAAGGCCACTGCTGCCATCTGCTGAGGAAGAGAGAAAACGGGACGTCAACGGCCAAGTGTGAAGAATCCTTTCCCGTTGGCCATTTCAGGGAGAAATTCCTGGAGAGGTGATGCCAGCAAGCCCAGCTCCCCTCGATCCACAAGGTGAAAAACTCAAACCCACCATTTCTTCTTCAACTCCTCATAAAACAAAACTGAAAAGAAAAACAACGCAGCCCGGCTGTTTGTTACAGTCTTTATGTGGTCAGGTCTAGTGTATTCAGCTGAAGGAACGACGCAAACGCGTTCCAGGGTAACGTCTTCATTTCACGGCCGGGGTAATGCCCGCATTTCTGATGCGTGGAACCACGAATACCACAGGATCACCAGAGGATCACCAGAGGATCACCACAGCCCGCATCTCTGCGTCATTCGGCGGTTAACGCCTAGGAATCGTGCCGGCCGACCCCGATCCGAGGATGTTCCTTCGAAGCAGTCCCTGCTGCCCAGCAGCAGGGACGCTCCGACCCAAACGCCTGTCTCCAAGCCCGGGGCCGAACTCTCCGGCCCCAGCCCTGCCAACGCCAGGCCGCTCGCTCCCTCCCCCCCGCCAGGCCTCTGGCCTCGCCGCCTCAGGAGCGGCTTCTGGTGAGGGGCCCCCGGCACCCCCGGGGAGACCCACAACAGCGGTGGGGATGCAGCCCCCCCGTTCCGCCTGGGCTGCCTGCTGCCACGTCCGGGGACAGGGCAGCCCCTGGCCGGGCGGCAGCACCTTGCGGCCGCCGCCATTACGCGCCCTCCGCCCTCCTCCCTCCGCCCCGGCCCGGCCCGCCCCGCGGTGCTCGGCACCGCCTCCCCAGGGAACCCTCTGCGGTGAGTGGAGCCAGCTTCTGACCGGTGTTCGGAAGGACCAATCAGAGCGTGCCGCCGCGCCGACGGCGAGCCAATAGAGAGGAAGGGAAGCCGGGGGCTGGCCGGAAGCGGGGCGCCCGGCGGTTGCGCTGAGGGGAGCTCGGCGGGGAGGTGAGGATCGGCGGCTCCCCGCGGGTCGCGGGCTCCCGGCGCGGCTGTCCCCTTCGCCGGTACGTGGTCAGTCGTCGATGGGGTCTCGCCGTAGCGTGACCCCGGCTCTTCTCGCTTCAGCAGTGGCCTGGAGAACCCCGCGGCGCGGCTCGGGCCTTCCCAGAGCCTGGCCCGGCCTGGCCCGGGGCAGGGCGGCGGCGGCGGCGGCTGTGGAGCCGGGGCGCGGGGCCGCGTCCTCCCCTGAGGGCGGCGCTTGCCCGCCGCCGGGCTGCGCGGTTTCTTCTCTCGCAGGGGGTGGTGTTAGCGGGCCAGGCCTCAGCTAGGAAAGGCGTCTTCCCTCCCTTCTTGTGGCTGCTCTGTTCACAGGCTGGTCTTGCGTGGTTCGAGATGTGAATGCTTTATGTGCTTCTAGTGAAGTTAATTCTGCTAAAAGTATAGCTCAGTGGAAAGCTAATGTGGATTCACTCGTGAGTTTCCTGTATTCTACACGTTGAGGTGGCGTTCTTCTGGCTCATCTTCTCACAGCCAGCTCTCTTGTATTGCCCTTGTTTCTATTTATACAATGAGGTTGTCATGCAGATTGTTTAATGTATCTTTCTTGGGACATTCCCTAGGTATTTTCGTCTGGCAAAAATGGGTGAACCTCAGCAAGTGAGTGCCCTTCCTCCGCCTCCAATGCAATATATAAAAGAATATACTGATGAAAACATCCGGAAAGGCCTGGCTCCAAAGCCACCTCCACCTGTGAAAGACAGTTATATGATGTTTGGTAATCAGTTTCAATGTGATGATCTGATTATTCGACCCTTGGAGAGCCAGGGTATTGAACGGCTACATCCTATGCAGTTTGATCACAAGAAGGAATTAAGAAAACTTAATATGTCTATCCTGGTCAACTTTTTGGACCTCTTGGATATCTTGATAAGGAGTCCAGGGAGTATAAAGCGAGAGGAGAAACTGGAAGACTTGAAACTGCTTTTTGTTCATGTCCATCATCTTATAAATGAGTATCGCCCTCACCAAGCTAGGGAGACACTGAGAGTCATGATGGAGGTGCAGAAACGTCAGCGTTTGGAAACAGCAGAGCGATTTCAGAAGCACTTAGAGCGAGTTGTAGAGATGATTCAGAACTGCCTGGCTTCCTTGCCTGATGATCTGCCTCATTCAGAGGGAGGACTGAGAGTGAAAACAGAAGCAATGGATGCTGATGATGGCAGCAACTGTATTGGACAGAGCGAAAAGCAGAGAGAGCGTTCTGGTGGCAAGAGAGACCAGGTTTTAGACAAAGATGCAGCGATGTGTAGCATTATTGATGAAATGACATGAAGAAAACACTTTGTTTTTTTAAGCTCACCATAGTGAGAGGCAGAATGAATTCTGAGGGTATACGTTGTATTTTGTTTTGCTGTACTACAAGCACACAAAGCATTTATTGTACACCTGTTGGAGGTTGTGAGTGACTAGGCAGATGAAAATGTTTAATATTTTGTGAGCTGTGTGCTTATTGGTAGAAACAAAAGAGCATATTTTTTGTTAAATGTATTGTGTGAGGTGGTAGCCATAGATTAAAGTTAGTTTTTTCTGTTGTACTTTCATTTGTCACTTTCTGCTTTTTTCAGGTATGCTTTGTTTTTGTTTTGTTTTAAATTGCTTTATAGTGTGGAAGCAAGGGATCTGACCGAGAGGAATTGTAGCTGACGGTTCCTCCATTTCAAATAAGTCCTAGTTGTTTACAATTTCAGTGGGTCCTTTCAGGAATGTGTAGCTCAATAGTAAAAATAAAATTAGTGTAAAGTCTGCAAAATACATTCCCTTCTAGTTTTGTAATAATAAAACTGTACTAAAGAGAACCTAAAAATTCCTTTATGACAGATTAATACAGTGTAATTTGCCTTACAGAGATATGCTGCCAGGAGTCTCAACAACTAAATGAATTAAAAATAATTGGATTTTAATTTCCTTAGAGGTAAATCATAACCAGTCTTGACCTTACAAAAATGCCTACTTCTTTCTTTTCTTTTTTTTTTTAATATAGATGCTTAGACTAACTTATATTTCCTGCATAGTTAATATACATGCACGGATTGAATCATTTTGCAGTGCAGATGGTTTGTATTTGCCTTTTAGGTTGGTTCTGTGCCCAGCTGAGCATTTTTCTCAGGAAGGAGAGTCTGATTGGATAACTAGCCTTTATACTAATTGAGAACTTCTAAGCTTGAAAGAACCTGCAAGTATTCCATCAAGTGGAAGCCATATCAATCATGTTTAAAGAACATTTGAGTTGGTTCAGTCCCCCATAGCAAGAGGAAAAGAGTGATTTGATAGTGAAGAAGTGGTTTCTTTGCCTCTCCTGTCAGGGAATTCCTACTTCCATCTTTTTGCCACATAACACCGTAGTATGTATGTTTTCCAAAGTATGCGGAGCAGCTAAAAAACAGGTAAACCTTATGAGTGAGGGAACTTGCACTAACTCTGTTTTTTAGCTGTGATTTAACAAGCTGTATCTCTGTGTCACTTGATAATTCTGTTTTCGGAAATGTTTAAAGGGGCAGGCAAAAGTATTTAGCTGTTGGGTAGTGGGGATTGAGCTCGGTGCAGATAAAGATGAACTGAAGTGAGTTTGACTCATTGGAGGACATCATCTGCTTTTTTTAAGTGACATAAGTAACAATAAAGAAGGAGAAAAGAAGAAACTTTTTTTTTAGAAATGTGTAAATAACTTTACAAAGTTAACACTTTTGTCCTTTATTCAACCACCACTGTTTCCTTCCTTCTCCCCGGACTAGATCTAAATTGTATTGCTTGTAGGTAACTAAAATAGTTGCAAGTGAGCAGAATTAATTTGGTATCTATTTTGTAAATGTTGTTTCATGTGGAAGATATGAAGAAACATTTAGTGCTTCTTGGATAAGAGAGTTTGTGCACTGTGGAACTACGATTTGTCAAGGACGTTTTAACTTTGCCATTCAGAAAAGAACTGTCATAGATACTCGGTGGCTTTTTGTCTAATTTTTATGCTTTTAATAAAGTTATAGGCCTGGGTACTATAGTTTCAAAATACTGCATAGTTAATATACTGGGTCCTAGCAGTGTCTAACAATTGCAATGAATGTTTTGTGAAACCATTGAGGTAAACAGGGATCGTCATTTAAAAAGTAATGAAGGCTGCTTTCACTTTCCAAAAAGTTCCACAAATAATTTGTTTATTCTAGGTGGGGTTTTTTTTCTATGTTTAAGGCAAACCCTTAGAAAGCTGTGGGAGGCTTCCTGGGCTTTTTTCAGCCAAAACATTGACTTTTTCCTCTGTTGTCAGGTCAAAGCAGTGATAGTTTTCCCTTTTTCTGTTACAGCTTTGCATTTGGGAAAAACAATGGACTGTAGCTGCAGTGAAGAGAGTGGGTGGCATATGTCTGTTAGTCTAGGGGAATGGGCATTTCACATTTCGTAGGATGATGTGACTCACTGACTAGCAAATTTGATTATAAATGTTGTCTTCTCTAGTGTGTTAATTAACCTGTTTCTAATGATGAGATCTTTTCTTATCTCAGCAAGTCCTGATTTTATTTTTGGATGTAACAACATTTGAAGTATTCTACCCCTGAAATGTTAATGTATACAATATGTGTTGGATTATATATGCCTTATGAAATTTGATGAGATAAAGTTAACATCAGATATTAAGCAGCATTTTGTTGGATGTTTTCTAATAAAAAAAAAAAGGGGGGGGGAAGGAAAAGATAAAAGCCCAGCCCTTCTGTTACACTATCTGAACAAGCACAGGGATAACAGAAGTACAGTTACTCAAAAAATTCCAAAAGTTTCTTGATACAGAGAAGCCAAGTGTGTCACCAGTGGACAAAAGGGCAAAGTTTGTAGTTCTGATTGTCTGGGGGGAAAAGAAGAAAAGCTATTTAATGATACAGTTTTAAAATAGTACAAGGAAGATATATTTCCAGCAATGCTTTAATCTTATTTCAATATTTAATGTTTTGGTTTGGTTTTATTTTCACAAAGTGTGATCTGACTATGCTCTGAGTCAAGAAGAAACATGCAGCTACTTTAAGGGCTGCATGAAAAAGGTGATGATGGCACCTTTTTTACAGAAATGGTGCTCACTTCTTGCACAAATAAAAAACAGGAACTTGGGAAACAGGCATGTAGGAACTCAGAAATTATATCAAGGCATTCCTTAGGGTCTGTCTTTGAGATGAAAACTAAAGCAAGCGGGTTAACTGTTGCCCGTAGCTCTCACATTCTCTCACTATGTGACCAGAACAGCTTTCCTGGGGATACAGCCAGCAGACAGCACCTGAATTACTGTAGGCTATCGTATGAATGAAGCAACCTGGGTGAAGTGAGTAGAATGGGCTCAGGCAGAGCTCTGGGATAACAGTTTCCTTACTTTCTTATAATGTGTATTTATTTCAGAGCTCAGACATGGCCCATGCAGAGGAGGAATCCATGTAGATTCACTCACACTGCACATTACTGCAGGTAACTGGCAGAAGGGACGTGTCCCAGTCTGCTGGTGGTTTGTCGCATGCTGAACCACCCAGAGGAGTTCATCAGCTGGTGCCATGTGCTGTTGTGGCACAGCTGTAGTGAATGTGGTCATCTGCCTTGTGCCAGAGCCAGGTGGCCCTGCCTTTTCCATTTGTGCAGAGCAGTTTCAGGATCCTGCTGTTAATGATCAGAATTGTTCCTATAGCAGCTATCTGCAGTTTCCTGTTTTCCCAGAAATAAGAGGAGAAAGGAAACAGCATTTTCTTAGAGTTCTGCTTCTAGCGACTGCATGTAAAAATCCCCCTTTATCCCTCTTTCTCTCATTTCTCTCCTATGAGTATGTTGCTAGTGTTTGTCTGTCTTTAGGCTACTTTAATCCTTTGGTTTTCCTCCTTTTCACTTAAAGAAACTTAGAGAGTTTGGTGACTCTGCTCTCATGTAAGGTAGTCAGTGTGAGACAGCTCTGTTGGTTCTGATTCTAGCCTAATAGATGTTTGGGGGTATGTTTTTGGAAGCATTTCTGCTCTTTCAGTTATTGATAAAAAGTAACTCCTTAGAACTTAATTTTGTCTATGTAAAACAGTGTGAGGTAGATTAGTTGCTTCAGCAAAGAACATTTGTTGGTCCTAGATCAAATACACTTGATCACAGCTGCAATTCTAGTCCAAACAATATAAAAAGACAAGATGTCCTCAAGAAGAGTTGGGTAATCCAGGGACAGGGAGGGTGGCCAGGGAACACCATTTCTCCAAAGCTGTATTTCAGCAGCATTTTGTCAAAGTGAGCCTTGAGCCTGGGATGGCATGGTTTCCACACTACTTTTAAAGTGACCTCTGTATTCTGTATGTTTTACTTTATATTGCAGAAGCCCAGATGCACACAAAATTTTTAAAAGTCAAGATGAAAAAACACTGCAACTCTATTAGTCTATAATTGTGTAACAGTAGGACAGCTTTCCAACACTACCAAATTATAGCCTACAAAGAAAATGGCATTTGCCTAAAGATGCTCTGAGTTGCTTCCAAGTATTTGAACCAGAAACTTATGATTAAATGCTTGAGTACTTCCTAGGAATCTGTTATTTTGCCAAGTCCTTTCCGTTTACCGCAGTCTGTTATATATCCTTTGTAATCTCTTATCCAAATTCTGTCTACTGTGGCAAAAACAGGTGTGGGGAGCAGCATGGGGCAAGGGATTACAGATATGTCAGCTCGGTGGCGCTGACAACAGTTTCATCTACTGTAATGAGGAGATCTGGAAAAAATGAGAAGTAGATTTCTGAAGTACTGCTAAGTATTTTAGCCTTTTAGTCAAACCACAGTCAGAAAGAGCTCAGCTGCGTACACTGCCAGCAGCAGCGCTTGGCTGCGCTGCTAGAGACTAGCAGACTAACCACAGGAAAAGCAATCCGGATTAGACTAAAGGCCATTCTCAGCTGTGTCTAAAGATGGTCTACTAAGAAGTAGACCCAGAAGTTTACGGAGAAGATAAGTTTTCTTGAATGTAGGTGCCCGAAGGGTGAACGGGAGTGTTGTTCCTCATCTTCAGCCACAATGTCGTCTTACTTCTGCATGAACTGGATTCTTCTGATCCTCTTTACAGGTAACTGAGTGGGCCTAAATGAATAGGTGGAGGCGGATGGAGCTAACGTGCATCAATGTTTCTGAGGGTTGCAGAGAGATATTTTACATTACAACAGGAAGAGTGGCTACATGGTACAGAAACTGCAGCTTTGTGTTAAGAATAGAACTTTGTCACAGTGGCTCAATAGTCTTCTGATGGCCTTATCTCCTTTTTAAAACAAAATCATGTTGAGGGTATGATGGTTTTAAATATGCTGATTCTTGGGCTGTCTGCTAGTCTTATTAGTGAATGATCTTTTGCTTTTTTTTAGATAATGAAGATCTGAGATGAGCACTTTAAATCATTTTAGAAAAGATGTAAAACAAGGGTATTTCACTTCAACATGCTTTGTGAAGATGAATGCTTAGGAAGACATGGAAAAGGTCAACTGTGGCTCCTGGTGTTTTTTAGCCAATGGGCAATTTTATTGGGACAAATTAGTAATTTCTCCTTTCTTATTCTGAGAAAGCAGTGCTCCTAGGAAAAATATTGTTAAAGGCAATAGCACTGTAAACAACAGGTTGCAGAGTGGTACTAGTATAGGCAGATAGACATTAAAAATTTGGTGGTAGAATATGTTCAGTAGAAAGAAAGGGATATTGCAGATTTTATTTCCTCTAGTTCTTTATAAAGCCTTTTATGATGCGATTCATTTAGAGCTTGCTCTTTTATATTCAATAAAATACATCCTTTTCAGAGATTAGTTTCTAGTATGCTATTGTGGCAAAGTTTCTGAATGAAGATTTATTTTTAACTATAATAGGTTAGGTTGGGAAAAATGACTGAGCTGAGCTGGGGAGATCAGCTTTTTCACAAGGGACAATTGCAATCAAGCCGTACAGTTGGCGGACCTGCCGCGGGGAGCTCCCTTCCTAATTATAGAGTGGGCTAGACTTTTAATAGAGATAATTTGTTGCCTGTACTTGCTGCAGAGAATTCTATCCCTGAAATGTTAATACGGATAGATCGAAATATTTACACGTGTGGTCCCATGTTACTGAATTTGATAGGAAATACGTAGCGGTAAGTATATTGCAAACAGTTTTCTTTGAAGTACAAGCAGACAGAATGTGCACCTCAGGAGCCCCACTGTGTATGTAACCTGTTAGAAGAAGGTGGTTACAGGATGGCTAGGACTGGACCACCAGAGCACAAATGATTTTGGCTGGCACTTAATACAGCTTTTATTAAAACCCTCCTAAAGGGAATATTGACTAGAGTGGTCTGAATAGAGCAAAAGAAACTATCTCACTGTGACGAATGGGCTACTGGCTGCTGGGTCTTGCTGTTTTGACTTGAATAGTGTGACACAGCCTTCTGGAAACATGAAAAATGACTTTTAATGGGAACCTAACAAGTTAGAAACTGCATAAGAATGAGGGAAGAAAATAAGGTTGTGAAAAAAGAGGGTATAAAATTTCTCAAAAAGCTCTGAAAAATCTCTTCTGATAAGAGTAGGCAAAATCTGTCATTAGGCAAGAAAAAAGGAAACTTATTCAGCAGTGATTATTCTGATGAAACCTGTGATTGATTTAGTGGCTTTTCACTGAAAGGGAGGAAGTTTCCCACAATGGTTATAACGAAAGTCAATGTCTTACTGTTCCCCCGTGTGTGGCTTGGATTAAATCTGAACTAAGGAAAAATATAAAGAGCTAACTGGCCTGATATGGCTAAAGAGAAGCCACCAAGTTGTGCAGATCCAAATTCTGTTCTCTCTTCACCTCTCTGCCTACATGCAGAGACTGCAGAAAGTGTGTTTTATTTCTTTCTCTGGCTAGAGACACATTCTGAACAAATCACTGGCCTGATCGTTATCCCTCACTTCATCAGTCCTGCTGGGATTCACATCTATTTGTGGAGAACCTGATCCAGCCACGCCTGGTGGTGTTTGCAAGATGGCAGGTATCAAGTCATGCAAGATGTTCTTGCATGCACTGTGCTCAACACCAACATTTGTCTTTTTGTCCACAGGCCCCACTGTATCGGGATCGCTTGTGAAAGGAAGGGTTGGCCAGAATATCACTGTGCCCTGCTCTTACACTGTTAATAGGATACAAGACATTACATCGATGTGCTGGGGTCGTGACAGCTGCCCTGTTTCCAAATGTTATCGGACCATTATCTGGACAGATGGATGGAAGGTGACAGAGCGGTACAACAGCAGGTATATGTTGAATGGGAACCTCCCAAAGGGTGACGTGTCCCTCACGATCGTGAACGCCGAGGAAGCAGACAGTGGGATATACTGCTGCCGCGTGGAGATCGCAGGGTGGTTCAATGACCAGACAAGTAATCACAGGGTTGTGATAGAGAAAGGTGAGTGCAGAGGTGCTCTCTCCTGTCAGTACTGTTGTGGTAAACCTGCTGCTGAGTCTGGATTTCAAAGCTTGTGCTGGAAATGATTTCTATAATCATCCATAGGACTGATCTTTAGGACTTTGCAGGTCTGTTATTAGCGCTGTTTAAATTAAGCTGTCTTTGGCATTGTTGTGATCCCAGTGCAATCACTGCAATTAAAAAAAGGACATGGTGCTTTGTTTCATGGTGCCCAGCACTACTGCACTTTCTTAGAAGCGCTATTTGAAGAATTTGAGAGAAAGGGCAGCATAGGGTACTTTATTCATAGAAAGTGTTATACTTGATACTTGATCCTTTTCATAGAAAACAGTGCTTCATTTTCCCTGCTTGATTCCAGAGGAAAGTCCAGGGACACAAAATTAGTATAGATGATTTTTTTTAATCAACTCTTCCTTTGATTTTTATTTTTTTCGCTTGTTCGTAAAAAGCATGATAATATATGGAACAAGTGGCTGACAGATGTACTTGTGTGGCTGATACTAGCAAAGTTTTATTATAGAAACGCTTTCTTTTTTACACTACATAAATGCGCACTAAGGTTAATTATAACGTATGTTGGTTTTGTTTTATTTTTTTAACATCAGCTAGGATCTCTACTGCAAGTCCTCACTCTTACACCTCTGAACAGACCTCAGGTAACTTTTATCCAAGTATTAATCTCAGTAGCATATATAGGCTATATTGCAAATGGGGATCTTAGGAAGGAAATAAAATGATAGATGATAGAAATGTCTTGGCTAAAATTTACTAAACATTACCATAGGTCCAGAGATCAGAACATGGATTTAAATTCTGCCTGACATTATATAGAGAGCCCAGCAGAAGGAACATGTATACTTGGGAGGAAGTTTTCTTGCAGGTGTTATCCTTAAGTAGATGTTTTATTGGTGCTGCAAGTATTGTTTTTTCTTGTGGCTGTTGTTTTGGTATGTTGCTTTGTTTGTGGTATAAAATCTCACCTCGTCTTCAGGAATTGCATCCCATGAATAGTAGAACACAAATTTTTAGGAGTTGGGTGTACTTAATAAATTTATTTGTTGCTCTATAACATAGAACTGTTTTACTGGGCTAGCTCAAAAGTGCATCTGATTCAGGATACTATCTCAGTAGCAGTCAGCAGCAGATGATTAAGGGTGGTGGTAGAAATGGGGCATATGTAGTAATGTGAGGCCCTTCATTGTAGTGGAAGGGACAGTCAACAGCTATTCTTCACTTGGTTTCTCCATTCCACTCACAAGTTTATAGACTTCTATTGTATACCCACTCAGCTGCATCTTTCTCAGTCTGAAAAAGATAACTTTAATTTCCAGTGCACAAGAGAGAGCTCATAGTGTAACAATAGCTTGTTCTCCAGATTTTGAAAGAAAAGTCAGGGATGCCATTTGTGTTTCTCCCTCCATTTCAGATATTTCCAGTTAAGCAACTCTAAAATGTTACCACAGTTGCATTTCCTTTTTGGAAGAAGAAGTGAAAACTTTCTCAGACTGTTTCTGTTCTAGTTGCAAATAACATAGCTTCCAATCTTAGAACTCATGGGTTTTCTTAACCCTGTGACGTCTTCCTTTGCTGCTGGTGGAGTAACTTTTCAGATTACAAGTTAATATGTGCGTGTTCACACAGAGGGAGACTGCAAAAGGCAGGTGGTCATGTGCCTCTGATGTAGGAGTGCTCCAGCATCTCCAATGGAAGAGAACAGTGAAGCAAATGATCCTGTCCTCTTCCAAGTAAAGCTTCTGGGAGAAGGGTAACAATTTAAAAAGTCAAAGGAACCAGCTGGGGTTGTCATAATGTGAACAGGAGATTTTGTTTTCAGAAGGGCTGTATATCATCTGACAACACATGGAGAAACTGAGACTGATGATATGGAAGACATAAGTTTGTAGGTCGGAAGTTTAAATATTGCAAACAGCTTTGCTCTGGGAAATTACCTCAAAATACGCTGCAGGTCCTTACACAAATATATCACATTTTGGTCAGTCTGTTTATTGTATAGCTGTCTGGGACTTTAAAAGTTATAATTTTATTTCTCCAACTCTGTACCACTTGCACTTTTAAGGCCCTGAGCTAACCTTAATCGGTTTTCCTGAGATAACCTAAGTTTGTGTTAAGCATCCACTGCTGCTGCTTCGCTCCAAAACCTGATGCCTGCCTTGGGTAACTCCTTCCTTCTAGGCCCTGTGTTGATATAGCAGCAAGAGCTAAGTGTTTCCTGGAAGGAATTCAAAGCTCTGAAAAGGGCAGCAGAGGCTGCAATATTTAGAGTTTTGTGCTGAAGGTACCAACCTCTTTATGATGTGCAGAGCTGAGACTCCTGATAGAGAGATACTTAAGTTTGGCGCTCCCAAGTCAGCAGTACAAAGTCCTCTCCGTCAAGGCAGAATGGTTCTCTGTGCAAGTGATGTGTTTGTCTTGCCTTTGCTCAGCTCAAGGGAGCACCAGTGAATCATCCTTTCCCATCACAAGAACGTGGCCGTCGGTTTCTGCTTCGGAAGCTCCTCAGACCGTAAGCATCTCTGTTGTGCTATAGCACACCTAGACGAGGAGGATAGACCTGAGAGGTTATTGGGTCATCCCTGCAGTTCACTTGTACTGCTTTAGTTTGATTGCGAAAGAATATTTTTTTTTTGTGGTCTGCATGTTTAGTGCTTATGAAAGAATGCTTGTGTGCTCATTATTAAAGGAGGGGGGGAAACCTGCTTTGCATGAATAAAGTACTTCCCACTAATGCAGGAAGAGCGTTAGCAACATCTGTGTTGCCTTTCAGGCCTCTGGTCCCTGCTCAAGCACCTCAGACTGCTCGGATGTAACTGCAAACGCGCAGGTATGGCGGGGTAAGGGGACGAGTTGAAGCTGGACCTCCTGACAGCACAGGGATGCTCTGCACTCCCTGTGCAATGCGCTTCAAACAGGCAGCTCTGTGTCTGTTCCGCTGAGTCCTCCAGCACATATTGCAGGGTGACAGGCAGCAACATCACCCCGATTTTATCAGGAAGACAAGACAGCCAGGGTAGCCTTTCGGAAGGCCTGCTGTGACGTAGTGCCAGGCAGTATGTGCTGTGAGCTTCCATACTGCTGCGTGTGCAGAATGCAAGTCAAGGACCATACTGCGCTTCAGCATCTTTCCAGGCCTGAGTTCCTAATGAGAGGTTAGATGTCCAATGGCTGACTTCAGGAAGAAATTTTGGCTAAATAAAGACCACTGCAAGGAGGAGGCGTGTTTACTTATTGGTATAAAGCCTTGAATAACTTCTGAGTAAGCTGACAAAAAGGCAGGAGGGTGTGACGTCAGGAGATACTTTAATCATAAAAAATAAAATATTCACCAAATAGTATTAAACCTGAACCAATGGGATTTGCAATAACTTCAGGTTCTTTGACAATCTCAGAAAGTAACGTGTTTAACAGCATGGTTCATACAACTGTTGCAGTGATTCTGCTTGCAACTAGTCCTGTATCTCAAATTAGGCTCTTGCTCTCAAGTGTACTTTTACTGCAGGCTTGCAAAACACACAAATTTGCCTTTTGGTACCGTGTGGGCTTCTTGCTCTTAATGCCACTAATGCTCATCTGTGTTGTTTTTGACAGAATGTGTCTGCATCGCTTCCCAGTCAGCAGTATTCAGAAAATGGGCTATACATTGGGATTGGTTTATGTGCAGTACTTCTAGCCATCCTTATTTTGGCCCTGTTCCTCGCTAGACGTAAGTACTTTTCATGGGTGGTTATTCAAGGATTGGTCACGTACGTCTGATCACAGCGGTGCCAGATGCCACGTGTCTTCTGCTCCAGGGAAGCGAGCGAATGTCTCTGGATGGCCTCACTCTGCCCTGCGCTGGGGTTGCTTGCTCAGCTCTCCCCCTTAGCCTCGGGGGCACAGAACGGCAAGGCGCGAATGTGGTCTCAGTATTTTATGTCTCGGACTCCTCAGCAACCAGTCGAGCCGGGGTTTGGTGAGGGGATGTGTGATACAAGCCCGCCTCTCCTGCCCCACTCATTTCCTCCTACCCGTTCCTCAGTTGCCATGTTGACCCAGTCCTTCCCAATGATAATGGGAGGGGCACTGGTTTCATATAACTGTATGCAATATTTTTTCTATGTGCCAGACTTTCTGCATAGAGCCTTTTGGTCAGACCAAGACATATGAATTGGATCTCATGGAAATAATGGGGATTTCCTATATACTGAAAACATTTGTTTAAAGTTCCTTTATTTAGTTTCATATACTTGAATTTTCTTTTTGAACCCGCTACTTTACTTGCTTCTACTGGTTTAAACAAAATCATGTTTTCCGTCTTTTTTTCTTTCTTTTCATTCTTGATGGTCCTTAGAATATTTATACAATACGAAGAAGACGGGTGACTTTGCAAAGTAAGTATTCTGTTTATGCTTTAGCTAATAGGACAAACTAGGTTGCAGAAAGAAAGTGTTGTCAGAATGCTTCAGCACATACTTTGACTTTTTTAAAAAATTCAAGTTAATAGGAAACATTGCAAAAAGAAATTAATAAATCCTGCTACTTATTAGTTAGTAAGCAAAAATGAGTATAACTGTCAGGTCATTGCATTGGGGAGCATGCAAACTTCAAGTGTGGGTTGTCTCATAAGTGGAAAAATGATTCATTGTCAGTTATGTTTAAGTGGTTTAGCATATTTTATATTTTTCCAGTGAGCTGGTTGGTTTAGCTATCTGCTTGTCTGTGTTTCTATTGTCAGTTTTTTGTTTAACAGCATGGTTTTTACTCTTTTATGCAGCTTTGTTGCATTTTGGAGGCCAGAAGCTACAGGGAACCATAGTGCCCTGGAAGATGAGATCCATGCAGAGGAAAACATTTATATAATACACTAAGGACTATATGCATGCTTGCCTTTGTCATCGCCGGGACATTAAAGAGTTTGCAAAATGTTAGCTGCTCCCTCTGCTCAGCAGATAACTGTGACTGGACTACTGAAGCATTATTCACATCATTCTAATAAAACAAATAAAAGCTACATGTCTAATTAAAAACTTTTATCAGCCTGTTCCAGAAACAGAAACCCTACTGGCTTGAATGGAAATTTCCAGAATCCACTTATCAAACCCTAAAGAAAGTTACCATTATATTTATTATCTGCTCCAAATTGTCTCTTCCTTTTTGGAAAAAAAGGGGAAGTGTCAGAATAGCTACTCAATCTCCAAAGGAAAACCACACAAGTTTTTTAAAAACTTGACTTTACTGTGTATTGTATCTGCCAGCTACAAAAGAGTTCATGCCATCAGAGGGCAGAAGTAATCTCACAGCTGCCATCACAAAGATGACACATGGAAAAACTCGGTAGTGTTAGTATTTCAATATACATTTAGTGGAATTTTCATTAAGGTTGGGTATAGCTGGTCCTGGTAACAGCTCAGTAATGCACTGTATTAATTGCTCTCCACCCACAGTTAAATCTGGAGGAGCTATTGATGCTCAACCTCTCATGGGATGTCCTCGGAGCCTACAGGATCAGTACTTCAATGTGCAGAATATTCACAGCTTGTTTTCAGAGAACCATGACTAAGTGCATTTTTCCTTTGCAAAATAAGTCATCTTTCTTCTTTGTGGCTTTCTCAGCCTATGCTTTAAGAAGTCCTCAGTGTGGAAAGTCTTACTTCCAGGCCTCTAAAACAACTGAACAAAAAAATATCTACTTTGCAAAATTAATTAAATTCTCACTTTTCTTAGCTTGTGGAAAAGCCATGGACATTGCACACAATATTGGCTGAAAGTTTGCCCTGCCTTTACACCCCTCTAGATACCAAATGACTCGCGTGTCTTATGCTGAATTTGTTTGATGGCTTTTAGCTCATAAATGTAGTTTATGTAGGAGTATCTGTGGCCTAGTGCCTTTTCTCCACTGCTCCTCAGTGAGACCTGGGTCTCAGCTTTTAATCTCTGCAACACTAAACTTTGGTTTACTTAAAGAAATGGAGGCAGCCACGTGAGGATGAATCAACGCTTTATGCGTAGTTGAGCAATAGACACAACATGCCCAAATCAGCTTTAAGTGGAAGGCTAATTTTCCCCAACTGGTTTTTAAGAGTGCATTTTTAAACAGAGGCTGGGGAATTCCTGAAAGAGCAGAAAAGTGGTACAAGCAGGAGGGAGACCAACTCTTAGCAAATACTGGTCAGTACAAATTTTGCGCTGAAGCTCATCCCAAGCAGCAATGCGGAACACCTAGAGGAGACATTGCTGACACGGGGAAGACTTGCGGATTTACCGCAAACTTTCTATCATTGAGTTCCTGATTTTCAAGGGAATCATGTGAAGAACAAAGCTGTATTATCCAATGAGGCATAAAGGAGCAATAATAAAATCAGTAGGTATTTATGTTAACAGCTGAGACGCTTGGGACCACAGTCTGGTTGTGCTTTTAGGGGAGCTGGGGTCAGTGGAGCAGTTACCCATCCTTCCCCCAGCTGGTAGAGATGGGAGGGCTTGACCAGTTTGGGGAGGGGAATGTTTTCCCCCAGGAGAACTGGAGAGCCTGGCTAAGGTGGGATACTGCTGGTGAGTGTGCTTGCAAAGGCTCACAAAGGAGGGAAAGGCTCCTCATCCTGTAGAGGAAGGAAGACATGGAAAACAAGTTGGGACAGGTGACCCTGGTGTGCTTTGTGGTTTCGCTTGTGCCGTGGGTTGTCTTGGGGCTGTCTGTTGGAGCAGACCTAAAGGGTTGGAAACGTGGAGGTGAATTCATGGTTGACTGAAGAGCTCGGTGTGGGAGCACAGGTATTAGGTGATCACTGATCCCTAGGCCGGGAAAGGCAGTGGAGGAAACCAGCTCTGCTGTTTTCTGTGTTCGTGTCACGTGTTGACTTGTGGAAGGTACCAAAACTAGAAAGAACCTGCTAGGGTTAGATTGTATTTTTGTATTTAACTATTAATAGCAATTACTAAATTAAAATGACTGACCACACTGCAGACGCTGCTTGCTTTCTGCCTGGCTTAGCATGTGGCTGCTGTGGCTTCTAGTCCATGACCGGAGCTGGAGGAAGTCTGATCTGGTCTCTGAACTAGATCTCAGAAAACATCTTCAGCAGTTTCTGCTTTCTGGAATTTTACCAAATCAGTCTCTACTGGAATCAGAGGTAGACAAGTGTAGGGTTTCCAAATTACCTGATTCCAACCACTCATGCTCTTAAGGAGTTTGAAGACCATCCTTGAAGACTGCTAATCATTAAAACTGCTTGCCCATAAGGATTTTTTTTTTTCTTAATATTACAGACTAATTCTTATATCAGAGAGTTTTCATGCAAAATAAGGTTCTAGAATATCTGATAACCAGAATCTCGATTAAAGTTTCCTTTCTGCTGTGCAGTTAGTTGGGAAACAGACTCTGCAAAGGTTGTGTGGAGCAAGAACTTTGTCTTGGATATGCAGTATAATACATGCAAATACATGCAGGCAGAAGCTCCCTGTACTTTTTCATTACTTCCACTTATGTCAGTGGATCTTGGAAGAGGCATTTCAAAATGAGCCCCAGAGATGTGCAGGTGGTACTTGGAGCCGGTTCACCCATTAAGAGATTATCCAGCTGCACACAAACTGGCAGCACATTGAGTGTGATATGGCTAACTAACGAGCTGCAAACTGATTTTTTTTTTTTTGAGACAGTTCTCTGCCTTTCCTTTTCTGCCTGCAAGAAGCCACTAGATAGCAGTACAGAAGCAGAAAGCAAGTTACATTTTTCTGGTTCTTCCCAGCACACTTGGATTTTGGGTGATGTTTCTCAATTCACTCTGCTGCATTTAGCTCAGTCTTGCTAAAGAAACAAAGCTTACATGATGCTGTGTTCATTCTCTTCCTTCCCTAGTCACCTGCAACATACCGACCAATTCTGTTTTGACAAGCTTCATGGAAATTCGTTGCTGGATAAAGATCCAAATTTGTGCCCCAGGTGAGATTCAGCTGCTCCTTGCACTGGCAGCAGCTGGGCATGGGCTTGAAGCCACTGCTTAATAGTGAGTGATGAGAGACAAAGGACAAACTGGGATCATTGCAGGGAAAAAGTCTTCAGGATATTGGACACATCAGGTTTCATTAGTTCCGTTCACAGAACAGCTGGGGCCATGTCTACTTGGCATTGTATGAACTGTACCTGGTAGAATACAGCAAATTAGGTATTTTACTGATTGCTGGTTAACCTACCTTATAATGTTGACAATAAGACGCTGCTGTATTGTTGTGTCTATCCCCAGTGGTTGCTGTTTATGCTGCACTGAAGCACGTGAAGGTACAGATCAGCATTGCGGCATCACCGATTCAGAATAAACTCAGAATAGTTCTCTGAGCTTCACGGTGCTTGAATCTGCCACTAAGTTGGGTACAGGAGCATCCGTTAGCTATATGCCAGTGAAAGAACCAGGCACCCTGCCTTTGCTGGAGCCTGGTCTATTGGGGATCTACTTCTTGCTAGTGTAACATAGTGGTGGTGTGATGGATGAGGATGCTAATGAGAGGTAACCTCCTACTCCAATGTACTACTGGGTCCAACAGGTCTGCAAGCACAAGAGTCCTTCTCGAATGCTGTGTTGGGGGGGATATCGAACAACTAATCCCTCTCCAACCTTCCTGTGCTACCCATGATTTTGTAGACCTCTTCCCAGTAGGTTATCTCTTTTTCAGGCTAACTCATCCTGGACTACCATCTAATCCTCCTGTGGACGCTCTTCCATACTTTCCACCATTCTTTTTGCCCTTCCTGGAATCCTTTTTGGATCTAACATATGCTTTGAGGGGACTAGAACTATACATAGGATCCAAGGTAGATTTGGACAGTGGTGTATTGCTGTCTTCTGCTTTGTTTCCTATTGCTTTATTAATAACTGCTAAAATTTGATTGGCCTTTTTTAATGCTAAAAAGCAGAGGGGTGACATTTTCATGGGCTTGACTACTCAGGATAAGCCTAAAATCTCCTCTCTGAGGGGGTAATGTCTGGTTAAAGCCCATCATTTTATCATTTGAACTTGGAATTTTTTCTCCCCTTTGCACACAGTTTTGTCTGCCTGCAATTCTTCGTTCCTGACCTTAATGCCCTGAATTACTTTTGCTTTATTACTCATCTTTTCCAGAGAAGAACTTTCAGATAACTTCTTTATCAATTGGCCAGGAAGAGTAAAAAAAAAAAAAGAGTCAGAAAGATTAAAAAGTATTTCTTGGAGTTGGTGTTGCAGATTTTTGGGAAGGATTTTTTTTTCTTTCAGGAAAACATTTGTGAATGTCTCTGCAAGACTGTCTTTACAAATAGAAAATATGAATCTGGTGAAAGAAAGAGGAGGGTCCTTCAAGCAGAAGGCAGAATCAGGGGAAATGAAGGGATTAAGAAAATGTAAGTGAAGACAAAGTAGAGACTAAGCCAAATACTTAGGAGTGTAAGAGCACAGAGCTTGTTCTCGCTGCTCAGCACCACAGAACAGTAATGGGCCTTAAGAGTTCCATGGAAAGGCAAAACAAATAGTACATTGAAATCTCTGGTGGTAGTACCATGCTGAGCATCTTGGAAGAGGAAGGAGAATGGGATAGGATAGAATGGGATAGGATAGACTAGTTCAGTTGGAAGGGACCTACAATGATCACCTAGTCCAACTGCCTGACCACTGGGCTGACCAAAAGTTAAAGCTTGTTATTAAGGGCATTGTCCAAATGTCTCTTAAGCACTGACAGGCTTGGGGCATCGACCACCTCTCTAGGAAGCCTGTTCCAGTGTTTGACCACCCTCTCGGTAAAGAAACGCTTCCAAATGTCCAGTCTAAACCTCCCCTGGTGCAGCTTTGAACCATTCCCATACGTCCTATCGCTGGATACCAGGGAGAAGGGATCAGCACGTCCCTTTCCATGTCCACTTCTCAGGAAGCTGTAGAGAGCAACGAGGTCACCCCTCAGCTGCCTTTTCTCCAAGCTAGACAAACTCAGAGTTCTCACCCGCTTCTCGTCGGACAACCCTTCCAGCCCTTTCACCAGCTTTTTTGCCCGCCTCTGGACACGTTCAAGGACCTTAATATCCTTCTTAAATTGTGGGGCCCAGAACTGCACACAGAGCTGAAAGTGAGACCGCACTATTGCTAAATACAGCAGGAGGATCACCTCTCTTGACTGGCTCCTGTCCGGAAGTGTAGGAAAGAAGCAGTTGTGGTACATAAAATCTGGAAATGGAGAAACGAGACTTCAGTGGTGCTCACTCAGCATCTCTGGAAAGCGTAAGATCCAGTTTTCTCTCCTTCCACTCGCTGCCCTGGAGTCTCCATCAGCTAAAATGTCCCATTTTGCGCTGTTTCACTGGATTATGATACAGATCTTTATAGGTGAGTCTTCGCCTGCTTTTTGTGTGCTTGCTCAGAAAACAAAAATTTTATAAAATTAAGAACAGCAACACTTGTTTTGTGAAAACAGAACAGTGAAAAAGGTCATAATTGTATACAGAACTTCAAAAGTTTTCTTAACTTACTGAGTTAATACTTATCAAGATTTTTTTTTTTTTCTTTTTAAAAATGTATGTGGTTTCCTCTGTGTACGGGCTTGGTTAATTCTCTTGACCCCGCAAATTAACTAATTTCTTTACTACTGTTAAATGTGTACTTCTGGCTTTGCTTCTTCATCTGTCTCACTACCACACTATAGTGCTGACACAGCCCAAGCTAGGGAATTGAAATACTGAGAGAGTAATGAATGTATATACGTGATAAAGAAAAGATTTTCTGAGACTCTGAGGGCTGTCTGCTGCTATAAATTGAGTATGGAAAAGTACAGCTGGAGATTCTTCTCCTTTTACTCCCAAATGTTCAGCTTAGCCATCTAAAATCTGAATCCTAAAAGAGATAGAAGTCAAAGAAGAGTAACTTGGGAGACTGGGTCTTGCGAGCGTGGTTGGCATCGGCTACATTTCTGCATGCGCATTTAGATATCAGCAATGCAGTTTCCAAATTGCCTGAGGTGGCTCAGGAATGTGGGTTCACCCACTTTCAGTGGGGCATGAGTTCCTAATGGGATCTGTGCTTTTAAATCACTTAAGCATTTCAGGAAATTCTGCCTCAGGTGGCTAAATATTAATTGGCTAACCTCTGCCAGGATGAAATATTATGTATAACATCTACAGCAACTGCAGTGTTCTTAAACTGGTCTGAAAAGTAGTGGAAAAGTTTGCTCAGTGGCGAGATACACTGAGGGACAAGAGGTGATCCATGCCCTGTTCAGGCAAGGTAACACAACCTCCACGGTGTCTGCTGCACAAGCGGAGCTTTGCCAGCGCTTTGCTGTATTTTTTGTCTTCTGTCAGTCTCAGCAGAAGAAACAGGAGGTCTCTTTCCTTGCCATATCTTCAGCCTCAAAGTAAATTGGAGGTACTTGCCTCCATTTGGTCTTATTTTCAAAAACTTTCTTATATGCAGAGCTACTGAAGGGTGAGACTGGCTGTTTTGTTACCTTCTCTTTAACTTGGCTCAATGCTGAGGATGGGTAGTCTTGAGGCTCAGGAAACCAGCAGAGTGGGCAGTTAAATGCATCTTTTCTGTTTATCAGTAATTTTCTCTGCATTTCATCAGTACAGAAGCTTCAAGAAGAAGTAAAAAAAATAAAAAAAAAATAGGATTGATAGGGAAAAGATACCAAGTATCTCCTCAAAGAAGGAAAATTATTCCAGAAATAGATCAAGAAAAAGAATTTCTTTTTTGGCCAGCTGTCTTTGCTGGAGGATGTATGTCTTTGTCCATCCAATGACCTGTCTACCGGAAAGGAGACCACTACAACAGCAACTATTGGAGTTACTGCTTAATACCAACTCTCACTGAGGGTTGGTTCAAGAGAGAGTGTATATAAATATGTGTATATCTGCATGATCTGAACAGTTATGAATAGCTCTTTCTATTTTGGAAGATATATTAAACATCTGGAGACCATTTCTCCCTCACTTGGATTAAGGATTTGGAGTGGCCAACCTCACTGACTTCAGTGGGAATACCCAGGCATAGCTGATGCTCAGGGTGCCTTGGGTCAAATCTGGATGCTTAATCTGCCACGGGCAAGGGTAGGATTCCTCTCACAGTAAGACTAGCACAATATAACAGTCTCAGAAACCTCTTAATTTCAAAGACATGCTCCTTCAGTGCTATTTACTATTTCTTTTGGAAAATGTTTCTGTGGAAGAGGCTGCAACTGAGAAGAAAGTTGTTTAGTCCTTGCAGAAGTTCATACTGTTGAATCAAGGCTGTTCCGGTATTGAAGCTTTCCATACCAACCTACAGGGCAGGCAGATGTTAGCAACATTAGCTTCACATAAATTAAAAGAGGATTTGAAACTGCAAAACCTATAACTTCCTAGCACAATACTGGTGGGAAACTGCACTGGAGACAATCTGGTGCCTTTTGTCTTCCCTCTTCTTCCTTCTATTATTTACTTATTTATTTATTTAATAAGTTCGGAGCTCTGCTTCTTTCAAAGAGAAAAGCAGGTAAATTTTCATTTGTTAAAGGATTGCTTAATGAAGCTGCTTTTGTGCTGTGCAGGACTGGGATGAAATAAGATCAGAAGATGAGCCCATTTTGCCTCAAGCAGCAGTGACCTTAACACCAGGAACAGTTCAAGCTGGTCGTGGTTTTGCACATTTCTTTGTTGGGGTGACTTGAAAAATATGTGTTAACCTGCTCAGTGACTAACGCCCTGCTCCCCTAGGGATACTTTCAAGGTCAACTGGTTGAACCGTTTTGTTCTGTTGTCACAGAAAGAGGCTGTTTTCTCTGTTTGTTTTGCTGTAACAAGGCAAATGAACCTACCCTTTCCAAGGACTAAAACAAGCAGCCATCTTGCAAAGCCTTATCCTGTATTCAGGAATTCATTTTTTGGCACATTTCTATCTTCATTTCACTGCAAAAGCTTCTGCCCTTCACACCATATTGCATGTTGTTTTGTCTGCCTCTACTCTTTAAGCATTTGGAGCTGCGGAAACCTGAACGAGTTGGCTTACCTTGCCAATGGGATAAGCAATAATGAAGCTGAAATGTCATCCCAATAACAAGTCATGAGGCAGCCTGCCACAGACTAAAACCTCACCTGGGGAATAGTCCATTAAAGACAAAACAAAAGAGACATGGACACAGTTGGAAGCATCTGTTTGCTATCTGGGAGTCATGCCAAAAAGAAAAGCCATTCAAACAGCTGGCAAAATAGAAATGTTTGGCAAGCCAGGGCCAAAGCTGGTGATAATAGCAGCAACTGCTGTAAGTCCTCTTTGGGGTAAGCAAGCTGGCCATGAGATGTCAGATCTGCAGGATGATCCTCTTGCTGCAGCAGAGAACCAGACCTGGATGCTCCCCAGGTCCCCGAGTTCCTGCTCCACGATATGTAAATGATAACATGGGGAAAAAAGGCAACAACGTAGGAGGACCGACACAGACTAGATGAATGTAAACCAGAAAAGATTTGTTCCTGTATGGGAACCTTTTTTGTATAGTGCCTTTCATGAAGAAGAAATCCCTTTTAGAGCAACCTGGGAACTTCATAGGCAGTTAAAAGGGAACAGTATGTAGCAAAGATTCAAACCAGATGCTAAGGTGGGTGTTGGCTGTAAACACCAAGTAAAGCTGGTTATCAAGAGTAAGAGCACAAGGACAGCATGCATCAGTATAACGCTAGCAGTTAAAACATCTATGTACGCAGTGCTCTGCAAAGTAAGTGGGATAGCTGGCAGGACTTGCTCAGAAACAGAAAAAGAAGTGCCCTTTCTGAGAACAGGTTCCCATAGACGGATCCCATTGCTCTGCCAGCTTAATTAGGCCCTAATTTCATACATGAATAGGTATTTTGGACCCTGCTATTGAGACTGTCAGTGAAAGGAAACTGTGACAGCATTTCCTTTTTGAAGGAGATGATGGTGAACTGAGAAAACCAGATGTATTTCACGCCAGGTTTCTGAACAACTTTCAAACGGTCTCTTAGGAGAGGAGATGGGATGGGAGCGGAGTTCCCAAGCTCCATTTGCAGAGGTCTATTCCACACTTGGGCTGCCAGTGACCGACCTCAGCTTTGCTCGCCACCTCTTTGATGCGAGCGATGTATTTTGTGAGCAGCCCTCCAGCAGCTGGCCGGGGCCAGAGCACGGAGCCCTCCAGCAGCAGGGCAATGTCTGCGAGCTCCTGGCTGTCACCTGTAGTGCCCCGGGGCCGTTAGCTGTGCCAGGCTTCAGGAGAAGGCACAGGGGATGGGTAACTGTGCCCTGCCTGCAGGCAGGAGTGTTTCTTTTCCTGCCTCCTTGTGTTGCATAGGTAGAGTCATGCATCGGAGACCGCCAACGCTCATCTTTCCTTGTTCTTCCTCGACAGCGCACACCGAATCCGAAGCCGTTGTTAGAGGAGTAATAGGGCAACCTGTTCAGTTGCCTTGCTTCTACCAGGTGTCACGACAGAAGGACATCTCCGATATGTGCTGGGGCAGAGGTCCCTGCCCAAATTCAAAGTGCAGTAATAAAATTTTGCACACCACTGGGAATAGGGTGACGTTCAGAAAATCTCAGAGATATAGTCTCCGGGGCTATATTTCCTATGGAGATGTGTCTCTCACGATTGGGAAAGTGAAGGCAGAAGATGCAGGTACCTACTGCTGCCGCGTAGAGATCCCAGGTTGGTTCAATGACATCAAAAGGAACATGCGGCTGGAGGTGGTCAGAGGTGAGTTTGGGGGCCTTTGTGATACAGCCAACAGGGAGAAAACTCTTACTGGATAGGAGTTGAAAATTGGAGTCTACATGTGCTTTCTTTGTTTGTTTGCTTTGGCAATAAGTGTTTTTCCTAAATTATGTGGTTTTCAAGGGTGGTTTGCAACCAGTTGTCAATTTGAATCACATTCAATGAGCAGTTTTGAAGAGAAAATAGTAACTTTTACCCTATTTTTGCCTTTCAAATGATATATTTCATTTCTTATTGTGTATCTATATTTGATGTCTTAAAAGATGATGGAATTAAAAAGGGGGTTTATCATTTGAAGAGCCCTTGGAATGAAATTCAGTTTTTCATTTGGGGTGAACCCCAATGCCAAAAAGGCTTTCATTTGGTTCATGTCATAAGGAGACCCACATGTTTAGAAATTTTGTCTCAGAACCTTAAAGGACTTTTCCCCCTTCCTTACTTTATCCTGCAACTCAGCAAAATAATAGGGTCTTACAAAGTCAAGAAGAGGCTGAAAAGCATTGCAAAGCACAGGAAAAATTATGGTACCCACCCTCCACACTGCAGAAAGATAATTTTGTTTTACTTTTACAGGGTGTTCAGGAATGCAATTGGTGCTGATGTACACAACACTCTTGTGTGCTTGTTGTAAGCTATGTAACAGGGCAGCGGGGGGGAATGCTGCAATCCCATGTCTATCCCTGAGTTTGAGGGCAACAGAGTTCATAAACAAGGACCAGTTGAAAAGATTAGCAAGAAGCTGGTAGCTGAAAATTGAACCATTTTATTTATTTTATTTTTAGGAAGACATTGAAAAGCAAAATCACAAAGTTTGCAAGTTTGGGGGTTCTACCACTCAAGGTTCTGGCCCTTCCATTTCTGTAAGAGGGCCAAGGAGGGGTTGTTTGAAACCTACTGAAAAAAAAGAAAAGCAAATCTGTAAATCTGGGAATTACTCTGGCTGGGGCTTGTTTTCTGCTAATTAAACAACCTTTTTAAATAGCAAGTCTCCCACCTTCATTCTCAGTACTTTAGCAGCTAGGAAATTTTCATTCATTTCTGTGTTGGCTTTACTTAGGGTCAGTTGTGAATGCTCTGATCTAGCTTTTCTTTTGGCTATGTTTTTTCCATGCAGCCTCTCCAGTGATGACAACCACCACGAGAAAGGCTCCCGTTTCCCCCAAACGTTTTAGAAAAACAACTCTTGCTCCCCAAGCAACCTCTGATCGTCAAACAACAGCAGAGACTGCTGTCCTCCTGACAACCACCGTCCCCAAAGCAACGACTGAAACCACTGATCATCAAACAACAGCAGAGACTGCTGTCCTCCTGACAACCACCGTCCCCAAAGCAACAACTGAAACCGCTGATCATCAAACAACAGCAGAGACTGCTGTCCTCCTGACAACCACCGTCCCCGAAGCAACAACTGCAACCACCGAGTCTCCAGCAGTAATTACACTGGAGACCATTGCTCTCCCAACATTTGCTGTCACAGAAAATTATATTATTCCAGCAACTGTGGAGACAACCAGTGCTCTCCCAGATTTTCCAACTGATTTCCAAGAAGCTGACATGAAGACTGAAGACGACGATGTGTTCTGCACAGCAGAGTCTGTCCCTCTTCCTGGAGGTACAAAGGGTAACCAGCACTAATCCTTTCCTTTTTCTGTGTAGCAGAGATGGTTGGTGTTAGCCTGACTCTGGCATCGTAGAGACTCTCCAGATACTTATATTTGTATCTGGGAAGTTTTCTCTGAGATGCCTATAGGTCTGTCTCAGTAGGTTTAAGGAAACACAGGTCAAATGTTGTGGATGATGCCAAACCTGGGTGAATGGCCAAGATAACAGAGGGTCAGGCTTGCATTTAGAGGAGTTTTAACAGGCTGGAGAAATAACGTGACAGAAACCTCATGACGTACAACGGAAATAAATGCAAAGTCCTGCACCTGGATGGAGTAAGAGAGATTCACTCAACTATGCACTGATTTTTTTCTTGATTTGGGAAAGACAATTGAAACGGTCTGCTGAAAAGGTTAGTTTAGAGCATGTTCTGCATGAGCAATCAAGTCAGTGAGAATTCAAAACATGCTTAAAATTGAGTACTTACATTGTCATCCCATATGAAGGCTGCTGTTATTATTAATATTTAGTTGATCAGTGACCTATTATTATCCTAACCATTCCTAGGTTGCTACTTATCCACATCAGTAACTTATCTTCCACGGATTGATGTCTGCACACAAGGCTGGGTTTTGTACATTTTGGGGGTCTTCTATCACTTGGAGTTCTTTGTGACCTGAACCTCTGAGGACAGCTTTTCTGTATCACCTCCTGTCTTCCAGCCCTAACGATGTGCCCCAGTTAAACTTGGCAACAATTAATTACATCCACAGCTGAACAGTTAAAACATGTAAACACTGGCCATGCTAGTAAAGTACATCAGTTATCTGGGTAGGATGAGCTGCAGACATGAAAACCGAGGTGCAGATTTTCACCTCTTAGTTGCAGATGCAGGCTTGTGCAAGCAATTCTGAATGCCATATGAAGACCCTCCTAATCAGTGACCTTTAAAAGCATTACTTTTTACTTTGTTTCAGTGACTACCAAACTGCCAAGTACACTTCCAACTGCAGAGGGAACTAAAAGTGCTCACACCTCCCTCACAGTGGAAGACATGCCAACTACAGGTGAGTAGGATAATGTTGCGAGGTCAGAAGTTGCACATTCAAAGAAATGAAGAAGTTGTCATAAGCAAAAGGATTGCCCATTCTTAAGAGTGTACTGAGAGCTATTAATTGCATCTGGAAGTAAGAGGTGTCTGGGGTCCACGCAGAAATTGTTTGAGATCAGGATGTAACAACAGCTGAGAAAAACATGCTTTTAAGCCTCTAAAGGAAGTAGACTTTGAGTCACTCACTACTGTTGGGTATCTCAGGTCTGCGAGAAGTTAAGAACTGGTCTTTATCACCACCCAAGCTGAATCCTCAGATATCTGATTTGTCATCACTGTGAGTTCATTGAGCTCTCCGTTTTAAATCCTCCCTGAGTGTTGTGAGCCTGGAACCTCACTGAGTGTATTCAGCCAGATGTGGCTGCAGGCTCAGATCTCCAGTGCCTAACATGTGTCCTTGGTCATGATGGAAAGCAGCAGGCAATTACCACAAATATCAGCCAGTCCTTCAACAGAAAAAGAACTGGAAAGCAGCAGGCAATTACCACAAATATCAGTCAGTTCTTCAAGAGAGAAGGAACTGGTATACAAAATTCTACCATGTCTGAGAAATAAACAAACTTACATGAAGTTCGCACTTTATGTCTCTCAGTCAAGTATAAAAGTAGAATGGCTCAAGTTACTCAATTATGATAGCCTGCTCACCAGATGCCCTCAAACGAGGACTTGAAAAAAGGAAAGCTAAAATTCAAGGATGACATATCATATTTGGCTGTTAAGAGAGTCCTTTTAGTTTCAAGTAGTGCCAAGAATCTCTTCATTCTTAAAACCACAGTATTTAGATTTTTGCAGGTCTTCTTTTGCTGGACCTAGAGACTTACACCAGAAATAGAGTTTAGGAAACTGTTGCTTTATGCCCCAGAGAGAGCTCACGGAAGAGACTAAACTGGTCTTTTGAGCATTTGTGAGGGTTTCTCACCCCTGTCTCACTTGTCATCTTTCTGATATAGTTCTGGATAATGCCTATATTCTGCCATTGCAAAGGGTCTTACCTCTGGGATTCTGGGGGCAACTTAAGTTGTGATTGTGGGGTAGAAAGAGCTATCACAAAAGCAATAACAGCAGAAAAATATACTGTGCTTATGTGAGTCATGTACACCCCCACCCATGCAAAAACTTGTGTCATGCTATTTCTGAGAGCCAAACCGTCATAATGTGCACCGTAAATTGCAGCATAAATGAGCACTGTCTAGTAAGAGCGATAAGCCAAGTTAAGTTCTTGACTCAGTCTCCTTTTACTCTGTGAAATAATGCACTAAATGGACCAACTTCAGCCTTATTGTAACGTAAGGGAAGGCTAATTTGTTGCTGAACTCTGTGTCGATGTTAGCACAGTGGCTGGAAGAGAAACCTATGGTTGAGAAAGCCCTCCATCTCCAAGCAGAATTCTTGCCAGATAGGTTGGGTTAGCTGGGGTGGTTGGTTCCTGATGATCAGGCTCTGATGTAGTTTCTCTTCTGCCTTCACCTGCTTTTCCCCAGCAGCAACCCCTCCAGCAGCAACCATGCTTCAGACCCCAGAGAGAACCCTTGCTCCTCCAGGTATGGAAAGTAAGAAGCAATAGTCATCCCCATCAGCCAGGATGTGGCATGCTTCCAGAAAGTTTAATTTTGACTTGTGGGACATGTATGTTGGAGGGAGATATGCACTTCTTGTGTATTTGGGGGTAGTTCTGCTGTACTTCCCTGCCCTGCCCTGCCCTTCCCCATAAAACAGGCATACAGCAACATGCAATGTTAACGTATCCCTGGGATTTTTAGCCCTTGCTAGAGTTTTATTACCTATATTTGTTTAGCTGTAGTGCTCATTAGCCATAGTCTCTTTTATACTTTAGTGCAAATTTCTAGCTACAGTTGCATGTGTATGAGCTACCTGTGCCCTGTCCATGTCTGTTAAAATGCAAGCACATTAGCTGGTACGTGGAGACAAATCAACTCAGCTCTCATAGAGAGCTGATCAGAACTGAGGAATTCGGGGAAGATTAGGTTATTCACTGAATAACATACTCTGAAAAGTTAAAAGTAGAAAAAAAGCAATTTTTTTTTCTCTAATGGGATTATTTGTGACCACCTGATCACCCCCATCAGCATGTGACATTCTGGGTGTCTTATTCATATAAAGTTTCCTTTGGCTGTGGTCTTCAGCACCGCAAGCGTGTTGCATAGAGATGCCTCGACAACTGACTCATCTGGTCCTTGGTACATTTTGCTCAGATGGAGGATCCATGGTTGTTCTCTTGTTACACCTCTGAAAGCATTACTCATCACAGTCTTTCTATACATTAGGGCATGACCTAAGGCATAGGAGCTTTCCTGTCACAGGATGCAAGCTGAGGTTTTGATTCACTAAACTGAGTGACTCCTCTGTTTTTAAGATGCTGCTAAACATTGCGCGCTTCCTGTGACAGATCAAGTGCTCCAAATACTTAAATACTTCAGTACTTTGTAGCATGAGGTCATGATGAGCTAAGGCCCAAGCCTAGATTAATTTTTTGTGACTTTAAATTCACTAGCAAAAGTAAGAGAGTAGGATCATAGAATAACAGCAGAAAAGTTTGCTGCAAGTGTTCTTGAGCATTCATTTAATTCACCCCTATTTCCAAAGCTTAGAAAGCTAGAACTGAATTATTCGTAATATCCCTAGATAGAAAAAAAATGCATTATCTTCACAGAGCTTTCCTAAAACCGTGGTAAGTTATCTGAATGTAAGGAAGTTCCCTGTGGTTTTCAGTACTAACGCAGCCTGCAAAAACGGCGATCACACTTAAGTCTGACCACAGTTAAACTGAGGCAGTTCCTCCACTTAGCCTTGTACCCTGTTTACTACCTCTGGTCTCTATGGCATCTTGTCATGCTTACAGAATTGAAAACTCTTTCACAGCAGACTGGTTTCTACTGTCTTGCTTCATGGGCTCTCCCTGGGAAGTCTCCTCTTTCCTTGATGAAGACTGACATTTCCCAATGACTGCCTGACAGACCATTTGTGGCGGAAACAGATTGTTCCCTTTTGGTTGCAAGGTGCTTTTTTTCTCCTACTCAGGGCCAGACTTTGCCCTCCTCGTTCCCTGAGAGTTCATTACTCCTTGACTAAAGCAGTGACAACCACAGTGGCCCTCACTCCTTCAGGCGACTGTGCCAGTAATAATTTCAATCTCTTTTATTTCAGCAAGTTCAGACAGCAATGCTGAGAAACGTGATGTTAACAGAGATAAGGTAAAACTTCCTCTAAGTTTCAAGAATTCAGAAGGACAGCAGGACATGCTAGTGATTTTTGATATATTCATACTAAAGGGGCAGTGTTTGCAAAGAGTAGCTTGAACTTTTGTTTAGAAGCTCAGGAACCATCTAGTCATCTTTCCAGTGGATAGAGCCAAAGTCTGTGACCATCCCATCTGGTTTGGAGATTTCAGAAAAACCTCATCCCCCTGACACCCGTGTAGGAGAGGCAAAGCTGGCATCCTCGGGGTGTGGCCAGGCAAAAGGCAATTTAGGAGGGTTGTTATGCTTCCCTGTCTCTAATTGAGAGAAGGGTGAGGGTGACTAAGCTCCTACTTTAGACATCTTATTAAGAAGTTCATGTTAAGTGAGATGAATCTAGGCTCAAATGCTTCAGAGGAAGATTTATTAAATACTTAACGTAATTCATGTTGTTTATCATGATCAACCTGGTGTGTCTTCTCCATACTTTGTACAGGCAAGCTCAGAAAAGCATTGCGAACTCCAGCCCAATGCAGATATTTCAGAGCCCTTAGCCACTAGGGCAACGCAATCCCGTGTGAATAGGTCTGAAGTAAACATGCTTCTAAAACCTTTTCAGTTTTTCTTTTCTCCCTTCCAGTTTCCCAGCTATGCCATCCTCATTGCCTGTCTCCTAGCGGTGTCCATTCTTTTCATATTGATGCTCTCGTTGTTGTTTTGGAAACGTAAGTATCCCTAAGTACGTAATTGATTAACGTTTCTAATGCTGGCCTAGTGCAGATGTCCTTCTGTATCTCCGGTTAATCTTCTGGTAAATCTGCCATGGCCCTGTGACAGCACTCTGTTCATTTTATGGGGGTTGCTGTCCTTACTCCAGGACTGTGTCACCACGAGGAGACCAGGGAGCATGAGTTGGTGGGGATGCAGCAGGAGGAAGCCTGTGCAAAGAACCTGTTCACTCACTTGTTGCAGGTCTGGCTCATCTTGTTGGCTCTTGCTTTATAGTAAAGTGGTCCCATAGATTCCTGGAATTGCTCCTGACAGACATTGGTGTAACTTAAATCAGAAGGAGATCCTCTCCTTTCTGCTTAGCCCACAGAAATTTTGCAACTTACTATCTTTGCTTCTGAACTCATTTGACTGATTCATTAGAATTGCAGATTCCTTTTTGCCATTGTGACATTAATATTATTTTGCTTCTAGGTAAACACACAAAGAAGTTTATGATAAAAAGGTAATCCATTTTGTAATTTCTTTTAAAAGTTCCAATGTAATTTTTCTTAGAGGCAGGAAGGTATTGGCCACTGATTCTAATGGGTGTAGTATTGGCTTGTGGTGCTGACTACCAAAGTTACATTATGAGCAAGCTTCAGATAATTTCACCCTAGAAAATCAAACAGTGGTTCATGGATGCTGCTGCTATGTACTGATGAAGAGACATCCAGAGCACTGGAGAACTTCGGCAACTGGTACTTACTGTTATGTAGCAACCCAGCTTAAGGAAGTACCTAATCTGCTTTACCCTTTGATCTAATACCAGAGCATGACCCTGGTGGGGTTATTTTAAAGAAATGAAGAGACAAATGGTTATGATGATCAACTGACAGAACGATTGCTCAGAAAGGGATCGGGGATTTACGGACAGTCCTCCGTGGAGTGGTAATTCATGCCAATACGCAAAGAATGGGCCCCATGAAGGGCACACTGCAGCAGTGTGGCAAACCAAGCTTTCCACCACTAGATAAATCTTGCAGCTCTCATGGGGCCACTGCACCTTCTCACACACTCTTTGGGTCACGCTAAAGTATCTGAGGTGATCACTGAGGGGATCGCTTTGAGGCAGATATGGAATAGGAAAGTATGGTGAGTCACTTTGTGTGGGTGGTACTGATAAATTCATGTCTTCTGGCTTATTTTCAAAAAAGGATTTTCTCTAGACACACCACAGGATAGTCCAGTGAAGTATCATCCCTTTGCCAAAGGCCAATAATTTTTTCAATGGTAGATGGTCTCCCACTGCATAGCCCACCTAGGAGATAAGGCTTGGGGGCCAAGGAGGGACTCTTTTCTAATCCCATGGTGGTTATCCTGCAGCTGCCATTATGAGATCTGAACAGCCCTTTCCTATCCATTAGAAGAATGTAAGGAAGGTAAATACTTCAGTGGTGCAATGCTTACTTCTTACACCAGAGAAGTCAGTGGACTTAGTAGCTTCTGGTCTCCATTTCAATGGGAATTTGTTGATGTGACAAATAAAAGAAAGGATGCTCTGAAGCAGCAATGTGCTTTTGCCCCATCCATAGTGATCTATGCTTCTCACTACAGCCTTGGACGAGCGGAAGACCTTGAAAAAGTTTTTAGTGGCGCTGAAGGAGAAAACAGCGTTTTTTCCCTGTGAAGAGCTCCTACATCATCTGTAGATGCCATGGAAAATGAAAAGGGCCTGTTTCATGCTGCATTGAGAGATGCTTATGAGCCCTCAAAATACCAATGGGTGTAAACCAAAGGCCAAAGCTTCGACTGTGAAAATTTAAAATCTTTGTGCAAATTTTGCCATGTCACCTTTAAAATGCAGTGCATGAAGAAGCTTCTTTGAGAAGGTGCTTTATGCATTATTCATAGGTGTTTCTGGCTTCTGCCTTCTTACTAATACCATGTTACAGAACTGAATCTGCTTTCCTCCATTTTTTCTAATGCACTTCCTTGAATACAACTTATACTGTGAGGAACAGAAGAGAGAAGAAAACATGGAATGCTGCCTAACTTCAAATTGCAAAAAAAAAAAAAAATTAAAAAAAAAAAAAGAAAAAATCAGCAAATACAGTTCTTATTGCTTTTATATAATCAAGAGAAAAATTAAGCCACAAGAATGCTGTGAGTATAAATCAAAAATGCAGATTACTTAAGGAGTACCAATGCTGCCTGTGATTCAGCATGTTTGAATGACCCTTGGAGAGTATGTTAATAAACGTCGTAATTTACCACTAGCAATTGTATTTTTTATGCCACATCCTAAGGCATTTGAACAGGAGTTCGTTATTCCCCAGGTGTTGAAATGACTGGTGTGCTGTCTCAGCTCTCCAAAGAAGTACTGCAGCATTTCCAGAGGTGGGAAAATTCCCAGAAGACCAACCTGTAGGGAAATTTTTCTATCCTGCTCGCATAAACCCCCATACCACTCATTTGTAAATCCATGTCTCCCCCAATGATGTGCATAAGGGATCCCCAGTCGTTTGCTTGGAGTTGCCTTTTTGTCCTCACGACAACGACCTGCAAAACCCAGCAGCTCTCGTGGTGGAGTCTGCTTGGCAACGCAGACCTGCACCATCCAGCCCTGGGGTGCTTCGTTTAGGCCCACAGCACCCAGTCACAGGTTAGCATAGTGCTGTCTGGCTGGGTTTTGTGTGGATGAGACTGGGCTGCCCAGTCCCACCAGTGCTGCCCATTTATCTTTCAGAGAAGCTGCAGGTGAGAAGCACAACACAGAGCGCAGCCACATCTTGGAAACTTGGCCGTCCCTCCAGGTGCCCACGGGAGGTGGGTGAAGCCACCTCGGTGTTTCTGAGTAGCGTAGGCAAAACCCCTGTGGTTTCCATGGAAAGGCTCTGGGGACACTAAAAACAGTGAAGAAGAGATGAAGGGTGGCATTCACCTGCTGCTGCTTCTGGTGGGACAGAAGGGCTGTGGGGGAGAACGTTGCTGCTGCTGGGGACAGAATTTGTCCCCAGTCCTTCTCTGCAGCAACAAGCTGACCCCAAACTCCTACCCCATCCTCAGGGGCACCGCCAGGACCTGCCATCCCTGTTCCCAGGACTTTGGCATCACAGAGCTGGCAAGCAGGCTGTGGCTGTTTAGCCGCTCAGACGTATCCCTGTGTCGTGCTTAGGGCTGACCCCGAGGATGAGGATGGTTTGGACACTGTGGACCGCATGGGCACGTGTGTGGTTAGCACAGGGGGGGCAGCTCAGCTCCACGCTGTGCACCTTGGCTTGGCCCTGGGCTGCCTGAGCAGGAGACAGGGCTGCTGCCGGCAGCACAGAGCAGTCCAGGGAAGTCCGAAATCCTCCCTGTTATCCTCAAGCCCCGTAAATGCTGCCATAGTGATAGCTCTGGAGCACTAACCTTGTCTTCTACTCAGCTGGGAAAACTGGAGCCTTTGAGTGGCTGCGGGGCAGATCAGCAATGCATGGCAGAGCAAAGCCCATCATTTTGCCATGCTAATTGCACCCTTTCTGAGGGGGCTTTTGGTTGTGTTTCAGCTGGCTTGAGATTTAGGCTTTAAAAACTAGACTGAGTTGGTTACCAGCCGGGGGGCGTTAGTGAAATGGCACCGGCCATGGAGGCTGGGGGATCATCTACGGGGTACGGTGCAGAGCTTTCGTGTATCTCATCAGGGTCCTCACCAACTCTGCTGCAGTGACCATGGGAACGGCACAAGAGAAGGTTCAAATCCACGACACTGTTATCTCCATTGCCTGGAGTTCAGCAGTCCCTGCTATGGCAACTCCGGGCAACAACAACTTGAAGTAAGAGCACGTTGTGGGAATCGCAGTTGATCAGAAGACAACATTGTGTGGCAGCTCTGGACTTCCCTGCTAGTCACGCTCAGGGCTGCGGTGAGACTTTTTGACTCTACAGCATCTTCTCACAGGCCATGAGTTAGGGATGAGCAGGGGAGGTTCCTCTCTGGGGTCCCTCTCAGTCTCGCCTGGGTTCAGCACCCCGGTCCAGGGCTGCGGTGGGAGGCAGAAGAGAGTCCCCGAGCGGAGGATGTGGGCTGCAGGCTCCCGGGTCGGGTTTGGTCAGCTGAGACCTGGGTCTGTTCCACGCTGGTCAATGTGGCTGCTGCTGTCCCCACACACAGCACGTGCTGAGCCCGGCGGCCTGGCACCCGACACAGCTTCTAGGCATGAATCCCACACAGATCCGTAAGGAATAAAAGGGGGAAAAAAAACCCAAACAGTTTTGATGTGCTCCTCATTAAAAAAAACAACAAACAAACAACCAAAAACCACAACAAACCAACACCTTTTTTTTTTTTTTTTTCTCCCCAAGTAAACCTGCTAATTAAGCTAGCAATATCTTCATTGCAACTTCCAATTGGCAGGGCTGGGCCAATCCTTTTGCTCTTATTAATTAGCTCTGCACTAATGACTTCTTTAGAGCAGGGCTGGCTCTTGCTGGGGAAGGTTCTAGCACGTTTGCTGTGGTGCTGGCTGGACTTGCAAGGCCCTGCTTTGGGGAGTTGCACAAGGGCAGAAGAAATCGGAGCCAACAAAGTGAGTTTGATCTGATCAGCCATGTGGAAATGCAGCCCAGAAATGCCGTAGGGAAGCTGTAAGTGTAACTTATGTCACTGAGCATTTTTATTTATCTTTTTATCCACCCCAATTATTGAGGCTGAGGTTTGGGTTTAGAGTGGCAATTGGAAGCAAGGAATCCGGGAGGCTTGTATTTAAATGAAAATACATCGAAGTAATTTCTGAGGAACTGACCCTGGCTGTCAGTATGTTCAGTGAAAGGTTAAAGGGAGCCTTTTAAAATGTAGCTGGAGGAAAAAGAAATGCTGTTTTCCAAAAGCAACAGAAACCCCAGAATGCAGTTTCTGGGTCTAGTGAAGAAAAACCAGATGAAAGCAGCAGGTTTTTAGAAAGAAAAGACTGTCAGACAGTACGTCATTGGCATCTGGAAATGTTAGCCTTTATTTTTAAGACACTTACCTTGGGAGGTAAGGAAGAAGCGCACTTGAGTAAAGATAAAGCACTGCAGCCAAGAAAACCCTTTGGTAAGCAGCTTAAAACAATACACAGAGTTTTAGCTGCAAAGCTCTACAGGGGCCAGTGCTTCAGACTGGGAAAACTTTGACAAAAGGCAACCTGGCCCCTGGCAGCTGCCGTGAGGCTCATGCTGTTGTGTTGTGGGATGCAGGTTTCCTCAAGAGTTGCTTTGCTACAACTTGTTGCTACCTGTTGAACTTGCTGAAAAGCGTGTCTCCCTGCAAAGTCTGCCCACGTGCACCTTCGCCCTGCCCTTGCTGCCCTCCTGTACCTCCCAGAGAGCTGCCAACGAGCAAAGCCATTTGCTTTCATGATGCTATGCGTTTCCCCAAAAAACTCCAGTCCCCCTAGACCTTGCCTCCCACCGTCTCTCACGCTGCACTAAGACCTGAAATCATCCAGGTTTAATGCCTCTCCCCAGTGCTCTGAGCTGCTGAAGTTATTGCAGCATTTAGGGGCTTGTGCTGGGAGCCTGTGGCTAGAGCGAAGCAGGTTTTAATTTGTTCAGAGTCCACGTCAGGCCTAAATGGTGTTATATCTGGGGAGTCTGGCTCTGCTCCATGGACCAATGCGGTTAATTAATGAAGGATTTAGCTTTTGGTCCAAGTAATAATTTTCACTGGACCCCAGTACTTTGTGCACAATTGTCTGTATCAAAATGACCGATTAAATTGGGTAAAGGAGGTCTGATGTGAAGAGATAATGACTGAACTACCCAATTAGTATGGAGAAATACAGAAAAGCAATTAAAAAGGGAGATCTGAATATTTTGGGACATGGGATTGGCTAATGAGAAAACAGGAGGAAATACTGGGAAAAAAAAGGCAAACACTGAGTTAGGAACACAAATCCTTTAAAGAGAAACCAGAGAAGTGGATTAAATACCATTTTGAGATTAATGAGACCTCTCTTAATAGACTTTATTGGAGCTGACTGCTCTGATGGTCCCTTTCCATTTCAGCAGCACATTTCATTATGTTTCCAGGTTTGTTTCTTAGCCTTAATGTGCTTTCCTAGGCATTTTTTAAGGTCAATATAAATAAATCTCTGGGTTCCAAAGGTGGAATCTAATTGGAGCTTAAGAAAGAGCAAGCAGAAGGGAAGAATGTGGCTGCGTACATAGGAAATTAGAAATAAGAATAAATAGCATCATGGGACTTGGGGAAAGAACAGAGATAACCACACGGTGTGAGATGAATGCATGAAAAAGTGGAAAATTTTAGCCTGGTAGAAAGAGGAAATGGGACGTGCTGCCGCAGACGTGACAGCAGATGGCAAAATCGAGCTACAGAGACAGAGCAGAGAAACAGCTGGCGAGATTAGAAGAGGCTGTAAAGGTGATGCAGATTTGCTGCCACCGAGCAGAATAAATGCAGCCTCCTCCAGCCGCGATGGAGGTCCTAGCTGGGAGCTCGGCTCATGGCTGGCTCCAAGGCACGCTTTCGGCACGCTTGGCGTGGACTCCGGTTTCTGTGTCCTACGGCAGCACGGTTTCCTGCAAGTCTTAGTAAAGGCTGGAGGCCATGGTGGCTATGCACTTCTTGGTTTCCTCTTCCCACTGATGTCTAACCCCAGCTGGGAGCAGCGTGGCTTTGGTTTCTCTTGCTATTTTAAAACGCAAAATCCAAGACTCAGCACCTCCTGCGATCACACCGCGGCAGCAGTGACCTGGTAAAAGAAATGCCAACCTCTAACCATCCCAATGCTCATCTTGGCATCCGCTCCCTCCCGCTATCAAGCTCATGAGAAAGGGTGGTGGTCTTGGCAAGGGACCCTCCAAATGATCACTTTGGGCAGTGCTCAGAACTAAGAGAAACACTGAGATTAGAGCGGGGCTTCCTACAGAGAACCCTTTGGTAGGAAGGCTCATCTCCTTACCCTGTGGTAACCTCTGCTTAAGAGTTCCCAATGGTTTGAAGCTGAGATAGGAGGCCACAAGGACACCGGGAAGATGGATGCAAACTGGAGCTTGCAAAAACCATTGGAAGGATTAGGGAGAAAGGTGTTGGGAAATGATCTTTGCTGTAAGTTCGTTGACTTTAGTCTTTCAAGCACTGAGCCTTCGCCAAGGGGAAGGGAAATCCACCACTTCCCAAAATGCTAATAAGGAAAGAAGATATACATTGTCCTGCTATTTCAAAAATGCAGGGTTTGGGGTTTTTTTAATATCTGGAAAATAGGAAAGGCTTGTGGTTGTGGGTTTGGTGGGGTTTTTTTTAATACCTAGGAAAAGAGGCATAGGGTAGGTAATCCAAACCAGGGAATAAGTCCTGTCTATAGTTATGTTTTCTAAAACAAAAAATACTAAGGCCTGGCTCTCCTCTCTCATGTACTGGTGTATGCTCTGTAGTTCTACTGATGTTAGTGAACCTTGAATCCTTGAAGGTAACCCCTTTTCATGCTTAAATGTACATCTAATGAAGATTCATGGCTTCAGAGTTGCTCTCAAGCACCAGAGCTGGTGTCATTCTTAACTAAGCCATCCAGTAGTTAATAAACATCACACAATCATCTGCATATTTAATGCAGGGCAGAGAATTTTATGGAGAAATCTATAGCTTTTAATCCAGTGATGAATCATTTATGGGATTTTGGATTATTCACTTTGCACTGAATTAAGTTGTCTCTCTCTCTCACCACGTGAGACCCCCTGACATGGTCTGCATCGCAGACCAGGCTGCACAGTGATGTATGTTGCTGGGATGAATTATTTATTGGACATTTTAGATCACTTGCCCAGCAGTCAACTAAGCCTGTTAATTTTAAATCTGTTCATATCCATTCCTAAGTACACATAAAGGATTTTATGTACATGTAATCCATCTCTCCTTCTTCCTCCCTCTCCCTCCAGTGCAATAGTGAATTATCCATGAAGTTTGGGTTGGGTTAGTTTTGGATGCAAACTTTCCCTTAGGGGATGCAGTGACAGCATCCTGGCATCAGGGACTGTTTGTCCAAGCCATTTTTGGACCTGCTGTGCAGAAGGTGTTTTTGTGAGCCCTTCAGCTCTCAGTTGTGTCCTACTTTAAAAACTGTGGAACTGAAATTACTGTGATTTCTTAGCTTGTAATGCACATGGTATAAACCTCCTAAGCCCAAGAGAGCTGTGCAGAGAACTTATCAATGGACCTAGTACAGTGGGTACGGAAATTCCAGTAGGCTGTAATGATCAAACACTGATTTCTTTTTTTTTTTTTTCTTCTTTTTTTTTTTTCACTTCAACCTGCAAGCCTCAGCCCATGCTGGGGCAGAGCTCTTTCCCAGGGCTTTCCTGTGAGCTCTGCTTCAAGGACAAGGGGAAATCAGTCTCTCAATGGAGTGGTGAGTCAATGCTGCTTTTGAATTCTGCTTGGTGTTTTATGCCCTTGGTCCATTATCTAATGGAGAACATGATGAGGTAATTATGGAAATACACAAATTGCAACCTCATGAATACCAAAGAAATTCATGATGATCCATGCTAAAAGAATGCATAAAAATGCAAATCATTTCTAAATGGGGAGCAGTAAATCTTGTTAATATTAATAACTTGGAGCATTTAATTGCATCAGGTCTGGATGAATTCTAACCAAGGCCCTCTGAAGAGAGGTTTTTAAGACTCTGTCCTGTGAACTGTGTACCGTGAGGTCAAGGGGAGCTCTAACTTGGAGCCACATGGTATATGGTTACCTTTGGCTCCCTCCATAGTTGAGGGAGGGAGGATGGGACTGGTCCAGAAGGTGATCCAGCCCACCCTGGGGAAGGTGGAAGATGCTCTTTTGTGGGGGAACTTCAGAACTCCGTTGGGCATTGCTAGCTCTGTGCAAGACCCTGGACCCATATCACAGGGACTCACAGTATGAGACTTTGTGTCTGTTGTGTGGCTTTAACTCTATAGTTAGGTTAAATAGCACTTTTGGGGGAAATGTCCTGGGTGTATAAAACTTCATTGCCTTGTCAGACATGCAGGCTCTGTCCTAGCAGTACCAGTGGTGGTGAGCATGGCTATCTCTGAAGCTAGTAAGAATGGATTGTCCCTGAGGTAGTATCAGGTCTCCATCTTCCTCTCTAGGACAGGATGTCTGTGTCATTCTAGCTTTTTAAAAGTAGTTTTTGCCCATTTGCATTATTAATAGTTAAGAGTACGCAGTAGGCTACCAAGTAAAGAGCTCTAGTGAAGTGCATCATGTTGTCTCTGCAGAAAGCTAATTTATCAGCTGTGGGCAAATATGTCATCAGCCTGCTGAGTTATGCCAGTTTTCTTAGTCTACCAGCACTTCTGACAAGGTTGTTCCACATTCCTCTAGTGTTTATGGTCATGCTCTGGACACCACCAGCATCATTATCTGAGCGTCTCTACAGGCTCTGTGGTGGCTGTATCACAGCTGTCCTGGTTTCAGCTGGGATAGAGTTAATTGTCTTCCTAGTAGCTGGTACAGTGCTGTGTTTTTGAGTTTGGTATGAGAAGAATGTTGATAACGCTGATGCTTTTAGTTGTTGCTAAGTAATGTTTAGTCTAAAGTCAAGGATTTTTCAGCTTCTGATGCCCAGCCAGCAAGAAGGCTGGAGGGTCACAAGGTTGGGAGGGGACACAGCCAGGACAGCTGAGCCAAACTGGCCAAAGGGGTGTTCCATACCATGTAATGTCACATCCAGCATATAAACTGGGGGGAGTGGGAGGATCGCCGCTCAGGGACTAAGTGGGTGTCGATTGGCGAGTGGTGAGTGATTGCATTGTGCATCACTTGTATATTCTAATCCTTTTATTGTTACTATTGTCATTTTATTTGTGTTATTATTATCATTATTGGTTTCTTCCTTTCTGTTCTATTAAACCATTCTTATCTCAACCCACGAGTTTGAATTCTTTTCCCGATTTTCTCCCCCATCTCACTGGGTTAGGGGGAAGTGAGTCAGCAGCTGCATGGTGCTTAGTTGCTGGCTGGGTTAAACCATGACAACAGCACAGAGGAGATAGTAGAGAACTGGAGCCTGCAGAGGACTTGGAACTTGCAGAAGGCCATTAAATGAAAAAGTCATCAAACTGGAATGAGAGGCCATTGACCGTGAATTTCAGTGCAGTTTCTGACCAACCTGATCCATTCTTCTCTCCCCAAGTTGCTCAGTTTACAAAGCTGGGGAATGTGTTCATCCTTCCTGAGGGGCTTACCAGTACCATAACTGCGTCTTGAGCATGGGTATGGGGAGGACAAAGGCCACAGCTGAGTGAGCCGGGGATATGTATAGGTGATGACTGAGTGCCTCTGCTTTCCCTGGGAGCCTGCTCTTCTGTGGTTGCCTCCTTCAGACAGACTTCACGGGGAACAAAACCTCTCCAGTGCTGAAGAGGAACGGAGCTGGTTTATTAAGCTTTTTGAGAGATGGCCAGTGTGATGGATTACAAAGCCCAGGGAGATCCGGTGACAGCAGTGTCACTGGAATAGTTAAAACCAATTTTAATACTGGAAGCAAGATGCTGGGAAGCTACAGGGCCGGCCTTTCTGTAGCATAAGCACTGCTTGGCCAGTTCTTCTGTGGGCTAACGACAGGGCTGGGATTTGTCTTCAGGCTTCTCTCTGGGTTTTGTCATATCACATCGCATCTGGTCGTGGGTTGCGAGAGGTGCTCCCAGAAGCATTCAGGGCAGGAAAGGGAGAAGAAAATTCAGTTGTGTTCAGATTTTTGCCTTTTTTGTGCTGTTGTTGTGATACCTCTGGCCAGGTGTGGGGGGCTTTTTTTAGGAGTCTGCTGAGTTGGGTTTCCCCTAGATAACCACTCACTGAAGCTTTCCCAAGCCATTAACAAACTCTTTGTATGTTTCTTTTCCTTTAAACTTTGCCAGGCTTGACAGTGGCTGGGTGTTTGCTGGGGTTCACATTTATCAGCTTGTTCTTCCCTCTTTAGTTCATTCATTTCCTGTCTATAGCTGAGTCGTTCTACAAAAGAAATTAATTTTATAATACAAAGATACTGGATGGCACTTTCAGACATGATGCCTGCAGCTTCATAAAACCTGATGAAGGAGAGAGGAATATTCCAAGAGAAAACGAGGAAAGGTCATGATTTATTGCTTATAAACAGCTCCCTGGATCTTATTATCTTTGCTGTGTAGAAGCCTGGAGATCTAGATTGGGCTTTATAATTCACATCGAAATTCATTGTATCACATATCTCCTGTAAAGCCACATTTTTGAATGATACGGCAAACCCTATTAAACAGGTACTCATTAAACTACAACACCTTATAAATTCTTCCAGAGTTTTGTTGACAGTACACATCAAACACAAACCATTAAGTGCTTTTCATTTTCCTGGTAGTGTGCAATCATAATGCATTACATGACAAAATAATGTGTTTACATGACAGATTTAATGCTTGATCTGCTGCATGAAATGCTTCTGAGCACCAGAAGATAAGAGAAAAATGTAACATTATACTTCCAAGTGTCTATTAATTCTTAACTAATAATAAATTACAGGGGGATGCTGATAGAAATGGATGAGAGAGGCACATGCACATGGGAGGAATTCATGAGGATCAGTGACACGGCAATGAATACTAAATGCAGACATCATAACTAGAGCTAAAACGAAGCATGTCTGTGTTGGCAAGAGAGCTCCTAGAGCCTGTGGGCTTGCTGCTGCTCCGTGGGTGTGTGTTCCTTCTTCTGTGTCCTGACAGCCCGCACTGGCTTGTAGTGAAGGTCGTGTTAGACTTACTTCCACTTGTCTCTCCCTCCACTATGGTGCCAGCAAGCAGTCCCAGCTTGCCCTGTCCCGGGAATTGGCCAGGCACGTGGCCAGCATTGAAACGGAACAGCAGCTCTGGGGACACGAGGCTGCCCTACACTGCCCTGGCAGAGCTTCCTACCAGCCCTTGGTGTTACCCTGGGGCTGAAAGGGTTGCCCGCTTGTCCCCTTTAAACCTTGTAAGCAGCAAGGCTTGCTGTAGCGAGTTGTTTTCCTTTACAAATTGTCAGCCTGTGCCTAGCCTGACAGCTGAGGGAGCACCATGGGATGGCTCTGCGGACCAGGGAGCAGCTCTGTGGACCTTGCAGCTCCACAGCAAGCCTCTGAGTGGATGTCCAGGGATGATGGGTTCATTGATGGACAAGGGCAATCACCAGTCCCCCTGGGTTGGAGAGAGCCAAACAAAAGTCAACCCTTGCTTGCAAGGGTTTGCTTGCAAACTGCCTCCTACCAACAAAAGAAATTAAGCAAGCTTCTGTTTTTTCCAGCCAAAAGGATCCCCCCCCCCCCTTTTTCTTTTTCCTCCTTGGCTCCTCTAACTGGGAGCTGGTCCATCCCTGCACCTCCTGTGCTGATCCATGCACCCTGTGCACAGCGCTGGGCACAGAGCTTCCCACACTTATCCTGCATGTCCCAGCCTCTGCAGCCCATGCACCTCCAAATCAAAGCCCAAGGGCAGGTTTGCTTCCATGTGAATGAAAAGTTGTGTTTGAGCAATGATTTCGTGCTTTGGTTTGGATTGTGCTTCCTACTTGTCGTCAAAACAGAGCACAGACAAATTTAGTCTCAAGGCATTCTGTGCCAATTTTTTATTTTTTTTTTTTCATTTGAAAACTTCTAAGGAAACTGTTTTTACTTTTGCTGTTTGTTTGTTTTCATAAAAAATGGTTGCTAGTTCTGGAGTTTCTTTACGAAAAATTGTCCTTCAACAGATCTCTTTTCTCCACAGTGCTACTAGTCCACTGCCAACCCTTTCACTCATGCAACTCTACTATAATCCATGACTTAGTTGACTTCCAGCCCCAGCAGCTAACTGTCAGGACCTTGAATTTGGAATTTCAAGAGTGACATTCAGCCACTTCACAAGTTTAGAGTGTGGGGGCAGCCGAGTCTATTAATCTTTAAAAAGAACCCAAATCTCTGTTTTTTATTACAAGTGGGAGCTAAGAAGGAATTGGTATGTGGGAAAACAATGCTGTAATAATGACATACAATCAAAGGGAGGGTAATAAACCTGCTAGTTCTCTATATTTACTGGGGGAGTTTGCTGGGGAGCAGGAGCTGAGGCTTGTTTTAACTACAGACAGCTTTCTCCTTTCAGTTTTTATGGCTTTCTCAATCACTTTGCTCATCTGCTGCTGGAGGCTTTTATTTGCTGATAAGGGCTGTTAACCAGTTGGAAAGTCAGACCAATGAAGTTACGTAACGTGCAGTGAACAGTTTTTGGCAGGTTAGAGCCACGGTGCCAGAGGAGTGAAGGAGATGGGAGGGCTCCTGCCCCTCCTGTTGTAAAGGGAAATGTCCTGAGGAGGAGACAAATTGCAGTTTTATATATATATATATATATATAAATATATATTAAAATATAAATAAAATATATTTAATTTTAATATATAAAAATATATTAAAATATATAAATAAAATGTATTTTTTTATTTATATATTTATATAAAAATCTGCAATTTGTCCCCCCTCAGGAGGGGACATATATACATATATATAAGTACATAGGTGTATATATACACATACCTATATCTGTCCCTGCTCCTTGGCATCTGCTGGTGCTGATGGGACAATTTGTTCCTCTTCCTTATTGTTCCCTCTTTTTTCAGAGAAATTTCTAAGGTTTTCTTTAATGAGGAAATGAATAACGAATGCCAATTTGCAACGGGAGGGGTGCTCAGACTGCCTTGCCCCAATGTGGTGGTGTGAGCAGCGTCTCTTTGTGAGGAAATGACCAGCTGAACTCCAAGAAGTCTTGGAGGTACATTAAAAGGTGCTTCCAAAGTGATTCCATAGTATCTTTCCTTATCTGGGAGCAAACAACAATAGAAATGGAAAAAATACCTGATTTTAACATTGCAGTTTTCCTTTGAGCAGTCTTCAGAGTTGTGGCTCTGCAAGCCTGGATGCAAGGAATAGGGCTATGGCTGCAGCATTTTATTTTCTAGCAAAAAAGTTTCTAGGACCAGAGCATCAGATATGTGTAGGCTTCCCTGTGTGTCCACCAGTGCTTTGAAAAATCCCAGGCTTGGCTGAGAATTCAGATTTTCTTGTTTATAAGCTGTGTCTAGCAATGTGATCTTATTTCATGGCATTTTGCCCCCAAGACAGTATTTCTAACCCCTGGAGCTCTGCGTATGATGCTACTGCAAAATTCAAGAAGAGAGTGCTATTAGTTTGAGTTCTTAAAGAGATATTCAGCAAGGAAAGCTGGAGTGTAAGACACAAGGTGTTATGATCCATGGTGAACCTGGCTTTTTTGGTTTGGGATTGGAAGTTTATTCTATACAGGTTTTTTGCAAAGGCAACAGTGATTCTGGGTGTGCTTCATTTTGCTTCCTCAGCCATTATTTATTTATTCTTATATGCCCCTTTTTGAGAGAATTAAAAATTAATCTGGAATGTCACCTCTGGAAGATCATGTACTATATATATATATATTAAAAAAAAAAAAACTTTATAGTTTTTAAAGTTAAAAAAAACCAACACCCAAGCAAAAAACTTTTCCCAATATCTAGCTACAGTCTTTCAGGTCCTTCTTGCAAATTGCTAGCATAATTCAGTCAACCTGAGTGCACTTTTAGTGGTTTCTCCAACTTTACAACTTTTATAAGGTTTCTAATTCACTTTAGTTCATTTCGTGTCCCCAGGGTTGTGGATTCTCTTTAAACCCTGTCTTTCTCACCACCTGTTTGGAGGTCTCAATTACTGGAGTACAGCAATATCTAGTTTTCAAAAAATTTCCTGGAAAAGCAGGCATCCTTTTCAAATCTCACCTCCATTTGGTCATCACTTGACAAATGAGGAGCATCAGATTTTACAAAAGCATTTCAGTTCCCCTTCTTTCTTCTGGAATCTTTTTGTTCTGAAACAAATTGGAAACATTCAGTAGTACCTTCTTGTAAAGTCTCACCTCTCAGATTGTGTATGATGGAAAGGCACCTACCTACCTACCTCCTACTTTCAGTCTTCAGAAATTTCCATCTACCCACAAAGAAATATGATGTCAAAACCGATGACTCTGTTTGGAAGTAGTCCACTGTAATGTGACAACTCCTCTTCCCTGGAGCAGCTGGTAGCCTGGGAAAACCACTGCTGACTGCAACAACCAATCCACTTGATTTTCCTTTTCCTCTCTGGAAACAGCTTTTCCAAAGCCCTCTGCAGTCAGGGAGCCTGAAAGAATAGTTTTAAAAGGTCTAGGACAGGATTTACTCTTTGCATTAGTCGACAGACTGCTACTTCAGTGTAGAGCAGTTAATTGAAAATGGGGAAGGAAAGGCTGTTAAAAGGTGAGTATCATGTGAATCTTGGCTCAAAGTAGTAAAGCCCAGCTTTCAAGCTAGTTTCTTCCCTGTTTCTTTCTTGAAAGAGGTGCAAGTTCAAGGGATAAAGATCTGAGGGTTTCTGGATGGTCATAAAGCTGCTTGGTAATGATGGAACATCTCCTGCCGCAGAGTGAGTGCACGCGCTCGCTGTGAGAGCCCGATGGGGCTGTGACCGAATGCTTCTTTAGAGTACCTGATTTCCTCTGTCTCTATAAGCGTATGAGTATAAACTTGCCAAATTGCTATTGCATCTGGTCTTTCTCCTCTAGCAGTCTGGATTTGGGGTCCAATGCGTCGTGCCATGGTCACAGCAGAGCAGGTTGGTGCCCTGACCCCACGCCTTCTGCTGCCTCGCGGGCAGAGGTTGCTGCATTTGCACTTGACAGATTAGCCCAGCTGCTTCATAATTTGGAAGATCACTTTCCAAACTGTGGACTCTTAACTGTGTATAGTATGGGCTTTGAATGTGACTTTTCCACTTCAGGAAAGGCTGGTATGAATCCTATTAGAAAAAGTGTAGCCAACGAGTCTGCCCATATGTATGCTGGCGTGTGCAGTGGGTTGGTTCCCTTTTCTACCCTCCGCAGGAGGGATTTGAGATCTCCTTGGCTGATGTTACATTTTCTGATGGAGATGCATTAAAAATTGATTACTTTTTTTTAGCAGGCTCCACTGCTTTCCTGCTGGGGCTATTTATGTAGAACTAGATTTAAACATCTTATATTTACTCATAAATTGTATTGACCTGGTAAAATCCATGCCATTTTCAGCAAAGTCTGTTCCATTTGGAAATAAGATATAAATCTACTGACTTCAGAAAGCTTTTCTGAAAAACCCTCATCTGAGGCACAAGTGGGGTCAAAGCAAGCTAGGAACTGCGATCCAAAGTTTTCTGTGCTGCCTCCTCACCCAAGCTGCTCCCCGATACCAAAATCTACCAGTGTTGTTTTCCCATGTTAAATCCCCCCAACCATCAGAAAGTTTTCCTTCCCAGCACTTCTACTTGTGGGTTAATAAAATCCACAGTCTTAACAGACTCAGTTGCTTTCCTCCTGCTGCACTGTCTTTGAACACCTCCAAGATCCAGAAGTGAGGCACGCAGCTGGCTGTCACCTCCAAGGGGCTCAGCCTTGCTCCCAGGGTGATACTGTGCCTTGATACTGAGTTTTCTATAAAATGTAATTGCTGCTGCTTTCTTTTAAGACATGACCAGAGGAAGGAGAGGTGCTGAGGGCAAAATCCCTTCTTTATAAAGTAACTTGTGAGTTACAGTGTGTGCTCACGCATTGGAAATCAGGACTTCATCTCCACTCTTCTCCTTCTCCTAAACCCACTTCTCCCAAGACAGTGGCCGAGCCAGTGGCTGCTCTGCAGTAGGGACACTTTCCTCCATCGTCTGGAGCTAGGATACTGGAAAGAAAAAAAGAAAGAAAAAAAAAAAAAGATTTGGGTCCCACTGGTGGCAGAGAGAGAGAAAGTACTGTCAGAAAGGAGCAGGATCCAGTGAAAGAGAGACCTGGGCTCTGGACACTACCCCACCATTGCTTTGCATTTTCCATTCAACACCCATTCAACCAAGTATATAAGCTTTTGGACCAGGAACAAAGTCCTTTTCTCTCTCTGTGAATGTCTTAGCAAGCAGCTTATACCCACAGAGATCCTGTGACCCTTTTGCCTGTTAAGAAGATTGCAGGTGGATCATCTGTCTGGATGGTTCAGCTTTGGCTGGATCATTTCCAAGGCAGCTACTAATCCTTGTGGAGTGCCCCTCTTCCAGGCCCTTCACTCCAGGATCTGGATCCACTCCAGTAGCCAAGCACCTTTACTCAGCCCCAGAAACTTCCATGCCTAATTTTCAGATGCAGAAGGTACTTTCATCCAGCCCTGAGTGTATGCACACAGGAATAAGTAAGCCACTTGATGAACCGATTAAAGATTTACAGTTCTTAGAGAACATAGCCGTCTTTTGGGGAAAATCCTGGATCAGAAATCCATCTCTGTCCTCACTAATCCACATATTATTCTCTCTCATTACTTTGTATTGATTCATTTCCATTTCATGTTGCAGTGTTGGGTCACCAGTGTGTGTCTGATATTGCAATACATTATTTAGCTGTCTCCTGACTCTGGTATTTGGTGGCATCTGTTAGCATGGTTGACTCCTCTCTGTCTATCATATTTAATGATGGTACCTTAATTTTTTTATTAATAATACCAACATCCTACTGGTCCATTAGCTGTTTATATTCTGCCTGAATCCAAAGTTAACTCTTTTGTGCTTTCTCTTTTCTTTCCATTTTACTACCTGCAAAATGCTATCAGGAATTGTTTTTGTCTCCTCTGACTTTCCAAGTGACACAAACCCCATTTATGGTGTCACCCCATGGGAATTCACATAGAGAAACTGGAGAGCAGAGAGCTCTCCTCTGCTTTCACATACCTCTAGGCTGCCACTCAACCACTGGAGTGAAGTACCCAGGCTAGTTAAGGAGCTTTACAAGAGAATGTGTACCCAGACTGAGTGCCACACAGACCCGGTGTAGTAGGGCCAGACTTCTGCTGTTTTCTCTCTTCATGTATATATTTTTGACGAAACATTGCAAGTCAGGGATTCCCCTCCCTCTAAGCAAGGGAGGGTGGGACCTGATTTCCTGGTTTGGGTTCCTAGGCGTTATTTTAATACAAATAGAAATCCTTGTCTCTTCCCAAAGCCCACCACATCCCAGATACTTGTCTCTAAGATCATGGGAGGAAACCAGCAAGTGGTTCTTGCTTTCTAGTGATGAGCAAGTTGCTGCAGCAAACAGCAAGCCCAGCGCTGTGCTCCTGCTCAGGCAGAGTGTAGATGTGGGCTGGCGTTGCTTGCACAGACACGGACGCAGATGAGCGAAGTGTTCTCCAGCTGCCTGCTTGCACAGCCCTTGTCTTTCTCAGTGACTGGTCCCTCTGAAGAGGGACTGCTCCACGTCTCTCTGGGCATGACCCACTTGCTGCCTCTCATCAGCTGTGATGGGCTTTTAATATGTCAGAGAACATTTATCAGCCCCAGCGGTGATGAAACCTGCCTTCGATGTTCCCAGGCTTGTAAAAATGGTGTTGCAAGGGACTACAGAGCACCTCTGTTTAGTTTCAAATCTGCTTGCAACGGCTGGGCTGTATCATCTCCCGTGCTCAGAGCAGCGCAGCGTGGCAACCCCTCTCAGCAGGCCGCTGTCTCGGTCTCAGCTGCATCCCTTCAGGGTGTCTCTCATCCAACTGGCCCCTCCTGAAATCCATAGCAGATGCAGAGTAGCAGTCTCCTCTTGGGATTTCTCATCATTTGCCTTTGCTGGACTGCCTGAGCAACAACAGCAATACCTCTAGCATCCCTCTCCATCGATTAGAAAATGCTGTGAGTTCCCTAAACGGCAGCTATTCCTCTCACTTCCTCTGGATTCACAATAATTATAAAAGACAGCTGGACTGTGCTGGGTAACTCCTTCCTTGCTTGGCCAGAACACCCTGTTTCACAAGTTTTGAGGACATGGCAATACCAGGACACCAGTAACCTGACTTTGCCAATACCTGCCCCATCCCACGAGTGGATAGAAAAGACTCAGCTGTTGGAGAGACTTCACAGCAGCGTTTAGGAGAGGCTTGGCCGCTGGAGAGAAGTGCTGCTCAGAAACACCTCTATGGGCTCCCTACGACTGATAGTGTGAACACAGAGGTCTTGCAGATAATCCCCTCAAGTATTTTTAGGAGGACTAAAAGCCATCAAATTTTCAATTCCTTTTATTATTTTCCACCTTATCAAGCACATGGGCCTCAGCTATTATAGTATTCCTAACCAGAATGGAAATGAGGTCCCGTTGTCCAGAGTGCCAATTTCTGCCACCCCTGTTCAGATTTTGGCTCCCATTCATCCGAGAAGGGCTGCACCCCCAGAGGGTGATGCAGGTGTTGATGCTCGGGGCTGACCTCCCAGCAAATGACATTCCTATATCCTGGGCTGTGGGTGGCATCTGGTGGATGCCTGTCCCTGCTGCGGTAAGATGAGCTTTGACTCCGTTCTCCCATGAGAAGAGTGGAATCTTGACTAAACCGTCTCCCAGCGATAGTCAGTTGTGCTTTGGAGATATTGATGAGGGGTGTGGGAACTCAGCCAGGATTAGTCTGAGACCTCTCCTTGTTTCATTCCTGGTTTGGCTGCATCCAGATCACAGCCGTAGCTTCTTACCATGCCTTTCTCCACGCAGCACCAATATTTCTTCTCTGTGGAAACACTCATTTCCAATGCTGACTGGCTTTGACTTTCTTGATAAACAAAATTGACCTTTAAAACACCCTATGGACTTTTACTTTTCTAAATCTTAAATTGTTTTGTGCTTCTCTTTTTCCACTGCTTCAATTTTTTAATATGCTTCTAAAAAAAGCCATCGGCACCAGAGTTGAACCAACATCCTGGGTTTGTCTCGCCAGTGGCACAGTTGGGAGTCAAACTCACCTTCTTCCTTCTGCTTGCTCCTGTGTGGTTGAGCTGGATATGTCCCCAGTCTTTAATTCAAATACTTCCTGTGATAGAAAATCTATCAGGCGCTAATGGAAGATGTTCCCATGGTTAATTACTCTCTTTGGTTTGGGGAAAAAAAAAATATTAGAAAATGACTCCCCATACTTAGCTTAGATTGATCCAGTTTCAGCTTCCAGCCATTGGGTCTTATCCTGCCCCTGTGTGCTAGATTAAAGAGCTCTTTCTTAATAGAAAATCATGTGGATACTTTAGTGACCTCTTAACCTTCTCGTGGTGAAATCAAATGAAAGGAAGCTCTTTGGTCTCTTACCACAAGGCAAGCTTTCCTGATAAGGGTCAGGGCAGGCCAGCAGGGTCCAGGTCAGAGATCACAAAAAAAAGAAAATATTTGTGTTCTTGGCCCACTTTCTGGAAACCCAAAATAGATGAACTGTGAGAAGGGATTGGACACTTAAATACCTTTCCTCTCTCCCCTCTTCATGATTCAAATTAACAGAGAACTAATGGATAAAATTAATCAGGTGCTATTTCATCCATCTCCTTCATGAAAAGGCAGGTGAACATTGAACTACATTAAACATTACTATGAGGAAATTGAGATTCCGTACAAATACAGTTAATTAAAGATTGAGACCAGCCAATTACGTGAATATGTACAAGAATGATTTGAATACGGATGCTACAAGATCGGAGGAAGGAAAAAGGGAACCTGTCTATACCCCTGAAAACCATTTGAACAGCTTAGTGCTGCATTTCGTGTTTAACTTCATAAAGGCATTTACTGTTAATGAGGTGATAAATGCACTGGAAAACACGACTAAGGGATTAAAATAGGAAGTTCTTGAGGTGTAGCACTTGGCAAGGGTGGAGACGGGAAGAAAGTGGGTTACTGGGAGCATCTGATGGGAAGGGCTTTGCTGGGACCCATGAGACTGGCAGGTAGGCACCCAGAGAGGTGTCTTGTAGTCCCTTTCTTGGCCTTTTTGGCTTCCTGACCTTCCCTCTTTCTTCCTCCTCTTCCTGATGTTGCTGACTGTGTTGCTAATGAGCCCGGATCATGCTCTTGCTCTGTAGGTCTGCAAATATAAATGAAAAGACAATCTGTGCCCAGTGATTTTTCCAACCTATGTGCATTTGCTTGGCCAAAACAACAGTACCAGAGGCTAGGTTAGTAAGTTGGTCACGGGAGCGGAGTCCTGTTGAATAACGGTAGCATAATTTAGCCTTTAAATCATAGGAGATATGCTAGTATAGCTGGGTGAATTTCATGATTTTAGTGACCTCCAAGTAAGGACAAAAAATACTGCTTTCTGTCTAAAGCCACTTTCTGCAAAAATAAGATACAGTTTCTGGACACAGAAGAATGAAGGCATTGTCATTTCAGATGCTACATATGGGACTTATATTTGCAAATTTTTCATTTGTTATTGATAGGTTGAATTCAGTGCCTCAATTCCCCTCTGGAACTGACCTTCTCCTGGGAATGGGCTGCTGAAGCATTTAATATTTAAATTGCTGCGAAAACTACCTGCAGCAAAAGCTGCACCAAGAAAATGGGAACATGTTAGGGTTTCGTCGCAGCATGCCTGCATTGCCCTTTCAATTCGGCTTAAGGAACGTTAGGCAACGGAACCCCCTCAAATCTCACTTTCCCATTGCGGAGCTGGCAATTCAGTGCACATTGCTGGGATAGTGAAGGTAGGTTTGGCTCTGCCTTTCCTTCTCTTCTGTGCTGAAGGGATGAAATCTTGCTTTTCTGGGCATAAATCACGTTTAGTTATGGGAGGTTAGGAAGAAACCTCCCTGGAAGCGGGTTATCCAGTGATTGACTATTGAGGAGGTTTTGTACCTTTCTTTGAAGTATCTGGCTGAAGGCTGTGTTGGCTCATACAATTCAGAAGACTTTAATGCAACAACAGCCACCACTACATTGGAGGGGAGTGCTCGTGAGGAGGGGAGAAGAATCCACTGAGTGATCACAGGAGTGTCTTGCTCGTGCCATAGGCACTAAATCGTAACAGCCAGAAATGGGCTGGAGACCCTCTTCCCTGGAGGATTTAGTCCTTGTCTCAGACCTCCCAGAGGTGGCACGTATGAGCCCACACTGGCAATGCCACGCAGGCTGGGTCAGAGAAAAGCTGAGATGTGTGTTATGCACACATTTAGACTATGTCAAATGCAGGACAGAGGAGAAAAATAAGATAATGGTTGCTTTGATTTCAGATGTATAGGCACTGTCTCTGCCAGGGAAGAAAAAAAAAGAATCGGTGGAAGGAAAGACAGTGTCTTTTGGTTTGTATCATGCAGAACAGGATAGGGGGTAACACAGGAAAGCTAGGAATGATGACAAAGGAGAAAATGAGGGATAGAGCAGCTCCTTGAAAATATTTGGCCATTAGGTGACACTCTTTTGCTATGTTTCCAACAGCCAACGAGGCAGGTGGACAACACTAGGCAGACACAAACTCTTATTTTGGGTAAGCCAAGTGTAACTGTTTCTTCAGTTTACAGGTTGAATTCACGTGGGAACTTTACAAGAAATTTTCTGATCAAGAACCTTCCACTTCATCCAATTCCTGATTAATTTGATTCTCCACTTTAATGTGATTGAAAATTCAGGAACCAGCTCCCTTGTGTTCAGAATAATAACCACCAATATATTTTGCTTGGTTTAAATCTCTTTAGGTAGGTATTGTGAGATAATTAAATCATCAGCTCCAGGGTGTAACTATTTAATTTGTGCAGAGGGTGGCATTTCAGCACCGTGGAAGGCAAAGGAGTCCAAGGAAAATACGTGAATAACAACAAGAAAGAGAGCGACAATCAGGGAGTTATTTTGCTGATATTTCTGGCTGTGCCACTGATCCGTCTAATGACTTTGGTCAAAACAAAGACTCTGAAAGCAGCACAGAGTAACCCCAAAGTCAGAGAGATGAGTTTGCCATTTTCTGGCAGCAAAGTCTGTATAAGTGCATCTGTTCTACCTACTTCTCCACTGTCTTCTGCTACTGTTACAAAAGATAAATGCATGCTTGGCCATCCCTTGAAAGAGCAGCATTGACTTCTCAGATTACATCCACATCATTATGACTCAGTTGAGAATGGTGGCTTACATGGAAAAAGCAGTAGCATTAATTTTTTTTCAGGAGCATTTGAAAGATTTATAGCAAACTTGCATATTAGTTCTAGGACAGTAACTAGATTAGTACTAGTTAAAGACTATATTTTAGATTTTAAAAACAGTCACTTACGGGTTGCAGATACAAAACTCCCTCATTTTTGCTCCTGACTAAGATTTTTTTGTTGTTGCTGCAGTCAGCAAATGGAAAGTTCCTGTTTTCTGCAGTGTACCTTGCTGGGAGGAAAATTGCCGATATAAGAAGTGAAGGAGACTGGTGGGGAAGGCATTATATATTTCTTTTTAATCTTTTTAATATCCATGTATAAGGGGGACAGCACCTGCAGTGACCCCTCCCCAGGTGATGGAGTGCCTCTGCTCAAGGTCACTTATTTATGCCTGTATTTGTTTGCTCTGGAGCCCACCTATCTTCTTGAATAATTCACGGGCGTGCTTTGGCCCAGGAGTGCTCTTTAATGAGTTCGGGAAGCAGCCAGGGCTCAGCGCTGCAATCAGCTTCAGACTGCTGAAGTGCAGAGCATGGGGCGCCATATGCCAACCCAGGGCTCCAACGTGTACCTAAACAATATTGAACTTGAGCAATTTACACTCAGGGAGGACAGGAGGGGGAATAGGCTCCAACAGGAGGCTGCCAGACCCATCCCAGTGGTTCTTCTTCTTCAACCCTTCAAGATAATTAAACTTGATAAGAAGTGAGGAACAGAAATTTAATTTCTGCTGGGAGGGCACTCTGATGCTTCTGTTCTTTTTTGACTCGTTTTCCCTGTCTAGGGCCAGATCCTGTCCTGTTTTGCAGGTTTAACTGAGTCATTGAAGCTGAAGTAAAGTACTGCTTAATGGGAAGTCAGGGTGATCGAACTGGACTTGGAGGAGTCAGTGCAGATGGTTATATTCTGTCTTTACAGGATTAGGAATACGTCTGCTTGCTTATCTGCTAAGAGCTTCCCACACAATACTGTTCATAAAAACAAGAGCAAAACGAATTTGTGCTTTCTTTTTTGCCAGATTTCTGGTTGTGTGGCAGAGGGAACTGGGTCTCTCACAGGCTCCTGTGGCAGTATCTGTATGCTATGACTCAAGAACAAGAGATGTGAAAAGATCCATGAATACACTTGCTGTAGTAGCCACCAGCCTTCATCCTCCTCCTGCCGAGCACCACCTCTCTGGGAGGAGCCGGCATGGAACAGGATTTACATGTTTGCTCCAGCCTAGCTGGTATTCATAAGCTTGCTTACAAGTTTTCAGAGAAAAATCAGCTTTGCAGATATGCTCCACTAATCTGCAATGACTTTGGTGTTGGTTTTTCATTCCATTGGCATACTTGTATTTACTTTTTTGCAACACAAGGTATTTTTTTGCTGTCTTCCTTTCTGCATCTGTGTGAAGTAGGCAAGGCAATTTTCTGTTTGAATTGCTTCTGGGGAAGGCACATTTAAAGCCATACACATGCTTGAAAGGCATGTTAAAGACTTAAAGGGTCATCTTAGGGACCCAGCTGTATACCTCAAGTCCTCCAGTATGTAAAAAAGGGCCATAATCTGGTTGGGTACTTCTGATCCTTTCAGGAAAGAAAAGAAAAAAATAGCTTAATTTGCAGTAGGTATTTTGTTGGGTATTATGGAAAGCTTCCTAACTACAAGTTCATCAGAACAAGCTGAAGGAGGCTTTTTCAGCAGGTTATGCCATCACCTGTCAAATGCCGGCATATTAGATCCTGCAATAAAAGAAAAAATGGCCTTGATGACATCTTGGTTCCCTGTTTCTGACCTGATCTCTCAGATAAGGGTAAGCAAGCATTGCATTATTGACCTCAGTGAGTTTGTAAAGACTTAAGTCTGTTTGGCTCTTCTTCTATGAAGCTGAACTAGACTGGTGGTTAGACAAGATTTGTGTCCTCCGCATGTAGTGATCCTGTCTTTCATTCAGCAAGATGGTTTTGCTCCCCTTGTTAGTAGTATGGCTTAGGTGGGATTGTCAAACCTAGGAAGTTAGATGGGTTTGGACTTGTTCCTGTTGCAAAATGAGCTCTAAAGAGCAAGGTTCATGTCCCACAAATCTATATTTTTGGATTATGTCTTTTTGGCTGGTCAGTTGAAACATTTAATCTTTTCCATAATGCAAAATAAATACTGGAATGAAAAGCCATACCACACTGCTGCTAAAGCAGTTGAAGTGCTCCATCTTGACATTTTCAGAACAGAAGCCAGATGTTACCAAGATGTTTATGGGATGGCCTGTGTTTTTCTTTAATGAAAAATCATTAGCGAGCAAATATCCACAGAAGGACTGAACTTTAATGAAACGGGATTTTTCTGATAGAAGATGTTTTACAGATACTTATTGTTGCTTTTTTTGGGCAGTTAATTGGCATACCCTTTCTGTGCCTATGCCCTTAATCCTGCCTGTGTGATTTGATCAGAGCATCTCCCTCCCAGAAAGACATTGCTCTGCATACTGCTTTATGCCACATCCCCAAGAGCTTTTTGCTATATGGAGATGCTCTGTTAGAGCTGCCCAACCTTTTCCAAGTGGTGCAATGGAATTTGTGCTGGCCTGTAAATAAAAGTGAGTTGTGTCTTTAGAGATCAGCTGGCTGTAGCCTCAGTGCTACTGGAAAGCTGTCTCTGAGGACCAGCATGGGAGGTTTGTGATCAGATGCTGGAGCTGGGGTGAACGCCACGGACTATTTTATAGTCGCTGCTCGTGGTAATCTTGTGTAATAGGACATGTGGATTCTCTCTGTGACCATGTCTTGTTGCAAAGCCTGGGGTCAGAGATGAGCTGGCTGGGACGTGTGGGGAAACTTAGAAGTGCTCTGCACTGTTATACTTCAGAAAAAAGGGGAAAAAAGGGCTATATTTCTGTATATGTAAAATCTGGTCAGACTGGTATCTTTTCTCACTGTGGCTGTGCTGTGCTTGTTCTTCTGTGCTACCTATGACTACAGAGTATAATGATTGTCCATTAATTGCCTGCCGATTGACTGAAAACATAACTAAGGTGTTACTGTGTAAGTCTATTTTCACTAAATTAGAAAGACTAACAGTAGCAAATTGATATAAAACAGAGATTCAGGGCAGTAGCAGCTCCAAGTGCAGTCACTGCTTATTCTTCTGAAAGCCCTGGGCAGAAGTTACAGTCCTACAGCCCAGTATGGGAGGACCACTGTTGGGTCTTAATCTTAGCCCTTCTCTGGTTGGGCAATGAGAAATGCTTGATGGAAAAAAGCCACCTGAGACCTAAGGGGACAATGTGAAAAAAAGACGTGATCAGTGGAGGTCCCCAGCGAGCAGGGGGCTGGCAATGGGAACTATTGGGAGGAGGTTTGCTCATTGTCACGCTTATTTTCACTCCACCGTGAAATTATTCAGAAGTGCCGGTCTTCGCAGCATCACCGAGAGCCCGTCCTTTCCCCACAGCTGCTGGAGGAAGGGATGATCCAGCCGCAGGGATTGAAGCCCCTGGAAGTCTGCTCACTTGCTGGCTGCGGTGTGCTGCCTATACGAGCACAGCTGGGCACCGGCAAAGCCACTGCTGGTCTGGGCAGGCACGGTCCAAAATCTGCACACACACGGCTGCCTGGAGCTCGCTTTGAATTTTCTGCAAGCATCATAGTCTGCCTTCATTCAGCCGGTGTTTTAGGAAAATAGCAATGCAGGGATTCCCACGTGTAAAAAGCACTGAGCTTGCTATCTTTGCATAGGGTGGTTTCCCTGAAAGTCTGATCTCTATATGGACCAAATGAAAATTCTTGCTTGATGCTCAACCTGCAGACGCAGGTCCCTGAGGCTGGAGGGGACTTACGTTTTAGTCTTTCTGCTGCAGGTGGCAGTACTGTTCCTTTTCTTTTAACTCTCCGAAATCTGAAGTGATGAGTTATTTGCTATGGTCCAAAGGGCAGCAGAAAAGCCTGACCAAATTTAACTAAACCAGAAGGGCACAAAAAGGATTTTGAACAAAATGTGAGTGACTTGCTCGCCCTGCCCATCCCTTCTCAATTACTGAGAGCAAATAACTTGCATGTAATGGCTATGGGGGGAGAGGCGTGGAGAAGAATCAGAAAAGTCTTTTTGGCAAAAACAGTGAGCTTTGGGCAGAAAAAGCAGATGAATTCCATAGTGTTTGCACAAACACCGTGTGTGCTCGGCTGGGTTGGGACTTCACAACTAGCCTCACAGGTGACACTGAGCAGCAGCAGTCTGGCACTCACGGTTCCATGCTGGGGACCCTTTCGGATTTAATGTTCATCCTTTGCACCCTGGCTTGGAGCAGCAGCTTTCCACAGTGCCAGTCCCCCAGAATACATGCCAGCAGGTTTGTCCTGACTTCCCTAAGGACATAAAGAGAATTAGCCCTCTCAGCACCATGGCGATGCTTCCTCTCCTCCAGCCTGATGTGCTGGGGTGTGATGCAGAAGACCCTCAGGACCCATCACATGGGTGATGGCTATAGGACGGTCAAGATCAGATTCCCCTGGCAGAATATGGGCAGCTAGTTTTCTTCCATTTCTTAAAATCCAGGTGAAGCTTTGGTTTTCCTTGTGAACTGTGTTGGGGTAGTAGAAGGGAGGAAACCAGTAGCAGTCAGTGGACCAAATGCAATTATCAGGTGGTGCTCAGGTAGGAGGAGGCAGGTGGTGGGACCCCTTCCCATAATCCCCGATAAGTCAGCAAAGGAAAGCAGTGTTTGGGGCAGTTCCACCTGCCCCAAACTGTCCATCAAATCATAGCGGGTTCAAAAAAGAACAACAAAACTTGAAGACAGAAATGTGTGGGGCTGAAGAAGCTAAGGTATTTAGCGGTTTTATCCAAGGGAAGGTTAAGAGGTGACCCAGTCACAGCCTGTAAGTAACAACAGCAGGCAGAATAGTTTTTTAATTGAAGGGAAAGGGTATAAGTAAATTTCAAAGGCTGGAAATGGAAGCTACGTAAATCCAAGTGGGAAATAAGGCATGTGAAATGCCATTCAGTTGCTACCCTGGGCAGGTAACAGGAGGGTACAAGCAAGATGTATTTCTTACCTGTGTGCAACACCATGTGCGCTAATCTAAAAAGCCCATAAAAATCTTCCTGCAGTTTAGCTTGATTCCATGCAGTACAGGAAGAGTAAACAGAGAAGAAAAGTATATGGATTGAGTTGATGGAAATTTACTTTTGACTGATTGAAACGGAGGTGACATAAAGCAGATGGAATTTCTTCTCACCACTGCTAGCTTAAGGAAATGAAATCTTTCATGATGATCCAATTTTTTTATTAATTTTCATATAAAGAACACAAAATATTGTGGCTGTGAAAGAGCTGAATATGAAGCAGAAATAAAATATGTACATAAAACAGGATAACTGACAGCTTTAATACATTTTCAATTTATATGTGAATATAGACACAATTCCCCCCTGCATAAACCAAACACCTAGCCAGAGGGTATAACATGGGAAGCATAAAATCAAAGCAATGTGCAGCACTTGAGCTAGAGAAAGGGTGGTAGAGTGTTGGCAGAGAGCAGGTACTGCCCGTTGGCTTGATGGGATGAGCATCTCCCTCCTTCCATGCCCAGCTCTGTAGCAGGCATCAGACTTACTCAGGACTTGACAGGCACAAATCTTTGGTCTTTTAGTGCAGTGTCTAACACTTTCTTCATCAGCAACCCAGCTGTTCTGCTAGAATCAGAGAAATCATCAAGGTTAAGGAGTTGATTGTAATGGCCAGATGTGACAGAAGGCAATTTGAAGGCAAAGCTGGTGCGACCAGACCGTGGCTGTTTCCTAGCAGCTCCCAGATGACCTATAGAGGCTACTTCAAGATTGTTCTAAATTGCACCACGCTCCAGTCAGATCCTGTGTGACTTCAGGCACACTGGTGCCATAAAGCCACCCTTACCATCTTACCACCCTGTGACGCCTGTACTACACCCAAAAGTTTTGGCTTGCTTTAAAAAAAGGAAGAAAAGGAAAGGAGAACAAAAAAAAAAAAAAGAAAAAGGAAAGAACATAGACAGAAACACAGAGGAGCAGAATAAGAGAGGGAAGAGATTAAATTTTCTGCACCCACAGCAGTAACCTGTCTGACTCCCAGGATGCCCGGCTGTGCCCAATGCTGCCTTTTTAATTATTGGCATAATCAGGTCGTGCGGCTAATCGGCACCCTGGTGTGGGAGCTCATGCTCGCTCTGAGTCACTCCTCTGCCAAGGCTTTTTTGGAATTTGTTTAGCTGTACGACATAGTGAAACCTCATTAGGAATAAGACCGGCTCTCCATAAAGGATAAGTTCTGACGAGTGGGTCTTTTCTCTTCTGCTTGAGCTACTGAAGGGCTTTTTGAATTAATTTAACATAAGCAGCAACAAAAGCCTCTCAGACAGCTCTGCACTTTCCTTCCCCAAATGGCTGTTTATAAGGATTCCACTGTCCTACCCTATGTTTTTCAGCACAAAATTTGCAAATATGTAGCAGATTCCCCCAGGGCCTGCTGCAGCTGTTCTTTGATCCTGCAGGACGACTCTCCTTACACAGCAGAGTTGTTGTTGTGTCACAGGGAACCACACGCTTTGCGGTGGCTGCTTCCCTGCTGGAGTGGTTGGGTGGCTGTAACATACTGGGAGAATAAGGTTGTGCCATGCCTGAAGAACAATATCTCCAAGGAAAACGGACTAGGGATTTCCCATGGCTTTTGAGGAATGTCCCAACCTAGACCCTCTCTCTAAATCTGCCCATGGGTTTCCAGCAATGCCTTAATCTAGATCTTTTCTAGGAATTTCCCACAGCTTTCCAGGAATCCCTCCATCCAAAACCTTTCTAGGAAATCCCTAGGAACTTCCTTTCTAGGACACCCCCCGCGCCCTTAAGCTTTCTAAGAATATAAGAGTTGCTTTCTAGGAATCCTTGCGCTAGAAGGTTTAGGGCGGTTTCCCTGGTTTTCCAGGAATTCCACAATCTAGAGTCCTCCTAGGAATTCACGCAGTACTTTCCAGCAATTCCTTGGTCTACAATCTGTCTAGGAAGTTTCCTGGTTCTTTCTGTGCAATTTCCTGCTACTTTTTAAGATTTTTTCCAGCTGCCCTTCAGAATTATTTTTGTGACATTGTGTAGGCAATTTTCTCACAGCCTTTCAACATGTGCTTTCTAGGAAAATTCCTATTGTTTTTTTTGTGACTTCTCCTCATGCTTTCTAGGAATTTTTCTGCTCTTTTTTATGACTTTTCCTGTTGCTTTTTAGGAATTTTTGTACTGCTTTCTAGGAATTCAATTGGTGCTTTAAAACTTGGTTGTTTTGTAGAAAATTAAATGACCTAATTAATGTAATTAAAAATTAATCTGTTGTTTTCTAGGGATTTTACTGGTGCTTTTTTGAAATTTTCCCACCACTTTCTAAGAATTTACATGGTGCTTTCCAAGCATTTACCCTTAGATTTCCAGGAATTCACACCAAACTCTCTAAGAAATTCCCTACTGCTTTCTAGGAATTAATAGCAAACCCTTTAAGAATTTCCCTACTGCTTTCTAGGAATTTTCTGCTGTGTTGAAGGACTTCATCAGTTGCTCTCCAGAAATTTGGGTGGTGCTTTGGGGGAATTGCCCTATGCTTTCTAGGAATTTTCCTGCTCCTTCCTACGCATTTTCCTCCTACTTTTTAGGATTTTCCCCACTGCTTTCTAGGCATTTCCCCACTACTTTCTAGAAGTTTGCTCTGCTGCCTCAATTCATTTTTTCAGGTGAAAACACTGTAAGCCACTTTCTGCTCTGCTAGCATGTCCTTGCTGTGCTAATGGTGTCCAGATTAACAGCACGTACCATCTGTGACCAGGTAAAACAGACTAATGAGACAGGGCAATGGTGTGGAGATAAAAATAGGGCAACTCTTACATCTTCACCCATGGTTATCACTTGGTTCTGCTATTGCAATTTCTGCCTGTACTATGTCAAAGCTGAGATTTGAGGAGAAACTTCTATATCTTCAAAAAGTTTATTTTTTCCAGTAGAGTAACACTTAAAGGAGTTTTGCAATTAGAATTGCTAATGTTCAAGTGTGGTAACAGCCAAGCACAATGCAGCCTTTCTGTTTGGAACAGCACTGATGAATTGTTAGGAAAAGGAACTGATTCACTTTACTAAATTAGAACTGATGCCACAGGCACTATGAATGTTAACATCCATGTAATTATGCAAAATATTTGTACTTTTATCTACATTAAGTATGGTACAAGTGTACAAGACACTGAGGCTGTCAGAAAAACACCCACAACTTACCCAAAAGAAAAGTTTCTTATCTATCTCCTTGGTTCCCAGGGAAAAAAAAAAAAAGGGTAGTGACAGGTTCCATCTAAGTCTACTTTTTGTAGTGTATCATTACACATAAAATAAAGCAGAATTCAGGGTCTGGGGTCTCCTGCTTATTAATGGGAAGAGCTGGCCTGCTGTGCTGGGAGCACTGCTCCTTTGGTTGCAGTGTGAACTATGTAGCCCAGGGAAAAGAGGAGCTCACCATTTCTCCCTGTGAAATAAGATGTGAAGGTAACCACGAAGTCTGCACAAGGAAATGGGAGAATAAAGTATGACCCAGATAAATGATATAAGGAGAAGTCAGGCACAGCTAACAGTGCCTTTCTTCATACCTCTCACTAAAGCAGAATTCTCGGTTTGGGTTGTTTTTTTTTTTTTTTTTAGCCTTTTCCAGGTAGTTATCACCCTTTCCTGCAGTGCCAGAGGACAACGGAAGTTGCTCTCAAGACCTCAGAATAAAGTAAGTCACATATTATGGTGGCCATTGATTAACCTTTTGTGCTTGCCAGCTTGAACTTCTTGTCTCGGTGGTAGGACTTGACACAGGACAAGGCAGGTGACAGGCTGTGGAGAGACACCAGCATGTTTTACTCTGACAGACTCTCTTAGACTGAACTAATTGAAAGGATAAGCATGTTTAGAAGTGATAGTATACCTGTTCCACCTGTATTCACATACCTGTGGTGACAACACTGAAATCTTTGCCGGTCTGTAATGCCATTGCATTCATACTTCTCCCTATTTGGGGAAAAAGTTAAGTCTTAATAGTTTAAACACTAAATCATCCCACATGTTCAGAGCTGCCAAAGGAATTGTAGAAACAACCCAAAATATGTGATTTCACTTTCAGCTGTTTAAAGTTTTAATCTGAATTTAATTACATTTGGGGAGTGGAGGTGGTGGTGGGGGTGTTACTACAGAACACTAAATCTTCAGCACTTGCTGATCTGAAGGTGACTTCTCAAAGGAGAAACTTTCTTAAGAAGGGTTTCAAGGTCAGTCGCACTTATTTTTAACCAAAAAGAAGGCTGTTGAAAAGGATTCTGATCAGCAAACCCCTTGATCTTTCACTTTGGTTTCATAGATTCTTTTTTGAATACTCTGACACTTTTTCCTGTTCGTTATTTATCTAAGAAGCTTCATGCCTATGGTTGGAGAGATATATGACCTTTCGATGTTGAAAGTTGTTCAGGTAGCGACTCCTTTAATACAATAAGCACTTTCCTTTAGTAAGCTGAACCTTGGCTGACGTATGTATAAAACCATCACAGTCTGGACAAAACCCCACAGTCCTGGGAGAGATGCTATTTGTTCATCAGGCTTGAGAAGTAAATGACTTTTCATCAATATTAACATGGTTCGGGAAGTCAATACCCAATATGTCTGCTGGCACTCCAGGAGGTGGTTTGAAACAGCAGTATATAGAGATGAAATTCCTCCACGGGGTCAGTGGTATAAAAACCTTGGCAGTTTATTCACCTTTCTACTTTTCTGACAGCCATTGGAGAGAGGTGTTGTCAGTGAATCAAAATGTTTCAGTTAACCTTAAAATATCTCAAGAGCTTTGTACGCTCTGAGGTTCTGAGCTGGATCTCACTGTAGAAAGGGGGTTGCTATTTCCTTGAACACACAATGAGTTTTAATTACTTTGTTATCATCAGCAAAGTAAGTATCAGCACAGTGTTGCAGTGGTCAGGCCAGGTTCTGCCGTACTGGGAGAGAGTGAAGGTGAAGAGATGTCTGCTGCTACCTGTGACAGAATCAGGATTTAGCCTTTACATGTTCTGAGTTTGGTGGTGGGGTTTTTTTTTTTAAAAAAAAAAAAAAAAAAAAAAGCAAAAATTGGTGATTCTGAAGTGCCAGCCTGTTTTAAGCCAGTAAAGATATATTCCAGCACATTCCTAATCCACCCCACCTCATTCACAAAATCATCAGCTAATCCTTTCTACTGGTTGCGATGATCTACAAAGCTTCAAAGCAGTTTCTTTTTCAGCTAGTACATTCAACAGAATTGGTTCTGCTGTAGATCCTTTACCGCTCAGCGGAAGCAGTCACGTTTAAGTGAGAAACTGCAGCAAGTGGGATGTAACTGTAACAGCCACGGAACATCAGCCGTATTTGCTGTCTCCCCTCATGAGTGATGGTCTCAGAGCAGGCATTCCCATGGCCGTGGTTGCCGTTAAGGCTCAAGGCTTTGCAAGCATAGCTCATGCTGTTGGCAGAATTAACTCTTCTTTTCCCGAGATCCTCTTTATCATCTTATATGCTATATGAGGGTTTATGACATGGGACTGCTGACAGGTGCTGCCCCAAAGAGGGCACTGGGAGGCTGGATGTGCGATAGTCAGCGATGGATTGCAAATTAGCTCTGTCACAGCAGGATGTGAGACTGTCCTCTTCCCTGACACTGTCCAGACAACTCATAGCGATCAGGCTGAGTCCTACCTCCTACGCATAAACAGATTTTAATTTGCTGTTCTGCTGAGAGTCTGACTGGAAAACTGCAAGTGGTTTCTCATAGATGTATCTCAGTCTTAGATGTATATTACCAACGTGTGTTTGTGTGTGTCTGTGTGCACATACATGTACAAAGTGCTGGTTTGTCATAGCAAAGCATTTTAACCTCTTCTTAAAAAAACACCAGACCAAAACCCCAACACCCCCCTGCCGCCCCAACCCCCATGTCATGGTTTAACCCCAGCCGGCAGCCAAGCCCCACACAGCCACTCGCTCAGCCCCCCCCCCCGGTGGGATGGGGGAGAGAATCGGAAGAATGAAAGTGAGAAAACTTGTGAGTTGAGATCAAGACAGTTTACTAGGTAAAGCAAAAGCCACTTACACAAGCAAAGCGAACCAAGGAATTCATTCCCCACTTCCCGTGGGCAGGCAGGAGTTCAGCCATCCCCAGGAAAGCCGGGCTCCATCACGCCCAATGGTGACTTGGGAAGACAAACGCCATCACTCCAAACATCCCCCTCTTCCTTCTTCTTCCCCCAGCTTTAGATGCTGAGCATGATGTCGTATGCTCTGGAATATCCCTTGGGTCAGTCGGGGTCGGCTCTCCTGACTGTGTCCCCCCCAACGCCTTGTGCCCCCCCCAGCCTGCTCGCTGGTGGCGTGGGGCGAGGAGCAGAAGAAAAGCCCTTGGCTCTGGGTCAGCACTGCTCAGCAGTAATGAAAACATCCCTGGGTTATCAGCACTGTTTTCAGCACAAATCCAAAACATAGCCCCATACTAGCTGCTAGGAAGAAAATTAACTCTGTCCCAGCCAAAACCAGCTCATCCCAGAGGGAGCATTCATTTTTAGAGAAGAGGTAATTCCACCATAGGACCCCATCAATAATGAACTGATGCCTGCTGTGCCCTGCAACTAGAAGCATCCTAAGATCAAAAAAATGGTGAGAAATACTGCCTCTCCTACAGGAATCATGTGTCTTTCCTTAGCAATGTCCAGGCAAGGTGTTTCTGTGGGCTGAATTGGGGTGAAGTCCATGGTTTAAGGAGCTCTGCTGTATCATGTTCCTTCAAGTGATTTGACAACTTCGTTTTTTTTTGTATAGCTAAGATTGGTAAGTGGTGGTGATTGCTTGACACAGAGCTTTAGCACCTTTAAGTCTTGTCTTCATAGTCACCTTATTTTAAGATGCTGTAGGTTACGATCAGATCTACTCCTCCCTTGGAGCATTTGGGTGCTGTTTGAGCAAGGGGAAGACAGCAGTGTGTGTGCACCAGCAGAAGGGACATAAGCCAGCAGAAATTCTGGTTGCAGCTGGGTGAGGCATTGCTCTTTAGTCCTGTTACCTCCTTGTTGTTTCATTTTCTGGAAAGCAAGAGCTGAAATGAAATGAGGTGGTTTGCAGCCACTACTTTCAAGCTTGACAAATAACTGCAACTGCTGGTGGGATAGGAGGGTCCACAGTGAAAAGCCTGAAGTGCTGATTATCCCACCCTTAAGCAAGGTATCCGATTTTTAAGCTAGAAGGTCGATACACCAAGATTTAGCTTGGGAACAGTCTCCAAAGTTGTTTAAAATTCTTTCTTATGCTATGACTGGGTGAAATATTTTGTCAGTCATGAAATTTATTCTAAATCCTAGAGAGCTGTGGAGAAAGAAGCAGTTTGTACGTGATCACAAAACAGCAGTTTCTTCAGACTTGTTGCATATTTACAGCTCTCCTTCTCAGGAGTTTTCCTATTTCAATTAGGAGTCAGGATGCATAAGAAAAAATACTTTCTCTGTCTCCTACATAGATTTGGGTCAGCACAGAAGAAGAAAGAAATTCAGCTGAGCAGTGGCTAATGTACATAGGAGGTATTTGATTTGTATTGACTATCATAAATAGCTTGAGCTCCCATATGTGATTCAGACAGGAGACTGCCAAACTTCTGTGTCAACATCGCGATGGCAACGATAAAAAAGAAAGGAGGAGAGGCTACCACAGAGACCAAGCTCTGGAAACAATCCTTCACAGTGTGACTTTCTGCATTGTTAGACAAAGAGGGAGCAACTAATTGGAGCATTATTTTCCTAACAGAAGCTCACGTTTTGCTCTGTTACATGGTAGCAGCTACACTAAAGTAATTGGAATAACACCTCCAGCAGAAGAAGTTCAGATACCATGGTGAGGAGGGCTAATAGAGAGACTGGTTAGATAAAGCAGGATGCATAGATGACAGATAGGCTTAGTTAAATGTATTTTACAAGTCAGAAAGATTTTCACGTATGGCTTTCTTTTGAACCAAACACTAAACCAGATAGCTTTAGGAGTCTTCTTCCTAGGGAGGTGTTCATTTGCAGGATTGTTATGTTTGCTGTACTAATGCTTCAGAGATCCAAATTCTGTTTTCTTTAAAGTCAACAGAAATTTTGCAGTTATAAATTGTGATCCCAGTTATGAAATCTTAGGTATTACTGGACATTTAGACAATAGACATTTCTACCACGTCTGCTATATGATTAGAAAGAATTTTCTATGTGATACTTTTAAAGATGCGCAGGTCATGAGTTTTCAGAGTAGGCTAATGACACCTAGATGCTAGTTCTGAAACACGACTAGAAAATCTGTAGGTAAACCTAAGCAGTATGTCTATAAATGTTTCATTGCTATGAATATTTGCTGAAGATCTCTTCCCTGGGTGCTAACTACAGAGGACAGAAACTGATTTTTAAAATTCCCTTTTATATTTTACCCAGTTAATACTCAAACAAGATTAACAAATCTGTTCTTGACTATGATTTTTCTTTTCTTTTCTTTTCTTTTCTTTTCTTTTCTTTTCTTTTCTTTTCTTTTCTTTTCTTTTCTTCAAAACATCTGGAACTAGCTATTAGGTAGTTTAAATGATTAAGCTTGTGATAATTCTTCTATGACAGGCCAAAGTTGATATGAACTTTATTCTCTGAACTGTATCTTGGGTAAATTACTGGTTGTGGGAGGGAACTGGGCTGACATGCCCAAAGAAGAACTCAAACAACTGGTTTATATGCAGTAAAGGCAGTCACTGTATGCCTACCAAAAAATCTAGATAATCCACTCAGAGTGAGACTTAGACAGTATTCCCAAACAGTCTGTGGGAATCTCTCTAGGAGGTTTCAAGGGAGCTGATTTGCACTTCAGACTTCAAGATGTCTTCATTGATGTCCTCCGAAAAAGGTAGCTCAGCCATCTAGGATAACAGCTTCTCTACCTCCTCCCTTTCTTCCTACTCTCAGAACTGATAATCTTCCATCCAGTATTTACTCAACAAGATGTATGCTGGCTGACAAAGTTTTGCATCTTTCACTAACAGGTTACTTTATAGAGTAGCGCCTACAAAACGGATGCTTGTGAGAGCATTTGCTTACAATTGCTTGTAAGTGCTAATTGAGCTGTTCAGCCATTAAAATACCACTTGCAATGAAATACAACAGTGTGTTGAATTGTGATGGTCTTCAACCACTTTTGTTTAGGAAGCTCTGGAGGAAATAATTAAATGCTTTGGTTTCATATAGCTGAACAGTATATCAAAGTTTCATTCAGTGCAGAAGTACTGATGTACATCCAGAAAATGGAAGGATTCCTATACATAAAAGCAACATGCATGAATTTTTAGAAATCAAAGTTCAGCTTTATAAGTGGGATTATCCTTTTCTTTTTAGCACCATATGGAAGTTAAAGTCACTGCTTGATGGGTGGTAGCCGACAAGGAAAATTATAGGGTCTGACAGCCTTCTTGCTTAAAGTAGAAGGTCAGCTTCCATGGTATGAGGAATCATTCCTTTTATGATCTGGGTAATATAGGTTTATTTTATAAGCTTCAGCCAGACTCCAATATAAAAGCCTTTAGATCACACATGGTGGGAAGCAGATTGTCTCTTCATAGATGTCTCAAAGCTCATTCAATGCAAGACCTCAGCAGAAGATAAATGCTACAGGTCTCTTCTAGGGATGTCACATGGGCTCTGCTTCATTTATTCTAGTCCTCAACTTCCGTTTTTCCCAGATTTTGTCTAAGTCTTTTAGGCAAACATCTTCTACATTACGTAATCCTCAGGTGTGTTGCAAATAGAAGAGTTCTGTGTTAACCCCTGCAAGAGGGCTGTAAGTGTGCATTTCTCTTAATATGATAGACACTGGAGTAGAACTAGGAAAGGATTCTGTATTCAGGTTATCTGAAGGTTCTTTGTGCTAATTATTTCACTATGTGTTAGAGAAGTATCTCCCAAGAAATGTGTTAATTCCTAGAATAGAGCTGCAGACAGAGATACTAAATGGCTTATACGGAATTGTTCTAAGCACAAGGTTTCCTGGACCCTAACCTCATGCATTAGTCTTAAAGTCAACCTTCCTCAAATAGTTTGCTCTGTCTAATTTTATCATAAGACTGAAAATTCACAAATCTGGCCCGAGTTCCACTTTGCAGCTAGAAGCCAGAAGTAATAGCACTTTGCTGAATATTAATGTTTCCCCCTACAAGGAAGCTCCTCCAAGTCTGTGCCAGCTAGTGGCTACTCTGATAGACAGAGTGTGAGGTATTGGCATAGGCAAGATGTTTCAGGGCCCTGAATGGAGAAGTTCAGCTCTTTTGTCCTACGTAACTATATGTCAAATGTTAATTCTGCCTTGGAGGTAACTCAGATCTCTCTAAGTTCTTGGGCTAGAGCTAGGTAAACTCACTCAGATGAGCCTCAGGGCTAGGATCGGTACAGCCAGACATTATCTCTCTATGCTGCTCTTCACATTGGTTTCATGTGTAGCCAAGGGGTGGAAGAATGCTGTTTCCACATTAAATTCACGTTACTTGCTTGCCTTTATCATTTTGGAAAGCAACTTTTTGCATCTCAGAGGTGTCTGACCTGGTGTCTGCAGAATCTACTGCAGGGAATGTCAAACCAACATTTCCAAATTTCTGCCAGTTAGAGGGAAAACAATCAGAGGAAGGCATCTGTCAGTCTTTTGCCAGCTGAACATCTGGGAAATACAAAGTGGTCCCAGAAAAGTTGGTGCACTGAGGCATTTTAACAGCTATTTGTTAAGCAAACATTGGTAATTAACAGAGAATTTGAGAACATTGCCTATCAGGTTTTCCATGTGCCTGGCATCTCATTACTGTGTACAAGTCACAACTGTGTTTGTTACTCAGCGTCAGGCTGAGAGCACCACCTTAGGAGGTGCACCAGGGAGAAACCAGAGGTAGTACAGTAACATTTGAAAAAGAAAGGCAGAACAAAGCAGTCTTGCATGGAGCATCTTCTGCACCCATGATTTTGGACTCATCTTCCCAGATTATCTTTCTGCTGGGGCAAGTCCCAAGTTTCTTGGAGACAGGAGCTAAACTCAAATTTGTGTTCAATCCTCCCCCAAGGACCATACTAAAAATAGCTAGGTTTTCCTACTACTGCTCAGTTGTGCTGTTATTTTCCTTCCTTTGGAATGAACCAAGTCTGAATGCTGGCGGCCTCCAGCTCTCCTGTTTCTTGAGAAGTCATTGTTATTTCTGGGATAGTACTGTTGTTGATGGCTCCTTGCTTCCTCAGTTCTCCCCAACACATGGGCACAGGGAATGCTCTGTCTGGCCAGAAAGGGCAGAGGAATGAGAGCCAGAGATGGAGGCCCTTTTGGTTTGATTGTGCTCCAACACTTCATTAGTCCTATATGAGTTTTGTCTGCTGTGTTTAAGCTTTGACTCTCAGTATTAATAAGGAAAGGAAGGAACTGTCTTTCCACAGAGCCATTCCATACAATTTATCTTTCTGTGCATGAAAGAAGATGGACTAGCCAGGCAAAATACCAGTTCTCATTACAATGGTGATATTTGCTTGTCTTCTAACCCTGTTGTCTCATTTCAACACTGTCTTCACATCTGCCATGCAGCAGCAGATGTCCAGGGCATAGAAGCTTGGCTTCAGTGATCAATAATTAACAGCAGTCAGAGCATTTCTTCCAAAGACTCAAAACTTGCTTATCTACAAAGATAAAGACCTGGAGGCCTGGGCCTCCCAGCACTGCCTGTGGCTTTTCTTGTTACAGGATTAGCCATCTACCTGGGGTTCACCAAACACATGATTTAAGACGACACCTACCACAAGGTGAGCGACAACTTGTGTGAGAATCGAGTGTCTTGGCGCCGGAGTCTTGCTCTAGCTGGACTCCCAGCCTGGGATTTGACCGAGGGCTGGATTTCTTTGCAGGAGTGGGAACTATTCCTGGTCCCCAGGAGTCTTGCTTCCTTCTGGGGGGGCCAGCAGAGACCCTCGACTTCCCACCCTCTGCAGAACCGACTGCTGAAGAGGCTGCAAGCCCATCACCTTAGGCTGCATGCATTTGGCTGTAAGCGGAGCATTTGCATAGGGGATGCTTCAGTCTGCTTTAGCCTCTCTCTTTGCACCTAATCAGCCCTCTCATCTTGAGGGAAATCATTTCGGAGAGGCGTCAGGATGTCAGAGGCTTTCTGTGCCAGCTCCCCTGCCCAGCCAAGTCAGAACTAGCTTCCCCTCTCAGGCAGACTGGGACATAATCCATCCCATTTTTCCACAATGACTGTAATCCTAGCACTGTTTATTCAAGCATGGCCATGCTACAATTAGAGCCAAGGGCTTTAAACATCCAAATGATGCCATTGGCAGAGCTTGTGCTCCAACGAGCGAACTGCCAGCACCTCCTCTATGATTTGTGCAGCCTTTTCCCAACCGAAAACTGAAGTGCCTTAGTGTGATCTTGAACCTAAGCGGAAGAAAGGGCTTTTCCAGTCTCCTCTCTGACTCCCCCCACTCCTTCAGCACACCTTGTCTCTGGGGTTTTGAATAACTGACATGGCTGAATGGACCTACTTTTTCTGCTGAAGCTTTTAAACTCTCACTCCAGGCAGAACTCCTATCTGAACGCTGGGTGAAGTCCTGAACACCAGCGCCAGAGCCAGAAGAGAAAAAGCTTTAATTCCTCTGGGAATTCCTCTCCGTGCAGCGTGTAAAAAATCCCCCTCCAAATCTGTCTCCTGCTGATGAACAGAAAACCCATCCTGCTCACGCTGGCACGGCTGCATCCACCCCCGAGAGGGAGCTACTTCGCAGCCTGCCAGTGGCTGCTTCAGAAGCATATGCCTCTCTTTAGGTACGTGAATGTTCCCACTGAAATCAGACCTAGCCTTGGCACTTCTGGATCAGAAAATACGATTTCATCACTAATTTTTTCAGCTATCTTTTCGCTTGAGCCTTCCTGTTTGAAAGGATTTTTGCTAAGGTCGACAGCTTCCTAAAAGGCTTAAACTGAAACAATATTCCTGGGAAAACGCAAGTTAAAGCTAGTTGTTAGCAGTCTAATGCAGACAGGCCTTTTTCTTGTCCCAACAAGCTTCTAATGCCTGTTAGGTGACCTGTTGTTATATTAAAGACTTGTAGTTCCCCGCTCTGGCTCCGAGTTCTCATTAATCAGAGCGAGGAGCCGTGCAGGGCAGGGCTGTCTGCGCAGTGCAGTGCAGCACCAGCCCAGAGGTGCTGAGCGTGGGTGCTGCTGCCTGGTGCAAGACGATGCTGGGGATGTAAGTGCCCATCATGGCCTGGTTTGTGGCGAGCAAGAAGTTTGCCTGCTGCTGTTTCGGTGGAGGACGACTGCCTTTCCTGTGCTGGGTTTCTGTGCATTAGGGACTCTGAATCCTGTGTTTAACTTCATCCAAGTTTTGTTGGTTTGGTTTGGTTTTTTTCCAGTGAAAAGTGTCAGCTTTTAAGTCTTTCTACTGCAAGCAAACTACCTCAGGAGACTCCATGTGGCTTCTGGGATTGAGGGAAGCCAGAGAAATTGCCACTAGAGCAATGCACCCTGTTTAATTTCTCGTGGATGTGACAAATTCCAAGAGCAAGAAATCTTGAGGGGCGTAGAAAAATCCAAGGTGGGAAATCACTGCCTAATCGATTTTGCAGTTCAGCAAGGATCATTTTAGAATTGGCCATTTATCCAACTGCAACCAACAGAGTATTTTACAAGAACATTATATATGACTTGATCTCAGCATAGAGCAAACCCAAATGAGCCAGGACAGTTCCAGTGTCACTCCATCACAATATCCTCCAGGGAGCGTATTCTTTTCTAGATATGACCAAAGAGCAATTGCTTCTAGATTTTCCAGAGTGTTTTCTAGATTTGCAGCCTAGGTATTGTCATTATGGCTTTTAACTATTTTGTTCAGGTGCAGATGCCCACGCACCTTGGGCTCCTGTGCAGCACCACGTGGCTGGCCGATAGTTGGCTGATGGGTGTTTGGGTGATGTGGACACAATGACTCGTAATTCACCATTTCTTTGGGATGGCAAGAGATGAATTTAACATTTCTGGATTCTTTTTAGGTCCTTCTAAGGCAAGAGTCAGGCATGGGCGCTGGAGCTTGTTCTTTCCATTCTGTCAACAGTAAAATAACAATATCCCCAAGTCCCATCTGCTCTCATAAATTGAGTAATTGTGGTCAGGTCAGAGATACAGTTGTTTGCTGGCATCCATGTAACTTTACAACTGTCTGGCAGTGACTTCTGGTGCATGTGACACCAAAGCCATTATAGCATTAGGTCAGCTCCGCCATCTGAAGGAGGAACAGCGTTTCTCCATGGTCCCAAGCATGCTGCAACTATTCCTGTTGCATCCAGATTTCTGCTGCAGCCCAGCATGCTATAATATGTGCATTAGAGCTTTCAGCCTACTGCCTGCTGCATGATGGGCTGGTTTGGGCAATGATGTGCTCCTCACCTAACAATTTTTTATGTGGTGAGATGAAAACATAAAAAGACAGATCCTTCTTTAATATGCAATTAGGGGTCACTTTATATAGGCCATGCAATGTTAATGGAATTTAGCAGTTTATAGATGTTTTTTAACTGCAAATAATTCATTGTAATTTATTGAATGAACTGTTTACCCTGAATTGCCTGCCATCTCCATTTCTGTACCTTCTAAGGCTTATCTTAAAAAGTCCTCCTTGCAGTTCTCATGTAAAACAGGGATGAAAATATTCTTTTGAGGGCAGTAGCCCTTAGACTATTATTATTATTATTAAAGTATGAATTTATTTTTAGCCTTCTTGTTTTGGCCCTGATGGCTGTTTTAGTCTTCCTCAGGAAGGGAGTAGCCCACATCAACTCTCCTGAGCCAAATTGGCCTACGGTTTGGACTAATCTGGATCCAAACTGTCATTCACATCGTGCCAAACTTTGGCCCTTTCATTTTAAGCTGTTCTGTCTCTTAAAAATGGGAGTGACAATCTATATGTAGACAGAGCACCTACTGATTTCAGTGGGAACTGCTTGAACTTGCCCTATGGTTGCAGAGCTTTCAATATTTCTGCTGTCAGTTTTTGCTTGTTAGGTGTTACAAAGGTCTTCATGTGTGAGAGGGAAAAAAGTGACAAGCAAGATCCAGCACTCACTGCGGGAAGCTGGTGCCTGTGTCCACCTACCTTTCTCAGGCCTGGGACAGATGGGCCCCACCAGCTTCCATCTGTCTCACCGTGCTCTTACCTCTCTCTGTGATACAAGTTGTATGTGCAATGTCCTTGTCCTGCAAAACTGCAAAACCCCAGGTCTCTCCTTGGCACATCGTGCCCATCAGTTTTATCCCACCCAAGTATTTGATTTGATGGACACGAAGCACATGGCTTCAGGTCCAGAAGTCAATGGAGAAAGCAGAAAGGAAGAAAACCGGGAAAATAATCTCATGACTCTGCTGTTCTCAGCTGCTCTCAGCTGCTCTGCCTGGTCTGCTGTCTTCAGGAGGAAAACATTGACTGTCCTCCCAACAGCCAAAGTCTGAGCAGAGTTCAAACTGCGAAGGTGTCTGAAATGTTTCAGCTGGTTTCTAACTTCAGATGATGCCAACTTCTTTGAACTATTATAGAATCTTTCTGCTTTTACCTCCAGTCTTTCTGGTGGAAGACAACACGAAGGGCAGCTTCTCACCCGCTCTGGGGAAATATCGTGGCTTCACCTCATCATTCAGAGCCTACACAGGTGTGAGTCAGACTTACCGGGGGATGCGATGCTGCTCTTCTTCCCACAAAGAAATGGTTCCACTGCGGCACTGCCAAAAAACCCCCATGTCCCTGTTGGCTGGCAGGACTGTGTACTACTGTGCTGGGCTTGGGGATAGGGGCACAGCCAGGGTTAAGGGTAGCTGAGATGCATATACCTTAGAAAAGTGACCATTATAAAAGTCATTGTGGGAAGGAAGCTAAACCATGCTCGGCGTACTGTGCTTTAATGGGAGCAGCAATCTCGGCCACCCCACTGGAACCAGGCAGGACTGGTGTTGCTCCAGAAATGAATGAAAAAAAAAAAGATCCAAAAGCATTTATAAATTATTCAAGCTGCAGCAGCCAGGAGCTCTGTTGGGAAGTGTCTGCTGCTCTATTTGCACAATGGGCCTGTCCTGGTTTTGGCTGGGATAGAGTTAATTTTTTTTCTAGTAGCTGGTGGAGTGCTATGTTTTGGATTCAGTATGGGAAGAATGTTGATAACACACTGATGTTTTCAGTTGTTGCTAAGTAGTGTTTATACTAAATCAAGGATTTTTCAGCTTCTGATGCCCAGCCAGCAAGAAGGCTGGAGGGGCACAAGAAGTTGGGAGGGGACACAGCCAGGACAGCTGACCCAACCTGGCCAAAGGGGTGTTCCATACCGTGTGATGTCATGACCAGTATATAAACTGGGGGGAGTTGGCCTGGGGGCGGATTGCTGCTCGGGAACTAACTAACTGGGCATCAGTGGGCGAGTGGTGAGCAATTGCATTGTGCATCACTTGTTTTGTATATTCTAATTCTTTTATTATTATCATTGTCATATTATTAGTATCATTGTCATATTATTAGTATTAGTATTTTCTTCCTTTCTGTCCTATTAAACTGTCTTTATCTCAACCCATGAATTTTACTTGTTTCGATTCTCTCCCCCATCCCACTGAGCGGAGGGAGTGAGCGAGCGGCTGGGTGGTGCTTAATTGCTGGCAGGGGTTAAACCGTGACAGCCTGGCAATGCCACAGAAGCTGCACCAAGCCCAGAACAGCCCAGTCCGGGCCAACCTGCCTGGTCTGCTTTTGGTTTCTCCCAAGCCTGCCCTGCCTATGTTCTCCTGGTAGCTCCCCTATCACCTCTGTCCCGGCCCCAGGAGCTACTGAATGCAATTCTCAGCTCTGCCAGGAATCCAGCCAGGTTTGTTTATGCCCACGATCCGTGTTTGTATTCGAGAAATAAGGCACACAGCAGCTGGTTAGCCTGAGAGCATGTCAAGCAGCTGCGCGGCCAGCATCAGGACTGGGGCTTGGCTGCAGCCGCATAGTCAAACCAGGGATCTCAACAGAGGAGGAGAAAAAAGACCCGCAAAAGCATTAATTTAATGTCCTGCTAAAGGCCACTGCTGGTGTGCAGCCCTCAGTGCAGAGCCCATTCCAGCACTGGGCAGGGGCAGCTCCTTTTACAGCCTGGCTATAAAGAATTAATTTAAAAGCAGGATGTGGCCTTTATATCTCCTGATTTCGTTGTTCCCGTCATTAGCCTTTGAGCAGCAGCTCGCTGTTCTAGTGTTTCAGCTTAGCATAAAAACAGAGCGGTGGGGGAAAGGTGCGGGGCGGTGGGTGACGACTCCTGACGGAGCGGTTACAGCCACAGCAGATGCCTGGAGACCAAAAAGCGCTTGTATCTGTCAGCTGGCACTGGATGAACGACGGCATGTGCCAGTGTGGTGCGCAAGTGGGGTCGCAGGGTATGTTGGAATATTAGCACACCAGGCTGGTGCTTGCTAGGAACTGGATTTTTGTCTTAAACTTTCTTAGCGTGCAACTCATCATCTATACTGCTAAATGTCTTCTTGCCGGAGGAACAGCACAGTCCTGTCCCCTGCCGTCACCCCAGGCTGGGCTGCGCTGCCAGTTTTTGTTTCCTTTGACTGCTAAACTGTTCATTGCAAATTAATTCATAAATAATTCATTGGATGTTGCATTCTGCGCTTAAAAGTTCATCATGTAGGTGGTAGGTTGTGGGTTTTCTTGGAAGTGACAGTGCTTTTCTCCTTCCTTTTTTCTTTGTTAATCATGTGTGCATGCGAATGTGTGCAGAGCTCCCATAGCATTCAGAGCCTGATGGTTCCACTATAGATGTTTTAATGTCTTCATAGCAGATGATAGTTACTTTCCAATTTAGTTATTATGGTTCAAGATGATTGTGTTGCAAAAACTCTCTTTTGAAATTGGGGTTTATTGAAATACCCAAATGCTTTTGGGAGTTGCTACAACTGACACAAAGTAACACATTATTCAGAAATGTCTTTTCCCCCATCCCCATGCATGCACACACACAAGTCAGTTATTATTCCTGTGCCTGCTGATACCGGAAAGCAATGAGAAGTTTTTCTACACCACGGTTTGCAAAGGCAGGTTGTGTTTGTTGGGTGGGCATCAAGATAAACGTGGCCCTCTCTGGGACCAATGTCATCTCGAACACTGCTTATTTCAGCCCTGGGGCCTCCTCGTTTTGTTCCCATAAGAGCACTGAAACCCATATAAATATGTCACGTGGGACACACTGGGGTGAAAATCGTATCTCGTGCCTCCTGACAGACTTCTTGCCATGGCAGGAAGGGAATGTCTTTCTACGGAGCATCCTACGTGCTTGCACGGCTCCGTCCTGCCATGCTGGGAGGAGCGGGGCATTTCCCCATCACCCTGCCCCGGTCCCGAACGCATTGGGGATGCAGCAGATTGCAGCCGTTGAGGCACGGTGCAGCCAACCCCAACTGCAGCAGCTTCCATCAAAACTTCATCCCCCAGGGCAGGAGATGTGGCATCTTGGTTGGACGAAGGAGGGAGGCTCTGGCTAAGAGTGGCAGCCGTACAGAGATAACGGCACCACTTTTTGGCATGCGCATGCACTGGTTTTTGTCTTTGTTTGTTTATTGTTAGATCTCCCTAATCTGGCAAAGCAGATGCAAGAGCCATATTCAATGAGTAAAATCCCATCTCGGTCATGTTCAACATCCTTCGGCTGGCTTGGAGCTCTCAGCTGCTAAACTCAAGTTGTAGGCAGAGTTTAGGCCAGGTAACGTGGATGTATTTTTTGTTCAAAAAGGTGCTGACATACGGAGCAGCACTGAGGTCCCCTGCGTACTTGTGGGTTATGCTGTCATTTACAATATTTCTGTTTCCTAGTCCGAGTCAGGCAGTGGCACGGGAATCGGGCTGTCGAGGCAGAGGAGGTGGGACCAGGAGCCCCAGGAGGGGTCCAGCCCCGGCAGGAGCCCAGACTGCCGCCAGCTCTGCCTCTGCAGCTGCGTGCTGCAGCGGGAGGAGCAGAAAACCAAGCCAAATGAGGTTCTTTCAGAGATTAAAAAGGTGTTTTGTGCTACTCCCCTCCCTACACGCACCCACTGAATGGAGCAAAGCAGATGGTCGCACGCATTCCTCAGCGAGGAGGCAGTGGGCTTGTTTTCTGCCTGCATTGCTGTGCTGCTTATGAGACTGAAAACAAAGCCTAGAAGTATGGTAAAAACCCAAGTGTTCCTGTAGGTGTGAAAGGGGAAATACCACAGCTGATGTTACACAAGCCTAGTTGTATGATGGCCTGAAGCAGAGCTGTTATATGAAAGGCTATTCACAAACCCCAATTTTAAAACATGCAGATCAGATCAGTAATGTATATTACAACAGTCCGATAGTGTGAATCAAATATTTAAAGACTACCTACAGTCTGCTTTTTATTCTGAAATGACTGCGAGAAAGAGCCAAGTTCTAGCTGCTGGCCAGACTTCTTGCTTCTTCTCTATTAAATGAGGCCATATAATTTTCCTCTGGGATACATTTGGCACTGGAGCTATTTAGGTCTGAACCTTCATCACTAAATTCAGGAGGATTTTTCTGTTCAGTTTAAGGAGAGAGGAATCAAGGTCACAGCTCTGGAGAAAAACTGTTAAAAACAGATACTTCTCATCACCGATTTCTGGACACTGTTCATAAAAATAAAAATAATCACCCTGATTTAACAACTGAACTTCAGCAGCACCAACTTGTCTGCACTAGACTTAAATGAAAAATACAAAAACCCAGCTGCACATAAAATTTTAAAATGTTGAAGTTGTTATCATTTTACAGAGTATGAAATGGACTCATTTCATCTCCATGATTCTTTTCCGCTTTTCTAATTCTTTTTTCTGTTTGGTTCATCTTTTCTGTTTGCTACTTAAGAAAAAAAAAATGAAACTATGAATTACTTATAGGGGTACAAAGGAAAGAAAGCAAAAATTGGGAAGTACTCCTTAAAAAATGGAAGGCAAGATACCTAGGAGGAAATTACATTTTGATAATTTTCCCAGGAGTCAATTTTGAAAGACAAATCCTGTTTTTAACTACAGCTTCCCAGGCTTTAGAACCGGTTAACATATTGTTGCTACTGAGTACCACACTTTGCATTTCTAGCATGGGGGCACCGCAAATACGCTGCTGTTAAGGCTGAGTTTCATAACTACTCACTGCCTAAATCACCACACATTTACAGGCAGCTGACGCGGAGTTTGCCTGTACTGGGGAAGGATTTGGCCGCTGCCTGCCGTGGCAGTGCTGGGTGCTGCCCATGCAGCTACGCAGAGCTGCATCTCCTGCGGGTGCTGTGAAGTTCCTGCCAACACGCTTCTTAATGGGGGTTAATTCATGAATTATTTCATTGTCAGTTTGCTAGAAATTCCAAATTCAGGCCAAGAACTGCAGCTGAAGTTCAGCTGAAAGATGTCTTTTTTTTGTTTGTTTTTTAAAAAGTGCAAACAGTCCAAAACCCAGCAAGCGAGAAGAAGACAGTGCGTGCCCACCGAACAGTACTGAGTGAACTTATTTGGAGCCTGGTAAACAGTAGCGCCTGCAAACTGGTAAACAAGTATCCCTACACTGGATTTTGGCAGTGTCTCAGCTGCGAGGACTGGGCTCGAACTCTCTGTGCCCTTGGAAGGCATGCCCATCTTTTCAGCCGGATTGAATTCTTGCTATTCGTTCAGATAATGAGCCTCAATCAATGCTCTCATTTACTGACAAAATCCAAGGCGAACAAATTCATATTTAAAACCTAGCTCCTGCAAACTGCCCTCAGAAGTGATTGCCTGGCATGTGTAGAGTCACCCGTGAGCATCTGATTAGTTAGCCAATTAAAATAAAACTGATGGATCATTAAAGCAGCCAGAGGTTTTCAAGAGGCTTTCTGTGAGTTGGTCCACATTGCTGTTTTGTTTCTTCTTTTTTTAAAATTATTATTCTTTTGCAGGCAGACTTGAGCTCGTGCTCCCTACATTGTGTGCAAGTGGGGGCTCGTTCCCAAATGCAGGCACCCGGCTCTGGTCCCTTTCGGAAAACCTCGAGTTCCTGCTGGTTTGGAGCACAAGCAGCACAAGTGATCGTCTTCGAGAGGTTTATTGTGCTCAGGCAGGACCCCAGTGCCTGCAACATTTCTTGGCTGTGAGTCTCTAATGCTAGGACAAGGGTGAGAAGTTCAACAAAACTGTAAGCAAGATGGTAACTCGGCTTTCCCCAAAGGGAAGATTTTTTTGTTTTGCTGGCGACAGGTTTTCTTCTGACAGCCATCCGCCGAGATCCGCGTTCCAGCCTCTACAGAGTTTTTGGCATGAATATACCCAGGGCCTGATGCTGTGAAATGGATCACTAGTGTGATCTTGTCTGGCATATCCTACGGCAATACAGAAGTACAGACATATTCTACAGACATATCCTACAGGCATAGGAAAGTTTCTAATTCATGTTTGCCATGCTCAAACAAACAAAAAACCCTCAACATCTCTTTCCTTCTTAACAATCATTATTTTATTAATATATTTTACAAGATTGCAGTTGAAATCATTTAAATACAAATTTTTTTTTATACAGAAAGTGTAATAAAGTTAAAATAGTTCCTTGTGTAATTCATAGCATTATTGCAATGCTTACAAAATTTTGCATAGAGTGTGCAAGGATTGATGTTATTTGATACAAAAAAGCTTTATATTTTCCCACACAACCACACACATACATAAATTAAGAAGAAAAAAGCCAAACAAATCTGAATTTCTTAATGAGAACTGTGATAAGACTTTAAATTCATTTTGTCCTGTTTACATGACCAAGGTCATTGGTGGTTATCATAGTAGAGGTCAGACAAGGTATTTTACCATCACAGATGAAAACTGCTATAGCGTATGGGTCACGCCTTTTATGCTGCTGCTGTAGATGAACTGGGTTTAGCTTCAACTCGCACTGAATGTTGTTTTGCTGTTGGGTCTACCTACACAGAGCGTTTGTTGGGTTAATATCAACAACTCTATTGCCATTCACGCACAAGGAAACCGATTCAAATAAAGGGTGGGCAAAAAAACCCCAAACCAAAACCCAAAGGGATCTGAGTCAGATCCAGCAGGTCAATCCCTTCCCTGCTCCCAAACTACTACACAGTGCAGATCCTGACCGAGATCTGGGTCGCAGCTCAGGAAAAGCTCCGGCCTAGGGAGGAATCCAGGTGTGAATGCTGTCAGCTGAGCCCTTCCTCAATAAACACAGTATGTGATAATTGCTCAGAACTGCTCTTTACCAGGTTTCTGGCGTGCCCTTACTCTCCTGAGCAAGGGCAGGATTTGCTCATCTACTGTGCTCGCTCCGATAACCCGCAAAAGGGGACAAGAAAGTGAATTCCCCCAGCAGCGCCTGCCCTGGGAAAGCCACTCTGCAAACAGTGCAGCCCTGCCCTACCACCTGCGGGACCCCCCGGCAGACCCCCGGTGCCTGCCCGGCGACACCTTCCGCTTCACCCGTTACCCACCAAATCACCAGCTGAACTCCGGCCTGGTCAGTGGTGGTGGCAAGGAATGAAGCTGGATGAACACGCCTCCGTTTTCAGGTAGCGGCTTGAGCTGGCAGCGATGGGAAGACTTGCCGCAGCTCCTTATCTGGAGCTCATGCGATAAGGAAACCCTGGAGGCAGGAGAGTCCCCTGTCCCACGGTGGCCCCAGGAGCACCCAGGCTGTAGTTTAGACAGGGCAGCCAAACTCTTCCTTTTGATTTCACAAAAGGTGCTAAACCCGTAGGGCCAAACCCTCAGGCTACCAGTGACTTAAACGGAACCAAATCCTGATTTACACCAGCTACAGAGTCAACTCCCCTGTGCTGTTGCACTGCTCCAGCCCAGGCTCCCAAGGCGGACATCACGCCTTGCTGCTATTTCTAGTGCAGGGGACCCGGCAATGGGATGGAGATAAACGAGAAAGGGCAAAGCCACCCACCAGCCTCCCCCACCCCGCAGGCTTCCCGAGGGGAGGCAGCGTACCGGGGTACCAGCCCCGCGGCATCCCCTCGGATGCTGTATAGGTATTACCGGCACAAAGCAGAGGCGGCTTCAAGAGCTACTGGGCTGCGCCTTATGGAGTTACTGCCAACGCTTTCAAGGTGGTCAAAGGCTTGTCAGAACAGCAACCAACAACTACCAGCATTACTTATAGCACTCAGACTGCAGATACGTACCATCTGTAAAATCATTAATACTGCTGAAGTGTTTCATTATCCATTCTGTCAATAACAGCGCTGATACCGAGTGCACGAGCCCCGAGGAGGACCCAGATGAAGACAAAATTATCAGGCTCTGGTTTAGCGAAGGAGCTAACTCCCTGCTCTAAGGCAGCTACCCTAGAGAAATCTAGCCGTAGTGTTGGGGTGGTGGTGTTTGCAGCTAAGTAAGTGTGGGAGAAACTCTAACAGCAACATTTTTTCAACTACAATCCAGCCTTTGATAAAAATAGAACCGCCCACAAATAATTATTCTTTTGCTCTCCAGTGTGAGCCTGCCTCAAGATGTTTCAAGGACTCCGTTATGAGCAAGTTTTTAAAAGACCAAAGAAACTACATTGCTTTAGAAAGTGATAATGCATTTAGCAGTAGCAGGCTTCGGAATGCTTTATCTCCTATCGGCGGTTAAGCCTTTTGAATGGGGCAAAAATGTGAGAGTACAATGCAATTTAAAATTCCTGTTACATGCAAAGATGCACATGACCTATGCTTTGCAATGGGCTATTCCAATAATGGCAAATGTGTTAGAAAAGGTGAGACTTTCCGTTTGGGTAGGACCTGATGAAAGGCTCCAAAAAGTCCTTTTTAATCTCAGAAGAAAAGACTATTTAACTAAGGCTGCATGTTTTTTATCTGAAGCATTTGGTAGCAGGGCACAATGTAAATGTAACACTTTCGCACACATTTATTTCTCCTTCTGATATTTTCTCTTGCTGGCAAAAAGATTCAACCAACTAAATGCAAGACAAACATACAATTACATATCACTTCACAGTGGACATATCCTTCCTATTTTTTAATAGTGGTTAAAAACTAAGAAAAGCTCAGTCCATGGAGACGAGTTGCCTCAAAGGAAATCTGGCTTCCTCTGAACAGGCAGCCCATCGCTACCAACTGGTGGCAGAAAATCCCAGCTACCGCGTGGCTTTGAGCTGTAATAAGGTGAGACATTTCCTGGGAGTGACACCAGTGTTAACTTCCCTGCAGGAATTATACTTGTAGCAAATTAATTTTTAAGGGACTCGCACCTCTAGTTTAAAGTGACTTGGATGGGAAATCTCAGTGGTGCCCTATGATTATATTTTCTTCTTCGCCTTGGATAAAAATCCTGCAGCTTTAAATATCCATCTTTTCCTGTATAAAGAAAGTGTGTCGCTTTTCACAAGGGCACAATACAATTCAAGCGGTAGGACAAGAGAGTCTGAAATGATAAAGCCTCAGGGTTGTACGTGCATAACCATGGGCTTCTCAACCACAGCAGACTTAAAAGCTTTCTAAATACAAGCTATTTATTATAATTTCCATCGAAGCCCCAAGCCAGTGTGGTTACTGTGGACGGAAACAACACCCTAGCAATCTTGAACAGCCCAAGCTGTAAGTGGTTTCAGTGACAGTAATTCCACTGTGCACCATGAAAGATCAAGGATAATTGCTACCATATTTAGTAAAATGGATGCTATTAATTTAAAGTATAATAGTGTAAACAGACACAGAAGTTTGCTGCATTACTGTGATTAGGGTGATGTCACTCGCCATTTCTTCCCTTTCCCTCCTACCTGCCTCGCTTAATTCACTCCACTCTTGCTTAAATAATCTCATCAGCGCCACATCAGCGTTCAACTGCGCTCCACTCACAGCTGTGAACTCGGCTACATCAGCTGTGAAAACACAGCCATTGCCATGCAGAATTTACCTGAAAGTCCCCAATTCCACCTCAGTGCCACTGCTACATGCAGGTTTTGGTTTTTGGGGGTATGTGAGAGCAGAGAAGTGACACGATGGGGATTCTGGGGCTGCTGGCCACCTGCATGCGGCCCCCTGTGTGGCAGGACACCAGCTAACCAAATATTACACAGCAATTTCAGAACTGAGGAAAAAGGTTAAAATGGGGAAAATGGAAATGTTGCCAGGATTGCCTTCCTCAACAGCGATGGCAATAAAAAGGCTGGTATTTTCACATTCAAAAAGCACCAATCCAGTGCTTGGCAAAGCTTCGCAGGAACGTGCCCTGTGCTTGCTGGGGTGAATTCTGGATGATGACATTTGAAAATTTAAAATGTCAGCCATAAAAAAAAAAAGAAAAAAGAGCACAGCCTCTAACTTTTTTTGTTTTTACTGTATGCACTTTTAAAATGAAATCATTATGGCACAGTTACTCTTCTTCACTGAGCAGCTACTGGAGTTCCTGATCTGCTAATGCTCGAGTGCAGGTAAGTGAACAGCCTGTAGCATTTACTCAGTTTATTTATACTTTCAGCCCAGGATGATGTCTTTTAGCGTTCTGGGCTATTTCTTCACATTTCACGTTTCAGGTAACCTTGCCCTCTGCACATATTTAAAGATTTTTGACATTATTTCCTTTTCTGCCCATTAACGAAGTGAGAGTCTTCCTGCCATTTTACTCTCTCAGATGCAGCTTTACGATAAACCTGTATTTTTCCTGCCCAGTTCAAAAAAGCACCATTAAAGTTAACTCATTTCAGGCATGAGGGCAATCAGAGAAGGGATGAATTTCTGTAAGTCTTTGGTCTTTGTCTCACTCTCTTTTGCAATGTGAAACTTAAAGCCATAACAACAGATAAAAGAAAATTGGCTTTCGTTGTAAACAAGCGTACGTAAGTGTGTGTGTGTGTGTATATGGGGGTGTGTGTGCGCATCTTATGACAACAAAAGCTAACTTCCTTTAAGAACATCTGCACTTGCAAACTAGGTATGATGTGAACTAACCCGACATCTTCACAAGTTCACAGGAATCTCTCTTTAACCTTGGAGCAATTTCTAGGGAGGGTTTTTTTATTTAGACATCATTTTGCTATACCGTATATTGCAGATGGTATTTTTAGGCTTATGCCTTAAACTTTTTAGTTTGTGCAATGTGACGTTTATGATTAAAGGAGAAAAACCCCCCCTCTTAAAATACAGCTGTTTGACAGCACATGACTGAGATAAACAAATACAAATCACTCTGGCACATGCTTAATTTTCTAAAAACATATATCTAGGAGAGGCCTTATACATAGTTACCGGCTTCCCCTTTTGACGACTTCCTTTAGTGTTAACATTTCTTGGTACTCTTAAGCTACCCATTTCACTGACTACTGGGTAACACACTTCAAAAAGTGTAACTAAAAAAAAATCCCAAGCCCCCAAAACCCACAAGGAAACTTGGAGAATGGATACAGTTGTATAGTCAGTATCAGGATCTCTGCTTTTGCTAACCGCAAAGTCTTTTTGCTTTAGAAAAAACACCCTAACTCACCTATGCCAGCAGAGGGATCATACACTACAAATGGATAAGGTACTGGTGTACAGGTGAGCACTGACAGTCATTTTCCTGACTGCTTACTGAAGTGTCGCATTTAAAGCAAATTTAACAAAGTCCTGAAGCCCTATAAAGTTAAGAGTTACAACACATAAACTCATTTACGAATCCTGCAGCATTCACGGTTGCCTAAGGTGTACTGACATTAGTATCAGAGTCCCTTGATGAGCATTTCAGTGGGGTTTTAGTGCTCGCAGCTGCAATGCAGACCTGCACGCAGCGCCGAGGCAGGGTTCGGTCCCGCAGCCACCCCAAGGGCTGGCAGGGTTTCCACTGCCCTCGGTGCCCCGAATTGCCACCTGTCCACCTCCTGTCCCAGCTCAGGCCACGAAGTCATCGGCGTCTCTTCCACTGAGCTTAGCAGAAATCAATTCCCCATCCACCCCAGCTTTGCCTTAGTGTTGGGAGGTAAAACTAAACTCTGGTTTGAAATAAATGCCACGTCCCCCAATAGCAAATGCTCAATTGAACTGAACTGCAGGCCCGATTCACAAAGAAATACACAAACCCTTCTTCGTTTTTGGCATTTTATCGATTGGCAGGTAGAGCATACGCGTGAAATTCCAGCCAGGGAGGCTCTAATTTAAATGGACTCAGGGAGAACCAACCCGTACAGGTACAGCAACTGTGAGGGATTTCTGGGCAAGGCAGGAGGAAAATGGACTCTCCTGCATTTGTCTCGTCCAACAGGTGAGTCAGTCACTCCACAACAGCCCCCAACAACAAAGTACGAGACAGCTGGATGTGTTTGCATGCTGCCTTTTAAACAAAATGCTCTTTTTCCCCCCAGGATCTCGGACACGCAGTCCTGTTTGCTCTGGTTTGCCACTCACTGAACAGCAGGGGACTAATCATGCGGCCAACACGAGTGCAGGCAGCACCACCTAAACTGCTGTCTTAGAAGTCAAGTGGGGCTCAAATGATTTACAAGTCTCTATACGGGTTCAATCTTGCTAGCAACAATTCCTCGTCTTTCAACACGACATATAATTTTATGCTTAAGATGGAAACATGATTGTGAAATGCATTGAAGCAACTAGAATTCCTTTGTGTAGACATAATTCAGGTACCCTTTGTTCACCTCAGAGAAGCATCTGCAGGGATGGCACAGATGTGTAAGGTTGTTCCCTAACAGCTCCCCCATGGAAATTCATACCAAAATAAATCGCTGAATGTCCTTAAGCAGTTTCACGGCCTTCATGATACGAGAAGGTGAAAACCTCATCCAAGACCCCAGCTGAGAAGACCGGCCACTCAAAATTAATTTGCTGGGACGGAAATCCTCAGCAGAGCAGCCAAAGGGTGCACTGGGATGAGGACTGAGCCACCGGCCTCTTGGGAGCGGAGCATGGAAATGGATGCAGCATCCCCGCTGGGTCAGTCCTTGCTTTTCTCACCAACATAAATACTCTCAGGGACGGAAAAGTTAATGCGACTCGTTTTCTGTACAGGGTACTCCTCCTGCAGCACGTGTCTTCACAACTGCTCAGATGGGATTTGTTTATGAGCTGGGCCGTGCTTGCTATAAGGTTTGTGATCGGTATTAAATGAAACAGGGAAAAAAAAATTCTACAGTAAATGTAGGACTATGAATGGGACTTCAGTTGTGGTCCCAGAGGTAACATACACAGTATTTTGCTATATTTAAAATGGTAAAAAAAAAGTCTGTATCACTCTAGGTGCCCCTACAGTCTTAATGCATTTCATTAATATCTGTTTTAATTTGCACAACCAGTTCCCAAGACACCCTCCTGTCCCTCCCCCCAAATAAACTAGTTTTAATAACAAGATAAATATGATGTGCTTCTCCTTGCTGAGTGCATTGACTTAAGGCATAGGCACAATTCCCCTCTTTGAACAGAGATGGTATAGTCCTGTGTCCCAATACAATTGTTATCCTGGGTGACCCTTTGCATTCAAATATTGACGCAAGACATAATAATTACAGGAATCATTCACTAACAAATAGTGTGAATTCGTTAATTAATCGGAAAGCATTACTGAAATAAAAATAGATCATTCAATCCTCTTTCAGGAATAAATTTTATGGAAGTGCTGCTTTGTTAGGCAGCAACACATCTAATCTAAACTCCGTAGAAATCTTTCCTTTGAGTCCAGTCAGTTTTGGATTAAGCCAGAACTGTTCATTTAAAAAAATAATAAAAAAATCAAACCCTGGTACTCTCCAGACCACAAGAAAATATGTGGAAATCTGTAAAAAAGGAATGGGCTAAATTATTTGTAAAGACTTCTGTCAGCTACATTTTATCTTGAAGATTGCTTGAAGAATACCAGCCTTGCTTAGATATCACTAGGGATGGGTGCAGATCTGTCATATTTGCACATGAGGCAATATTTTCAAAACTATCTCAGTGGCTTAGAAACCTTGCTGTCCTCGTGAGATTTACTGTGACTTGGATACTTTTGCCGTAATTGGTATTTTTTTTTTCAAGGATTTTTATATGCATGTGGATGCAATTATGGGTCAGAATTCAATGATCTGGGCTTTTCTTGTTATTTTTCAAAAACTTGAACAGTGGATGTGACGTTACCAGATCAGATTTCATGTTTTATCCTGCCCGTAAATGACTCTAGACTTTAAAATAAGGAAAAATGCAACCATGAGAAGATTCAACCACTGAGTTTTTGAGGCTCAAATTCTAGAGGAACCAGCATCTAAACCCCTTGCTTTCCAGTAATCTGGCTTTGTTACAATCTTTATAAATCCTTAAAAAGGTCTGTTTCTTTGTCAGCATCTCTGATATTTGCAGTCTCCACCAAATCTAAGTGACCTTGGACTCTATATCCTGAAAAGAAAGGTGACAAAAATTCTGGCATAGCATCTACATTACACACCTAATTTGTGTGAATTTCCCTGTTTCTATGGGTAGAATAGGTAATTTTCTCTCTTTCTGTAGGTATTGATAGGCAATGTCCAAATCTCAAATCTTCACACCTTCACACCAAATCTTTTCAAAGTTAAAGGTGCTAATGGAGAGTGTGTAGGGAGATCCAAGACACCTGTTAACTAAGGAGGTTCAGGATTTTTCTATTTAGGCCAACTTTCACAACTTTTTTTCCTTTCAAGAACTAAATGCAATGCCAGTTTTGTTAGCACAGAGATGACTTTAGGTTAGGGTTAGAGCTCATGTGTCACCTCTGAATAGCACAAGGCATCCTTGCCCACGCACAGGCAAGTCTCAAACCCCTTCAGAAAAATACACGATTATTCCAGCAAGAAGATCTGGACTTTTCTACTGGCCACGTGCAATCCATCTCTCCCCTTAGGGAGCTATGCTTCAGGTGAAAATGAAAGAGTGTTAATTTAACCTTAGGTATCTTGGATCACTCTTAGGTGATCAGTACAGCACATCTGGCTGTTTTGTTGTGTTGTTTTTGTTTGTTTTTTTTTTTTTTTTTTTTTCATGCCACTGATTTAATGGTGCAAAAATAATCAGAGATGCTTCTCTCCCCTTTGTATGTTGGTGGGTCTACGTTGGTTCCAGGGTCTTGCCCAGCCAGCAACCCCAATGATCTGAGAACATGATCAAAACCAAGGGGTGATCATTAGACTATATTAATACAGAAGGGACCAGGGGAGCATCAAATCCAATTCAGCAGATTGTACCAGTAAATTTTGGTGTGGGAAAAAAGAAATGCTACACAAATGTAACAGGGTCACCCTGGGATTCCTTGTACTGAAACATCATTTTACACAGAGGATATATATATTTTATATATATATTTTTATATATATATTCACACACACGCGCGCGCACACACAAAAAAAGTCTTTGATAGGCTTTCTGTGTTCTAATAAAAATAGTTGGCAGCTGCAATCTGTGAGACCAGAACTGGCTTTTGTGCTGCCTGCGATGCCCCACTGCAAATTGTCTCTCAAAAGCAGACGCTTGTATTTATCTGGCAGGTCGAGCTAGTGCCTGCCTGAGACAGAAATAACCTCCCATTGGGACACACACAGAGCTCGTAGATTTTTTGCCTGGACCCTGCAGAAGAGGAAGATCCTTGAGGCAAGTTAGGTAGTTTGATTTTTGCAGAATTCAACGTTATCTGAAGTCGGAGGTGGGGAAAGAGAGAAAAAGAGAGAGAATTAGTGGAGAGCTGTTATTTTTGATCTCGCGTTTAAAGAAGCTTCCTTCGGACAACTCAGCTGATACACAAACTGGGTAGGTACTAGGATGGGAAGGTCAGATACAAATCTGGGTGAGCATATTATCTGCCTTTACCATGAGCCACCCAAGACCTCCAGTTTGTTTCTGCTAATCTACCCACCGTGTCTTCTTGGCTCACAGCTTCCTAGGGCACCTCGGTGTTCGGGTTAACCCAACCAGAGGCACCCCACTGCTAGGTGGGGAGCGTGTATGGTTCACGTCCACACAACGACTCCGCTCCTCCACTGGGACTTCTGGCACTTCTGGATCCCATTGCCAGTTATGCTTGCAGGCTCACAGCACTGACTTTTATGTATATTTTATGTATATGTGTAACACTTTGATGTATATTAAAAATAACTTAAATGCTGTGACAGACCTGAATTTCTCCTTATAAAACAGAACATAAAAGTGAACATGTGGCAGCTCTTAGACACATGGCAGCTACAGGGGAGTGCTCTAACATCACTGAGAAGAGCACAGTAAGATAACCTGCACACCAGAGTATTACAGGGTGACTGACAGTATTTGCTCTTATCTTGCAATTACAGTAAGAGCCTCCAGTTTTAGTATCCAACCATCTGTTCTCCAGAGACAGGTCAATATATGCATTTTAAAAGCAACTCAGTGTTAAACACATTAAGGCAACTGCTTGCAGTAGTAAAATGCCTTGGATTTATATTGTAGTACTTTAGGTAGGTTTTTTTTTGTATTTTTGAGAGTTTTTTGTTAACACCTGTGGTCTGGGTTCGGAATGTCTTAAAATGCAAATGTTTAGAAATAACAGGAATTGCAATAAAAATCCCATTCTATTTATTACACCTGACACTAAGACAGGAAAACATTGGCTAATGTTTGGGCCCTGTTGCTGGGAGGTTTGCGTTCAATGTGAAGCTCCTCCTGCCAAGGCTCTCGGTGGGTTCCCCAGCAGGAGCTCCTCAGCCACGTCCTTCGGCGTCTTCCATCATTGTGCCAGGAGGAGGGGATGAGGACCACGTGCCCATGTATTTTGGAGACACCAGAAGGGGCTTAACTCAACACCTATTTTACTTCTGTTCTGTGTTACCAGTTGTAGTTATTCTCTCTCCCCCTTTGGAAGTTTCCCCAGGGCAACAACCTGTGTCTTCTAATGTTCCCTTTCTTTCCAAAATGAAAACATCAGCTACAAAAGCTTTTCAGATCAATGCCAATGAATTAAGCTCTTCTTATAGTAAAATGTATGATAAAAGATTTAATTATGTTGGCCAAGTAAATCTTGTTTTAAAGTGACAAGGAAACAAAGAATTTAGGAGCACTGTGTATTTTACAGCCACATAAATCTGCTTGAACAACAGATGCTATTATCCAAGCACTTTAAAAATAATGAATCAGCCAGCCTTTGCCACAGAGTGAGTCTCGTTTGCATATGATATGTTCAATCACTGCTAGCAGAAACTAAGCTAGGAAGGCCTGCTGCACCAGTGCTTTCACACCAGTCTTTCAAATGCAGCATCTCGGTGACTCAGAAGGTTACAAATCTGCAGGAGATCTGTGGCTTGGTTTGCTTTTGCTGCCGCGCTTGACGTCCTTCGCTTACCTCTCCGTCTTTGGACTCCAGCCTGAGCTCTGTCCTGCACGTGGCTTTCAAGCTGCCGGCCTCGGCGTTGATCTCGATGCCTTTTGGAGCCTCCATCACCAGCGCGCGCGTAGGCGACTCCAGTCTGTAACAGAAAGGGGAGTTACAGAGCACGGTGCCTTGAATATTCACGCTCGGTCTCAGGCTGTCGTCTTGCACAGCCTGACCGCCCACTGCACGGCACCTTAGGACCTACTGATGTTCAGATCCACGCCTGGTTTGGTCAGTGGGAAGAATTCATGCACAACGTGGTGAAACACATCACAAATCCAATCCGCTAAGACTTCGTATCAACTTTGCTGCGCTGGGTCAAGATGCAAGGTGCAATAAAGTTTCCCCCATGGTCAGCTTGCTCATATGCAAGTTCAGATTTCTACCTAATCAGTGCTAATGGGGGATATTAGCAAAGCGGTATACCTACACAGAGAGTGCAAGCACTTTTCTTCCTCAAACCCCTTTGCAAGTAGGAACAGATTAGTTCTCCTGACTCCCTATAATGTGAGGTCTGGAAGGGTTTAGGGACATAAGGATACCGATGAAAACAACCAGGCTGAAGACCCCCAAATTCCCGGCCTCCAGTCCTATGCTCACATCCCACTGCTCACAGCCGTGCCCCCCTCCGCAGTGCTTCAACCCCTCCTAACCACGGATACACCACACAGGGATCTGACAACCCTGTTATAGCACTAACACAGCCAAACCTTTTAGTTCAGGCAATTAGGGTTAATGCTGTAAGATGCAGAAGTGCAAGGTTCAGTCTTCCTTGCTGATTATCCATTCACAGTTCTTGTATTATACTTGTCTCTTCTCTTCTTTATAATACAGGCTCTTATTGCTTTCTGTATTGGAAATGATAATAAACCGCAATTCTCCCTCTTTGGGAATATCCTCTTAGTTGATTTTATCACCGTTTATTTACTGTACCGTCACAAAATGGAGACTATGATCTCCCCAGGTGAAGCAGGCAGGCGGACTGGAACAGAAAGCCCTCTGCTTAGACTGCTTTGGGCAGGCAGCACTAAGAAAACCGAAGCACAGGGCAGCACACAACCACCAAGCTTACTTGGGCAGCTTTTAGGATTTGCTTGCATTACTGCAGTGGCACTTCAGCTGTTTCTCTGCTCTCCATATGTAATCATTTGTGCAAGTAAGTGTGTTCTTAAATGGACTCCTGCTGGTACTGAGACAACATTACAGGAGACTGAGGGAATTCAGCTGTATTTATTGCAGCCAACAGTTCAATAAAGCAAAGGCAAGGTTCCCTCTGTGTGGCACTTTTCAAGTTACGACCTTCCCTCTTGTTGGTGTCTTCATATCGCTGCTTTTCGAATACCTTTCCCTCAAGACCCCGAACTCATCCATAATTTCCTAGCTGACTCAACTAAATCTACATTTCAGGGAAGAACTGAGGCATACACAGCCCAAGGAATGAGCACGGTCTCATGGTTAGCAGCCTCTGCACAATCTTTCTGAGCTGCTTTTTGTTTGCTCTCTGCAGGGAAGCTACATCTTACATGAACCTTCTTCTGATCCCTCCACTGGTATCACCCCTTGGCTGGTTCCTGTACGAGGAACCTAAGGTTAAGACTAGTGCTACTCACTTTTTTCCTCCCTGATTGAATTGCAGATTGCATGGAGGAGAAAAAGCTTGCAAAGAATGATTGACATTAAAAGTGCTACCTGGCATATGATTTCCTCTGACCTTCCAATCGCAATAACTGCCTTTCCAATATCTTTTAGAATTTCTTTATGGTAAAAATAACCATAGCACACAGCTCTAGGGCTCTGGCACATGCGCTCTGGTGGTTTTCATTACGGTGGCTTAACACGCTGTGTGCCCCGCATTCTCCCTGGAGATTTCTGCCCAGGGTTACAGTACGCTCTCATCCTTGGTAGTGCAGCTCACAAGCTGGTATCTACCCCGAAAAATGAAGGACAGTCTGCTTGCACTAAGCCCCCAGGATCTGAGCTGCAGTGGCTGGGATGCAGGCACATATACCTTCCTGCCGCCTCCAGTCAAGAGCCAGGATCCTCCAGAGGAGAAGCAGAGAGCTGAGGCCAGTTATGTCTTAAGTCACTGTGGCTAAATTCACCAGAGGATGTGTCCAAACCCCAAGACAGCTGAGCTAATCTCAGGATAAAATAATTCCTAAGAACCATGGCCAGGTGACTCTTCAGCTCTCCAGCATCTTAGTGACTCTTCAATTTCTTTGATGTCTTGGCTGTCTCAGTATATTTGTTCATCTGTTAATCTTGTAGCTCTTCTGCCCACTGAGAAATAAATCTTGTAAGTACAAAACAGTGTTCAGACACCAGAGTGCAAATGCACTCATTTGCAGCAGCAGCAGCTCTCAACTCCTGCCCCTGTACCTGAGCAGCCTCCCAGTCCCACGCCAGTGCTTTGCTGGAAAGGGCGGAGAGCTGGGAAATCAGTGAATGTCTTCCCACGGTGGGGGGGGGATCAAGAGGGACCTTCTCCTTGCGTACCTTCCCCTGTGCAGACAGGTCCCCGTAACACCAAACCAAGTTAAATTCAAGCTTTGAACAAGCTACCAGGTACCTGGGAGTCTACCAGATAACATTGTCCCAAAGTTTTCTTCTGTCTTCCTATCTAACAAAGTGACCGAGTTGTTCTCCCTCCTCCACCCAATGAAAACCTACAGGCAGGATAACAGCATCTTACAAACAGTGATGAAAACCCATGCAATTAGACACATCCTAATCCCTGCAAAGCTTCTTGCCTCATGGAGGCACAGAGGACCCTCCCAAAAGTCCACGGCGTAAGGTGGGACAAGCACCCAACGCTGGGGCTTTGCTGCTGCTCCGTAACCCACCCCGCTCCCCGCAGCACCACGTGTTTTTTTAAAGTTAGCTGAGCTGACCGCCACTCCGTCATCCTAAATCACTAGCTCAGACAGCTGCAATCTTGCTGACATGCTGAATTAACCAAACCCCATTCCTTTAATGTTAAAAATATCATTTTGAAGCCCAGGGGTTTTTTTAAGAACCTCAAAACTATGGAAATGAGTGCAAATACTATAACAGCAAAGTGCAGCTCTTCCAATGATGAGAAACTTGGGCTTGCAGCCCACATGGTTTTGTACTTGTGCCGTGGGTTTGGAGTCTTACTTTTCTCTCTCCTACATGTTCGATATTGGTGTAACTCTACCTGTTTGCATGGGACTGTTGTCCCAATTTCTGCTACTGTAAATGAGGACAGAAAGGTCTTAATAACATTTTTCCTTGGCATTTGAGGGTCATACGATTGTAAGGGATTTAATTTGATTATTTTCTGATATCCTGAATGAATCCCTGAGACACCTGTCTTTAAACCAGGAGCTGAAAAATCTATGCTAAGCCAGAGAAAGCAGTTGAGGAGTTTATGCTCTAGGGGGTTTGAGTAATGTTTACTGAATACTTTCATTTGAAGCAAGTGTTTAAGAGACACTCTGCTTTTAAACCTAATTCTGTCTTCCAGAGCAGAACCAATTTGGAGACTAATAACAAAAGAAAATGATTTAGCAAAGAACAGATAATTTGTTCAAAATCAACATTTGTTTTCCAGTGTGATACTCTGGAGCTTTCAGCAGGATTCACATCTCCCGGTTAGGTGTAAGCCCGTACTTACAGCAGTAGGCTGGAAAGGTGGCTGCATGAATATAGATTGTTTCATTATTTGCTCCTGCTCTTGAATTTTCCATCCCAGCAATTGGCACATAAGCCCTTTTTATTGACCATGGGTGCTGCTTATTTTTGTTCCAATATTTCCAGGACCGGATTCTGACCTCTCTCACAGAGCTGGGCAAGCGGACTTAAAGCTTGCTGAATTCAGGACCGAGATAAGCTATAGCCATAAAATTGCTCCTGTCCCACCTACAGTCTCCTATAGGTGGATGAAGAGACAGTCTCCTGTCTGGGTGATGACCCACAACATGGGAACCTCTCCTATGGATCCCAGGGTGTTATATAAGTCCCAAATTCTAAAAGAAAAGACACACGTAACAGGATTTTCAGAACTATCAAAGTACCCAGGTTCCACTCATTACAACGGGTGTTAGGTACTTTTGAAAATCCCATTGAGCACCTAAGCGCCATAACAAATCTGACCCTTAATCTCAGTTCTTAGTTCTGCAACAGAGGTAATAGCACTTCCCAACTCCACAGGGAGGATGAAAAGATAAATATATTAGTGGTTGTGAAGTGGTTACATACTGTAATAACGGAGGCCAGGTAAGTACCGTAGCCAAAGATAGATGGCTGGCAGATGGATAACTGATCTTTCCAAAGCTGCAATATTAGGCTCTTACCTTCATCAAAAATACTGTTAAGTCTTGTTCCTCCCACTGAGCACACTCAGCCTGCATATCAATGCGCAAGATGATGTATGCAGGGGAAGCCTTGCTCCAGCTCACCATGCTTAATGGACAGTGCTAAATGTGCCTCTTAAGCCCTTTTACTCAAACCTATCACCGAAGCATCTCACATTTTAAAGACAGGTGACGGCATGTCTGCATCTCGCAGTGAACCCCTCTCCTGCTATCGATGGAAATTCTGTGCTCCTGGGAATCAACGAGGGAGCAAAATTTTCAGTGCCATCCCTGCTTTGCGTTGAAAACTTCAGCAATAATTTAAAGGAGGTCAGCATATGAGTTTGTATTGTGGTTTCAGTGAAAGTCATTCTCTTGGAAAGATCATTACTTACCCAGATTTCTAGTTTTCTTTTCCTTCATCATAAACAGTCACATTAATCACTCCAGTACCATGGATGATATTTCCTTCATGTCCCTCTCCTCCCCCCCTCCAGGATAATGTGTCGTTTTCCTTACTATTATGAACAGCCTTTTGAATTTGGGGAGAAGAGAGGATATTATAGATGCGAAGGCAGTACCACCAGCAGCTAGGGGCTGCTGACGTGCTTCCAATAAAGTGGACATAATTTCCTTAAAAAAATAAAGTTTAATGCATATAGTTCGGGGGGGGGGGGGGAATATTTGCCTGGGTCCAGCATTGATGCAAACAGGACTTGCAATTCATGGCTGGTACCAAAGGCTGCAGCACAGCAGAGGGATGATCCTCAACATGTGAAAGGAGTTAACGTGAGCTGGGGACCTATTGCTGCCACTTTTAAATTTTTATTACTTTTTTTTTTTTTTAGAAGGAATGGCCTCAAGCGTCAGATTTTCTCATCCCCAGTGGGATTTTTCTGTGTGGGGCACAAACTTTGCTTGCAGCATGGAAATGGAATGAGAAGTTTACTCTCAGGAGGTGAGGAGCATATGATGCAACAGTGTGGTAACATGAGCTAATTTAATTTTGCTTAGAAACCTCTGGACTGAGAATATAGCATGTATTACTGCAGCTGTAGCCCATTATTTCTAATGACTTTAATTATTTCTTATGGTATCCATCTGACCAGCTATAAGATTTCACGTTGAGCATAAAATTAGCCAATGTTACCACTGTGCCTGCTTACATCTCATACAATTGGTAAATTATGCTAGCAAGTAAACGTAGAGCTCCATCAATTTGCTGGTAATGAACCAGTATCTCAGGTTGAAATTTGTTTTCAGTTTTAACTCCCTTGTTTCAATGAAATCAATGGGATCACCCATTCACAGAGACTTATCTTTCTGACTCCATTATTGTGTGTTCTCTTATATACATCTATTCATAGAAGAAAACACAATATTTTTCTCCCTATTAAGCGGAAGTTAATTAGCTTTTACAGAATTGCAAAGAAACCACGCTTAATTTCTATTTCTAGAATGCTTTTAAACCTTTTTTCTTCATTTGTCTTATCTTTGCTTGTATTGGAACAGAAAAAGTTTGGAAGAAGGAACAATGGGTTGGGTCTGGACTTACCTGGTGAAAACCTCAACTTATCTTAAGTTCAAGCAATGTCTTGTCATCTCCCAAAGAGCAAAAGGCTCTGCCCTGAGCTCCACCCTTCGTCACTAGATTTCCTTCCTACTGGAAAGTACTGCCATTTCATGAGAACAAAATAAGCTAAAGTATGGCAACAACAGGAAGCCTAATATAAAACAGAAAAGAGAAAAAAAGGGAGCTGGCCTCGGTACATCAGTGTGAGAGGTCAAAATCAAAAGGTGAAAACGCAAAATGTCTGTTTCCAAGATATCATGATTTTGACAAAATATGACATACATGGCACAGTACAAAAGCAGCAAGTACTCTGAGAGCTTACAGAAGAGATCATCACTAATAAGAAAATATGTATCCCTGTTATTTATTGCCTCGCATTGACATAAATCTTGTTTTCAATTACATTTTAATGAAGCACACCAATTACTGTTTGAATAGGGACATCTGATTACAGTCACAATCAACAGAAATGAATCATGCTTATGGAAGGTTTCCAGGGTATTTTCTTTAGGAACATTAATTACAGAAGTAAACAAGGATATATTATTATCATGTCATCCAATTGTAAATCCTGCCTATCGCTGTAAATACTGTTTAGTTTGAGAGCGTGTGTCACTGTATGGTTTCAACTGTTTATGCTGCAAATCTAATAAGTGACAATTCCAGTGCAGCCATACTCTGAAACAGATTTTTATGGCTGGTGGTCCAAAGCCTCATGTAATTCCTAATATGATCAAGCGGACAATGAATGGAAATTCTTTCAGCTATCATCCACAAACCATGGTTAATTCCTAAGGAAAATCCAGTTAAATCTGTCAGAGACCTGACAAGAGCAGAGGTCTAATGATGCTTTATTGGAAATTACAGTTTTCTAATTGAGCTAGAGATAAGTCTGGTTCAAATGGCCAGGGGTGCAACAACTTTGCGTCTCTGTATTTGGGCAACGCAGATGCTAAAGAGATTTTTGTACAAAGCTGAGGCAAGAGAAAGAGAAAAATGAGATGAGAAAATAATATGAATTACCCTTGTGCTTAACATTGTTCATAAGCTTTAATATTTCCTTGGATGGGGAACCTAGTGAACATGCTGCACGAATAGTCCTGCCTAGACTCTGCAAGTGCTGCAGTCCCTGATGGATGAAGGAACGGGTGGGTGTGCGTGTGTTTGTGGGCACCTGTGTGCCTGCTCCATCCTCCCCTCCTGGTGTGCTGCATCCATCAAGTCCTGACCATTTCTCCCTGCTTCAGCTCTGCTAATTCAATCTCATGCTAACGCCTTAAATCTCATTTTACAACTTTCCTTTTCTTTCTCTTTTTTTTTTTTTTTTTAAAATAGAGCTCTTACAGCTGCAATACAAAAAGAAGTGCTTAATCACAAGAAGTGTAATAAATCTGCTGCTGGCTTTGCTAACTTCAGCTTAGTGCCAAATGAACCAGTTTATATATTTTTCACCTAGTTTGAGGTACAGGTACTGTGTTTAGTGAACTTCTAAACAGAGTCCATGCTGAAACAACACTCTCCTGACCATATAATGAGAATATCATAATGTCTCTTCAGAGACTACAACTCTAGGAGGAGGGCTAATTGAGTAACAGGAGCAGTTTGAGACCATTGCAAAGCAGGTCAAAGCCAGCATTAGGAAGATGCTCAGCTAATATTCAAAGAAGGTGTGAGTGGGTCTAGACAAATGAGGAACCAGAGGAGTTTGTACGTACGGCTCTGGCTTGCAGCACTAAGCAGGTGAGAACCAGCTTTCATTTTCCTCCCAAAAAAATGTCATTCCTCAGCAAAAGGAAAAGTTCGAGCATGCAGTTCCTCCCAGCACGCTGCAAATCCCCTGTTGTAGTCTTCCAGTATGCTTTGCACTAGCTAAGGCTTATTCAGAGCACTAAAAAGCAGTAAAAGTAGAAAAACATGGACGAATCAAAATACAATTGTAAATTCTTTGTGATTGCCTACAGCATGGGAACTGCTGAAGGAGATGTAATTATGCAAAGTTGTCCTAAATGTTTTAGGGTTTGGGGTTTTTTTTTGGACTTTTAAAGTAATTTCTGGAATGGTTTACAAGAAGCCAAATATAGTATTTAGAAGACAAAACCAGAGAGCAAACAGAAGATAGCAAATTAATCTAGGGAGAAAAATGTACTGTGTAATACTATTGAGATCTACTTTCATTAAGAACTGGAGAAGTTGTGAAGGGTAGAAATTGTCAAAGAAAAAAGTACGAGATTAATGTTTAATGAAGTGGAGGTATGGCTGAGAAAATTAAAATCATCTGGATAATTAAAAAATTCTGTTGCTTATAAATCAAGGAAGAAAATTATCATAGAAATTGGGAGATAGTAGAAAATGATGTGTGGTAAATACAGATGTGGTTTAAGAAGATGATGTGTTTAAGTGGCCAGGGAAGGGATTCAGGGATGCAAAATGAATTATTCCTATTTTAAGTGCAGAGATGACTGCAACTTCACTCTCCTCACCCGGTGGGTTGCGAGCAGATTGGTCTTGCTCGGATTCCCTACCGTGCCTGACAGACCCGAGCGGAGAGCTGTCTGCAGGATTACCTCCGTCCTGCGGTGCTCAATCTTTCAGCCTTAATTGATAAGCTGGAACACCCAGAGTCATTACTGTGCCATGTGGTGGGAAACCTCCACGTAACAGCGCCTGGCTGTGGCCAGAAAAAGATGCTGAGTGGCCGGGGGCCGCATCCTGAGCAGGCACAGTGCCACTGTGCACCTCTTGGCAGAGATGTTATCAGCTGGGAGCACGGGCACGATTAATAAAACCACAGCAATTGTAGGTGGGACTGAGAAGATTCAGCCCATAGAGTACAGCCCTGTATGTTAACATCGTCTCTGCCAGGAACCAGCCATAGGAGACACTATAAAATACAGGAGCAGAGTCAGCTTTGGCTGGAGGAAAAGCAAAGGACAGATGTCCCCTCTCCTGGCATGAGCATTAGTGGGACAGTAAATGACATTATCATCGAGCAGGCTGAGCTCTAACTAAGCCATAGTGCTGCTATTGATGCCACTAGCTGGAACTTAAGAGCCTGTAAATATTTTTATTACAAAAACCTGACCACCAAATGTCTCTCGTCACAAGTTACATAGTCTGGGTCAAAACTGGTCAAGTAATGGTCTGGAAATTCCTTTGTGGCTGTGTGTGCTAACCAGAGAGCTTGGAGCACCAGCAAGGCCATGCCTCTGCTCCTGCTGACCACAGCTTCGCTGCACTCCCAGCGTAGCAAAGTAACAGCCTCAGTAGTTAAATATGCCTGATCTACTACCTAAACAACCTTTTTTTTGCTTGTCTGTTATACCTCGTTACGTAACTTATTGCAATAACATAGAACAAATCGAAACAAAATAAAATCCTCCGCCTGTTGGGTGCATTAATGAGCGCACTCATTTCACAAGTGGAGAAAAATAATTACTTTTTATGTTACCATAATTGCCTAAAACACAAATGCATTTTTCAGAAACAAAGGTTGGGCTGGTGTAAGTTTCTAATTACAGGTTGAAAGCTCCTAATTAAAAGGCATAAATTGGAAGAAACCTTTTCAACCAGAATTACAGAAGAGGCAGCTAAGATTGGGTATTATCTTGACATACTGTCACCAAGCCACGGAGGAGAAAAAAAATAGAAACAAAGCGTTGCAGCTCTTCAGCGGGGCCACTGACAGCGCTTGCTACCTAATGCCTAACAAAGTGCTGCCATCAGGAACACCGAGGAGATGAACACATCACAAAGTAGGTCTGGGGGGCCACCAAATGTCATAGCGACCCCGAGCCACTGGAGTGGGGAGAGGGACAGCTATACTGTAGCCTGGTGGCAACAGCTGAGGCTTAAATGGGCTTTCTCCTGAAGTTTATACTGGCTGCTGGATGGTGGCAGAAGGACAAAAGCCACCTGAGTTGGCCTAAAATTATAAAACCTGATGGAAAGATGGTACTTGAGTCAGTTAAAACTTGCTAGGTTAGCCCATAAAACTTTTGTTAACATAGACGTTATACAGTGCTCTACTTTGGGGTGACTTTCACGTGCAGTCAGTGGTTGACCACCGGATCAGTTTGGGCCAACTCTCTGCTACTTTCATGGCTTGCTATTCCACTCCGCTTTGGAAGATGACTGCACCATACAAAATTTTTATCTTAATCTTCTGTTTTTCAGGGTGTTAAATAATCCTGATGAGCAGACCAGCATGTCATCACTGACAGAGAAATCACTTTCTTGTGATAACCTAAAGTACTCAAATGAGAGGATTACTGGCAGGGGTGCAGTGCTACGCAAATAGTGCAGTCGTCATCATCAGGAGTTTGCATGCAGTCTTCTACATCAGAACTGCTTTACGGAAAGAAGGAAAGTTGATCTAGATTTCCATTTTTAAGTTCTTTTTGAAGTCTCGTCTGTCACGGGATTTTTACCCGCCGTTTGGTCAGTCATAAAGGAAAAAGGTCAGGGAGATTAAAATCTCATGTGGATAGTGCGCCGGTTCAGCCTACAGTGCCTTCTGCAGGGATGATTTATTTTTTCTCTTCTTCAATGATTTATTCCATTCCTTCTAAAAAGATTGGACTTAATAGTAAGACACTTACAATGAGAAATATAGAGATAACAAAACTAAAAAGGATTCAAAATGGTAGAATAAAAAACCTGCTGGAAAAAAAGGTGTGTCTGTATGCATCATATACGTGGTGGTGATACCCTTTGGAAACATGTACACACTTGCCTAAGTGGATTTGAAGAGCTTATTTAGCATGACAAATTGGCTACAACCTGATGGCTGTTTCTGAAAACCCACTTGTAGACCTTCAGACTCTCATACTCCTGTGGCATATCCATTCATTGTACAGTCAATTTATAATGATTCCAACGAATTAAATCTTTATTAACAAACCTATTGACTCTGGCTTTGACTTTTTGTCCCCCCCTTTTAATTAACTGCAGTAATGAGACAAGCAACAGCCAATATAACAACTGACCAAACATTTTGTTTAAAACCTGCAGTTTATTTCAAGCAGCTTCACAAAAAATGAAGGCTGAATTGCTATTTGCTAAATGTCAATTTTCACACTCTGTTGAACCTTTTCTGAAGCTTGTCAACCACAAATCTGTAGTAATTTTCCCCCCTCTGATCAGAGCTATATAGAGCACATAACAGGTTTTCAGTTACTTTTAATTTTATGCGGAAGATGTACCATTTGCTGTCCCCAGTATACTTCACAAAATGGTAAATACGCATAAATTGTAAATCTAAAGGGATGCATATGCCAAAGTTGTGGCCTCTTTCACAGTCACAATTTACACCTGCAATACAGTATGTCTGCCTGCGTAAGGCCACAGAAATGATCCAAACTCCTCAAATCCAGCCCATTATTATGCAACAATGCTGCACCATCCTCTTTTCAAACGTGCTGGGCTCCTGCTCAGAGTTAGGGAAGTGTTTCACCCTCCAGAGCACCCGTTCACAGCCTTGCTCCCTGATTAAAGGCACAATTCCTATTTCAGCTACTATTCCCTGCCCTGCTGCCTGGCAGACACAAAGCAGCCTCGCTTAATCACAAGCGCGTACACACGTCCTTGTACAAGCAACTATGACCATGCACAGAGGTGTAGGACTTGGCTCCAGTGAGAAGAAATACCTTTTGCAGGGTCAAAACCACTGGCAATCGCTAAATTTGACCTAACTTTTCCCACACTTATTACTACTTGCTAAAGCTGGGATAGCAAAGAGGGATGACAAAAGATGGTGTCTAGGTCAGGATACTACCTCTGAATAGGGCGATAACCAGTGTCTAGTCTGATTTCTGGCATAAACCAGCCTGGAAGTCAGTTGCTCATTCCTGTATCAAACCGAGCTGAACTGAAACCTGCCTTTTAACAAGACAGCCAATTTTTAATAAGCATCCACTGATGTAAGATGTCTCTACATCCCTCCTTTTTAGCACTGCTTCGTAACCTACTTTGACAATTTGGAAAATTTTCCTGTGTACAACTTACAATGTGCAATAGAGAATACAAATAAATGAAAACCAAACACATCTTCTCTGGAGGAACGCCAAGACAAAGCCAAGGAACAGGGAAGACCGCTGAAAACAGAGAGAAGGGCCCAGTGCTCCGTTCTGAGCCACTGCCATTTCGGTGCTGAGGAGTTTGGCCGGGAAACGGGAGGGATGGGGAGTATGTGAAGAAGTTAGTCTCAAAGCTCTTTGATAGCCTAGAACTGAAAATCTTAAAGCTATTTGAGATTTCCAACTGATTTCTTGCTTTCAAATATGCAAAGGAGAATAGGTTGGGAAATGGTGCAGAGAAGAAAATAAAGGGATTGTGTGGGTGGGTGGAGGGAGGAATGGAGCAGAGAGAGAAAGAGATTGGGAAGCAAAAAAAAAAACACACCAACTTGCTGAAAAAGAGAGTATAGAGTTGTCTCCAAAGGGACTACTTTAATTCTGGGAATAGGATGTTTTGCAAATTCTTAGCATCAATTTATCTTCAGCTAAAAATGAAACTGTTTTCTGTTTATCTTTTGCATATAATCACTCCTGAGTAAAACATATGTTTTAAGGTAAGGTTTGGCAATCTTTCAAGAGAGATATGCTAAATGATATTTTTCTTAACTGAGAGAGAGACTGAGCCTGGTGGTGACAATTTACCATATGCTGGGAGATGAACATATTGGCATGGACCCACCTCTATGTAGGGCAGCAACATCCCTGTCGTGCTCTACCTGGAACTGGTGGGAACTGGTGGGAACTGGGAGCTACGAAGCACTGCTGCTCACAGGTGCTTGTTTCAAGAAGCTGTGAACCCTTCCCTTGGCTCTGCTTATGCTATTTGATTTGTGTCACTGTGCTATCGCTGGCATCCATACTGTAGGTTGTTGACCTTGTTTGTTTTAAGGTATCGAAATCTGTTCTCCAGCTCCTTGGGTCAACCACAGCAAAATGAGAAAATGTTCAACATTTCTTGACTTCCATGAGGTTCCTTCCACCGTTCCTTGGGCAAGTCTGCATTTTGACTGTAATAACCTCCCTTATATGACTTTTTAGCAGATAACAAAGGGACAATTACAGCTGCTAATGGAAGAGGTCAAATGGAGGTGAAATGAGATGGATTAAAAAAAAATGAACCGATGTCAGAAAAGCCCCTGTACCAGCCAGTGGCATAACCACTTCCTAGAACAGGTTTTTAGCTGGGAATTTCGCTTCATTTTACTCTATTTTATTTTGATTTTAAAAAGAGAGGCAGGCAGCTAGGAGGACTGGCTTTGTGGTTGAAGCTCTGGAGTTCAATTTCCAGCCCCGTGACCACGTGCAAGCGCATCCAGTGCTCCCTGGGTTGACTGCAGTATAGCAGCGGTGGGGATGGCTCAGCACAGCCCAGGAGGAGTAATTCCCCCCAACACAGCGAAGTGATACAGGCAGCTCTTCGCTGCTGACTTCTCCTAGTACCCAAGCCAACTCACCTGAAAACTTTCTCATAGCAGACTGCCACTGAGCCATTACCTCCACAAGGAACTTCACCAGATGGTCTTGTGTGGTGGGAATGCCCCCAGGTACACAGGGGTAACCCACTGACTTCCCAAGTACTGCCTTTAAAAGAATTCAGTAGAGTTACCTTGGGAACATAACATGGGAAAGGAAATTGGACCTTAAAATCAACCTTAATTCTTTTTTGCATGGCTAAACAAAATAGTAACAATGAAGAAACACTGCAAGAGAAAAAAATAATTGTGGTTATTTTACGGTCTTCAAAACCAACAACAATCAAAGCTGCAAGGTATAATTTTTTTTCCTGGAATTCCTTGCTTTTTCTGAACTGCCTGTGCCCTCGTGGTACCTCTCAGCAGCCACGTTAACGCTATATATTGATTGTCTGCTTGGTAAGTAGAAGAAGGAAAAATAAAACAGGCAAGAACTTAATCTGTTTAGGTTCCTCCAGTGCACGTGGAATCTGGACAATTTTCTGTGGGTGGCCACCACTGCTAAAACCTTCCCGGTGAAAATTACTACCATGGTCTTCATCTGTGTCAGTAACCAAAGCCACCACCGAGCCAGGCAGGGTGGGAGTTAGGGTATGTTTCTTCCCTTCTCTTTAAAATGCTGGTGTGTCACTGTTCTTCGAAGCAAAAGGTATGAGAGATGTCTTGTTTCTACCATTCGAAGCTGCCACTCTGCCAGGTTTCCAAATGTCCCCTGCTCCCCATCGACAGAGAAGCGCTACGTGCTAAGGCTGGCCTGTCACACCCCTAGCACTGGGAACACCAAAATTCAGCATTCCTTCTAATACCCCCATGTCCCAGCAGCCAGGAGTGGTTAATTCTAGTTCCAGAATAGTGAATCCAGTCCTCGCTTTGTGGCCCCAAGGAAATGAGGAAAATTTGTATCACGTCTACACACCATGCTGAGGAGCCATGTTCAACGCTGGACCTTCCAGTCCAAACTGGTACCACTACCCACTTGCTAACATTACCCACTGGGATAAAACACTGGAATGAGTCAACCTAACAGATTGCTGGTTTTGACACTGAATATCAAGCCTGCCATATAGAGGTCAGAGAATCTACATTATCTGTATCAGAGAAATACAGTAGAAAATTTCCTTTAGAGAAATTCCTCAGTAGGGAGGAGGCACTCGAAGCTGGTTATCTCCTGTCCCCCCTTTCCAAGATGGATAAGGAATGTTCTCAACATTAATGACACAGATTTTTTCAATGTTTCCTTTCATTTTTTCACGATTAGACTTCAAGGTTGCCCAGATATCAACACGCAACTTTTCAAGTTGTCTCCAAACATTCACCAAGACTTGGCTGCAATTTAGGAGGGTGAAGAACAACAACCCCCAACCTATGGCTGTACATCAACATGCCAGGGAAGTGTTTAATACTGCGAGCCCAAAGCTTCAAAATGGAAACTTCTGCGGTTTTTGAGCTGCTGTTCTAAAACGCATTCCATGTCCATGCAACATCCCAGCATCCCAGTTTATTGTGGCAGTGAATATTTGTTTTTCAAAGCAATTCAGAAGTGGTGGAGACGCAATGGCCTGGGAGTCAACCTGGGTTTTCTCCTGCCTCAGCCCCTGCAGCGCTGCACACCACCAGAGAGATCACTTCAGCGTGCTGTGCCCGGTCTCCTTTCGTCTTTTCTTGTTTGCTCGGGACACAGTTAGGTGCAAGGACTCTCTCTTTCGCTGTCTACGCAGCATTATGCACAGTAAGAACTCGTTTCATCTACAGCATTTAGGAACTAATCCTGTGTAAGAAAATATTAGGCAAACACGCCCTGGTTACCCAAACTCAATTAGCTGTGAATTGGAAGGGAATATGTTTAAAATAACAGGACCATTAAAAAAGACTGGAGATTTGTAAAGATGTTTACATGCCTGCTGGCCTGTTTTTAAAATTCTGGTGTTGCATCTTTCTGTGCCCATTGCATGTGAAGGAGGTAACTGTATCTTATCTTCACGTAGTATCTGCTGCTGGATTCTCCGGCCTAAATGATTTTCATTCTTACCTAACATACCACATTAATGCCTCAGGGAAGGAACCTATTTCATCCCCGGACTCAATAAAACATGGACAATGGGATCATGAGTCCCATCACACAGGTCTCTCAATAGAACCTGACTCTGGCTTAAAGAGGAGGGGAGAGGGAGACAGCTGCCTTTTACAAAACTTGGAAATTGCCAAAGAATTACTTTTCTGTCCCTCACATACTATTAAATTCACTGCAGTTCTTCCCTCCATCTTACCCCAATGATTCCCACAGCCCTCTTTTTTCCTGTGTACTGCTACAGAGCAAGTCACCAGGTATAAACAACATTTGGTGTCACCCGAAAAAGGAACATTTGCAATTTTTAGTTTATAGGTGATGACAGTAACGGAGTACCCAGGGCAAAACCACTGAAGCCACACAACCCCCCAGGCCAGTATAAACACGCTCTGCCACTTCAGAAGAGTTCAGACGACTCCATCCCAGCAGCGTTCGTGGTGGACGAGGTGTGACCTGCCTTTCCGCAGCCTGCAGAGCTGGGAACGCCTGCCCGGGGCTGCGGGACACGGCCGGGTCTGGCGGGGGGCAGCTCCGGCAGCGGGGATGCTGAGAGAAACCTGGGGGCAGGTTTTATCCAGTGATGCTGACTACACTCCTAATATGCTTCTACAGATGACAGTATAGAGAGTATCTTTATCTCCTCTAAAGGGTATCTTTTATAAAGCAGTCACATCCTGACAGTCATGCTGCTTTAACTTTACTGCTCTAGTTAGAGGTATAATGTGGGGAGAGCTTAAAGAGATATAACTGGACAGGCCTGTTTTAATTGTTCCCACTAGACCTGTGCTCTGTGACCTTGGACATCTACAGAGCCATAAATATAAGCTTTGATTGCTGTTCCCATAGTGACTGGCAGGAAGAACACACTGGAGGGTGGACTAGGACCACTTCAAGCAGGCAAGCAGCAACTGGAAATGATTAAGTTCAGAAGCTCTGGGGACACTAATGTCACCGCAGGCCAGCCAACCTGGAAGATAAACATTGCTGGGCACTGCGAAAATGATTTTTCTATTTGCTTTCCACTGAGAGAGTGAACCAGGCACTAGGCTTGGCAAATGAGACCGTGAGCTCTTCTGAGGCAAATTTACCGGTCCTTTCTGCTGCTGGAGATGTCAAAGCTGCTAGCGGGGCTTGTCACATTTGTGCTGTGCACACTTAGTGTTGAGGAACAGGAACAGCAGCCCTTGAGCTCAGTTAGACCTGCAGAGCAGGCACGGCTGATGCACAGAGAACGTTTCTACACGGAGCAACACACAACGTGGGAGGCTAAATCACCCCGTGCAAAGTTGCCTGGGCTGCCCCTCTTCCAGCGCCAAAGCCAGCGCAGTTATTTTTATAGTGCTCTGCATTGTCCAACGAGGGCTGTCACAGGGTCTGGTGTGGAAATGGGAGACCTTTGGCATCCCACTCCAAAAGGGTAAGGACCTGGTGGTTGCGCTTGGGAAAAGGAATGCAGCTTGTCCTGTGACCGTGACATCCAGCTCTCGCTCTCACTGTGCTCTGTGCTGTTCTGGTTTCGGCTGGGATAGAGTTAATTTTCTTCCTCGTAGCTGGTAGAGTGTGTTTTGGATTTAGTCTGAGAATAACGCTGATAACACACTGATGTTTTAGCTGTTGCTAAGTAGTGCTTATCCTAAGTTAAGGATCTTTCAGTTTCTCATGCTCTGCCAGCAAGCAGGTGCCCAAGAAGCTGGGAGGGAGCATGGCCAGGACAGCTGACCTGAACTAGGCAAAGGGATGTTCCATACCATAGAATGTCATGCTCAGTATATAAACTGGGGGGAGTTGGCCAGGAGGGGCGGATCACTGCTCGGGCATCGGTCAGCAGGTGGTGAGCAACTGCATTGTGCATCACTTGTCTTTTTCTTGGGTTTTATCTTTTTAATTTAATTTTATTTTACTCCTTTTCATGACAATTATTGTTATTATAACATTTTATTATTATTAGTGTTAGCATTTTTCATTTTCTTTTACTTTAGTTATTAAATCGTTCTTATCTCAACCCAGAAGTTTTACTTTTTTTTCCAATTCTCCTCCCCATCCCACTGGGAGGGGGAAGCAGCAAGCGAGCGGCTGTGTGGTGCTTAGTTGCTGGCTGGGCTTAAACCATGACAGCTATGAATACATAAATAGAATTCCAATAGCTCTAAACTCTCCTATTTCAATATAAGAAATGGTAGGGTTTCAGGAAAAAAGTTCAAGAGACATCCTGGTGGCCTGAGTATATATAAAAGCAGCTCAGGAATATTTATATTAGCAGAATGCACAGCAGGAAAAGCTGAGCTGTGCTAAAGGCAAAGCTGCCAGAGTATTTCTGAGTGACTTGCTCAATAGCACAGCGTGGTGTGCTTGCTGGCTGCCCATCCACACGCAGGTTCATTAACTCCCTGGCGATCAGGGCCTTACACATCACAGAAGAATGGAATTTACACACGGTCAAATCTAGCATTGTCCATAGATCATTCAAATTTATAACCCTCAAACCCACAACAGCCTCACCGTCTCCATGAGTATATTAAGGTTTGGAAAACTGCTGTTCAACCATCCGGGATAAATCAGTAATTATTCAGATGGAAAGTAACACTGAATCTACCTGCCTATACACTTTCTACACTACCCAAAGTCTCTAATTCACATATATTAAACTCTTCAGACTTTGCTACTGTGGCAACATTAATGCCAAAAGAAAACAGATAAGACAATAAAAGAAGTACAAAGTATCACTTCTCCCTTACTACATACAGCACTTTCACATATACACATAGGTCTGTTAAAAAAACATGGTAATTCTGACGTTTTGAAGTCAAGATTACATGGTGTTTTATGAGAAGAAACTTAATGACACTCCACGGGGAGACACCGTACTATTCTTATGTGATAACCGATCATCCCCGTCTCTTCTCTATGCCTCTAGCCTTTCCCTGAAAGTAGATCCCACCATTTTTTTCAAGTAGTTGAGTCAGATTTGCAAAGTCTGCACATTCTTATAGTGACCACAAGCACTTAACGTATCAGCTATTTTTTTTCTAAGTTTAGTTCTTTTTTTTTTTTTTTTTTTTAAACCAAGTAGAAAATGCCAGAATTGTCCAACATTTTTTTTAAATGACTAGCTCGTGACCCTCTGATATTTAAACAGTATGGACAATCATACTCTGAAAAACCAAGCTTTTTAAAAAATTAATCTCTCAGGTGCTCAGATGTCTTAAGTTACTTTTGGAAATACTGACTAATAATAATTATTGCCTGCTCTGCTTCACTGTTAATCTCTCTTTCAGAAAGTGCACTTCTTGAACTGTAGAAAATGACACTTTTAAGAAGAATTTTGCATTTTTCTGACTGCAGCAAACCATATGGAGAGTGGCTGACGGGTCCTGATGGATAACACATATACTAGCAGCCTCCCAGAATACTTAAATCTGAAAAGAAGGAAGCTCTGCAGAAGTGGCCTGGATAGCTCCATAAATCAATGCCACACTGTTAATTCCTGACAGCTACTAAAAATTAAGGGATGGTCAATTTTAAGGATTGGTCCTACAAAAGTCTTGCAATTGTTCTTTCAAGAGAGCCATAATCTCCATTTGGGGAGCAAGAGAACCATTATATGTAATTATTCAGTGGCTCTGCTGAAATTTCAGCCTAGCTCTTGAAGGCTAATTTTGCTATTCATCACTCTAAGTAAAAGTGCAGCCAAAGATGTCGCTTTTGTTTATATCAGGGTTTTTTTTTCCCTGGAAATTCAAACCAAAAAAAGCATCGCATTTGTTGTAGAATCATTCAGTCCCACTGGCAGGTTAGCCAGTGCTGTAACCTACCACAGCCTGGACTAGGAAAGCCAGACACTAAGGAAATTACATGTGATTTGCTTCACTTAGAAGCAGAGTACTGGCATCCAGCTAGAGGAAAGCTTCCTCAAAGAGATGATTATGAAACCAACACTCGCACTGGTATCACACAGACGTTTTGACATACTGCATAAGTCAAAGAAACACTTTTAATGTGTATGTGAGCACCTTTGCCTGCAGAACTCCCATTGCATTGACACCAATTCTACTTTCAAGTCACATCAGTTCACAAGGTATGATGCAACATCATTGAAAATGTGCATGTATTTATTAGAGGTTACAGCATAAAATATGCAGGCACCTTGAAATATATTTCAGACTGTGACAGCAGGCAGAGTGACTGAATACATGTCAGAGGTTTATGATGAACTCTAAAGTGTCTTCATTTAAGAGGCAGCATCCTTTTTTATAGGCATCCTTTATTGCTTGATTTATTCTTTCTATCTGTAACTAACCTCTAGACTCATAGATTTAGACTCCTGGTGTGATGTTGCTTGAATGCCATGCACCTCCGAGCTCTGCAAAATGTTCTGACAAAGTCATTGCTTGGTCGTCTCTCACTGTTCAGAACAATGCCAATGGATTGAGAGATTAAATGATACCCCACTGCTCAACTGAGAACCCATAAAATCAACATATTTAGTGGGTGTTTTAGAAAATTTGTCACATGCTAAGCAGGAAAGAGCAGAAAAGGACTCGGAGAGATTTAGCGTTCCATTTTCCGCTCTCTTTAGCAGTATTGCCCTTGATGTTTTCAGCAAGACCTTTTTTTGCAAAGAATTAAGCACAAACTGATGGTGGGGATGAGGAACTGAGCGTAAGTGAATGGCAAATTACTCTCTTCTTGATACAATCGGTTTGATCCCATATAGCAAGACCTGAGCATTTATGGAAGTATGCAGGGCATAGACAGGCCAAGCCCCACGCTCAGGCAGCGACCAGATCCCAGGGATGAATTCAGGACCCAGCTTGTTTCCACGTGTGCAGTTCATGCAAAAACGCCCACAGTGTGTTTACAAGAAGACCTCATTAACTTGAAAGGAATTATACAGTAGTGAACAAGGGACATAATGTGCTGTGTAAGGCCATCATTACCTCATGACTTCATGGGAACTTTTTTTTAATAAAGGCAAAGCATTGCCTACAGCATTTAGCCTGTTAATACTAACACCAAAACTGCATCGGTAATCCCACATTACCAAAGTTTCTTCACAAAGTATTAGTGAATTAAGCCAATGCCTACAGTATGATATACACCTAAGGGTTTGGATTTGGCAAGGAGCAGAAATGCATTGCCCAAATCTCCTGGCATCGTACAGCTGGGACTGGCTTTTTCCACTGTGCTCCCAGCACAGTTCCTTCTGCCCCAGGGGAACAAGAATTGATGATCTGGTACTGAGAGGATTGGAGGCTGTAGATAGAAATGAACAGCAACTACGAAAGACTTAATTTTTGTACCCTAAAAGGCTCTGTCAGAAATGTAATTTGTAATTAATTAGAAGTGTATAAACCAGATAAAAGCCTGTTAAAGTCAAGTAGTTTCTAACCAGGGAAACTCCGCCTTTCAACTACCAGCTGAAAGCTCAGGACCTTTTCACAAGTTTCTCTGTGCTTTCCAGCTGATCATTCTGGCAGCACGTGAGTTTCCCAAATGAAATTCTTCAGGTGTATAAAAAAGTTTCCATCTTTAGACAGAGCTCCTCAGCTGATTCTTGTAAGATATCCTGTTTTTCTAAAGAGACTTTTATTGCAATATGAATTTATTACAAACCATTCCACATGCGCACATTTTCCATCATACCTTGTGGGTCATAAGAGAGAGAATTTAATTTCAGAAACCTTAGGAAGCAATAACAATCTTTAACCTCTGGCATTGCATGAGAAGATACTGCATATTTTCTATCAAAATGAACAGCTCTAATAACCTTCCATTAATATCCATTTATATTTATTACTTCTTCATTAAAGTTGAGGCACCAAATCCTTAATAAAAAAAAATAAATTGACATTTCACTTCACTTCTTTCTCTGTCTTTTAAAATGTTAATACTTAAGGAAGTGGACAGGACATGACATATTTTTATCACTGCCACACAGTTCAGCACTAGCAGCATAAACCCTTTGTGTCTTGCTTTTCGCCCTTATTATATCAAATATAAGCAGATTTTCACTGGGTTCACTGACAGGGAACATCTCCTTACAGCAGCACATCCCCTCATTATCCAGCCCTCTCAGCTGTTCTCAAGCTCACCAGGAGGCTATTTCCCCTCTGCTTTACAATCTCATTTATGATCCTTGATGGCCTAAGTTTGGGGGTTTTTTGGTTTACTTTCTTGCTCGATTCCCCTGTGTCACTTTACAACATGTCCTCAGCCAGCCTTCCCACAGTCGTCCCTAATGACATGAAACCAGGCAAAGAGGGAGAGAATGTGTTTTTCTTTTTGTATTGTGAAAAGCAAGAGATAACTCACGAACTGAAGTCAACTCGACATGAGAAACGGAGAATTGCAGCTGAGTTTCAGCTGGCGAAACAACTGCCAGGAGGGTCCCAAGAGCCCAACACCCATTCGTGTTAGCCTAACCCAGGGAAAAGCTCCTCTCCTTCTGCAGCTACTGCCCACACCCTGGGACATATGCTCTTTCTCTCTGGAGAACCAAGCTATATTACTGAACATGTTTTTCAGGCTTTCTCGGAGCCACTCACCTGCTTTTTTAGCTATTACAGGGTTGCAATCACATTTCTGCTTCCTCATCTCCTGCACAGTCCTGAAACCATATGACACCGTGTGAAACACAGGCTTCCAAGTTTGCCTTCTTCCACCCAAGGACACAATGTCCTCGTGCAGCTCAAGTGAAATACGGCGTTATTTTACTTGCCAGCAAAGCTGTGTGTATGTACTAAGGTATATATATTTATAGCAGCCACCTCTGCTGATGGATGAAATGGTGGCTGCCACTTTGCCTTTCAAACTAGCAACGCTCCACCTTTAATACGGTGCTTTCACGTGCTTGGCCTCAAAAAATGCTGCTTTTTTCAGTGAGTCACTCCAATGCCAACTCAGCTGGGAACCTGAGCAGGGGACTGCCAGCTTCAGAAGCGTCAGCAGAATCTGGAAACGAGGCGGTGAAGTCCACAGGCTCTCAATTTTACTAAGACAGAGAAAAGAAAGAGGAACCACCTGCCAGCTTCTGCCTGCGCTGCCGGCACAAGTAGCTTCTGCATTTCCATTTCGTCCCTCCACGGGACATGAGCGTGCACAAGGTGGAAGATGGGTCACCAACCATCTCCAGTCCGACGCTGCCGAGCCAACTCACTTCTGAGCCCAGAAAGCGCACGGCAAATGCTCATGCGCTAATAATGTATTACTATCGTTCTAGATGAAGCAGAGACCAGGGGAACAACTATGGGTTGTGTAGGGGTCCCCAGAGAGGGACACAGGTTTGACTGCTGAGTCATATTTAGAAAGGGGCTCTCATTAGCCACGTGCTGCCTCCGCAGAGCTGAATCCAAACACCATCTGACAGCAGGGAGTGACATTCCTTTACTATGAACTCAGCAATGCTATTTGGTCGGAAATGATTACTATTCAAAACAGCCAAAGGTGCCACAATAACCCACGGGATAAATCCATCCTGCAAAATACGCAGGTGGAGTAGAGCAGCAGTAGCCACCGCACATTAAAAAGGTAAAATCAATTAAAGTCATGAGGAAACGACATAGCTACTCCTGTCTGGCCTAGAGAAAACAACCCTATTCCACATGAGACATAAATTCAGAATAAAGATTCTGTAGGCACAGTGAATATTTATGATTTCTCTTAGTAAGTCTACAAAATACTGCTTTCAAAAGAAAAGATCCCATTACAATTATGGACACATTTTTCTCCTCTCTTTAACAGGGTTATGCAACAGGTATTGATTCCTAACTACAGTCTAAAGTACAATTAGTGTATTTGTAATAGTGTCCTTTTAATCACAGTGGCCTTGTATACCTCGAAGTACCTCACTCACACTAAATAATAAGTATTATTGCTTGATACAGCCAAACCCTCCGGCATCAACAGACAGCAGTAGGAAACAAAACCCTGAGGACCTCTTCACTTGGGCAGAAAAGCGTCTGATCTGTCCTTCCCTATTTTGTACGAGGTTAATGAGAAGTTCACGTTAAAGGCTCGGTTTTAAGGAAGCTGGTTCGTAACTGCTGCTCTTCGTCAGGCAAAACCCCCGATGCGGTTCCCATGCTGGGCTCTGCACGGCTGCGGGCACGGGGAGCTCTGTTTGCCAGAGGGCTCCCACCCAGGCTGGCGTGCAAAGTCTCAGCGGGGAGACAGTCCTTCCTTAAAAGCAGGTACCGAGTGCTGAGTAAGGCAAAGATTTTTATTTTGCCTGCTTTGCTCTTCATTTCGGGTTTTAGAAATGCGAGATACACAGCTGGAGAGAAGCATAAAGGGATAGAGAGAAATATTAAAGAAAACCATGTATTTTTCTACCCAAAAGCAAACATGGTGCTCAGTGGATTACATTCCTCTCATTTCTTTAAGATAAGAATAGCGTTCAAAGGAAAATCTCCTTCTCTTCTGAGCTATTCAGTCATTTTGAACACGATTACATCCTAAATATCACAGTATTTGCAAAGGATTGGGATCACAGTGATAGGCAGGTAAGGTGCTTTCTTTGCCACCTTTCTATTTACTTCTGTATTTCATGCTCAATATCCTTGGTACAAACAGCTCTATCTCAAGTACAAATGTTATGATAAAACAACAGGTTTTGAGCCTCTCACAGAGCATTAGAAATGCTGCATCCCAGACCAGCACACCGACGGATTCACAGTGCAGCATCTCCCAACTACGCTACGTAAGAGCAGCACTAGCCAGGCTCTGCTGCAAGGCAGACGTGTTGCCCAACTTGCACCGAAACAAACGCTGGTTTGCCTGCCCTCCTCTCTGGGTCCTTGTCTGATGATTGCTTTTAGGACACTTACGGCTACAGTTAGACAATAACCTGCAGATCCTGTTACAGTTGACACCCCAAAAATGGTCCCTAAAGCCCGCAGACCAGGTTTTCCTCCCAGGGCACAAGCAGCAAGGTATGTCACTCTGGAACATGTAGCCCTCCTTAATCATTATCAAAATGTAAATGAAAGGCAACATTTTCTATAAACATCTGCATTCTAGAGGCTAAAGGGTATTTGCATCATTTTCTGTAAGACCTTCCAAAAAATACCACCTCAGGGAGCAGACTAACCTACTAGACAGATACATCATGTTAGATGTGTCACCACATCCTTTTAATCAGTGCATAGTCAATACTCTGTATCATATGAATAACTAATTAGTTTCGCAACTTATTTCCACAGATGTCATTGCAAAATCTATCTGAGGAATGTCATCTGCACTTGAGAGAAGGACAAGCATTGTAATTAAGTATTAAGCCATTTCACCAGTGTGAGTCTGCCATGGAGTGTGAAATGGCTATAATTCACATTTTTAAGACCTTGCATTTATTAGCATCTATTTTCTACTCAAGGTTAGTGGTGTGCCGTACACAGAGTTAAAAAAAAGCAAAAAAAGCTTACATTTTTGTTATTCAAATGGATATACATGCATGTCTGACTGTACAGATTGGTCACACCGATAGGGTTTCTCTTAAGTCCCAGAGGACTTCTGGCTCATACACCTTTGTGAACAGCACTCGAAGGTTAGATGAATGCTCTGATTATGGAGCAAGCGACATTCTGCTGTTGAAAGCTAATGACAATCCTGGGCGCAACGCACCTAGGCAGGATACAGATCTTGTATACAAGAAAGATATTCAGTCTGAGATAACAGTCAGGATTGACGATTAGTATCTCCCAGAAAAAAGGCTTTGTTTGCGTTAGGAAACCCCTACAGAATACATGCAGAGAGAGAATAATGAACCAGGCTACTGTATTCTATTCAGGGCCCAGGGAAAGTTAAACTGGTCTCTGTCTGGAGCCATTGCTCCAGTTGCAATTATGCTACTTAATTATATGCAGAAGAAGAGGAGTCTTGTGTATCCTCCCACCAACCACCAAATGAGAGGGATACTTCCACTGCTCTCTATCCCATAAGCGATGCCATTTGGCATTTCCTTTAGAAATCTGTCCTTTACTTCCCTATTCTCACTTGAAGGGCCACATGGCTCTGGTGGAATATGCATGCTTTGGTGGAATATGCATGCTTTGGTGGAATATGCCTGCTCTCGCACCCATGCATTCCTGCAGCACAGGGGACATGAGCACACCTGGAAAGAGCCACACACCCCACTGCAGGCTGCTCAACCACCAATTCCAACGGCTTTGCCTTTTTCCCTAGCTCGAGTTTATCTAATTTTTTTATTTCAGCAATATACTGTGTTCAAAACACCTTCATGCCAAGCTCCCCTTCCTGCCAAGCCTGCTTTCACCATCCATTAGCCCTCTTTGAAGAGGATCTGCCTGTCTATGGACAGATGCTATTAGCAGCACTGTGAACAGGGCAGGGCCGTGATTTATCTAGCCGGGATAAATCAGCAAAGCTCTGTCAACGCCTCTGCCATTTCCCAGGCACGTGCCTCCTGAGCATCTCATCCAAATCTAGGCTTCACCTGCTAAAAGCAAGGAAGGAAAGGACACCAAGAGCTAAATCCCCCTTTTCTGGTGCTGGATGTGAAAGAGATGAAGGTCATTAAGAGAAGATTTGCTGGGGTAAGGAAAGGGAACAGCAACACCCCTCTCCCCCTTTTTGCAACAAAAATACTTTAACAGATGGAAAGCCCCAGCTATCGACTGCCTTGTAACTCCAAGCCTTATAATACGCTTCCCACAAGAAGCCTATGGAAAGCCTGCCTTTGATTTGGGAGGGCTGTGGCTTGTCTTCTACAACAGATGAACAGGCAGCAGCTTTGAAGGGATGTCAACAGGAGGATAGGCTAAAGCAAAGTGGCTGTGGCTGTGAAATCAGTGTGAATTCTGCTCTGAGAAAGTTTCATCCAACAGCAAGCATTTCAGGAAGCCTTAGCTGTTGCAGGAAAATTGTTAGATCAGGTATGGTCACCTAGATTAAACAATGAAGAGTGATGAGGACCTCTGCCATTCAAAAGAAACTCCCTGAAGTCCACTTAAATTAGCTCGAAGTTTAGAAACCAGGAACCTGTTCTCTCATTTTAGTTGCACGCTAATGTGTTGACTTCAGTGGAGATAGTCATATAAATCCAACCCATCTGTGTCATATGAAAATAGTTATATTTGTTACAATGTGGAAAGTAAAGCTCACCCCAAGGCAAAAGTCTGTTGTCTTTTAAGCTGGTAGGACTACCAAAATTATTGGGATTCCACTGGTATAACAGAGAAAAGAATTGCATCCTTCCTGGTAAATTAATCGGAAAATAACACCAGCTAGATACAAGGCTACATTGGCCATTTTACATTTGCTGGCACCTCACAGGAATCCCCAAGTGTTTGCTATAAACTAAACAGTGTTTCAGCATCACACACTAGTCTTTATAAACAACTTCCATTTCTCATCAATTACTTCCTCTTTCATACCATTCATTTTTTGCATTTCCTCTAATTTTTGTTGCCTTAATCTTTATTAATGTAACAGGTTTTAGACAGAAACATTATTTGTGTTCGTACTTATTGAAAATGTCGCCGCTGCCTTGTGAAACACAGCTAAGAGAAACCTTAATTCGGTAAGAATTACTGTTTTGCAAAATGAGTATTGTTACATCAGCTAAGCACTGTATTAAATTGCTTTTTGTTACAATAGGTCTCACTTGGACTATTTGGATAGTTCAGTACTGCACATGGTAAGGTAGAATTGCACTAATAAAATCAAGCTGCAGGTACATTTCATCTGCCATTTGGTACTTTCAGTGCTTCATAATTAACTTTGGTCAAAAATTACCCCTTCAAGCCCAAGGGATTAATTCTTCCTTAACTGTATTTGTGCATTACAGGAAAATGGTTATCCCTTGGTTTCCTGGCCTTGGATGAGCGGTTTACTGCATTTTTAACCTACAATAATTGCAGATGAATTCCAGCTGTGTGCTTGCCCCTCATGGAGTGAATTTCGTGCTGATTTCTTGTTATTTAACTCTGGGAACAGAAATGCCCTAAACCTGGTTTCCATGCTCCGGGTGCCCCTGCCCAGCATGACCTGGTCACTGGGGAGGTACTTAGGCCAGCTCTGAGCCCAGGGACTGGGATGGATGCTGTAACACAGCACCCATCTGGCATACAACCTCCCAGCTTCCAGCACTTAGCAGTTTAACAACATCCTCCTGATATTTGTTCTTATATTGGATCACCCACTTTTTAATCCCCTCCCCTCAAATTATTTCCCTTCTTCCTTACCCATTGGCTCATCTAGCCTTTATCCCTCACCTCGGAAGATTGCTGATCTTGTGTTTGTCCGACAACTTCTGTTAGCCTCCTTGGATATATTTGCCTTTTGGAAGAAGATAAATAAAGGCAGGTGATTCCTGCCAGTGTCAAGGAGAGGCTCTCAAGACAGGCTCTTGACAAGTTACTTGGGTGCTACTAAAATAATCCAGTGAAAAAAGGTCGTATTGAATTCAACTTTTATACATAGGCAATCACATTACCATATGTCAAAGACACCGGCCTGCATTAAAAAGAGTCAATGCAGATAAGCGCAATTATTTCAATGTCCAAACAAATCTCCCAAGCCCTCCCTCTAAACTATTTTGGGATGATATTGAATGGCAATATTAACCATTCCAAGAATTTGAAAATAATTTGAATTTGTTTCCTTTCTTTTTTTACTCTTTTTGACCAGTTTAGAACCCAATGAACAACTACCAAAACTTTCAAGAGCCTAAAATTACTTTAAATAAGTAAAAACATGGAAATGTTCACAGAAGTATATCAAATAGTTTTTCAACCATCTCTAGTTCTTAGGTCATTATTAAAGAATATTCTAGATCCCATATAGGAAACATGAACCGTTAATAACACCCTGCACTAAACAAGACATTTATGAGCTCTGGCATTCCTACTACAACTGATACTGAGTAGGATTGGTTTAGGACACATGAGTCTGCAGCACGAGAGAGCACCTCCTGAGAAGATCAGCAGCAAAGTCCAGACCTGGATCAAACAAACATCAAACTAATTCTTGCAGCCTTGCGATGGGCTTAGCATGCAGGGAAAAAGTTACGCACATATGGCCACCTGATTTTCCTCCATCTAAACCACTGCAGACAAAAGTGTTTTTAAAAGGGCAGTCGGGAAAGCGGAACACACCTTGTCTGTTCTTCAGGACGGCGACCACCTTGTAGAGCAGCTGGTTACTAATAAATGAATTAGGCTACATGAACTGAAGACTGTTGGGCAGCTAAATGGGGACAGAAAGTCTGTTGAGGATGTGTGTGCTGTCACTTGGAGCGTGTCAGTCTTTGTGACACTTGGGCATGACTGAAGGGCTTTGGGAGGTGGGAGGAAAAGAAGGAAAGAAACAGAGGTGACTGGCATGATTAGCGTACTGCCTGTCTTGCAGGAGAAATCAGTCTGTTAAGGAGAGGAGAAAGGGAAAGAAGACATACAGATGGTCTGACTCCCAGTGGTGACAGGAGCACTTGGTCTCCTCTCTTTCTGATAGTGACAGTCGCTGTCACCTTATTTTGAAGTCTCCTAACGAAAAAGTGGGAGTCAGTATGGTACTGAAAAGACCAAATGGATAAATCATGTAACTAATCGTAACTATTTGGTCTAGGAAGAGTGATGGAGATTGGTGGCACTTGGCGACGGCCTGCAATAGCTGAATGTGCACGTTCCCACCCCAAAAACTTCAGACTAAGGAGGAAAGGAAGTCTGCATGATTTCTTACAGAAAAAGGTCTTTTAGAATCAAGCTAGCTACTGAGTGCATGTTTACAATGCTGTTTTCCTAGCAATGTATGAGAGCTCAGGACCCATAGGCTGCCATCTCATTCCGTCCCATTTCACTGCAGCATCTTTTTAAATAGGCCAAAAGGACACCTTACGCACGCACTCTGCTGTCAAAATAGGAAGGTACCAAAAAATGTCCCCCCAGAGTAAGATTATTTTCTCTCTTAAGTCTGTACTGCACCCAAATGGCACCATTTTACCTAAGAAGCCAGTGCTCCAACATGTAGGGTGAGAGATGGATGGTTCTTGGTTTGGGGAGGAATAGAGCATTTGCTCTTGGGAAACTTTGCTTTCTTTACACAGTGCTACCATTGGCTCTTTTCTTCTCAGGGTGGTGGAAAAAACATTTATTTTTGCCAAGATAAAGTTTTCAGAAGCACACAAAATGTTTTAGGACCCTGTGGGATTTTTTTTCAAGGTAAACCCTATTCAATGATTTTCCCTTAAAAAAAAAAAAAAAGACACCCCCCCCCCCCCCCGATTTTTATAGGATTTTTTTTCACTCAGTCCACTAATTTCAAATGAAGTCAGTTATCTAACAGCTCTCTACATAAAACAAGTGAACTAACAACACGAATTTAAATATACAAATACAGATCAAATACACTGAATCAACCCCCTCGGATGGATACTGCCATTAATTCATTTCAATTTCATTTATCTTAATTCTCTTTGGAACAGAAGCATACTTAATCAGATTAAGGCCATTTTAGTTCACATTTTCCCCCTCTAATATGACACCCTACACTTATTTGGATTAAATTCCCCTCCCATGTTTAGAAAACTCCTACGTAACCACAAACTTAGACCTAAATCTTGCATCTCTTTTTCACTACTGAAAATGGGACCTGGTTTTGTAAGTTACTTAGATGCTAGTGGATATTTTAACTATGAACTTGCTTTTTTTCTTATTTCCCCTGAAAATGTCAGTAAACATGGGCTGTGCCTGAAAGCCTTTGTTCCCCGAAGCTCACCTACAAATCCACCCACCTGCTGACCGCTTCATTTGCTTGCTCTGCCCGGAGAAAAGGAGGGGACGTGTGCTCTGCACCACCGCACCCTGCCCTCCTGCGGCTCCTTCCACCACAGCAGACCCTGGAGCTGCCCTGGAAGTCGCATGTCAGGCTGAGCAAAGACCCTGTTTCCTCTTTTTTAAAGGAAGTATACCAAGATTGGGAAAGCCACAAGGCAGGGTTAAAGTCACTTCACGGAGAAAGAGAACAAACTTTCCTAACAAACTGAACCACAGCACCACTGTGCTTGTTGTCTGACATATGAACCTCTGAGTGCAAAATGGGAACAATTAAGAGTGTTTCCAGAGAGAAACTGAAAGATAGAGAGAGACCCAAGGGAAGACAGCCAGGACATTCTTCATCTTCCACGGTGATCTAGCTGGGCCATAACTACGCCCAGTATCAGAGCAGAGAGAGTTAATGAGAGGTCCTCTCCCACCTCAGTGCATCCGCAGTAAATCTGCAGCGCTCGTGCACAACTTCAGCTGTCTGAAGATTGCTTCACCCCCAGCAGTTTCCAGGAAAGGAGTTTGCAACCCAAGACCTAAGGACAAGATGTCCTTCTGGAGACTTTTTTTTTCGCCTTTTCTCTCTCTCTCTTTTTCTAAGGATAATTAGAGCATTGATGGCAAACTCCTACAGCCCTCTTGGTCAGAAGATATCAGGAGATTCAGTCAATAATTTATTAGGCCATACGATTAGTCTCTTTTCAGAGACTAGTCATCCAAACTAACCTGTAGTGCCACGCCTTTTTTTTTTTTTTTTTTTTTTTTTAATAAATATAATGCCCAGCATAAGCTTGAGGGCAAAGCTGGTTCTCAGGAGCTGTGCTGTTTATTGCCTCCTGAAATATTGCCGTCAGCAAGCGGCATCTCTGTGAGTGTCAGCAGTTCCATGCATACACAGCTAGACCCTGTGTAGGTCAGGGAGGGTTTGCATTTCTGCGAGACAGATAATGCTGGGGAGCATTATCCTTTTGCCTGCTGCTACTCCCTGTGTTTCAGCCCGGACTCCAGTACCTCCCTGCACAACCAGGAAAAGATTTCTCTATTTTTTTTCAAATGCTGAGCCCAAGGTACGCAGAGCATGTTACAGAGGAAAAACAATTTGCCTTGAGCTCAGTCATATTACATGTAAACACGGCAGGTCCCTTCTCTTCTACGGCATCCTCTTGGTGATGCCTTCCAAAGTGAATCCCCAAGCTCTTAAGCAAAAGCAAAAATGATGCCCAGCAGTATGTACAACTCCAACAAGGCGCCACTGAGTTACCGTTAAACCACATTCCAAAGTTTACCTTAGTTCCTTGAAGGGGTCTGCCCTGACATTGGGAGTTTCTATAGATTTAGGGAACACTGTGCCTTCTGCTCCTGAAATCACAAAACAAAACAGAAGACAAATTGTAAACATTATAAGCTGTTATCAGGGGATTGATTGTCAAATCATACCTAGGTGCAATTTAACCCGTCGCCTGACCCCGTTTCTCTCTTGCACACAACCCTTCTGTCCCCAGGAAAAGCCAGATCTTGATCATTTGAAATTGGTTGCCTTGATTACAACTGGGATTTGCCTGTAAACCGCACTTCTGGCTGTAAAAGCAGCTGCTTGCACCCTGACTGTGGGAAGTGTTTGCTGACCCAACTGATGCAGGGAGCTTGGAAAACATACCCCCATGGTAACCAGGCATCTAATCCAGCTATGTCCCTCATTAATGAACCTGGATGCATGCCATGACATTATTTCTTTTGCTGGGCTCTGAGAGATACTCAAAGGAGAAAATCAAATTTTGGCTCGATCAGTGCAAATGTCTCTCCGGTCAGGCTGTGCTCCTGCCTGGGGAAAAGGAGGGAGGTGTCCACCTGATGAAATGCAGCACAGGCAGGCAGCAGACTCTGCTCTAGTCCCAGCCTGGCCACTGGTGTGATGTGTGACCCAGAAGTTATTTAACTTCTGCTCATTTCCCCCTTCTCTTAGAGATGGTGGGGAAGGCAGCACTACCCACATTTGCTGACTGGTTTTAGATTGCGAGCTGTGAACTGCTAGGTAGTATGAACGGCTTTCCTAAGTTTCAGGCGACCGCAATCCTCTTCCGTGGCCACCTGCATATAGCCCAGGCGGGGCCATTTCACCCAGCCATCCCTGCACCGGGTCCGTAATTTGTGACCGAGCCATGCTGTATGTCTCTAGAAAGGTAAGTTTTCCCTCCCCATATCATTTAAGCCAATTTATCACCTTTTAAGCCAAAGGCAGCCCATGCCATCCTCTGCTAAGCCTTTCCACTGATTGTTCTAACTTAAAAATGTGCATCTAATCTGAACAAGTCTCACTTCAGCCTTCAGGCACTCAATCTTCTCATGTCCTCATGTGCCAGCCCGTTGGCCCTGCATGAGCAGACTCTCTACCTTCTGTAGATACCGACAGTGACCCAACCACCCCAACCTTCTCTGATTCTCTGAAAAGTTACGGCTTTCTGAATCATTCACTGTGAAGCAGATTTTCTGGACTTCTCATTCCGCTTTTCTGAACCCGTTCCACTTTTAAAATACTCTATTGGGACACAGGAGTCCCCACGTGCTGTCACTGATGCTCTTTGCTGCAGAATGTCACGTTCTTGCTCCCATTGAAACTGCCAATTAAAACACAACTAAGGATGGTACTAACTGCCTTACACACAGCAGTGCACTAGAAATTAATGTTCATGTTCTCTAATATATAGCTGCCTACCCGATGAGCAAGTACGACCTGTATTCTTAAATTTAGACCCGTGGTCTTGTGTTAAGATGCATTGTGAACAATTAGTCATTCATTATCTGTAGTCATCACAGCAATTTCAGTGTCAGCGTGCAAACAGCACCAGTGCCATTTTTTTAATTCCTTAATTATTACTTTGATAAAGCTATTGGTGCAAACTAGAGATCCTGATGAGACTGTTTACATATAGTGTTTGAGATCTCTTAACACGTGCTATTATAATTGTTACTAATGTGCAGTCTGGAAGTCGCCACTATAGAATAAAAAACGTTCTGAGAAGATGCAAAACATGTTAATAAAACATCCTTCTGTAACTTCTGCTATAAGTGAGAAACACCTGTGGCTTCATTAAGGCTACACTTTCTTTGCACTGAAATAAATTATCTAAGCTGTCCAATGGTGTTAAAGAAAAAGAATCAGAATGAAAATAAGCACTCTAAAATTTATTAAAAAAACCCAACTGCTTTTTAACCTAGAGAAAAACAAAGTAATCTCAAAGATGATAAAAGCAGCCTAAAATTTGAAGCTTTATATTTGGGAATTGAAATTGATCCTATGGCACCATACAGATATTTAGCTCTTAACTTTACTATAAACCTTCATCGTTACAAGTTGTCAAAAGCAGCTGTAACTTTCTTGAAGGTTATTATTATCAGATCTGTCCTCTCTCAACAGTTTCCAAATGATTTAAATCTCTGTTTATCCACACAATTGCCTTGGCTATTAGCTTTGCAATGAAACTTAGCAAAAAACACAGCTTGCACATATCTGCATAATAAAACAATGATTTTCCAGAGGAGGAAGATGAGGAAGTGCAGCTGCAGAGGTGCACACAGATATTCTTGTACCCTTTTCACCTGTATTGCTTAAATGGTGACCTTATGCTGGTAATTTTAATTCATTTTTACACACTTTAAGTCAGCTACTTAAGTTATGCAAAGTCCAAAATAATGATCTGCACGTAACCAGAAATGCTTGCAGAGTAAGGAGAAACTTTAGCATATTTCTAACGACTTGGGGTTTTCCAGCCTTTCATTATTTAATTTAAATGCAGGGAGCAACTTTGGAAACAAAGCCAGCAGAGATTCCAATGCAGTCATTTCAGGAAGGCTGAAAATAAAAAAGCCTGCTATACCTCTCCTCCATCTCCTTGTCTCCTTTCCCTACACACAGTTCTTAAACCCTCTTTTCCTGTCTTCTTTATTCCCAGATCCATGAAAGAGTCCCTTACGCACTGGGAACAGGAATGAGATTTCCAAACCCTTCTGTTTCTCTGCTTTGATACGAATTAGAAGTGAACGCTACCTTGATAAGGCTTCCTGCTTTGACAGCGTAATTTCTTATTATTCTGTTTTAAGAACACAAGATCTCCCAAAGGGCCACCTGTCCCTGTCACCGAGTAGGCCATCATCCACGAGGGGATGCTGAGGGACCCGGACTGAGACATCCCTCCCTTGACTCTGGCTGTCAGCAGCTGAGGGACTCCTTGAGCTGGCCGTCTCATCCAGCCACTGGAGAGACACTGATAAGCTTTCCTCAGCTCACCTAATTATCATTTTAAGTGTCCCCATTTCTGTAGCAGGGAGTTCACAGATGAATTAAATACTCTGGAGAAGTTCTGCCTTTGGTTTCAACCTGCTGCCTGATGATTTCACTGGATGTTTGTTCTGCCTTGGACTGTGAAAAACAGTAAATAACCATCCTCTTCTTTTTGTGCTACTGGAAATTTTATAGACCTCAAATGTGCTCACTCCCACCAGCACTCTCTCTTCTATGCTGAAGAGTCTTGGTCTCTGCCTGGGGGATCGGCAGCTCCCGCAGTGCCTCCTGATCCAAACAATTGCCTTGGACAAATTCAACCACGCTGGATATTGGTGTCAAAGTCTGGCTCTTGGCCACTATGGAAGCCCCTAGCCAGGCTGTGATAGCATCAATGTTGGATGGCATTGAAAGTGAAGGCATTAGTCTGGAGGAAGTGACCTCATTTAGTGGTTTTACTAAGGGCTTTGGCAAAAAAAGAAGGAAAGTTTGAGGGAAATGTGCTGTTGACACTGAATTGGATTATTCTGGCTCTGCAGAGGAGAAGGGAGATGTCACAGAGAAACAAAAGTTTGACTTCAGGGAGTGGAAGAAAAGAGAGAGGGTGAAATTTAAAAATATGAAGTCCAAGATCATGTGCTTAGAAAGTAGTAAAAATTTCTTCTCCATGTTGGATGCTTCCAGGATAGGAACATCCCTGGATAAAGGCTGAGTGCAACTCATGATTCATGGAGGCAAGACAGTGCCAAAGGAAAGGCAAACGTGACATTAAACTGAAAGGCAAGAGGCAAGTCTAACAGGAACATGAAAAAACCACAATATTTTAAGAATCGTCAGTGAATCCTTTAACGCTTATGTAGCCCTCAGCTCATCCCCAGTGAGGAAAGTGTATAGAGAGGAAATACTGTCATAACTGCACTAACAGAAAAAGTCTATCCTACAAAAGAAGACTGGAAGGACTTGGCTTTTTAGCTTAGCAGCATGACGGCTAAGGAAGTATACGAATGCTGTGTATAAATACTTTAGGAGGATAAATAACGTGAAGGAAAAAGAACTGCTGGCTCTAGGCCAATGTTGGCATGAGAGCAAGTGGCAACAAACTGGTCCCAAATATATTGGGGGAAGAAAAGTAAGTGTTTTCTAGATGAAAGAGGAGCAAAAACGGGAGCAGCTTTTCGGTTAGATGGGACAGACAATCGAACAGATTTGACAAATTCATGACTATAAGACATGGCATCTCAAAACCAAGGGACAAGATTTGCAGGACCAGAAAGCGCCTTTTAGTCTTGCACTCCCCTAGTCTTATTTTTACTGTCCTCTACCTGAGGAATGATGGGGTTTGGCAAATGGTATTAATACATAGCTTCAACAGTTCAAGACTTGGCTGCTACAACGTCCCTTCTCAATCACAGCTGTTATATCCCTCTTCTCCCTTTACTGAGCATAAAGCAAATGTAAATTAAATTTATTATTGTACAACACAGCTTCTGCTTCCTGAATTATCTGTTATTAAAACATTTGCTATCTACCATGAAAAATGCATAATACAAAATTTCTATTTCATTGCAAAGTACTGAAAGTAATTTTTTTCATCTTATGAGACTCTCTGCTGCTGCTAAGGGTAACTTACCTGCAAACAGCCAAAGACGGTTAAGAGAAAACAATCACATAATTTGTATTTAAACATACTATACTGTACATCCCTAGGCAATAAATTATTCTTTCTCACAGTACTATATCAGAGTGACTTCTATTAAAAGCCATACCTACTGATTCCCTCTTCTGACGCTGTGTAATTTACCACCGATAAATGTTCATAAACAGTTTGACTGAAAAATCCATAAAGCCATTTCAGCTTTATTTTAAGTTCCATTTAATGTCCCTCAAAAATGATTTCATCAATGTGTTTCCATTAGCTGGTTCTCTGCCCAATAACTTATTTCCACACAATCAGTCAGGAACTTCTAAAGCATATGACAGGATCTACCTAAAGTGTTTTGAATCACCACAAAGACTCACTCAAAGAATGTTTCTTTTTCTTCCTTTCTAGTGCATAAGGTGCGGGGGCACAAATGTCAAAGACCCCTCTATGTGTTCACTTCACGGAAGAACAAAAAGCAAGAGTCCTGTGTCAAGGGAACATTTACAGTTCAATTTCAGGGTTTGGGGATTTGTTTGTTTGTTTGTTTCTCATCTTTCATTTGAGACTCAGAAGGAAGACTGCAGGAGAACAGGTCTGCCAAACAAGAGTCTGTATTTTCTCTGGCACTAGTGGTTTCTTAGAAGCTTACTGCCAGATCCAGGAGACAAGCCTTGCAGTCTGGACCACTGCAAGTGAGCTGTTGGAGCGACATCCAGCTTCTGGACCTTCTCTCAGCTCCCTCTTTCTATTCTGCACCCACCATAAGAGCCTCCAGTGCCACCAGTCTGTTGTACCTTCTGAACAGCTCCAGCTCTTGCACAGAAAGACGCTGTCCGTTCTTGCTGCAGAGCACGTGCCTGGCACAGCAATCTGCCCTCGCTGCTGCCAACATGGAAGCAGCAAAAAGAGCCAGGGGGCTGGGCTTTTGGCAATCATCTCGCTCTATCACAGGAATCCAAGGCAGGATAAAACAAGGTGGGTTTTTAATCCCATTTCCACATTGAAACAAAGCAGAAGCATCCTGTTGTGCATGTGCGTGTTGGTCTGCCGGTCTCCTGTTGAAGGGCGCCTTTCGAAGCCCTCTTCATCCAAATGTGGAGTTGGCTGATCGATCTCATGAGTTTTGTGAGGGAAGACCGGGAGATTACTGACACCCCACCAAGGCAAAGGTTCTGGTGTGAGCTCAACGCTGGCTGGATGCCGGCAGCTCCGTAGGGGAGAGAGGAGTTACAAATGCCCCAAGAAGGGAGCACATCTCAGCTGGGAAGGTGTATCTTCTTAACCAGCAACAAATCTAACCAGAGGAAAGTGGGCATCAACAGTTCAGCTTTCTAAGCTGCCTCTTGCTGTCCCTGTGTGCTGCAAAAGTACTTGAGCTGCGTGACACTGTCCTGGCACCTTCCCTGGTGCAAAGGCAAGGGTCATCCCCGCTCCCCGTGGCCAGAACTGGGCTCCAGCCATCGTGGTAAGATACTGGTCACATACCGCTCCCGCTGCACAAAACTCGCTCTAGGCTACTACTACTCTCAGCTGGAAGGGAGAGAAGAAGAGCTCAAATGCAATGTGATGAGAAGTATTTTTAGACTAATGATTGATGCTCCTGCTTCAAGGGTAGGTGGCAATCAGCTGAACAGCACTTGGGGGTGAATAGAACGCGAAGGAGGGAAATCAGGTTTCCGCTCAGGTGCAGATGCACCTGGTTAGCTATTCCCCACTTTCCTTTTTCTTTTCTTTCTAGACAACACATTTCTTTACCATTGTGTATTCTTCTAGTAATAATTCCAGACCCACAGTACACCTTTAGTGTTGCATATCACTGCTTTATAATGAAATTGGGGTCTCAGAGCCCTGTGACAAACCTGGTAAATAAGTTGGCTTAAGTGTATCTTTTCTTTAGGGCTCTGCCTTCATGTAGTACAGTGCAAATGAGGGGAGAAGGAGAAGGATTTGCTATGATTTTTTTCTAGCTAAAGTCAAGAGGCAATGTATAGTGTGCTGGTGAGCCCCATAAACTACCTCTATTCCCGCCATTATTGATCAGGACACTTTCAGCAATTTGTTCATGAAAACACCTGTCTGACGAGGTTCTCTCCTCTGTAGGTCTCATCAGGGTAATACGTGACAGTCTCAGAAAGGTGTCTGTGCAAACAGATGTCCAGGAAGTCAATCCAATGCAATATAGGCAGAAATGATTTGCGCCTGCTTCTTTTAATTCCTAGCTCTAAAAGCCTTATTCATCCTTAATTTATGTTTTTAAATGGATGAACATAGTAATTGCTGTTGCTCCCCTTGAATCTCATCGAATCTGAAATCAATAAGAGCTCCATTTCAGGGCCCAACAATAATAGCCTAGCTAGGTTAAGCCAGTGCACTGAACAAAAGCCATAAAGCTTCATTCATGTTTCTTTCTGGGATACTATAGAAATAGTTCATTGCAAAGGTCTGTCTGTCTGCCTACCTTTGTTGTCAAAGTGTTGGGGAGTTGTCCTTTTACGGGTAATCTATGTAATGAAATCATGTGCAGCATCAACAAAGGTGTTTATAATAAAAATGTAATATAAATTATTTAGAATCTTCTAGATGTTGGTCTTGGCACTGTATGCACATGGGGAGTGAGTAAACCCTTAGGCACTGGGCTGTGGTTGATTTAGGCCAGACGGGAACTCCTTGTGACTCCAGCACCGCCAGCTCCGCCGGGTGGAGGAGAAGCAGTTGTCTGACTCATAGTCCCAAGAAATCAATGGAGCCTGGTTTTAAGCTAGAAAACTTGCAAACAAGATGAGCCGCAAGCTCTAAGATAAGCGTGCGGGTCATTAGTGATGTGTGTGTCTGCAGACACACGTTGAACTTCAACAGCCTAGCTTCTGTGGTTGAATGTCTGAGAAACATAAAGGGAATAACAGAAAAGAACAGAAGGGCTTGCATCCAAACTGAGAAAAGACATAGGAAGAAAGGTTGCTACAACTTATGCTGACCTCTAGATATTTCCTCCTTGACTAGTTTTGGGGTCCTTCAACACTTTTTCTGCAGCTCAACAATAGCAATGTCATCACTGAATTCCTTTGAAGCTCTTCTTGGCATTCTTGTGCAAAGTTGCAAAGAAACTCAGGCGAGCACCTGAAGTAGGAATACACAGTGGAAATTTATCAAGGAGAATATTATGCGAGCTTCAAACAGATCAGGTTGTGAAGGCTAGGGAAAACACTTAGGAAATAAAATATAAATCTGCCACACTTTTAAACTTGATTTCAGTGTTGGTAAGTGTACAGTATGTTTCTTTCATAATCCTTGTGACATTTAGTCAATATTAATCTGATGGTGGATGATTCTTCTCTTTCCTTAAACAGGATTAAGGTAATGCAACCTGAACACACATTTCAGCCTGGACTCAAAGCCTATACACTTTACATAAATGCTATCCTTTTTGCCTGGAATGTACGTTGAAGTAAAAGCAAACACAAGGAAAACTTCTTAGTGTATCTCCCTCTCGACACACATTGCTCTCTCCAACAAAAGGCAAGTTTAAATCTGGGTGAGTGGATTTTGAAAAGCAATGTTAGCTGAATTTGCCATTAAAGGAATGGACAACAGTGCCTACACCTATTGCCCCCAAGGCAGCAAAGCAATCAGAAGTAGTCATTCAAGAATTGTATGTTTGTTCAAGATCTGGTAATTTTAATTTCTTCCCTTATTCAATGGGAAAAAAACTTTATTTGGAAGAAAGCATCCAGAAATCCCATCCCAGCCTCTCGGGACAAAAACACCCACCCAATTCGACCAAATAATTTTTTTCTATATACTTCTAAAATTCTGTGTCACTGCTGATTACAGATTAAATAACTGTTTCACATTGACTTCTACGTTGATATGGAAATGGTGCAATTCCTAACTGAGACCAAAACAAGAATTTTCTTGAGGCTTTAATCACTGATAGGAAACACTTCTTTTTTTCCCCACTGCTCCTTAATTTTGTTAAACGCATATTTTTTTCAGCACCACAGCTCTGCAATGAGCGCAAAGAAATTTGTTGGAAGTCCATTGCCATGACTGAATGCTACACACAGTGGAGGCTGTTTCCAGTCTTGCTAGTGCCAGTGCTAAAACCTGGTGTCTACATTTGTCAGCGTATTTCCCTACTTTCCTCATTTTATTCTCTGTCCCTTTTCTGCAGGACCAATGACTACACGACAGCTTGGCAATCGCTCTGGGACTGCATTAGTATTACTGCTTAATTACCTATAGGGAGTGCATAGTGAATATTCATAGCTGCTCTAAAGAAGTTCATACATCTTCAGCAAAAGATCAAATGCCTGCCCAAGCCTTATGAGCGGCGCGGTTGTGGCATGCTCTTTTCTCTTGCCGAGAGCACAGAAGGGAGCTGTGGAGCAACCGCTACCTCCAGGTGCCTTTGAAGGAGCCTGAGCAAACAGGAGCTCATTTGCAACTGGATAAACTGGGAAAGGCCTCTGACCCCAGGCTGATGGTACAGAGTTTGCTTCCAGAAGCACAGTGAGGTGCCCCAGCAAGGTACCATGGCCACGCTTTGGCAGCACCGAGCCACCTCTGAGTTAGAGGCAACTTCTTCTCTGCTGCCTTTGTAAAGGAAAAGGATCATAGTAGGAAAATGTTTCAATTTGCTAGGAAAAGAGTCTTGTAGCACCATTTCTCCTTTGAAAAAGCTTTGAAAAGTAGCACCATTTCTCCTTTGAAAAAGCTTTGAAAAGTAGCACCATTTCTCCTTTGAAAAGTATGTTTCTCAGGAAAATGTACAAAATCCACAATACAAAGATTCAAGCTTGGCATTTGTCCTCAGGCATAAAGTTGCAGCAGACTCGGTGGTGAGGCCAGAAAGCTCCATTTCAACTCTGGATCAGGCCTGATTTCAACACTTGGCTACAAAAGTTGTTCCCTGTGCCACAAACAAATCAGCAAAATGCCAGTTTGAAATCATAATGGTGCCGTAAAGGGCAACCGTGCATGTCCTGACCCATAAATAATCGCTTCTGAAGATGGGTGCATGCAGCAAAAATGGGTGGTAATTCCTGGAAGTTGTGAAATTTCTAACTTACACCACCCTCTGAAATGACTGGCACCAGTCAAATAGCTTTGTGGATTGTTTTAATGAACTATAACTACTCTTGCACTCATTAAAGTTACTCTGCTGTAAATATTGCAGCAAACACAAGCTAGAAAGCACGCGCCAAGAAGCTACCAAAATTGTAATATTGAGGAAACGTGAGCAGAGTCCTTTAACCAGGCTGGCATTACAGCCACAGTTCTGCAGGGCTCCTCCCAGATCAAGCTAATACAAAGCTCCCTGAAAATGTTTGTAGATGTGAAGCTTTAGAGACAGCTCGCCCAGTTTACACAGACATACTAGTGCACCACATTCATATTAAATGCTGTTTTCCTCTTGTCCAAAGTGAAGGACACTGCAAATACTTTTTAACCCTTCCATGGGTAATAAAAGCCACCACTTTGTGTTCTGCAAATACAGAGAAGGTTACCCTTTCCTCCCCCCAAAACAGAAACCCGCACCCCAAACCCTCCCATTTAAAAGAGCCTTCTCCAAGACAATCATGCATTGATCTCACTGACTACAAATTTGGGCTATGTTGCTTTTATCAGTGGTGTTCCTCCACTAAAACCTCTGAAGTCTTTAATATATAGCTTTCATAAATAAAATGCTGGAAATGCGCCTTGGAATTAATTACTCCAAACTTATTAATAAATTTGCAATAACATTTCAACAGCTGATTCCTCGTCAGGTGCATTCCCAGACACCTGGAGAGAAATTAGAACAAAACCCACTCCCACACTAACATTTCTGAAACTCTAACCTGTGACCAGCATTTGAATGCTCCGCACAGTTCATCACCCAGAGGGAATACGCTACAGTGGCAAAAAGCTGCAAGGGAGAAATAGAGCTACTGGCTAATTATTTGAAGGGAGGGCATGCGAGGGGTTGGCGAGAGCAAAGGTATGTTTCAGCCAGCCGTGGTGCTGGGGAGGACTGCGATGTGTGGCGGGGAGGTCACGCATCTCCTGCAGAGAAGCTCCTGCAGTCTTTACACTGGGAGATGAAAGGCATCCTACCCCATGTTAGTTAGGGTTTCTTTTAGTTAGGGTTTGCCACAGGGAAAGGCTTTAGCCAAATTTTTATCATTAGGCTTTATTAGAAGAAAAGCTCCTGCTATGGTCGTATAAATGTCTAAGTAAGAGGCACATTTTCCATGGAACCAGAGTGGGAGCAACTTGGGAGGAATCCCTGTACTCTTCTATTACAGAAAAGGGATCCTGAGGTTTTATTATTAATCCTATCCTTACTGCAAAGCAAAATGGTAATCTTAAGAGTAGTTAAAAAGCGTGGTTGATTTGTAATCGACAGCATCCAGCCCATGCGATCCTACCTCCCACGCAAACTTTCCTCCACCACTCAAAACCAGGCGCTGCGGAAGCCTGTAAGCTGCAGGAACACATCTTTTGCGTTTTTATCTCAGCTCACTGCAATGCATGTGGATTCCCATCAATATTTAGTCTTAAAAAAATTGTTTAAATCCATCATAAATATTAAACACCAGAGTATACTGGCAAGTTTCCCTGAAAACAAACTTCAAAAAATAATCTCCAAAAAAGACATCAAGGCCCTTGGGAGAACTGACACTGGCATGTCATCAGATGTTGTCTTATAAGGCTAAATTAAGTATCTGACCAGAGTTTAATTTCTGTAAAAACTCATGCTAATTTAAATTGCTTTAGATTTAATTAAAAATGCTTTTCTATAGAGATAATAATGTAACTCTGTTAATTAGAATCAAGTGGCATCTAGAGGGCATATTTAAAAACTAATCTGGAGAATAAATAGAGCTAATTAACAGTAAGAATAATGCTTTATGATTGTCTTTTGTTTATAAATGCTATAATGTTCAATATGCTATTAAATGAAATTGGTAATTAATATATATCAAAGCTATTTTTTAATGCTCTTTTAACTAAAGAGTATTTCTTCCGCACCATTTTTCGGACGATCCAAACATGTTTCATTTCTGGAGGGAGGGAGGAGGGGAGAAGGGGAACAGCTGTATGACATGCCACATACGAATTCGATCAGGACCAGCTCATTCATCTCCTGTAACGCGGACCGTATGTGTTTATGAGCCCACGGGGGCCATCCAGCGAGGCGTTACCTTGCGTCTACATGGTGTTTGCCAAAGTGCACCGCTGATCGCGGCAATGGCCAGCGCAGGGAAGGTTTGCATTTCACCCTATGTACAACCCCAGGAGCAGCGCCGCGGTGCTGTTTTGCGGGAAGAGAAGTGGCAGATTTTGCTTGCAAAATCTAAGCCTCGCAAAAGCGGAGTCACGGTTCTGAGGAACGAGAACGGCTCCGAGGTTTGCTGTAGTATCTTTTAAAAGGCCATGAGGTGCTCAAATACTACAGGAGTGAAGGTGTAAAAGAAAGGGGTGCTAACAGTGAGGACGTGCTGCCATCCGATCCCACCACAGGAGTGGAGGAGATGGCTGGGCAACTGCAGGCACTCACAGATAAGCTCGGAAGAAAAAGCGCAGACCAGATTTGACGTAAGGCTCAGTTTCTACATGACTTTTTGCAGGCAAACATTAGCGCCTTCTGAGTCATCTGGAGCAATGCAGCTGCTGAGCTCCCAGCTGGCTCTGAGCGAGGCAGAGGGAACTCGTGCTTGTGTCTGGAAGAGTTTGTGTAGCTGTTATCAGAGTTGACCATGGCCACAGGGCTCAGAGGGCTACCCTTGTCCTCAAACCGAAGTTCCCGTTATCTTCCAATCTCTCCTATGACGACAGGTTTGACTGGATTCACGAAATGAAATGAAATCATTGAAGTACTCTAAATTACATCATGATGAAAAGCTGAGGGGACCAACATTGTCTTTCTGTGTCCTTTAATGGTTATAAATCCGAATTAACTCCCCAAAATACAAGTAAAATAAAAAGCACTTTCATTTGGTAATCTGTACTACCCATGCTGTGCAATTTTTTGAAGCACCATCAAAAGCAGCACATGTCCTACTTGTATTTGTTTTTTATCCATACTTCTGTGTATTCCTCCCTTTTTTAAATGCCTTGCTAATGTTGAAAAATCCTTTAGCTACCCAGAGCAGAGTCCATTTCAGAAAAGGAAAGCACCTCTTTTCTCATGACAAGGCTTCAGCATTACTTTGTAGAACAAACTTTCAGAATCAGCTTTGAAGAGTGTACAAAGGAAAAAAGTCATTATCATTAACAAGATTAAAAGCTAGCCACAAGCCCAGTAACTGCTGCTCTAACCTCTGTGAGTTGACTTTCATGCCAGATTGCAGACATACACTTCCTCCTATAACAAGTACGTGTTCAGCAATAACAAGAACAGGTTGAGATTATTTACATAGCGTAGATAGGTGTCAGCAGACACATACCAACAGCACCTGAGATCCCAAACACCAGAAAAATGATCAAAGGAATTTGTCTGTGTACTACAAGTTGGACTTGCCTCAAGTGCAGACAAAAACACTGGAAGAAATATGAACATATGGTATAACACTTCCCAGCATGGCAAACAGCCATGGCAAACACTTTTGGAGGTAAAATTAGATTGGGGAAGCAAAGCTGGAGAAAAACAAAGCCAAGCATGAACTCTGAAAGCATTTCAGCTCAAGGTCATTGAAAAACTTGCCATTTAACATCACCAGTGGTATCATTCTACCTTTTCTTTTCTGATAGATCTGCATAAGCCGAATAAACCCCGAGAAACACTCAGTTGCAGATAAAAATGAAAGTGCACTACAGTGGTTAGCAGTATTTTTGATGCTGTTTATTCTGGAGACTAAAGACAAGGCAGAAACTCAAAATAACTATAAAAAGTAATTGCTGTTTCTCCAAAGTACAAATTAAATAAAAAGCAATATTTTTGTAAGTATGTAATCTGAAAAGGAGTACTTGCAACTTGCAAGGTAAGTTTCTGTATTTTTTTTTTTTGAAGAACCAATGATATAAATCTCTCTCTTTTTAAGGTCTCCAAGAAAACACTTAGAAACCATTGCTTCCTGACTTCATTTACCCTCCACAAAGACTGTACAATTAAATAGCTCTGTAGGGTGCAGTGTGAAGAGAGATTCGTGGTAGAACAGGGATTGTGACAAATGTTCCCCAGCTCTCTAACACTGCAAGAGTTTTGAATTGTCCTTTTCAAACTTTTAAGCTAAAAAAGATACTGTTAAATTTGTGATGTTCAACATTTATCTGATAAGACTCACCTAACTTTGAAAAGCTGGTGACTGAACTAGTCCAGTATGTAAGAACAGTGACCTGCAAAGAGTTACACCTGGTCTGTCAAGAAAGAGGAACTATCTAGACTAGCATGACATCAAGTAACAAATAATGTTGAGGGTTGGATACAAAGTCCCATTCATGATGGTTAGACTCTGAGGCGCTCATTTTAAGCTCCTTTAGATCATACATAATATACTTATAATATGCTATGTAATCTGTAGAACTAATAATAATTAAAAATACTATATATCATTCTAAGCTCCACTGATCTCTCTGGTCTTAGGACCTTACTAGAGAAGTAAGGAACAATTTGGAGCGAACAGATGCATCCAAATCAAGCCATTAGAAAACAGGTATCAGTGCATCCACAGAGATCAGTGGCACTGTTATGTGACTAACTGTTAGCAATATTGAGCTACCCAGTCTGGTCCTACAGGAAAACATTCACGAGCAAATTTTAGACTAACCAAAGAGCACGGATTGGGCTGGAGAGCAAGAGAATTCAAGTTCCTAAGAGGTAATTTCATGTAACCATCAAATACATTTTAAAATTTTACAATTGCCATAACTGTTTCTTCTCTCTAGTTAAAAAGAAAATCCAAACAAACAATAAACAACGCCCACTCCCCAAACCCAAAGCGTATCCCCAGTTTGTATTGGGAACTACCGACGTAAAGCCTAGCAGGCAGGACAGCTGGGGAGGCAGATCCTGCACAGGCAAAAGGAGAGCTCAAGCTGCTCTGTCTGTCTCGAAAGGCAGATGGGAAGTGGTGGCATTGGTAAGGTTGCCCTCTCCTCCCGTGCACAGGACTCCTCATCCTACCCACAACATAGCTGAAGATGGCTCAGAGATGCACAACGTGCTCTTGCGTGCGGCTAAGGAAAGATAGCTAATATAAAGGCCACCAAACTCTTCAGAGAATTAATGTGGGGTCCTAATTCATGTTGATTTTTTCACTGCAGGTCTCCTCTTTGGTGTTTGCCTTAGAATGAAGGAGGAGCTGGTGAAAGTGGTGTGATCGAAATCACGAAGCCTGAGGTTTCCCTACGCACAGTGACAGCAGCCACGGAACATCCTTAGAGTGATCCCTCACTGTCCTTCATCCCAGACCCAAGCTGTTCAGTTTCCAAAGCTGGTTTTAAAGCTACTTCACAGAGCCAGACAAACCACTTCCAGAGGAGTCTTTTCTGAAGGGGAAATAATATATTGTGCAAATTAAGAAACCCCTCTGATAGAAACTCCTGGACATTATCTGCTTGGGGAAGATTCAAAGCAATAAAGACAGCAAAAGGCTTTATCTCCAAAAGAAGCTTTCCGCAAGCATGAAGTCAGGCAAAACTGTACTAAAATTTGAAGAGGCGTATATTAAAACAGTGATTTAGTGAATAATCTTTTACCTAAAACTCTCAATCTCTCTGCTCCAACCACCACTTCGTTGTCATCTGCAGAAAACAGCAATTTTCCAGAGAGGGTTTTCACCTCAAATTTTTGGCTATGTGCTTCCACTGCTTGGGGACCTAGAGGGAAGAAGAGATTTAGCACAACGTTTTAGTGAAAAATATCACATAGTAGCTTCATACGTCTAATAAGCCCATCTGCTAAGAGCTCTGCAGATACAAACGCATCTGACACAGGTGTGTGCTTTTCAGTGGGTGAAATCTCATTAGAAAAGGGCACTGTTTTCCACCCAAGTAACAACCCCTCAACTACTTCTACTTACATTTTTGTTAATGCTTATGTATGTCATAAAATCACCATTAAGCTTGGCATAGCTGGGAAATTTAAGACAGATCCACATGTGAAATAGCAATGAATATACCCAGCCATGCTTTGAGAGTGTTGGTGCAGCTGTAAGAAGCATCAAGGGTTCCCGAGTCCATTTTGCTTGGACTGATGCTGTGGTGTAAAAGATTCTTGGTTTTCTGCCTGTTAAATATACCTGGATTAAAATGATACCAGTGTCATGCACAGTCCAATTAAAAAAAAGAAAAGAAAAAAGAAAAAAAGACAAAAAGACAAACACCACCGCAGGAGCAAATGTTTTCTTTTAGGCCATTTCAACTATGTGCAGGCCAAGACGATGGCAGGCTCTCGCACATTTCAGAAAGTTTTTAGATGAGTAAAACTTTCCTTCACAGCTCTTATTTCAATTCTGCTGCTTCTCCTGCAGGCTGCTGTGCAACGCAGTGCTGGAAAGCCTCTGGCAATGCGTTTTGTTGTGGAGCCTGACAAACATCAGCTGCCTGAATAGCGATTCTGTGCAGGTCTGTGGCTCAATGCCTACAAAGAGCAGGCTCCTGTTACCCGACCTAGGCTAAACTTTGGACAACCACCATCTAACAGCCCTGCACGATTCAGTCCAAGCCACAGCCTCCCTGGAATATGCCTCTGCACAAGGCAGGTGATCAGACTTTGCATTAATTCTGGCCATCTTCATGACCAGTCTCATTTCTCAAAAGACAAGAGAAGTAAGACCTGAAAGGCAGTATTTTCTTATAGGCAGTTTCTAACTCCATCTGTACCCATGTTTGCCTGCACGGGTCATCTGTATTGGCATCAGGACACACAAAGAATCGCGTGCACGGTTCGCACTACAGAAAAGTGAGGCTATGCCGAGATCCCTGGAAGCACTTAAAAATCTTGCAGCCATTCTGAGAAAATCTAGTACTTTCGAGCTTTAAGTTCAATTTGTATCTTGCTAATTAACTGGCTCCCTCATCGCTGTAGCATGCACTATGTGGGACCACACCTTCACTCCACTTTGAAACCAAAGGTGCTGCTGAATGCAGAAAAGAGCTCAATAACCTGAACATCATGCTGGGAGACATCCCTGACTGCGTCCTCCCAAACTCTCGTGAAATGGAGGTGCTTAAGTGAACCAAATACCCTCTTGAAAATATATGGAGAACCAACAAACTAAACATGTTCATTCTGAATGTGAGAATCAGGGAGCTTGGGGTTGAATTTATTTCCTTTCTCCAGGCAATTTTCACATGTGCTGCTTAAATCATTGTGTACTGAAGCTGCATATTTAATTATTTAATACTGTGACTAGAGGCCAAGATGTTATATAAGCAAACCAAACAACCCAGTCTCAAGTAGAAACAACATGTTTATGGATTACTGGCTCTGCCACACAGCAATACTTCTCCCAGTCCCTAGATAAATCTCAATAAATAAGTATCTGTCCTATAGCATATATATATTATATTAGAATATATAATGCATCAGGCTCTTTCAACCCAAATTACACATGCATTCATTCAAAGGCTGCTGTGCACTGGGGATTTACGAAAACACCCATTTTGCCATGAGACACACTCATGCGTGGGAGCACGAGAGCGTTCTTCATCGGCAGACAGGCACAGAGAGCTCTAAATTGCAAACTGTCCCAACCCAGCCACAGTTAAACTGTGGAGTTCCCAAGATCTCAGGCAAGTTAAAAGTGTCTCAGGAAAAGCCTGTGCCTGTTACAACAGAAATGTCAGCCTGCATATGTTCTTCTTGACCCTGAAGTTGTACAACTAACCTTTCTGTCTCTGGATTGGCTTTCAAACGAAAACGATGGTCTGCTTCGTTACCAGAAAGCACCAGCCAGCTGCCTCTCCAGCACGGCTTTCATGTCTCTAGCTTTGTTTCTACAAAGTGGAGCGAAATTTTCATTTGTACTTCACAAGACACCTGGGCTCCCCTCCTGTGTGCTGTCTAAATCCAACGCAGCATCCCACAACATACCCGCTTTCATCCCTCCTTAATTCTTCCGTGCAGCCTTTCCCCCTCCTTACCTGTTACAAGGCGAGTAAGGACTTTAGTCTTCTCGTTGAGGATGTTCACTGTCACATTTCTGGCAGACTGGAAGTACAGTGGGTTGCCCTGGAACGAGACCACGAAAGCAAGCAAGTGAGATGGGGACGGCTGCCTGAGACCAGCCTGCTTGAGACACCCGGAGTTTTGCCTAATGCCTGCTGCTAATGGCCCCAAGGTTGGGCGTGCGGTTGAGGTGCATTAATTTTTATTGACCAGGATAAAACCATAGTCCACACCTCTGTTTGGCCCAGATAATGTCCCAGAGACTAGCCTTGTTTTAGGGATGGTTAGCTTTATTGCCAGTATAAGCCAACCAACCCGTTATTTTAAAATGTGCAGGTGATACGGGACCTGACCTAAGCTTCTTGAAGGTCATGCTGTTTTGGGAGGGTGGCTGACTGCAGCGGTGCATTTCAGCGTCAACTCTGCAACGTTACAGCCAGCTTCAGCTGACTCCAACGGGTGACTCTATCTGCCTACCACACAGCCACGTGAGCGAGCCATGCCCGTGGGCTGTGAACGAGAAAACCTTATTAACATGTAGAAAGTGCCTTTGATCTCAAAGCACTTACGAACCATCCCGCACGTACCGCTATCACATTCCAGACTGGCATGCCAGCTTGGGACCAGACCCATCCCATCGGCTCTGGAGATACCCAGGATATGAAGTCTTCCCCACTCCCCACTTGACCAGAGAGATTTCTATCCATTTTTTCACTTTTACGCTTTAAATATACCTCTGAGAGAAGAGCTAGAGCAGCTGTTAACACACAGGAGCCACACAGCTACCTGGCAACATCCATCTCAGGTATTTCTCCCGCAGAGCGAAGCCAAAGAAAACCCACAGAGAAAACCATCTGGCTCCTTCTGTGTGCAAACACATCCAAGACACCCGGGAACTCGTGTTTTCTACAGGCAGCCCCAGTCCATGCGGCTGGTTTCTCAGGGGCTATTAGCCACCTACGGCACTAGCACAGGGTGACCCCAACTTAAATAATCCAAAAATCTGATGCGTGAGGTGGAAATTCACTGCCAGCGAATCTCTTCATAATGTCTAAAGCAGGCAGCTGATTAAATTCATCAACTGACTAAGCCATAGGATCGGTAGAGGGGATAAAATAGCAAGAAAATCACCAAGGTGTTGAAAATTTTATGTCCGTGTGCTTCCTCCACCATAGTCTTTTTCCAGTGTTTCAAAATCTTTCCACTAGGAATGTATAATCAGGATGGGGATAGAGGATCGTGTAGATCAGGTATGTTTTCCTTGCCTCCTGATTTTGTAAGGAACATAACTAGTATTTGCATAAATGCCATTTTTCTGGATTATGGCAGAAGGACTAGGTTGTCTGCATTTAAAACATAACAGGAGCACAAGAATGCACGCACGGGAGTCCTGTGATGGACTGGAGCTTCAAGGAACACTTCTAGTGATGGGTAAGCAATTGCCAGCAGTGTTTGCAGAAAACAAACCTCAGAAAACTAAAACAAAACCAGCCCCACATGTGACCAAACATTCACAATAATTACATTTGTTGCCTTAAATATTCGTGCTGCATGCACCCATGGGATCAGCCCTTCAGCAAAAAAGGGGGAAATGGGATTTATTTGATCACTTATAACTAGACCATTATGGCTACATTCAGACTACTTACAACTAAATAAAAATAATAAAAAGAAAGAATTCTGCTTAATCATTTCCAGACCTTGGACAAGTTGCAGAAGCTCTTGGGGTCTGTCTCCTCACACATTAAATGAGGACAAATCATCCTTATACACCTCTGTGATGTGTTTGACAGCTTAAGTAATATAGTATATGAAACTGAAATATGATTAATAAGTTAGAAGGAAGGAGCAGTGGTAATGACTGGTAATGAGTTTGCTCTTTTTTATTAATTTTTATTTGTGATCTTCTAGAACCTAGAAATTTATGTTGATTACTATTTTACGGTTAACAGCACAGAAAAAAAGATGGCTTCACTTGAATACCCACTTGCTCTGGTATTAATTCTCCACAGCCCTGATCAGGGACCTAATCTGAACACCCCCAGCAATAGCAGTTTACTGCTACATTTTCATCTCACACTTACAGATGAAGGGTATTTTTAAAGGCAGATAGCTACAATCCGTATAACCTATAGTCAAAGGTGAGACGACAACCACTATAAACATGCCATATAACGGACAGAAAGGTCACATTTTTGACTTGCACTATTTGACTTTTGTTTATGGAATTATGCAAGTAGCTATAGTGTTTTGAAAAGGCCAGGAAACCTTCTAGTTCAAATTCAGGTGTGAAAAATAATTCAATCCCCACAGCTTTGAAACTCTGTTACTGATCTGCATAACAGGAGATTGCACTACAGAAGTATTACAAGATAAGCCAAGTGGTTAATGTAAAAGAGTCACAGAAAAAGTTCCTCTGAAGAAGTCTTACAAGACAAGCTAAGAGCTGGTATCCACCTACGAAAGACTTAAAATACATAATCAGAGCTTGAAACGCTTACCCCAGCATAGTCATCTCATTCACTGATTCAGAGCTCAGATTCATGCAGCCTTCAAAAAACGAAATTTCCCTAATGGAAGAGTTACGTTTTTATTGGTCTGCAGGGAAGGAACATTTCAAGCGCTTAATGCAATGCCTGCTCTCATTTTCATAATTCTTATTCCATTAAGAAATGAAAAAGAGCTGAAAAAATTACTCCTTTTTTGCTGAAAAGTCTGCAGATTTTCTGTCCATCATCTTCTGTTTACAAAGGTAACAACACTGACATCTTTTACACACTGAACATTAAAAAAATTCCTCTGTTGCAAGCTTGGTGATGATGTCAGCTTCCTTCAATCACACAGAAAAAAAAATTAAAGCATTAAAATTTCTTAAAACAGTTAGAAATTATAACTGAAAAGACAAAACCTTTCACTTGTCTTACACTTCCATGTTATCATGACACAAAATTAAGTATTCTGATGCACATGAGCAAGTGGAAATCTAGATCAATATGGCATCATCACCACAATGAAAATAATTATGTAGTGAAGTCCTGTTCACATAAACTGCCATAAACACTTGATAGACCTAGAGTCAGAATATCAACATGCAATAAATAAGCACATCTGACTAATTATAACACTGTATGTATGAGACACACCACACTTCTGAAGTATAATATGCAATAATCCAGTTCTGAATCTTTCCAGATATATAATATTATAGAAATAAATATATTTTACTCTTAGGATTGATGCAAAGAAAATGGAATTGAATGGAAAACTGGATTAAGTATTCTTTTGGGTTCACAAAAGTAGGGAAAATAATATTTTTGTCTCCCTGTTTCTCTCCAAAGTGTTCAACCCAATTCTTCAGAAAAGTACATTTAAGATAAAATACATCCGATATCTCCAATCACACAATAACCCAACATATTTCACTAACTGCTATCGGATGCACTAAGAAATCTTTCTCTGTCATTTGTTCTTCTTCCTCTCATCACAAACAAGACAACAAGGTTTCCCCGCACCTCTTTTCACAAAAGCAGATGCTGCTCCCAGCCCACATGCTGCCACTGACTTGCTCTGTATGCTCAGACTCGGCTGTTACGACTTTAACCTCTTTACAACAACCCTCTGTTAACTGTGCTGTGTTAGCAGAGTCCCAGTTTACGCCCATCTTAGCCATCCCCATTGCCCTGCACTGAACTACAGCCTTTGATTTAACTTCCTATGCAACTCTGCAAATTAAATCAGCGGTCCAGTGGTCACCTCTTTCCTGACACTATTTTACATTATTGCTTCTTTCCAGTGGTTCCTTTGATCATTCGGCTGGAGAGACGTAGAGACATCGATGGGAGTAGGATGCATTTTTTTCCCTTCTGCATTTTTCCTGTTTGCTTCTGATTTATTTCAAGCTTTCTCCTTGCAGGATACTGATGGAGGATCCCACCCTGCTCTGGGCTGCAGCTCCATTTCTGGGGGCAGGTGAGGCTGGGATCTTTTAAGGACTCTTTGGGGCGGTTATCTACTTCCAGCCCACCATGAATCTACTATTAATCTCTGCAGGAAATTCTACACAGTAAATACATCATTCTGCCTCTTACTCCAGCCCCGCATTAGCAGACCCAGTGGACTAACAATAATGCAAATGTTTGTAGACACACAAAAGAAGTTGCCACAGCTATTCAATATATTAAAACGTTGGACACGTGCTGCAGAATAATGAATGTGATAAGTGCAAAAATATGTCAAAACAGTACAGCTTGTTTCCTCACTAAGCAGTGAGATATCCAGTAAAACGCAGAAGACTTCACAAAAGGTTTTGACTGATTGTTTGCTAGGTTAAACACATGGCAAAACAAGCCCTAACAGCTCACTAGCTGGCTGTCTTTGGCTTACTTTGGAAGAGATGCTAAAAACTCCTAGATCAGAAGCTAAAACAGAAAAAGCACTTTGACTGACAACCTTAATTTGCAGCTGAAGTAATCCCAACCAGTGCTGTCTTTAAGGAAATTTAATACTTTAACAGATGTCCTTAGACTGTTTTAGGAAGTTATTAAAAATCTTTGGAAATCCTTTTAAATTTTAACAGGCAATTTTAAAATAATGCATCACAGTCGGTGTGTTTGTAATTTGGATGGTCAAAAGGAGTAGCTTTGATTTGATCCTGTGGATTCAAAGACTTCACACAGTAAGTGCCTGTGAAGCTTGTGGAAATAATGGAAATGGTGAATTTCCTGCAGGCTTGACAAAGTAATGGGAAAAATTAAAATATTTAAGCATAATCCAGGTTGGCAAGGAGCACTCTATGGAGAAGCCACTCAGAGCACTATTCTCCTGCTCAACTGTACCTCTCACTGACATTACAGAAAGCGAACACTGCTCCACACACAGCTGGACTGTCGGAGAGCAAAAGCTCATTTTCTGTAAAGCAAGCAGCCAGCCCACTATGAGAGCAAAAGCTCTCCTTCACCTGGCCTACAGCCACAAGCTGCACATTCACTTGCCTGCACCCTTGAGAGCTGTTTTAAGGTGCTGCTGATAGAGGGGAAGTATTCATGTGGGTTATAACAAATATATTGCTCTCTTGAAGTCCAATCAGTCCTACTATACTAGCAGCTAAATGCGATAGTAGTAGTAAGAGCAATGATACTTACTGCCCTGCATTCCATTTTCCGTCGGTAGGGACAACTCATAGCTGCACGAGGTAACGCTTCAAAGTTTTGTCTGTTTTGGAGTGGCAAGTATTCATTGCCCCTTAACTGAGACACGAAGCAGTAATTTCAGGGCACCTTCTCCGAGAATGGTAAACTGCTAATGAAAACCCATAAAAACATCACCTTGGCAGTACTTCCTCACGTCACCGGACCCAGCAGCACGCACTGCCTGGGACACAGCAGGGCATGCAAGCTCATTTTTGCAGTTGTCAAGCATGTTCACAGACCTACCAGGAAAGCTGACTTTTTAACCCTTAGTCTGTCATTTTTGGTCAGTTGACACAGGTGTGCTTAAATTAGTATCCCTGACCCAGTTTTACATGTTCCCATATGACGTGCTCATCCTTCAAAGGGAAGCACCGGTAATAGCCTCACTATATGACACTAAATGCAGAGTTTCCTAACCCCAAAGATCTCCAGAACATGCTGTGAATAGACAGTCCAACAACCCAGACCTGACCCTGGGCGTGCATTTCTTTCCCCCATTCCTGCCTTGAGAACAGAAACACCTTTGGGGAGCGTCTGATGCTGGAAAAGCTCAGAGTTGCCCCCATAAAACAGAGAGTTGGGAGGAAACAGTTGAGGAAAAAAACTTCAGAATTGGTAACAGATGCTGCAGAGATCAAGCAACTGGCACCGCCGTGAATCACAGCAAACCTCACCAGAACATCGTACAGACATTGTGCACCTCCCGAAAAGCAAACAGACAAAACGCTGGACAGCATCTATCTTTGGCTGTGAAGAAGACAAACTTGGGAGTATCTAGTGAACCCCGTGCCTAAGATCACACTTGGAAGAGCAGCCTGGCCTTCATCTACCTCAACAGAAAAACTAGACTTCAGGCCAAACTTGCAAGCCAACCATTACTGTTTCTATTTCAAAAATAAACCCAATAGCTCTTCCTCCTGTTTCTGATCTAGCTCCCCACAGCAAGAATAGGATTTTGCCCAGAAGCCTTCTGGCACAAAAATTTAAGTCATGTAGCTAAATCCCTAGGTGCTAGATTGAAAACATCCCTTAATAAGATTTGAATGTACTTTTTGTTGTTTAATCACCGAGCCTCTTTTGATCTTGATTTTGTCCTTCCAACAGCTGAATATAATGTTCATGTAACCAAATCCCTTTTTTAGAATACCTTCTGATTTGACAGCGTAAGCTTTTCATAGCAGAATGAAAGCAAACCATGAATGGACTTGGTAACAAACAAATTTAAAAATACGCTATAAAATGCCCCAGTATGTGCCACATTTGTGTCTCAAGATGATCGCTTTTAGGAAGGAAGTAATAGGTCCGGTGGAGAGGGAACAAAACGTAGTCTGCATCTTCTTCCAGGAAACAAACTCTTTCCACAAGTGTAATGCGCCCAGGTCATATAACCTGGATCACTAATGGAGCTGATAGAGCCCTGACCTGCAAGTGGCACTCAAAGACATAGATGTAGTATCATGAGCTGCCTTAATGTGCTGTGTTCCAACTTCTGACACTTTATTGTATTCAAATACTTAAAACAAAATATTCAAGTTCCTTCTTCTACGCAAAGAAGGTACAGTCACCTTTGCAGAAAGATAAGTTTTACAGTACCATGAAGATCAGAAAATACTGTGGTTCCACCCAACGTGACATAGTTTAATGGCATAGATAGTGCACGTGCTGGAGTTTTATGTCCAATACCACACCCCCCCTCGTTTATGGCATTTCTTCAAGTTCATTTTAATAACAATAGAAACAAAAGATAAATTTCCCACTGCTGCATTAAAGCAATTGCATCTCTGACACTTCTTTGTAAAGTGTAAAGAAGGGAGGTCTGTGATGTGAGATCTAAATGACTGGGTTCTGCTTTTGGACGGCTACCCGAGGGGGTTTGTATCCTTCAAAGTAATTTATTTCTGGCAATCTAGTGGTTTCTCTAGAAGAATACCTGTAATAATCTCATGAACACAGTGCTTCAAGAGAGTGGCTACTTCTTCAAGATCCTAATCAGCTGCTTTGCTGCAGAGATTCTTCTGAAAATTAAATTACACCACATCTGCTAACATTAAAAACAATACCAAAAAAATCTCTAAGACTTTACATCTTCCTTGACTTCTTTGCTATTCTTTTTTCTTTTTTACTTCATTGGCTTATCATATGAAGAAAACCACAGATGATGTGATGAAACCGATAGGCGTACGCATAAAAATAAAATGCAACCATGCATGTTGGAGTTCTATTCAGTACCCATGGGGGTGGGAAATCTGGATTTGTAATGTCTGAAGGCTGCTGCACATTCACAAAACTTTTTGTTTGATATGAATGCTGATATGAAGAAAACAGCACAACTTGTAAAATAACCAAATAATTCTGAAAATGCTTCAAGCACTTCATTGCACTCCGCGTTCACCCAAAGGTGTTATACCAGAGTCGATCAAATATGTGCTGATGATTAACTTTCCATCACCGGGGAATGGCTCTCCCTCATACAAACTAAGCAGGACTCGAGAAACTGTTATGCTCTTAAACAGGGGAACAGCGGTCCTAGGTTCTCAGCAAGGTGATTATCACTTCCAGTAAAAATCAACCAAGTATTTACTAACCATTTCAATTTACTTGAATTCTTCTGCAGAAATACCAAACCACAGTCGCTGCTCAGTGGCAGCTCGCACCAATCTGCTCCTTGTCTATAGGAGGTGTTGTAGCAGCGGGACTATGGATTTGTGCTAAGTTATAGCCTATTTTCTGCCTCAGGCTATCCTAGTTATGGTCAGACTCCAGTGGTGACAGATCTCCTGCTGAAGTGAACACACTGTAGATAGGCACAGGACCACAGGAGAGAGGGAGAGAAAAGAAAAGAGCTCTGCTGAGGTTTAAAATATTCTAAATCATCCAACTATATAGCTACTCTACTGCTCATAACTTTTACTCCAGACAAGTGTGCAGACCTCTGTTCATGTGTTTTCATTTTTATGGCCTTTCTGGTATGCCTACTGCCTGCCTTAAACATTTTTTAAAACTGCTGGTAAATCATACCTCACTATCTATAAAAGGCATTTGAAGACAGTATTAAAATTATACAGAACTGGTAATTTCTGAGTTACTTTCTCTTACTATCAGCTTTACTTGGACCACAGTGCAATCAGAAACAATTAGGATCTCACTCAGTTAGTGAGGTGAATACACATTAAAGAGTACATATGGTTAATACCAAGAAAGGCATAGTGGTATTTTCCAAAAGTCTGAATCAGCAGAGACGCTTGGGTTCTGCAATGCTCACAGCACCTTTCAGGCATTCTGTCACTGCACTGCATAACACCGAGTTATATATCCAGATATTTTTCTCCAAGAAGGCTAATAACGTGGCTATCTCCGAACATCGCTTTGAAAGTATAACTGTCCTTTGCTGCACGTCATGGATCGCTTACTTCTTGTATTAGATTATAAATGGCCATCCCAACTTACGTATGCACGTACAGCACGAAACACAGGCAAGATCCTAGCAGAGGCCCCTGGTGTTACTGAAATTCAGCTGCTGCTAATAAGAAGAAGGGAAAACATTTCCATCTGTCTGGATTGGGAAAAAGAATTCATGAGTCTCTGATTCATCTGCATCCATATGCTGATATGTAGACAATACTTACGGACACATAGCCTAGGCGAGGTAGCCAGCAACAGAAATCAAATCAATCACAGATCACAGCATGTGATTTGCCTAATTATGAGTAACACCTCACATTTTTTATCTGCGCAAAAAGCACTCTGTGAACGAGCAGATGGCATTGCTATGGGATGGCACCATCCTCGACAGTTGCAGATGCAGAGCATTTACACAGCACGCTGAAAAAATGACACAACACAAGCTGCTTCCTGAGAAAAAGATTCAAATTGAACAAGTGTCACCAAACAAAATACACATATTTATTGATGTTCTGAACTTATCTGATCCAGCCTCTCTCCTCAAATCAAATACATATGCGCAGGCCAGGGAGCGATGCTATCTAGACATCATTAAAGTTTCTTAGATAGAACTGCCACGTGAGCTGCCTAGCACCGAAAAGCGGAGATGCAGACCAACTTGAGTCTAGTTCCAACCTGCAAACAATTTAAATCCACACAAGCAGAATCAATAGGAAGAAGCCCTGCAGAGAAAGCAATTACACTGCAAAAGCAACTATATTACAGCACGGTTACGGCTGGGAGGCAGGACGCAGAAGGCCATCCTCACTTCTGTGATTACCCAGTGGAGTTCTCTCCAATGCATCTGGCCTGTGAAATGACAAGGTTCAGCCCGGACATGTTCCTGCAATCAAAGCGGTTTCTGGGCTTCTATTGCAATTATAAAGCAATTCTTTATGAGACCTGCCCTTCAGGTTTGCTGTGCTCCATAGGCAAACGCGGGTCTGTGCATCAGGAAACAGGTTTGAAGGGCTCAGTGCGCTCTCCTTTTCAGTAGCTTCATGGGAGTAATAATCTCATTTCCCGGATCTGCAATTATTTATTCACTGGTGACTGTGCACTTGCCACTGTACAAGACACAAAGAAAGATCATCTGACCATTCCTGGTGACAGAAAACTCAGGTTTTCTATTCAAATTCTTGCTTTTATTTGTGGTTTGTCTGCATTTTTCTTCCTGAGCTGCTGTAAGCACATACACTGGTGTGACAGGTTTGAAGCAGCTATAAAATGATTGATGAAAACCATATTTTGGCCTTATTGTAGGAATATTTATTGTAGAACTATACTCATAAGGGCATATCTGGAAAAATGGGAAGGACAGAAAAGACAGGCTGGGCCCATGACTGTACCTCTGATACCAAAGTAATTTGATCTGCTTTAATTATGATCCAGGGTTATGGGGTCACAGAAACATTTGCACAAACTGTTTTTGAATTGCTTTTATCTAACCACTTTGTTTCTTCTGCTGAAATGATCAATACTCAGCTTTAAGAAGGATGCTCTGTTGGTCTACATGACGAGACAGAGGGGCTAAACTCTGACCTGCAGTGCCGTAACAGTCGATGTGCGAGTTAGTGCCAGACAGGAATCATCTTGGAGAGGAAGAACCGCAGACCTCCATCTCACTTGGAGAGGCTGAACATCTAACAGCCAAGGCAGTAGTACATTTGAAAAGGTAAAATGACAGATGCAGCTAAGCATGTGACATGAAATTGGATCGATCTGGAGGAAAGCTGCTAAATCATGCTGGATGTTGCTCCACTGAACACACGTACCTACAGAGAGAGCATGACAGCAAAGGTCTGAGCAGCGGGACAATTGCATGAGCAGGAGTAGGGTGCTCTGTGTTGGGATTTGACTGTGTCTTGTGGCTGCCATTCAACACACACTCTTGAGTATCTGCTTTGGGGTGAAGAGAGGAGAGGAACGCAGGGTATTGCCATGGTACAGGGCCGATGAGCAAAAATACCTCCCTAACCAACGCTGCTGGGGAGTGGTATTTCAAGAGATGTCAGGCTCGCAGAAAGAGGAGCAGATGCTTTTTCCATGCCTGGAAGAAGTCAGGAATGTTGTTTGGGGAAATGGTGAGTAATGGCAAAAGCAGCCAAAGAGATTAGGATGTGTGAAGGTAAAATAGAGCACAGGGAGGCACATAAAAGCCGAGGACCCTGAATTACTCTTTGGGCAATCAGCAGGGTGGCTCAGCCTGCCTGGTTGTCTCCACTTTTAAACAGAAGGCATTTGCCTCCCGATGTTTTTATTCCTGAAGTTCTTTCAAAACTCTGGAGGAACAAAACTGATCAGTGAAGACACCCGACCAGTGGCTCCTACCAGGAAAGGGCACAGAAGGGTCCTGCCTGCATGTTCCCGTTTCTTCTACTTCAGCTAAGCTACGCTTCCCAGAATGCTGCATAATAGATAATGTTGCAGAGAGAAACAAAAAGCCTGCTGCTCTCCCAACTGTGTACCAACATCAAAGTTCATCATTTATAAATAACAGTTGGGTTCTTAAGGAAACCTATATAGAAGTCAGTTTGCAGTAGGAGCTGGGGATTTCACGAAGTAGCAAAATACAGGTAAAATATTTTGGCTTGAAGCAACAGTAAACATGCAATAAGAAGTGCTTCTCAAGCCAGCAGCATTGACAACATATGGGCCATTGCCCTGTGCAGCCTTTACTTCATTTAAGCAGTGAAGGATGTTCTGCAAAAAAGATGGAGGACACAGGCTCTGAACACTCAACCACAGAAAGCATCAGAGGAAGCATGTTCAGGTTCCTCCCATCAACCTGCTGTCTTCCAGCCATGGTTCTTTGGAAACCAAGTCACTAAATCAGCTCAGGAAGATCATTTACTCTTGACCTTTTACAGCAATTAGTGTGTGTTTGGATTATGGATTATTTGGCCATTCACCGCGTGGCTTCGCGTGCGTACAACACAACAGTGAATCTGCTTAAAGGGAAACTTCAACTGCTCTAAGGTGATGAACAGCTATGCCCACTTTGTACTTCTAACCTGCAAAATGTACCTAGAAAAATCATGATTCTAAGAAAAATAATGGGTTGTTCACACTTACAGATCAACCTAATCAAAAGAAAGACAAAAGCTTTTGTCTAAAGAACCAAAAGCCTTGCTGGATAGATATGCTTGTTCTGTCAGACAAATGACCTCTCTTCTCCCCTCAATCAACCTGACTTTAACTTTATTTATTTCTCCGCTTTTAACTACTGATGCCTTACAAAGCTTCTCATTGGAAAACCCACATCTTGCTCTTCAGCTGTGCTGCCTTGGGCTGCAGTCCTGTCAGATCACATCCAAGAGGAAGGCTCAGCTTGCATTAGTACTTGGAAAAGAAGACTTTCCAGGCACTGTGAAGAGAGATACGGATGATTCAGTGAACAGCAAGCTTCTCTCCAAATCAGTAGCCACCCATTCAAGGGCAATCGTTTGCAGCTGCTGCTGGTTTCTTAGCAGAGAAGCAGAACTCAGATGTTAACCACTTTTATTCATTAAATGCCCCATGACAAATCCATCCCTTGTCTAAATCAAGAGAGAGAAAATGGAACAGTATATTGTTCTGCTCACAGAGAAAAAGAACTAGAAGCAGAGTATCAAGCTGTAGCTGGAAAGAAAGAGAAAGGAAAAAGCTTAGGTCATAAAAGCAATTTTCATTGCCTAGTTTTAGCCTACAAATTAAAAATCCAATAGAGTATCCTGCACTGACTAAGATACTGTGCAAATCTTGGCATGCATTTACTCACCATTTCCATCAACAGACAGTGATTTACAAATCAAATTTTAGCACTGCTGCATTTGAAATAAACTTTAAATAAAACCTTCCCTTGTAGACCATAAAGAAAGACCTTGCAAAGCAGGATGTGTCTCTATCCTTAGAAGGGATGTTTCTGGGGGAAGTTGAATGACAGCAGCACTGTACAGTTGATGCTATCCGAGGAACCTTAGTGGTGAGAAGGCAAAAGCCATGGATGGTTTAGCTCCACTGCTGCTCAGGGAAAATTTAAGGTTTGAAAGTGAGGAATCTCCTGCTATTTTATGTAAGGATGGCAAACAAGGACTATGTCCTGATGGACAAACAAGGAAGAAATACTGTGAGCTGAAACACCTTGAATTTTCTTTCTGTTCCATTGGTTATTCCATTTCAGAGAGAAAAGAGGAGCGGACTCCCTGCTAATACTTCGTACAACCTGCCTCAGAGAATTTTAAGGCCAGACTTGAAGCAAACCTAAAAAGTTCACTGGACGCAGAATTACAGCAAATCAAGAGGAAATCAATGTACTTGTAACATTTTATACTGAAAACCTGCAGTAAAAAATGAAACCAGAAACATACAAAAAACGGGCACCATGGAAACTGCTTTCTTTCACCCCCACTAAGGACAACTTTTTATTGTATCAGCTTTTATTTGAAAATATCTGCCCGCTCTATCACCACACTCCTTTACACCTGGGGTATGTGATCTACTAAAATGAGCATGCACATGGACACAGGACTCCTCACACCAATCCTCAGCTGCTGTAGGAGCGAATGAGCAAGCCGCTTTCCTCACTCTCATCCCTATCTCCTGTCCCACTCTCGGTCTACCTACTGAATGTAAAACCTTTTGGAGGAAAGGGCGCTGTATGTCCCCATGTTTGTAGAGAGACCAGCAGGATGGACTCCTGCCGGTGGCTTTGCTCTGCCACAGACATGCAGTATATGTAGAAATGACAGGGCATAACCCAGCAAAGAACACAACGTACGCCCAACTCTATGCATGCAAATAGCCTTAGTGATGTCGATGAAATTACTTATGTCTGTAAATTATGCACATAATTAAATATCTGGTTGGACTGAAGCCTAAATCAATGATTCACTGACAACTCAGAATGCCTACCTCTGTGACTAGATTTATAGCCATTTTTATCACACACGTACAGTAGTGTCCTGCACTCCAACACTGTGCCACTAATGCTGGCGTGGGACTGTCCCTTCCTGAAAGACGCTGGTGTACGTGGGAGTAGACAGCCAGGCGCAGCCTCAGACAAACAGAGATCAAAAATAGAGATGTTCCAACCAGGGAGATGTTAACAGCCAAAGAAATCTTATTTTTCTTTTCAAAAGCAGTAAGTCAGTTTTCCCAAGACCCTCAACCAATTTGCCCTAAAAGAACAGGAGCAAATTTAGAATTGTTCTTGTCTTTCCCTGCATTCTTCTTTCTCTAAATTCAACATCCGTCATTTAGAAACAATAATCAGAGCAATTCTTATTACTGGCATAGCAACTGGAATGAAACCTGGAAGGTCTGGCTTTCCTTTCATGTTGCAAATCAAAGAACACACAAACCGAACTGTCTGTAAAACCAGTTGTATGTGCCTGCACTTCCTAACGACAGCACAGCTTGTCTTGTCAAGTAACGGTTGCCTTATAAAATACATAACTTTGCTGCAAAATAGTTTTGATCAGCAGAAGAGTTGCAGAAGTGTTTGCTGTCCTGTGGTAAGAAGACATGAAGCTCTGCTCTTGAGGCTTCTTGGAAATATCAGAAAAACATTCTTTTTCTTTATAATTGGATCTTGCTATTTGTCGTTCAGTGTTTCCTTGGTCTATTTGTCTCTATCTTCTCTCTATCCATACTGTGTAAAGTTTTATTGCTTTTTCATTTTTAGTATTAAGAAGTTGTTTTTATATTTTAGCCTTTCCAAAGCAGCCAGAATCCTGATCGTCAGCAGCGATGTCTAGACGTAGTAAATCCTTAAACTCAAGGCCTTTGCCCTTGAGAGAGAGAAATGCAGCAATACACAATCGCACACGTTTTTCCCTGAGCAGTTTCAGGTGCTTTGTAAGGCTTACTTCTTTCTGAGGCTACAGCTTGTTAAGATGAAATTTGGATCAAGTTTTGGACTGAGAATTCAAGGCTACTCTACGAATGTGTTCAATCCCATGGGCTGGTTCAGGTCAGCTGTAGTCAACTACCAGCAGAGCTTCTGTTTTAACAGTAATACCTGTCCGGCAATACAAGTCAGCAACAGAAATCCCACAATCAGTAGGTGTGACTGATGTGTCCCGCACTCATAAATCCCCCAGTAGCCCCCTGTGCCTTTTATTTTTTATAATGTAAGATTAAACATAGAAAAATAAGGATGCTGTACAGCTGTACAAGGTATGGAAGCCTGTAGGAATACTGAGAGGCCACAATAAACAGCTAATCAGGAAAAATGAGCTTCACAGGAGCTTCCCAGTTAATTCAGAGAGGTAGTGTACAAATTCAAGATGCCAAACAGAAGCTGAATTAACAGACACTGGAAGAATGGTACATGTCCAAGGAAGGCAAGAAACTGCCTGCCAAATTCATTCAGCTCAGCCATTTTTATTTTCAACTTTAAAATCAATAATTCCACATCTTTTCTTTTTCCTTTTGGGGGAATAAACTAAATCAAATGTTTATTCTATTCTTTTAGCTCCTAGTGCCTGCACTCCTGTCTCAAGGCTCATGACTCAGTTGAAAACACATTACCTGATTTGCAACATTTCCATGGAAATACAGCCCTACCACAAAACTCAGCCCCACTGTCCTCCTCTTCACAGCTGAAATGCAAGCAATTTCTGGGATCATGGCAAAAATGCAATGCAAAAGCTTAGAGACCACAGATCACCCAGCTTTAACCCTGCGGCTCACTTTGAGCTGTGATGCACATCACTTGTTTTTATGACTGCAGAGTCCAGCTGCAAATGTTTAAAACAAAGAGGAGATGGGAATCAGATCAGAACAGCAAAACAAACACATGATTTGAAGAGCTCCCCTCTCCTTACACAACTAGCTCAAGCAGAGAAATTTCACCTGTCAAAGGGAAAAAGTCAAACATGTTGGCGGATCATTTGGGAAATTCTCCATCTCCTTTCTCCCCAGCTATTAACTAGTTCACATCAACTCCACAGCCCAAACTCCCTTCCTAGAAGGTGAAAACCACTGACTATAAAGTGCTTATTTAGCTTATGGGTTCAGATACTTCTGCAATGACCATATCGGGTTTTCTGGACACAAAATCACCACTGATGTTAGGGTAAGAAAGTACAAACATGTTGTTCCCAGAGTTAGTTCAGAGGTGTACCCATGATGAAAATACAGACAAAAGCTGAGGTAGGTAGCCCACTTGGCACAGCTGATTGACTTTAATAGGTGTTGATTACACTGCTCATATTGCATGAAATTAAAAAGCTTACAAATGTTATGAGCCATTACCCTTCCATTTAAGAGAGCTTATGACAAGTTAGCAACATTTAATGAAATCCTTTTCAAAATGCCATAGGCGGCCTCCACGAGATTTTGCTTTGAAATGCAACTTGTGGAGTTATTTCAAAAACTTTGTTTACTTCAGAGCTTCCTCTCTTGCTCTTGTTTGGGATATTCCAATTTTGCAGCTGGTGGGATACTTCAGTTCCCTGTTGTGCTCTCAGTGTGCAGCATGTAACACCAGCTCGTTAGACAAACAATGGGGGACAGACAAAGCAAGATGTAATTCTGGTGTTATTGGAAGTACCCCTTCAGCCAGCCTACAAAATTTCCTTCAAAATTCAAAGCCAAGAGACTTCTGGCCAATTTTACTATGAAGGTAAAGGGAAATGTTTTCATAGTTGCTGTAAAATTTACTTAAACTTCCACCTTTTCAGCACACTGGAAATATCACGGGAGTGCCTAACTGCCCCCAAAGCTCTGGGGCAACCAAGGTTCAGTCTGAAGTGGGCTCTCTGGATTTTATAGCTTAAGAATGAAATTTATTAGGGGTAGAGTATATCAGTTTTATAAATCCCACTGGACACTCAACAGCCTACTGCCGTACATGGACTCATATCTGCTTTGGATAGTGATGGCATCAATATCCGTGCATCAGGTGAGGGTGCTTCTGCCAAAACGATCCCTTTTGCAACTTGCTCGGCTGCTTCTGTTTATTTTTACTGTTTGTCCTGCTGACTGCCAGCTCTCCTCTCTGTTGATAGCTGTCGGGCAAGCAAGACTCAAACTGACCAAACGGAGAGAGACATTTATAGCAAAAGCACACTGGCACAGACTCTAACAACAAGGTACCTGGAGTGGTGCCACAACGAAACGCTTAACAAACCCTATAGGGGGAATATCAGATGGCCAGGCACGGCTGCAAGAAGCTGCGCCGTCACTAGCAACCTTGTTCTTTTTTTAAATTTTAACATCTGCTGCCAAAAATCAACCAAGAAACAGTAAGCTATGAAGATGTAGTTAGAGGAAGTATTGTGCTTCAGAAGTCAATCTCAGATAGTGTGAGTTTTTTCCACCCGAAGCTACAGTGGCAGCTGAACTGCCCCAGAGGCAAATGCCAGGAGACCAACATCTCCGTGAGCTGCCAGGAGCTCTTAAAGGCTCGTTCGTATCATAATGTGCAAACCAGATGATTCCTCTCGTCTTTGAAGAACCTGTCGCTAAGGGAATAGTTAAACACTGGGAAGAGTAATGCCCAAAGAGGTGGTGGGAGTGCGCAGGGACTGCTAAGTGACAGCAGCATGGTGAGACAAACTTCATTTCCACCCTGTGATGGTTTCAGTGAGCGTGCTGAAATCCTTAAGCACTTTGATAGACCAAATCATCAGAAACTAATTCAATATCCTTTTATTGCTCTGTAAACTCTGACAAAGGAAGAAAAAGAATTATTCTGTCTCCTGTGTCAAAAAATAGCAGCCTTCTTTCATGCTATCTATCTGAGCCTTTACTGAAAGCTAGATTTCTACTATACAGTTTGAGCATCAGACAAAGCTGCAATTATCTTGCCACCTGTGTTGCCTTCCTTCATGGGTGAATGTTGCCTTTTAATCCAAATTAGTATGTTGTATTGTTTATAAATATGTATTTAGGGCTATGAGGCGGGTATGCCCCATTGTGGGCACATGTCATTGTTTAATCCAAATACATGGTTTATTGTTTTTCAGTGCATATTTTTAGCTTTGAGGCAGGTAGACCTGCAGAGCAAATAATACAAAAGAGTATGTCCATTACAGAACTGCTTCTGTGCTTTAAAATTATACCACTCTTCTTCCAGATCTGAACATAGTGAGACAAGTACATTGGCAAAATAATTATTTATCACTCTTAAAAGCTTCCTTTAAAATTTCTATCATTCAAATACTGGCTGGGGAAAATGTAAAGTGCAGACAACCATATTTTATGCACTTGCTAGTCTAGCTTTTATGCTGATGAGAACTTACTAAACACCAGTAAAGGGAATAGCAGTTATCAGCCCTAATTCACAACTGTGAATTTTTTAGGCCAAACAGATGCCCTTGCAGAATCACAGCCAAGTGTTAATGACAGGCCCAGTCCTTCTTCCACTGTAGTCACGAGTTATTTCATACGGCTTCAAATGAGACCAGGTTTGCTCCAATGCTCTGAGCTAGCACGCTGCTCTCAGCGAGACACTCATTGCCACAGTGAGCAGGATAGGGACCTCTAACATCATCCAAAGAAAGGAAAATGAAAAAAGACACTGTACTTTGCCTCAGGGTTTTTAATTTGGTGTACAGGATTCTTCTTTTAAATTCTTTTTTTAGTTGATTAAAAATAATGGGAAGCAGACCTTCAACATGAAACCAGCTAAATACGCTAAGAGATCTCCTCTGAAAGACACTTAAAATCTCGTCAAAATCTGTTCAGTGAATTTTGCCATCACTTATTCCTGCGCAACGACAGAATAGCTTGGAGCTCCCCCAGGTAGCAGAGGACAGGCAAGAAAGGTTGGTGCCCATGTTTAGATCTGCGTTCCCAGACCCACACATCCCTAAGAGAGGTTGCAAGGGAGCTGAACAGGCAGGACCCAAGTCAGGAGCTTTATACTGCAAAAAAATCTTTGTCAGGCAAATCTATACTCTTGCCTTTAAAAGGATTCAGGGTAAGAAAATTTAAGCCCAGGTGTAAACATTTGCAAACTGAGGTTTATTTTTTCTATCTATGCACTTGAAATGAACATTGAAAGGGCAAACCCATCCTAATCCTATCATGGCAATGTCTTTCTCTGCCTCCTAAAGCTGAGATTATCATCTCATTGGTTGTCACACAGCTCCTGAGAGAAGTAATTCACTTGATTTTCCTGTATAATCACAGCACAGGATTTTATTTCTGTTGTTATTGGAATAGAAACTACACATAGCCTGTTCTCTGTCTTGCCCCTTTTAAGTTACTTACAGACCTGGATGTGACGCCCCAACTGCACTAAGAAAGCTACATCTGTGCTCACTGTAAGTTTCAAGCAACCTGCTTGTTAGCAGCTCTTCTCAACAAAGGCAGGAAATTTTCCAGTTTTAAATTTCTATTTAAATTAAGGCAATGAAGACTGAAGACCACAAAACTGTTGCCATTCCTTTCCAGCACATAAAATTAACAATTTGTGCTGCTGCGTGCAACTTTCAGTCAAAGTTTGTCTGATTTATAAGCAGGCAGATGGTTCACATGATAGTCCACAATAAATTACAACAGTTAGAAAGACAGCTACATTTTGAGAGTGACAGTGCAGCTGAGCTACAGATGGGTTTATAGATGACCCTTCCAATTTTTAATAATCTCCATAATTTATGTGCAAGTAAAGAAATGCAAGGATTCCTAATGCACCTTTTTGACTAAGTACAAATCACTTTTATTTACGCAGGCAATACTTCATGGTCCAGTTAGCTTCTTAATTAAAGGCAGCAAGATGCTCATGTTCCATGCAAGTGGCATGGAAAATACTGTTTAGTGTGCAATATGTTCAGCTGGGAGTTTAAGATGCTCTGAACACTCCTGGAAAAGGGAATGCATCTATCTCATTTCTTTAAAACAAGACTACAAGGGTGCAAACACTGCTACCACCAGTTACTATTCATTAATCTCCAGATAAACTTTAGGCTCATGCAGTAACAAGGTTATTTTATTTGCAAGCTCTGATGCTTAGAAATAGGCTCCTAGTCCAGGAGGCACTACAAACCCAGCATTACTAAGCCAGGACTAGGACCCTCGTTATATGAAGACAGAGGGATTGGGGGGGGGGGGGGGGGGGTGTCACTTTTGAATGGGTGAGGGAAAAGGAAAGCGAGCCTGGGGAGGTGTCATTCCCGAGACAGGAGGCAGCAGTGATGCAGAAAGAAACCAGCTGGAAGCAGCTTTAAGAAGCCAGTTCATATTAGTGATTTTAATGGCCACTTCTCTGGGATGGGACTGAACCACGTCGGTCCAATCCTTCTGCTAACATTTTTGAAGGGACTCCCAGAAAGATGCCTTTGTTGGGTTGTCACCAATTGCATGCCACAGCACAACAGATGTAGTTCTTCTTGGCTGTAATTTCAGTCGCAATGAGTTACCTTCCAAAAGGAGCACAGCTAAATGCAACTACTCTGTCGAGGGGGTGATGAAGGGAGCAGTACCTACTACTAGAGCTCTTTAAGGCACAAACTACAGAAACTCCGAGGTTCCCACAGAGCCAGTCTCTCTGGATGACATTTGAGGGCTATTCCTCCTCTCTAAACCTTGGTCTTCCCTTCCTGCCACATTAATATGAAAAAGAAATCCACTTCTAATTGGAAATCCAAAACTATCTTTAAACCAGAAGACACAGCTCCTAGGAAAGCAAGTCTGTGTGTAATTTTAAATACCACCTTCCTGGGACTTAAGAGGTGCAGCAGACAAGAGGCACCAGTGACAAATTCAGGCTTTCAAGAATTATCGCAATTCATGTTTTGGAGATATTTCGTCAGGGATTGCCCAGCTCTGCCTGCAGCAGAGCAGCATGGGGAGCCGCACTGCAGAGACACACAAGTGGGAAAACCCACTCCACGGAGGTCATGGGACTGCAGCCACTTACACAAAAAGCAATTCTTCCCCTGCCACTTCCACGCAGCACCAACACCCTTTCAGCTGCTACACAGAACGACAGTGAAATTAAATTTGTTGTGGTTTTGTTTAAATGAAATTCGTCTATAAATAACTAGTGTCTGAAAGTCTATTGAGCTTTATATAAAACCATTATCTATTACTGTACACAACTCTTAGGCTGTTTAATTAGACATATGACAAATATTATATGTCAACTTATTTCTGGGATGCTCTTTACCGTTATTTGTCATATTGTTTCTGTTACACTTTGCGTATTTAAAGGTGCACTATGCACTTCTGAAAACCCAGAGAAGACTACTAGGGCATTAGTACAGATGTTCATCTGTACTACTGAGTGCTGAGTTTGGCACTTTATTGTAGCAATATTCATCCAGCTCAGGAACTGCTAGTACACTTCCCTCCAAGAGAAAACTGGGTCATACTACTGTTCTTCAAAATAATATAACATTTATTATTTAATAATATTTTTAAATCTTCTGTAACTATCATCCTTTGATTGACTGCAACCCTTTCATTTGCTTACAAGAGGCCAAATTCACACACAGCACGAGTTGACTGAAATCAATAGGATCGCCCCTGTTGCTCCCAGCCCAACAGTAATTCCAGCATTAGCATGAGCAACCTGAAAGCCAGCACAGGCTAGTGCAGTCGAACTTCTCTGAGAAGTCAAAGAAACTATACACATTGTTTATGTAACTATACAGTTAATACAGTTTGCAGGGCTCATCTACTGAAGCCAGCAGGGATGCTCCAACTCACTAGGCTGGAGATGAGACTTTCTGGCTTGCAGCTAGATCCTTCTCTGGCTAACAGCAAAAATAATCCTGGAGGAGGGATAAAGCAAGGAACACACACACAGGCCTTACCTTATATTTCTTGTTCCTTGCATTCATTAAACCGTCAATGGTATGGAAACTAGTTTCATAACCTCAAGAAGGGGACACCTTTTGTCCCCATTGTAGTATTAAAATGTAGATCAATACGATAATATGAAAACAGTAAACTTCCCAGTAGCAAGAAGTGGTTCTCAGTTCTCTTAGTAATCAAATATTATTTCCAGCATTCTAACTAGAGAAAAAGAAATGTAAGTAGCGATTTGTCAGTCTATTTATCAAACCAAGTGCTGCACCTTTCCCACACATTTTACGTTAGAAAGTGTACGACATGTAAGGTTCTATGGTTCTGTTTTAATTCAGGGATGAAAACATTTATAGATATGAACATTTTCTTATTAACTTCTCTTCCTAAAGGATTATGGTTGTTCAAATCAATTCCTAGCCATCCTACAGAGGTTACAACCTTCAATAACTGAATCGGATATTGTATTGGCTGTTGTGGTGATTATGCTACAAGTTCCAATTTCTACAAGAGCACTGAAATGCTGAGATAAAGGGATGTTAACTTTATTTAATTAGCTATCTGCCATTGTTATCAAAATGGAAGGTTGGTATCTGACTCAAATTAACACTTTGGATCAGGAAACAAGACAGATGACATCTTCTGAGAAGGATCCTGGAAACTCTCTAGAATCATTTCAGTTATTTTAAAGCTGCTCAGGACAAACAGGACTACATTAGAAAGAGCAAAAGTCACTGACAGTCAGTGAAGTGCTGCTATGAAAATGCTATTTCAATCACACGTGGGCTCTTTCTCATTTTCAGTTGTTAACATCCTTGCCACTTTTGTCAAGCAGTCTCTCCTAGCAGCGCTGAATTTTAACTGCACATAATTTTAAAACACAACATGAGATAGGACTGAGCACATACTATGGGTTTATTGTGCCAGCTAGCAACAGATCGGGCCCTTGTGCCAAGGGATCGCCTCTCTGCTCTCTGCAGAAAAGGAGTAACTAGTTAAACGGAAGCTGGATTTAAGAACTGCCTGCCACCCCGCTACCTCGGAAATGTTACGTCTCTGAATTGAGGGTTGCTTATGATTTATTTCAAAAAGAGACAAAAAGACAAGGTGAAATTTCAGAGGTCCTGGAAGCATTTTAACTGTGGCTTACACAAACTAAAGCCACGTATATCAACTTTGCAACTGCCCAGAGGATATAGTACCCAAATGAAGTCCTCAAAGGACACCCACTGTCTCACTCCCCAAATTACATTTGTATAGAGTGGCCAAAGTAATTTATCCAATAACCATACCACCCTGCCACTTCATGGTTTCTTACTGTTAGGGCTACAGAAACATGCTTATTCCTTTCCCAACAACTTACTGGTCTTGACCGGATTTCTTTGGCGTAGAGAGGTTTCAAGAATTCTGAATCTCCTTCGAGCTTTAGACCCTTTTCTGTGATTCTCAGGTTCCCCATTCCATCCTAAAACAGACAAAAAAGAAACAACACCATTAGTTAAAATTACTAAATTCACCAGGATGCCAATAGCTGATTTTTTTTTTTTTTTTTCCCATAGAGGATAACATGCAAAGCACTGGGAGACACTAGAGAATGCAATTACTTGTGTTACCCTTTTAGCTCTGTTTCTGTGAAAATAAAATTCTATTCAGAACAATCTTCAGTGCCCCCCAGTAAACCATTTACACAGATGAAAGATGTTCTTTTAAGCTAGTCATCTCTACTCAAAGAGACACAGCGATGCTCTGTGTTAACAGGAAACTATTCACTGGAATATTCACTGGCTGCCTGTATATTCATATACTTTCTCATTCATAGCAAATCCGTATAAAAACTATGTGATTAATTCTACTGAACGCCATATAGAGAATACGTGATTAATTCCACTGAACCAACAAAATAAAGTTTTGCTATGTAGGAGTATTGCAATAAAATGTGGTAGGGAACTTGACCCCTGTTATTTGGGGAAATCTCTGCAAAACATGGACTCTTTGGTGGGATTTCTTTAAGGCTATTGGACCTTACAGCAGAAAGATGCGGAAACCTGTTGTTGATTAGTTTCCAGTCTCAGTCCTTCCTGCGCTTTCAATATTGTTAAGATGCTACACAGCTTTATTTGAATATACATTTATGCAAATATTTGCTCTGGGAGAAGCAATGATACAACAGGAATATCTTTCCAACAGACTGCTCTCCTGTCTTGGGATAACCCCTGCCTTTTCTCTCCCACAGTGATCAGCGCAGGATTGGAGCCCTCGCTCTGCTCCTTGCACAGCCCAAGCACATCCCAGCAACCTGAACCTCTACATCTAAATGTTTGGGTCTCCTGAGTCATTCTTGTGCCCTTCAAACAACCATTGCAAAGTCCATCGGCCAGGCATTAAGTGACTCATGTGACACGTGTTTCTGTCCTCTCCTCATTCGGATTTCATAGTTGCAGCTATCAGTCCCCACCCTCTCCCCAGCCCTCCCAGGCTCCCCAATATCCACCGCTCCCCTGTGCTTCCACAGCAAAAATCTTGACAAATGGCATGAAGTGTTGGCTGCAGGTCTCCAGCAGGTGACTGCAAATAGTCACTTTTCTTTAGAAATTGCTTAGTTACGTGTGTCCAAGATGTAATGAAACATCTGACAAACTATAATAGCAAATAAAATATATGTCAAAATTTTATACGAGTTTTTCTTACGGTTTTTATGCAATAAGACAGGTATATGGATACATTGGCTTAGAGCAGAATTGGACCAAAGTATATGTCACCTTTAACTTGTGAAAGTCGTAACTTTTACTAAGATGAGGGATTTAGGTTCATTTAGGCTATAATTGCTTAGAAAGGTGCGTGTGTGTGTGTGTAAGAAACATGGTGTGGATAGGGAATTGCACAGGTGAATGTACAATCAAAACCACATCAAATGCAAAATATTATTTCTAAGATTCAGGGTGATTGTCAAAGTCTACAAGTACTGAGGTAAGTTGTTTTGTTTTTTTTTTTTCCTGTGAAAAAGATGGTCTGAAGAATACCTTTTAGCATAAATTTGACTGACATCACTAGGATTTGAGACTAACGCTAGTGAAAGCTATGTCTCCACATGTATAAATTAAGATTGGGAAATGACCAAGAGTTGGGTAGTCATGAACTGCCATGACAATCCTCAAACATACCCCTTAAGGAATCTTTCCACCTGGTTTTTTTCCCCATTTCTCCAGGCTAGAGAAGAAGGAGGATGATGCTGTATGATGCCTCAAGGCCTCCAGGATAAGGCAGGATACAAAAATCACAAAACCTACAATAGCTGGAGCTCAGACTGCAGAGGACATTGCAATGATGGATACACACATCAGCACTTCCAGCCAACAGGATTCATGTTACTGACAGAGACGTTGAAACCAAGGGTCATGCAGGCCACAGGATGGCAGAAGTAGTTATTTGGAGGAATTACTGATCTATAAACATGGACATGCCATACTGACTCCATAGCATCTCATTATGTAATTTAGGGATTCATTGAGAGGGACTGGGCTGCCTCCTCAAGTGCTGCTAGGCATGTCCTTAAACACTGAAGTCCAAAGCAAAAGAGCCACCTCAGCGCCTAACTCACAGCTGTTTCAGGGATTTTAGAGGAAAGGGGATGTACTTGGGTAGAAGCCCTAAAAGATCAAGAGAAGACCAGGAAAATCCAGGAAAACCACGTGCACTTGGACATACGTCTTGCAAAAAATAAACCACATATGTCCACTTCTCTTCCTCCCACTGCATGTGCACCATCCGCACCGCAAGAGGAATCACCGTCACTAAAGGTGAATGGCTAAGCCAAACAGAGTTGCATGAACTATTGCCAAAAGACATGAATTTGGAGGGATAAAAATCAAAGACGTAGCATGGCTCAGCAGTGACGCTGGTCACTTGCCAGAGGTTCTCCCGTTCCAAGAAGTATCATTCCCAGGGTGTACCCTGCCAAGTAAATACCGTTCTTGCCAGAGCGTGGTGTCTTATGAACAAAGGCAGGCTCAGGAGCGCTGGGTGATAAAATGACCGCTGTCATCTCATTTTGAAATGAAAGCTGTAAGCAAACTTTAAACAGAGACGTATGCCGAAAATGCTATTGATTATTGAAGGGAGGAGAGTGAGAGATAGGTCATAAAGTGCCATTTGCTACATTCCTTGTCCCAGGTATAAAATATTGGCTTATCAATTCTGGGTTGGTAGTGGCACAGAAGGGGTTCATTTATCTCAAGCAAAAGGATGAAGGAAAATGAGTGAAATATGATTATGCACCAAAGAGCCCAGATTAAATTTTGATAGTGGTATGCTTTGCAATTTGAGTGAGCAGGAATTATTACACCTATCCGTAGACCCTCACACATTTTGTGCTGTTGAAAAAACTACAATTTTTTTCCCCAAATAGATATTTTGGTAAGTTTACAAGCCCTGAGGGCTTTCACATTTCAGGGTCTTCTCTGGTTTAATTATGAAAAGTAGCAGGTTGTGTGAGCTGGTATATGCCACATATAGCTGCAAGAACGACCACTTCTGTGGATATGCAATCCTGACCCCTTCCAGGGCTTGCTCCTGAGCTGAAGTGAGGCAATACTTTACCAGTAACATGGACCAATGGATAAAGGGACCTCTCAAGTCACCAGTGAAGCTATGGGAAACCAGCAATTTCGATGGCTCACGCCTATGTTCTATCCTAAATAGTGATATGGATCCAGCGTTCTACTCTGCTCTTCTCTTGCATGTTTATCTTCCTTTCTCTCCTTTACCCTCTCCTTTACCTTTACCATTTTACCCAAGTGTCCCACACAGGATTTTTATAGACAAAAACCACACATATGGGACATTCAGCTCGCAGCTAGCAGGTTCTATACACCCCAAAAGAGGTATCAGGCCTATGGGACAATGTACTACCACCAAAACATCAAGAACACATCAGATTTATATAAGTAGGTGTATATGGGGTTTTTCCACTGGGTTGGAGAAAAAGAGGCACTTCCCCATGTTATTCTTCTCAGCCTTTGATCCTTCTCAACCTCTGATCCCTGCTCACCTTTCTCTCCTCCTGCGGCTGCCAAAACTAATGAAAGCTGTACCCACCAGACATTATCTCTTGACTTCCCTGGTGCTTGGGATCAGGATGCAATGCTTAGCACTGATTCTTACCACAATTAACTCTCTGCTTCTTATGTTTGTCATCATTAAAGATGACAGCTTTTGATAGTGACAGTCTGGGTCACCAGGTGAAAAAACAAGCAAAGGTTGCAATCTCAGTTTAAAGTTAACAAGTATCCTGGCCTCTTATAGTACAATCATTATCAAATCATATTAATGTATTGTTTCCCATTAGAAAAAAAGTAAGCAGCTTGCAGAATTACACAGAGATCCCAAAATACTGACACATTAGAGAGAAATCACTGTATGAAAGACTACCTCACGTTGTTTTGTATAAAGCATCTTCATCCTCCCTAAATTATACGGTTTAATAACAAATAAATGTCATACTCTGCTACAGTGAATATATATGAAAGTTCCTATGAAATTTCATGGACCATGACTTATAAAATGTAGCAGAAAGTTGCCCAGAGTGACAAAGACCATGAGTTTTTATTAAACATTGTGTCTGACTGGTATATATCCTTATGTGCCACTCTATTGCTTGTGAATAAGGAAAAAAAAAAAAGCAGTATTGATTATTTGATACACCAACATCTGCCAATCTTTGTTTCTCCCCTTTTTATTAGCAGACTCCTCAGCAGAGAGTGAATGACACTATTGTGCAGGCACAAGCCAGCTTTGTGGGAGCTTCCCGGAGGCAAGTTCCAAACAGGAGGCACAGAGTTGGGAGCTTTCCATTACCACCTGCTTTGAATTATTTGGCTTTTTGGTAGGGCATGGCGAAAACTTTCATACAAATTTTATCATCTACGCCCCCTCTCTTTTTATGCAATGCCTTGTAAGGGGCAGGCATAAAAATCTGTGTGAATTGCTGACTGCTCTGTGTTAAAAGAGGACAGCAATGGTAAAATCTTGAATAACATAAATGTCATTTTGGTGATGCTGAATGAGAAAGGATTTTTTTTAGTAGCTTGAGAAGCAACTCAGTTTTATGACCAATTACAAACGATGGTGTTAGTGTTAGGGGAAGAGCCCAGCATTGCTGCTAACTGATCACCAAGGCTCCTCTCTGCCATTTGGTTAGCAATGTGTTTATACATGTGGGTAAAGCTTAGCTGTTTTTTTGTTTTCCTTTTTAACAGTTGTGGGTTACTTTGATTTTATTTTTTTTTTTAAAATTGTATACCTGGTAGCAGGGAGATTCAGTTAACAGTATAAGAAAAAACAGCCAACCTAACCAGAGACATGTAATTGCTGTGGTAAATATCTGGAAGTGGTGTTAGCCACACCAATCTGGACTGCTTACACATAGGAACAGGGGTAATTTTCAGTGGCGTCTGCCATCCATGGGCAGCTTTATTAGATGAGGCTGCGCTCGCGCCACAGCTTAACCCAGTCAAGCACTAGGGCGGTGGTAACACATATTGACTGTGGCCCTTCGTGCCAGGACGCTTTGTTCTTTACAAACAATAAATTCAGCCTCACGCTCCTCTGCGCCTCCTCTGCTCTCCTGGCATTTCTGAACGTAAAGGCAAATTTGCTGTTTACTGAGGTCTTTCTAAGGATTTTAGGGACACCGGTGATAGGGAACACAGAGAGCTCCAGCCGTCTGCTGGCCACAACCAGCACGAGTGGCTGTTTCCCCATGCTTTTTTCCTGCACCTCCATCCCTTTTCTGTTTTCAGGAGAAAAAACTGTTGGCAAGGTTTGACTCTGCACGGCAGGTAAGCATTTACTTTTTTACTAGGAATAAACTGAAGTTATGTTTGGCAATGTCCTTTGGGAGAGAATTATCTTTGGAGACTGCTCATGTCAGATGGCTGAAACACCTGATTATCGTTGCTTGTATTATTGATTGCTGTGCTCTGCATCGCTTCCAGATATGTGCAAGTTATTACACAGCTCAACAGATCCAAAGTTAGGGGGGGAAAAAAAAAAAGCAAATGCAAGTGACCTGTTTTTTTCTTCCCTTACTGGGAAGATTTCTGTGCTGCCTTTCTACCTCTGACTTGATATTAAGTGTTTCCAGATTCCACAGATTTAAGGAAGGTCTGTACAGATACACATCATTGCCAGTTCTTCACAGCCTCAAACACCTACTTGCTCTAATAGGATTTGCCTTCCCTCCTTCTCCTCATTTTCTTCAGTTAATTTGTCATCTCAGTAAAGATCCCAGTATCCAGCTGTGGATCAACAGCAATATTTTCCTATGGAAGCCAGGAGAGCCTAAACACTTCCCAGCAGCACCAGTCCCATAAAGTTAAAGCTGGTTATACAGCGCAGTCCAGAGCTACATACACTCCAAGGTAAGGAGACGATGTATGACAGCTTCTTCCTCTGACATAAGACCTTGTTTTGAGACCTCACGTATGGACTCAGGTTTGTGAGGACAGTAGAGAAAAACAAGCCAACGTACTGTTACACAGCATATATGATATATCCCTGTTTGCACAGATACGTACTTATGCTTTGAATTGCAGCATGAGGTCTCATGTCCACAGCTGGCATTCGTCTCCCTCTTCTTCTGCCTGCTTATTGACCCCAGATGTACCTCTTGGATGTCTTAGTGGTAGTGTTTTCATTTAAAGGTTTTAGGCATAGCATAGGATAGCTGTGCTGAGACATCAGTGGGTGAGGGAAGGTGACCCCAAGCGCCTTGCATCACTGCAAGACGGTATATATGCCCTCTCCAGGGAAGGAGGGAAACACAGACGAAGCACAGCTAAAATCTTTGCAGCTTATTGGTGCACTAAACCAACATTATAAATTGCAAAAGTAGAAAGCAGCTAACTCGCTGCTCCCTCCAGAAGCTCCTGACTGTCTGTGACAAGACACCTCTATATAATCTCTGCCGCTGCGGTCATCAGTCACAGGGAGACACGGAGTTGAATAACAAAAGACCAGCTGTGGGAGTCAACCACTGGAAAATGACCTCTAGAAGCTGCTGTTAAAGTTGGACGAGCTATGTAGGCACTTTTAGTTCCTTCCACAGGTGTGAAGTCATTTGTGATAGCTACAGAGAAGTCAGGCGGGTGCTAACTTACAAAGGAATTATGTGCAAGTGAAGGAAACTGCCTGCAGACCATTATGATTAATGTAAAATTCAGCCCAAGCCAAGCCTATGCAAAGCTCAGAGCTCTTCTTTTCCAGCGGGGACTCCTGTTTTTGTGAGTTCCTCTGCACAACTGCAGAAAAAGAGGCAGAAGATGAGAAGAGGGGATACAACAAGGAGAGCACAAGAACCGAGAGGACATCTCACCATTACAGCAATGAGCTGTGATGCAGAAAACCTCAACCTCATTCCCATCAGACTCACATGCCAGGATGGCGTTTGGGACATCTTCCACGTGCACACTCCCATAGCACCTTTCCCCTCTGTATGTTCCTTCCACACTGACTGAGTGCTCACCAGAGCCAATGCCATTTATTACGAAGATTACTCAAAGAGCCCTACGAAGAGCCTGTCATTGAAGGCAAAAGAAATTTATGCATTGGTTTTAGTGGAAGTTAAGGAGAAAAGTCTTAAGCAGCAGGAAGAACAGGATCAAATGTGGTTTTCCAATTACTGTTTCAAACAGGTTATAACTGACCAAAGCAACTAAATCGCATGCCTTGAAACAATTCCAAACTAGAGTTGGAGTAATTTCTAAACAAATCATTCAGCCAGAGCTTGAAGAAAGCTCAGCTCTGGATTTAATGCATATTGCTGAACTACTTTGGGCGGGAGGTATTGCTTTTCAAAGCAAACTGCTAGTGAGTTTACTCAAAGTATGATCACGTGTGGCACAACAAAACCAAGATTTCTAAGAGATGAGCCACGCCATTTGAGAGTACATTTTTGCAGGGAGGAAGATTAGCAGACCTTTTGGGGAAATGATTACGAATCCCAACATTGTTACTACAACACAACTATCATATGCAGAATTCCTCTCTAGGGTAATAACTTCCCTTCCCATTGGTACAGCAGGGAAGAGATGGAAATTTGGCTTTCACGCCTCCCAACTCCCTGTTGTGGAGCACTTTGGCACTGAAGCATTACAAAATGAGCCATGCTCTCTTGAGCGTTTTTCTGCTTTTTTTGCTCCAACACAAATAGTAAGGTTTCACATCTTATCATCAACATACATCCCAAATGTGTCCCTGGAATTCTCCATCTTTTTTAGTCTAGCTCATTACCATAATTATGCTAACTGGAAGGGAAAAGTCCCATCCTGCAGAAATTTGTGCACACTCAGAAGTGGAAAAAAAGATTCTTATACTCGTAGGAACAAGTGTTCTTATAATGCAGCAATTTAATAATAAAATGAGCACATAAATTTACTGTACAGCTCAAGGAGTTTCAGAAAAAACAGGTTTTATAAATGATGGTCTAATACTCCTGAATTATGATTGTCAATCACCAAATGAAGGAAAGAATAAACACTTTTTTAAACTACAAGAATCTTTGACACAACACCCTCTGTGGCATCCAAGTCATACCAAGGTTGAATTGAACTCACTCATCTTTATATTGTTGGAAGAACCTTCCAGGGAGAAGGAGGATTTTTTTTTTTCCTTTCTCTATCTTAGTGGATCCAGAACACAATTCTGTACTTACACTCTGAAGTAAGATTTTTTTCTGACTAATCGAGTATTTAGCAATTCCCCTTGACCAGGAACGAAGCTGGCAGATTAAGGCCTGACAGTGTGAAAAGAAAAGTACCAGGTGTCATGCAGCATTTCTGAAGGTGAGCTCTTGAAAATGGGGCCAATTATTGGGTCATTTTTGTCTGATGTGAACGTGCCAAACCAAATCGGGGCACTAATTAGAGCATAATACCAGGTCCGTTCAAAGAAATAAGGCTCGCGCAAACATGCTCCGGTTTCAGACCCCCGTTCGAGATCCACGCCGACACTCAAGATGCCAGAAATACAAGCACAGGTGGAGAGAGACCCAGCAGGGCTGTGGCCGCTCTCGCAAGTCCCATCTATAAGGCACATTTGACGAACCCACCTCAGCAGCCTGATTTACAGGCTACGGGGGGACTCGGCGGAGGTGCCTGTTGCACTGACCTTCTCAAAAACCACCACACCTGCATTATATACTGGCTGCTATGGCAACATCAGCCTCCAAAGGTAGGATAATCATGATGCGAATCCATATTTTCAGTTGCTTCATTTACTCTCCTCCACTATTATCTCCTCTATTTCCAAAAGCCAGGAGAAAACAGGGTGGATGGGGAGGAATATTTTCAGTGCACCTTGATTAATCACTTCTGAGCCCAGATTCAGCTAATATTAGGCATTTAACTGAGGAGGCCTGCATTTGGAAGATAATGACCCCGTGCTGCCTCTGCAGTCGGCGGAGAGAAAATGGCAATGGAGTCACCTAGCACCCAAAGCACTCCCTGCAAGTGCTTCCCAGCTGCTGTGGAGCTCCTCCAAGGTGACTTCGGCATCTTTTCTGGTTGCCTATAGATAACTGGGATAGACGTAGACCTCGGTAGTGTGCAACAGGATTCAAAGAGAAAATAAATGGGTTGCCAGGCAAAACAATAAACAGATATCATGAAATAAAATATACTTCAAAAATGTGATTCCAACTATACTAACGTATAGTGGCTTCAGGGATTATTTTAATGATTTTTTTTTTTTTAATCAAGACTCATACTTTCAATAAGAGATGAGAGATTGGGCACATTCAACTTATTTGCACAGGTAGGTAAAAAGAAATTTCCTTTAAAATCAAATTCTCTGCGTTAAGAGGAATCCATAGTCCCCTTGTTAAGAAGCTGCCCTCATGGCTAAGGAACCACCACAGAATTTTTATAGCTGTATTTGTCACAAAAATATATGATTTTGCTCTTCCACTATCAGAATATACTGAAAAATAATTTAAACTGTCTTCCAGACTTATCTACAGTGTGTATATGACATTGTTGTTAGCAAGGGAGGCTCTGGGGACAGCAAAGAAATGAGAGAACTGAAAGCGCTGCTCCCAAAGAGGCTGAAATAAGTATATTGCTTCTACTGCTTTTTGAACAATTGCCAGCAAATAATTATTCATAGAGGAAAATATATGGGTATGTTTAGGGTCCCTTGCCACCGCAAATGGTGGGCAAAGAATGAGATCCGATCTGTGAGTGCATCTACCGATTCCAAATAGCTCCGCCAATTTACACCCACCTGGTATCTGGCCCTAGAGCAAGGAGGTAGGAAATGGAGGGCTTCTGCAGAACGCCCGGGGCTGTTAGGCTGCAGTGACAGTCTTTCAGGCAGAGTGGGCGCAGGAGGTCACAGCATGTGGAGGAAACCCCAGCATGCACCCACCGTGCCTTGTTGGGGGGAATGGATGTACTGCCAAAAGCAACCAAGCCCCCATGCCTTGCCCTGATGCTCCGTGACGGGCTGCAACTGCAGGAGTTTCGTTATTTGTCATCATTTACTCCTCCCCAAACTCTCAATCCCGAAGTATTTAGCATCAGAACTAACATACGGCTATCTAACACGCCTTATACATGCTGTCACACCTGTGTGTGGCACAGGCTATACTGCGTGTGTGCTCACACACGTGAACACCCTCTTAGGGGAGACTGAGGCACAAAGTCAGGCATTCACCAACAGTCACACGAGAAAGCTGCGTTAAAGGAAGAGCTCCCAAAGTTTCTCTCCAGCACTTTGTTGTGTCACAGCACTGCAGCTAAGAAACTATATATAACCTGCTCCTACGAAACAACAGGTTAATTTTAGCAACTTTCAAATGCCAGCAGTTCAGACTTCAGATACTCTCTCCTCCCTGTGGTTTGCATCCCTCTGCCTCCTTGCCAGAAGATGCATTATGCTTAAGGCCCCCTGTCTTCTTCACAACTTTTTAGTGCACATACAAAAGAGTTTACTAGAATAAAAATAATGATCATTACGCAGCAAGGGAAGGAACTAGGAGCTTGCTAGTCATCAACCCAAGTCCAGAAGCATCCTGCAAGACGGCGCTTCCTGATACCTTCCAAAATTATCATCATGGTAGTTTATACTTCTTGAGCTGCGAAGTAACTGGAAAACATTGATATAATTTTCCTACTGTTTACTTTGTGAGGAAAATAAAGGCAAAATAGCATTTTTTCTTATCCAGAACTCACGCGTGGGGTGTTTTTAATTTCAAATTATTTATTGAGTGGGTGCTTACTGAGTCATAGGGGACTTCTGCCAAATGCAAAGAGATTCTCTTGGAAGTCAGGAGTACAATATTACGCGCTTGAAAATCAGGCACTTATGGGAAATAGCCAAGAATCACATGCAAAAATATACAACTGGCATCGGCAAACTACAACAGAGCAAGACGCAGCACCTTTTTTAAAATACTTTTTTAAACAGAGAGTCTTAAAGTCACAGAAAAGTGATAGCTCCTACTGTGCTTTGGCCTTTAGAGAACATAGCTCTTCATTACAGAAATATGCCTTATTTGGGGATATTAGCATTTCTTCCTGCTTCTGCTCCTTTTTAAAACATGACACCAGCAGGAACAAATTAATAACTCACATTCTGCATACTTATTTATCTGCCGTGTGTAACGTCATCTCAGCTTCTTTAATTCTTTTCACTAGCACCAAGATCATCTAAATAATGAAATCTTTCAAAATAAATACTAAGTGTCTCAGATCTGGATTTCCTTTACTGTGAAACACATTTGAACCTTCTGCCAGGCTATGTGCATTTCAGATGTGAGCTGCTCCTGGGCACGATTTTGCAGCAACACCAGCATGAGTAAGCAGTGATGCCCACTCCCTCCAGCCTGGCAGAACGAGCAAGGGTGAGCAGAGCCCGTGATGCTGTCAATTTAAACACGTTCTAACTCTCCAGTGGGTGTCTGCAAGGTTTGGCAGAAGCCCCTGGTTATGCTCCCTAGGAACTTTTCAAAGTAAATAAACAAACAAGTCACAGGAGGAGGATGCAGCTCTCGCCAGGAGCAGCTGCCTAGTCCCACGGGGCAGCCCTGAGCGGTGCTCGGCACGCTTGCATGCAGATAGCAGCACGCAGGGAGATGGTAGACAGGATCAAGCTACGTTAAAATAATGTTAAAATAACCAACTCGGTGAAAAGTTTTCGATCAGCGAGCGCTGCCGGTTCGAAGTGCACTCTATGCTCCTCCACGCAGCCTTTTGCAGGCAGAATAGGGCTGGCTCAAAGGCAGCAAGAGGCGACTCAGCTCTCCATCGTGGTCCACACAGAGCTCTGAGGGCAACCTAGACTGTTCTTACAGCTTTTTGGCCATTTTGGCAGCCTGTGCTTGTTACTGCCTGGATAAGACTTTTCCTTCTGAAAGAAGAACCACCGGGGGATAATGACACATAACCGCTAACTGTTGCACTTGGTTAGGGACCAAAAACGCTCGAGAAGGAATTTTTATCCCTTAAAAGAACACAAAGCATAGAGCAAAAAATGCCAAGCCTAACATTTGTATTTCCTTTTGGCTGTCCTTTGGCTGAGCATCCAGAGCCTGCCTTCAGACTGCCTGAAGCCACGAGATCTCTTTCCCTCTCCGCACTGAGGCTCCGTATCAGCATCTTTGCCTGGGACGTGGCTGTGACGGTGGGGTAGGAGCTCTGCAGCACTGCCACCTCCTCCCCTTCCCATCCACCTAAATGCTAAACAAGATTTCTCTCTCTTGTTTTGGCTTTCATCACTGACCTACTTGACAACTTTAGTGAATTTAATCTCAAATCACTCAGGGATATAGGGCAAAAAATATTTTTTCCCAGGCTACAGATAAAGAATGTAGATCCAGGGAGCTTAAATGGCTCAACAGGACATTTTGGTGACCAGAGGAAATTTAGAAGCTTATGATAAATTTGGGATATTAATGTAAGAATAAAGTCATACTGCTAGAAGCAACATCTTATTGACAAAACTGCTAGAAAGTTGCAAAGGTAATAAACAAGGAATTGAGATGGATTACCAGTGATATGCTTTTGAATGCATTACTCAATGCCAGCTGTTGGATACCTTACACACTTGGGTAAAATACTGGACTTATAAATATCTTTCTCAAATGGGACTCTTAATGAGAGTAACTACAGTAAGTGTGGTCAGTGACTTGTTATCGAGGAAGAGGTACAAGTGTTATCGTTTATTATTCTAATTGGTTATTTCAAGTCTGTCTGTTAATACTGTAAGAAATGTATAGTTTATAGCTATAGCTATGGCTACATATCATGGCTATTTTCTCACTTGAGAAAAAAATGAGGTTTAAAAAAAAATACAATTTTTTCAGTTATTGGTGGGGCCTTAAGGACTTTAGCAGTCTTGGCAATCAGTGCAATATACTGTGTATTTCCAGGAAATCCTTGAAAAATATCTAAAATTTCTAACTCGGGAAATGGGATCAGCTCACAAGAATACACTCCTAGGGGATGTTTGCTGCTTAATCAAACAATTTCTGAATTATGAAATGTCTGACAAAAATTTCTTACTTTAATTAGTGTTCCACGCTACTGTAGGCTGTAGGAGACATTCCTTAGAAAACCATGTTGATTCCTCAAATACTTAAACATTATGTCATAGTGTTTATTTCCAACACTTGTTACCAAATGCAAACAGCAAATGCTGCAGATCAAAATGTTGCGAGACTTTGTCAGAAGTCCTAGAATTTGTTAAAATACGAGACATTGCCTAAGTACAGGATATTTCTATTAAATGAAAAACTGTTCAAGTATTTGCTAGTGGTCAGCAATATCCTTTCCAAAATAAAAAAGAAAAAAACCCCCACAGTTCTTAAGAAGTAGCAGTGGAAGTCTTTGCAACTTTAAAGACTTTATTTAAGACTAAGCTTGAAAAGATCTGTTTGGGAGCTGAAAATCCTTTGTATGTAATTTAAGGATAGTTTGAGTTATTTTGGGCAGAATTTTAATTTCTGTGAAATGATGAAAGAACTAAAGGAATATCTCGAAAGGCAGACTCAACTGAAGGAAAACAAACATTAAAACACTAATTATATAGACACAGGGAGTATTTCTGGTACTCAAAAAAATAAACAGAAAGAAAATTGGGATTCAGCTGCAAACTCGTTAACAACCAGTATTTTCAAAGCCTATTGAAGTGTCTAGGGCCAATATTTAATAGAAATATTGAAATTTACAGTAAAGCTATGGAAAGCCAAAAATAAAATCAAACCTGTCTCTCATTCAGCATTTCTCTGATCTCAATATTTTCATTTTGTCTCAGCTTGGTCACCTCTTTCTATTCCTTGGCAGCTCTGCACTGCTTCTACAAGTGTATCACACATCTACCATGAAGCTGTGCAATGAGTTTGTTAAAGTCCTGCTAGAGGTTTGTGTTTCTTTTCTTTCCCTTCTCAATCACTATCATGGGGGAAGAAAATCTTATGTAAGTGAAGATAATAATAGCTTCGCTTGTTAAACACCAGACTAAGTATTTCTGGAGAAGCGATGGAAAGTAACATCAGTAAATAGAGAAAATAGCAGGGTATAAAATTCTGAATAGTCATTAATTTGTCTCTTTCAAGACAGCTCCCATGAATGACGTGCAGGTAACTGAAATGAAACACATTAATTGCCTTTGCAGAATTTAGTTCAGAGCCTTCACCTTTGCCAATTTTAAACAGTCTGAGGTACCAAGAGTGTGCCAAAGAGGTCCCAAGTCACCTTCAATAAAACTCTTTGTCACCTGTGAACTGCTTTGTTTACTGTGACACGAAAGAGGACCTTCTGCTGAGGTATTTTTCTTTCCACCATAATTCACGGCTCCAGATGGTCAGAGTCCAAACCTCTTCAGGCTGGAATTGGCCACGGAAGCTCTGCAGAGGCGTTGAATGGTGTGTGCCCAAGCCGGTCCTCTTGTGGGCCACAGGCACACCTGCCCCACGGCCACACAGGGCTCTCAGGCTCTCCAAGATGAATTTGGAGGACATGTCCCAAGGGCCTGGGCAAAGGGCACTGGAGGGAGGGATGGGGCCAGGCGACGGGTGGGAAGGGCGACGCTGTTGCTCCAACGCGGGCGCTGAGCTCAACAGTGCTCAGCATCTGCAAACCCTCCGTTTTTCTCCAGACCTCACCTGCAGACCACACGGGCAGCCTCGCCGACCCTTGCCGAGGAGCGCGCTCCTCCAAACCCAGCACGGGGACGCCTGTGCGGCACGGCCCACGGCCACGCAGAGATACCGGAGGTGCGGGAGCTGGCAGGGGCAGCACTCAAACTCCGTTAGCGCAACACTTCACTGAGCTCTAAATAAGTGACCTTGTGGCTCCCTACACAAAACTGCATTGTACAGTACAGATCTACCCATATGAGCCTTCAGCTATTTCATTTCCCACAGGTCTCTTGTCATCGTTTCATTACATTCCGTCCTTTTCCAGTGAAACCACATTTTACTTAAAGGGCTATGAAGAATAAATGTAGCCGTAGCTGAACAAACAAGTCAGATCTGTGGGTGTACCAAACTTTTAGAGGAATCTTGCAGCAGTTTCTCATTTACACTGAATGAACTGAACTCCGCTTTGCTATATAGTTAAAAGTAATTGCTTTGCCTGCATAGCAACTAATTTTTAATGATTCCTTTTTCTGCTGAATCTTATGCTGTTTTTTTTCTAAAGAATATCTTGTGTGTTCGAGTAAGGCAAAGATTCCTAAATCACTGAAAAATACAATTTTGTTTACTTAACTTTTGGATAATGCCAATAACTTACTTGTACATTTGCTTTTTAAATTCTCCTCTGGCTATTGACTTTGTACATTATTAGTCTCTTGTTAAGCTCACTATAAATCTTTCAAAAGGGAGTCACTTAAATCTGTAAGCTCTCCATGCTTTGGCTTCTAGCTGTATTTGGGACTGTGTTCAAATACTTGTGTTCTTCGAGTTCCAAGAAACATCTTATCTGTCCCTAGAATCACTTAAGGAATTTTGACGTAAAACCGCCGTTTATTTTCTGAACAGACAGAAAACATTTGATAACCAGGTTCTCTTTCATCTGATAAATGCAGACCCTTACTCACTGGTTAATGGCCATCTGCAGTCAAGTATTCACCTCTGCAACAAGCTGACACCAGGCAAAAGGGGAGCGTGTGCATGGCATTGCTGAAATGGGCTTTCTCCTCCGTATTGTCTGAAATTTTGATGAAAGCCAGTCTCCACATTAGTTCAATTAGTTCACTAATGTAACATGTATTCCACTTCATAGACTTCAAACTCCTGTTTATTGCTCACATTGTTTTAAAGACCTGTAGTTAACAAAAGCTTGTGCCATGGTTAATAATGGTAATATCTTTAATTGCCTTAGCCATGAAACATCAACAGCTGTCCCAGGATTATCTACAGAGTGTCTTTCAGTTGGAATGGGAGTAGAGATGAATGCCTATTAATTCAAGTTAATTAACGGCCTTATATTTTCTAGTGTGGACATTCAGTAGATGCTTGTTCAGCAAAACAAACAGGCGTGTGCTTAATTGTGGTTCATTCCGGGCTGATCCATTAACTGTTGTGTGTCTTCCCAAGAATGCTCATTCATTAACTCAAGTTAATTGCTGTTCAATTACCTTGAGTTATAGTATGTCCCTAAACACTAGTGCAGACAGACCCCCTAGAGATTTCATGTACTTCAACCGTTAATTAAGCCATACCGCGTATTGTTGGTAACTGATTACATCTAGTTTTGAAATAATAACTTCACAGTTACGCTTAAATTGTTTCCTATTAGTTTTTTTTTCAAATCTCCTATATAGGTAATTGGAGTGATAACATTGCTTCCTTGCAATAAAGCACACTTGCATTAATATTATTATTATTACTGCACTTGGCCAAAGATGTTCCCTGCCATCATTTTTTTATATAACCCATTTGTTTAGATGGAAGGAACAGCATGTATTTGACTTGATTATTTCAGAATTACGCTTATATGACGGCAGTTGTTTTGTAAATTTTAGGGCTCTTTCTCTTCATTTTCAAATGTTTTTAAGATTTTTGCCCAGTCTTTTTGTAGAAATTTCAAAAAGGTACCTTACCATTTCATATTGGTTTTTTTGGCTCCTGCTAACAGAAAGACAGCATGACCGAAGCCTTTCTTTTCACGAACTTCAGCAATTCTGATAAACAATAGCTAGGAACAATTGACAAAGATCTCAGACGATCATCACAGCAAGAAACTAAAGCTTTTCAATAGTCAAGCACACCAGTGAACAAGTAATACTCTGGCATCCCTCTGCAACATTGAAATGTATTTAAAAGAATTAAAGTGATCAATACCTTCACAGTATTTAAAAAGAAGACAGAAGTTAAGGCAATGACCTTAGGGTGCAACTTTATTAAAAAAAAAAAACCCTAATGTAAAATTGTTTTCTTTAATTTAACATAATCCCCACATTAAGCATAAAAGAATTAGTCAGAGCTAAGACCGAAGATGAAGCTGTAGCAATAAATGTTTTTAAAACCGGTCAATGCCATTTGAATATATTTCTACTCAATATGACCTCCTGACACTAATGGAGCCCCTCCTGGGCACTTATATTAGATGAACGAAGAATAATTGGGAAGTGTTAAAGTTGTTATATTCAACTGACACTCTAAAGCTTCTCCTGATGTGAGCCAGGGATGTGAGGAGGGAATCCCACCCCAGCGGCTCCCCATCTAACAATCACCCCATGAAAAGCTCTTTGCCCCAGAGGAGAATTTTATCATACTATCAACAAAGTAAAGATATCGTAAGCACCCATTTGCTCCGACTATTCTTTAGTCCATGCCAAGAGAGAAGCTTTGCAAATTTTGCAAACTTGTCAAAGTTCTAAACTTTTAAAAAAATGAAACTGGGTTTTGGACGTGTATGTGTGGAAGCCTACCCAACTTCTGCCAGAGCAGCGTGCAGGGCTCCTGGTTATGGTACTTGTCAATCTGACAAAGAAAACCATCCCGGTTTTGGTCGTCTTTGTGTCATTGGGCAGTAGGCAGAGGTGGCCCTATCAGCTCGGAATGCACCTCTACATCGCAACGGTTGCCTGATGGGCAACAGGAAGGGAAGAGACAGAAGGAAAACAAGTAAAGGATAAAGAAAGCGTTGGAATAGGCAGTTTTGCTAGGAGTATATTTAAAACAAAACATATATAACAGTAGCAGCAGATTGCTTTGTTTCTGAATCACAGAATCAGAAGATCAGTTGCTCTGTTAACACTCATTAAACCAGGCAAAAATGAACTATCTGCTTACACTCCCTGGAGTGACAGAAATCACAAGCAATACACGGCTCTTCCCTTCCCTGCGCCACATTGCAGAAAGCTATAGAGAAGTAGGGCAGGGCTACAGCAACGGGATGAAGACACTCAGGCTGGAGATATGATCCTGCACGCTGCAGAATGGACTCCAACCCCTACGAGTTCCTCTGCCTTCCTTGCAGGGCATCGCTCCATAGTGAGCACACAGAGACGCTGCACTGAGCTCCGGCGGCTGGAGAAGTCCTGATCTGGAGAGCTGGGATGAGCATCAGTCATCAAGGCCATGTTTTATCGCTTACACCTGCTGACTTCCCGATGCCACTGATCCTAGGACTCCCTTTAAGCCAACACACTTTCTTCCCCCCTTCCTCCTGCCCAGTGCAATAATGAATTATGGCACCTTCAGCGCCAAGCGGAAAAGCCAAGCCAAGGAGAGGCCACAACAGGGCTGTGCTGAGCTGCATAGCATATGGTTAGCACTACTAAAGCAGCCAAAAAGCAATAGCAACTCGCAGGGAATTTCACACAAGACTCCCATCAGGATCAGCTCTTGCCAATCTCTAATATCGGCATAATAGAAGGGGAAAATTTCCAAGTTGTACATGGCCGACAAGCACCCTCTCCGCTCCAAGACAGCACCTTGGGAAGCAGGTGCTAAACGACACCTGTCTTCTGAAAATCTTTTCAGTGTCTCCTATCCTCTAAAAAAGAAAGGAAAAACCAATCCCCTTTGTCAGAGCCCAAAAGCCACGCAGTACACATCTTCCCCCCAGTGCAGAAGACCTCGCTGTGCAGTTCCTAAGGGAAATAACTTCCATTAACTTTCCCCAAGTGAGACACTGGGGGTTGTCCCAATAACACAGATTCAGCTCCCACATGCAACATATGGCATGTAGATCAATCTGCAAAGCATCAGGAGGTACAGCCAAATTTACAAAATTACTTAGGTGCCTTTAGCTAAAACTCAACCAATTAGTTAAAATTCCCTTCCTCAAAATGATATGTTTCTTATTAACCTGAATAGATTTTCAGAGATGACTAGGACTTGGCACTTGAAATGTGGAGGCTGCAAACACAAAACATCCAGAAGATCTGGATTTTTTAAAACAGACTATACCTGCTGTCTGAAAACCAGGCCCTCATAAAATGGCTGAGGTTGATCAGGTAGAACCACATACCATGATTGGTTCGAAACATCTGTATTTTTCACTATATGAAGCAAGAACCCAGTCTGGATTCCTTCAGACATCTCTCCAGGACTGCTTTCCCCACATGTCACAATTGCATGGGCTCTGTTAACACCTCATGGTATAGCTGCATGATAATTTATTCATAAGCATTTTAAAAAACAATTCTACATTTCCAAACAAAGTCACGGATGCTGCTGATTCATTTACCCCAAATTAAAAAGCTTCATCTTCATTTCTCTCTCCCACATTTAACTTTCAGCATTTTAATTGTTTCTTCCTTCATTGTTAGATCAATATCAATCATCGTCTTCAGTCACCAGAACTTGCATGTTCCTGAAAATTATGTTAAATTTAGATGCTAATGAAAACTGTTTACACTGTTTAACCACAGAAATGAAACCTCTATTACGAACCATAAAAACTGTTAGTTATAACAAGAAACCTTAATTTCTACCTCAATCTCCTTTCTACCATCTGCTGCCCTACAAGACCCATCCCAGAAACCATGGACTAAACAAACAAACAAACAAACAATAAAAAGGATAATTGTTAACTTTGCTTCACAACACAACAAACATTAAAAGAATTAAAATAGTCCCATTAACCATTACACTGAAAATTATGTTATAAAGGAAACTAATCCATGTATGCCAGCACATGCCAATATTCCTTCTCTCCAACCGTCTTCCCAAACAACTAACCAGACATCCTGTACAGAAATATACAGAAATATGTACTTGACCCATAACACCCACTCAACACTCTCCATCCTCCCAGAAGGAGTAAGACAAAAACCTCCCAGCCATTAAAAGAAATACCACAAATGTGCCCTACCATAGCAACTGGCGATGATTATTCTTTCATCTAAAGCACTACACAGTTAATTAGAGATAATTATTTAATATATTTATGTTTTAAATATAGAAGTAATATTTGCTCTGGCCAATTCCTCAGAAATGGCTATGTGAAAAGCTGAGACTGCGTCTATGTCTGTCGTTCCCAGATGTTGTTCTCATGGGTCACCATGCGTATTTGTACAATTACAGACACTATCATGTTCCGGGAAACGCTGCATCAATCAGCATCAGCTTCTCTGTGTGGTGGGACGGAGAGAGCTTAAAGGAGACAGTGGGTTTCAGGATAAGGGCCATATTCAGAATGCACCAAAAAGGTCTAAATCTCCTAACATAAACTGTCATTCACAGTTCTAGTATAGAACCAAAATCTAAATTGCGTGTGGGGTGAGGAGAGGTTAAAATTATTACAAAACGCTAATACAGTATTTTAATCATTTTCTGTGCTGCAGTAGCCAAGCAATCTTAGAGAGTCAGCTTTCCTTTTTATTGGATCTAGATGAGATACAATCAGATAAGGTAAGACGCTCTGCACTGTATTTTACCTCTTAATGGTTGAAAATCCTTGTTTCTTGCTTTTTCCTGATCTGGCCCCAAAGAACACTCAACACGTCTCCATTAGGGTTATAGTATGAACAAAATTGTTCCAGTAGTGACTTGCACATTAGTCATGTCCCAAGGAAGACCAAGCAAAATCAGACAAACACAGCCATGCTACACGGCTGCTAAATAAAGTCCCATGAAGTAAGAAGCTAATGAGCTCATTTGAGCAATAATGTGGTAATGTGGTTTATGCCATCTGGAATGCAGAATGAACATCTCCCTTCGCTCTCTGCTTTCTCTCTCTGAATCCTAACTCCCCCTTCCAGCTAATATACACAACGACAGGGAGACAGTTTCGATTCCTGATGTAAATCCACTGATTTCCAGAGCCAAAAGCATGATTTGTACCTTTTTAAAATGAAAAAGAAAAGAAAAGAAAGAAATTGTACATAAATACATCATTCTTTTTATAATCTGGACAATTTAGTCAGGAGCTATAGTCTACCTCTTGACTGAGCTAATTCACTACTTCAGTTATCTTACACACCTTCTTTAATGAATACATGTTCCTTTGATTAAATTAACATTTTTGTCTACCTAATTAGCCTGAAAAACCTGTGCTAAACCAATCTAAAAGTGACTTCATTACTGCTCATTGGTGCATGTTTGCTACCCATCACCGTCAACTCAACAGGCGAAGGATTAGAAGAACATTAACTCTGGCTTATTTGGCTTTCCATAGCAATCGTTGCATTCGGAGTGCGCAGCCAATCCAAGCTTTCAATTGACCCGGTAGGACAGTGACAGATGTTTTAATCATGTGGCTTCATTCATTAGTGCTCATTTGCCTGGTTGGCCAGGTTTGTGGTTCTGCGAGACAGTTGAAACAAAAAATAATTAAACCTAACCAGCTTAATTACCTTTTTACATTCATCCTTCAGCTGGTACAGTTCACAAGTAATGACAAATTGAAAATATAAATAAAAAACAGTTTATCCAGACCAATGAGCTAATAAGTAAGCTCACCAGAAGATGCATCATTGCTTGTCTAGGAACATGAGCACAAGTTGCTTAATAGGTATTTAATGTACATCGGTTAATGAAATCATACCAGAACTAATGAATATATACAATTGGGTAGGCAGCTGCCAGTAAAAAAAAAAAATATTACTGAAACCATCTTGCTAATTCAGTTTGCAGAGACAATTAGAGAAGGCCGTTGAAGACAATTCAATAGAACCTGCTAATACTGCGACTACTATCAATTATTTGCGTGGTGATATCACGTTACTTTCTTTCCTGAATGGCTTCTCAGATAAACAATGCCCATCCACCTCTAAAATACCACACAAATAAATTCAAATACATTTCAAAGGAAAATTAAATAAATTTTAAATTCATTATATTAAAAACCATCTAAACCAGTGACTGAGTGTCCACAACTCAATGAACCTGCCAGGATTGCTCTCATCAGCCATCAGTTCAGATTCCATCTAATGCCGAGGTAAAAGTGTGACTAAAATAAAATTTTTCCTGAATAACCTCAGGGAAGATATACAGCCTAAATCTGTGGTGATAATTATTGAAGCACTGTAAATTTGGTATGAGGGGCCTTGGAAAACCTGTGCTAGTGAAGATGCTATAGAATAATATCACAAACTCTCCAGCTGTTTTGACTTTTTGCTTTCACCTGCTTTGTTCTTTCACTATCAGAGACCCTAAAGTCTTGCATCATTAAATGTCATTCTTCAATGAAAAGATCTCCTCTTCTATCCTCTGCTTTCATATTATTTTATGTATGGCATTATAGGAAATCCTACATCTGCATGGGGTGAGCGAGTGTCTCTGAGGATTTTTATTAAACGCCCATTTGATTTTTTTCAGCATCACCACAGACTTTTTTTTCCCCCAGTTCCCAGTAGTTGAATCAATATGAGTGAGAACTGAGGCAGAAAGGTTAGAGCATCATTTTTCAAGACCATTCTTGAATACACTAAGACAGGATGCTCCAGCAAGCAGGAATGGTCTCCCTGGCACGGCCAAGAGCCCACGGCACCGAGGGCCGGGGAGATGAGGCAGAGGCAGCCCCATGGACCCCCCCCAGACATCACCCACCTGCGGCAGATGGGAAAACCAGCACAACGTGCAAGAAATCTGGGGATGGGAAAGCACAGTCCTCCCTCACACCATTTATCCTCCTGACTACCAAAGAACTTAAACTAAAATTCGAGACCTCTGCAGTATAATTTAGCAGACCGTAACTACTTTTTTCTGTTAATGATTTTTCAGAAAGCTCTGGATAAATAATAAATATTGGTACATGCATTTTATCCCAGTCATAGTTTGTTCTTAGCTTTTCAAAGAGATTTTTTCCCCCAAAATATCCTGTGGAGACCATTTGGGGTTTGTTTTCGTTTTCAGGCTCTGCTGAACTAAGCATTCGATTCAGAGAAAATAACAGGTTTGAAAGAAAGGCTCTGGGAAACTTAAACATAACAGATGCTTATTTGCAGACATCTGATTTAACTGAACGGAAACCCCCAGTCTAAATCCTGAAAACCATAAATGTCAGCCAGCTAGAACAGAATAATAACCACTTATCGATACGGATGCACCTAGTAGATAACAGAGTTCCTGGATCATAATATTCATATAACTGCTCTCAGTTTACTTCTTCCGAGCTCTCGAATTACAACTGGCAATACCGTATTTCATTTCTCAGTGCTGCACATTGGTGGGTCACAGTGAAGGGACTGGTTCGTTACAAGCTGGTAGTTTTCTTCCAGCATCAGGTGTGAAATATTTAGTCTGGAATTAATATCCAAGGAAGCTCACATAGGATATTCCCAGCGGTGTAAATGGCCAACAGCAGCCACCTCTGCAGTTTTCAAAAAAGCCCATCGAATGCAAGCTGACAACTCGCACCTTGTAAATCCAAATCTCTTAATCTTTGAAATTACAGAACGTGGGTGATCAAAGTAAAGTCACAGGCAAAACCACTCTGAAACTTCAAAGCAGCCTGGATTGGGATTTGGCTTTACTGTGTGTCCATTATGAGGCAAAACCAATGTTTGCAAAAATTTGGTGAAGATAGCAATCTGAAAATTTAGGACCATTTGAAACAGAAGTCTTAGCACCATAAATCAACCTGAATGTACAGAGCAGAGAGGACACTGGCATTTTAATGACAACCGTGAAATTTCAGCTTAGAAATCGGCATCAGGTAAGGCTGTTTAATACTTTCTTGTGCTTTTCTCTTTACCTGGGTAAGGGATAAGGTACAGTCCAAATAACCTGGATGGCATTTCAGCCTTAGTCTGGAAGTTACGTTTTGTTCCCTGTGCTCTTGCCCTTTCAAAATCAGGCCCAGATTACCTTCATAAAACATGAGTCACCTAAACATTAGGTGTACAATCTCAGCGAGGTGCTCAGGTTAACTCTGTAGCCAACGAAAATAGAAAGCCGTCACCGGAGGGTGATTCATCCTGCCCAAGTCAGATGCCTACTGTGGGATGTGCTAAAACAACTCTCTCCTTGGATACCTGAAACCTGGCAAAGGCAATTTCACATCAGATGTGCAATATTTTTGATTCCTTAAGCCAACGGTCTATTGCAGCAGTGTTACCACCAGTGCATTTTCTGTTTGTACTTCTAATTACTTTTCATTACATTTTCAAACTTGTCTGAGACATACGTTGAGAAATTTTGGCAGTTTGATTCCCCCATGATTTCTTAAATTCATGGCTAAAAGCCCAATGCGACATTAATAGATTTTAATTAAATTCATTACACCGTTAATTCAAAGTGACCCAAGGTAGTCTAGAACATTGTTGTTGATCTCAGTGGGAACTTGGCTCAACATTTTCTGGGCAGATGAGCTGACAGACAAGGAGGTGGCTGCTAAGGTTGACTGGAGATACAGTTTATGTGTTACGGGCTGCATTTTCAGGTGGTAATATCCTAGAACTACTGTATAATGCACCATATAAATTTCATTGGGCAATGAAGTGTTCTCCAAAATTTGATGAAAGTATATGGTAGCTTCAGTGAGATTTTATGCAAATCTGTCAAGAGTCAATATGGATGCTGCATCTCTTAAAATATTCATTGAAAATGGGGAAAAACCTTTTTAATTAAATAGTCTCTGATGTACATGTACATGTTAAAACTGGGAAAAGATGAGACTCTAGCATCAGTCACCATAAAGAGAAAAATCAATTTTGTATAAAAAATAGCTTATTCAAGACAGTCGTGAAACAGAAAAAAATTAATTACTTCGCTACATGTTGTTCTATCATGTTGTGTTTGCCAAATCAGGCCACCGGGAAGAGAGAGAGTTATTGAATGAGAAAACAGTAAGAGGAAAATAAAGGACAGCAACATGAAAAGAAAAGAAAAGGGGAGACAAGGAGTTAATAATGACATGATCTGTGAGTGGTCAGGAAAGCAAGAGAAGACAAATCACTATACAGTCAGAGAAGTCAAGAAAAGAGATCAATATAATATATACCACGGGGTGTACGTCAAGAAGAAATGCAATGCATAATGAAGGGAAGCATCATTAAAAACTTGGGTCAGGACTCACTGGGTGCCGTATCCTCTTGGCCCTGCTCTGGCAGCCCAGAGGGTTTGAAGCGATCGGTGGGACACGGCTGTGCCAGCACAGCTAAATCCTGGCCTGGGGCAACATGTCCCTGAAAGTCACTCTGGAGCTGCCTGTGGCCAGCTGAACGCAGCTCAAACCAATGTCACAGCTGCTCCAGTCCAGCCTGGCCAAAGGGTATTTACTGTGAAATGCAAAGCAGAGAAAAGGGAGCAGCAACACAAAGGGGCTCCGGGCAGCCCACCTCGGCCATGCATGCTGCAAGAGGTGTGAGGTTTCTCCATGCTCTTGATGGGGCTCAATGTTATCTTCGTTCAAATACCTTCGTGAAGAACAGAAGGCAAAAAGGGTCACATGAACACACTTAATATGAAAAGTGAACTCACAGCTTAAATTATTACATGCACTGCTGCAAATACAGTAATGTCACTGCATTTAACACAGCTTTCCCTCGCATCCATGCTCCTCCTCAGCACACAAAAATCATTATCCTTCATTCTCCAACGGCCCTTAGCAGAATATCCCTTACATCCCTAATAGGGCCGAGCACTCCAGCACACCCCATTCCTGTTGGTGTCACCCCACTAAACAGAAAGCCTTATTCTATGTGCTCAGAGCTGATAAGCAACCACGCTTAAGATCAACGGGGCACAACCCCACGTGCACGACTGAGGTGCTGGCTTCCTTGTATCAAAGCACGTATCAGAAATGTAGTGCTAAAAAAGCACTTCAATATTATTTTGGCTGTTCTGTGACATTGATATTCATTTTTCCCCACATTATAGCCTCACTTCTGAAGTTAGAGTAGTGAAAGTAATATCCCGTTGCCACAGGGCAAAAACTTTCATTCCACACTTATGTAATATATGTTTCTACAGCAAGGAAAGTTAGTGAAAAATGAGCTTGTAGAAGTGACTCTCCTTAAAGTTAATGTTCCAAAGTTTTTTTAATATGATGTAAGTAAGTGAAGTTTTACATCCAGAATTTATTAAGTAAGAGGAGTTGGGCCTTAAAGGTGCTATCAAAACCCTGAGGACACTGCAAGAATATAGTCCAGCCTTTTAAATTAGATACTAATTTTTTTTTCTTTCTTTCTTATTCATGGACTGCTTGAGGTCAACGGTTACATAGAAAATAAAGAGGAGAGCCTGACAGATATTGTTGAAAAACACATCCAAATATTTCACTACCCATACTGACACAGGGAAGAACTGTATCTCACGTCATCTGGAGAGTCCATTTAATCTGCCAAAACCCCATTAGTAATTACTTTCATTATTATCCCTGTCCCAAAAAGGCTATTATCTTTATCAAGTAATTGATAGTTCTGACTGTCCCCTTTCAAAGGTTGCAGTCTAAAATTTTGAGAGAAAAATCAGACTGGGTGCCTAAGTGCTGTGCGTTTGCAGCCAGATAAAGGCATGTCTAAATCTGTGCAATAAAGACTTAGACACATGGATAAGTCAGCACAGCACTGGTGAGGGTCTTCTGAGCCATTTTATTGTGCCTGTTCATATTTGTAACTTGTGGTAAAAGTTGTGGAACTAGAAAGAGTATTCTGCAGTTAAACAGGGTTAAGCTAACATGAAATATCCTGTCTTTGTGGCGGACAAGAGGTCTTCAGCCGCACAGCCTATTCTTTGGGCTTTGCTAGCACATGGTAATTCTTGAAAATACACCTGAAGGCTTAGCTGAGGCACATCCACACCTGGAGACTGTATCAGGTGGGCTTGACCAGTAGCGGGGCACCTAAAGAAAGAATCACCTTCACCCTATCACCAGTTCACCATAATTCACCGAGGCTGGGAACTGCCTCATTCACCCACATCCTACCTCTGACAAGTAAAGGACGTTATGTGCCCTTTGTAAATACACCCATTTCTCATCTGTTTTCACAACTAACCAAAACCATTTCACTTTAGAATTTACTTGCTTTTATGCTGTACACTACATAGAGTTTCCATATTTACAGTTGGTCTTGATGAGCGACAGTAATAGTTACGTTTTGCTTCAGCACTTGCGCATACGGCAGCAGCGATAACCCCCATGGCATCAAAACAACCCACAAAAAGGATTGCAACACCAAGATTTAAAAGATATTTAGACTGAGGACCTAGTTTTGGTCCTGGTAGCAATTTCAGAAGCAAGCACAATTTATGACTAGGTAGTCCTGAACATGCCTGGGCGCTCTTAATGCAACCTCTGCAAACTCTGCGTGCCCTGGGGAGGGATGCAGTGACCCTGCAAGCAGAGCATGGGGCAGGGGGCACACGGGCACCATTGCCTTGCTGAGGGCCCCAAATGGCCAAAAGGCTTATTTCAAAACTCACCAAATGTGTAAGCACAAGCAAATGCTTTGGCTTTTCATATATTGTGGCATTTGTACATATTATTATAAAAATGAATCCGTGTTTCTGCTTATGTGCTCAGCATATTTTACAGTGCAAAACTTTGAGACCTTACTCAGTTCAGCCATAAACATATTTATTTAGAATAAGGTTTTGCTGCATTAGGTTTTGGCTCGTGTCATAGGGAAGAAGATTTCCTAGGCTACATAAAGGACACAGTGCTGCACATTAGACTGTAGTTCTTGCTTTTAGGCAACTTTACAAAGAAGTCTCCCTTTCTTCCTTCCTGAAAGAAAAACTTTTCATAGTTTTCATAAAGCAGGTTAGAGTATTTAACAATTACCCATCTCCAAAGGCATGTTTAACCTCTCTCGTTTATAGAGCTTCTGGATAATATTTATATGTTCACAGCTCTCACTGAGCAACTCTGGTGAACTCTCTCCTTCCCCACTAACACTACTGCTAAGTTCCCATACTTTCAAAAGTAAATATTTTTACTTTCTTTCTTTATAAGCACATTGGAGTCATTAATCCCTTCAGAATTCAGGGTATTCATTTCTCTGGGTATAAAAGATCTCATCTTCAGCTCTACAGAGTATTTTCAATTTACCCTGAATTGCAGGAAGGCTCAAAGCTTGCAGACGGCATTCAGCACCGAAGCACACCCAACCCTCGCCTCGCCTCCCCTGCTCCTCCTGGCTCCAACTCAAGCTTCTGGCTTTTGTCCTTCCCACAATAGTCAGAGAGATCAGGCAATTCGTGGGACTAACTAACAATTCCTCAACATGATGAAGGGTTGTATAATAAAAGCACACATGTTTTTGGAATCTGATAATGAACCCTTTTGTAATTCACACAGAGAGATGAGCACTTAAACATAGCGACCACATGTATAAAAGAAGAAAGATCCAAACCCATATTACACATTTTAACAAACAATTAGAAAGAAAAGATGACTATGATTGAAAATTTTAAAAAAAGTGAAAATGGGCATAAGATGGCAAAGGTGTGATTTGTTCTCTTGTTTCTACTTCAGGTATTTAAGACCATACCAAAAGATGAGGACTAATTAAGTGATACATATTCTTGCCTGGTTTTTAACATTGTAAGCTCATCAAATCTGGCAGAACATTTTCTGAAGGCTGCCAAAATCTGAAATCAATTTGCAGAAGAAACAATAATCAGTCATTAATTCATTTCTGATTCTCTATTCATCCCAATCAAATTAATCCATGTGTTCTCATATAAATCAATGATTGCTTATCAGTCACTTTATCATGTTTTCCCTTCCCTGCAGGGTGGAGCACAAAAGCCTGTCAAAGAAAAGTCACTGTAACTCTATGGGATGCCACCAACCAGGTACTACACAGACTGACACCACATCAGGTTTCCCTTTACTTTTGCATGAAGTTTGTTTTAAGGATTTCACAACAAAAACGTGCGTATCTGTACACAGCTGCATCTGTAATTGGAGCTGTTACATTTGCATGCTCGGCTGTAAATGAGGGAAACCTACCCCCCCCCCCCCCCCCCCCCCCCGAAAGTCCCAGTTCAAAATCTAAGGAACAAGTAAACCCAGCGTTGGCCTTAAATGGGAGTAGAACGCATACACAGCACCCTGCACAGATTAATTTTACCTTCTTCCTTAGCAATTTCTGTAAGATAAATTTTCATTGTTTGGCTGTAATATAAAAAAAAGTCTCTCCGAAAAAGTCTTCACTGTGCCTTCATTCAAGCATTTTTCTGATACAAATTCATCAGACTTCATTTCCATTTCATTAGCTGAAGATCTGAACTCGAACATCTTTTTCATACCTGATGTTTTATTTGCTCCATTTACAAAATACACATATAAAAAAAGAAATGCATTTCAGAGCCAGCAGAGGGGCAAGTAGAATGAATTCGGCAATGAGATTCACCTTTACAGTTCAGGTTTGAGCATGAACTAGGGTCTCTGGGAAGCCAGCCCTGCAATTCCGCTGTGCTCTGGTGGAGAACAACCCACAGCCCTAACCAAAGCCCAGCTCATCACAATTCAGCGTATGCTGTGATTTCAAATGGCAAAACATGTTCTGCAGCATGCTGTGTATGGGGGGAGATGGGACAAACTCAGTCCTAGAAATAGGAGAACAATTTGCTCTTTTTTTTTATTTGGCATTGCTAATGCAATCTTTGACAAGATGTTCTGCAAAGAGCCCATGGGCTGCTCATGGGACAACCCCTGGTTAGCATTCAAATGAGTATTTTCGAATGTCGCTTGGGAGTATTTCTCCAGAACCACTTTTTGCTCATTAGATGGGTCTAAGCTGCTGCCACAGTTGCAGGGGAAACTCAATTCAATGTCTTTCCAGTAACTGAGCCTAGCTGAAATATAAACGTCAGTCTCAAGCACTGCTTAGCCTGTGGGCAGCACAACCCCCAGCACTATCATGAAAAAGAAAAAAAAAATCCTATTTCAAACCCTTCAACCACATTATATTCTTTTCCGTTCCCTATCTCATCATGAACTATTACATTTATGTTCATCCTGCTCCAGAAGCTGGTTGGAGTTTATGCAAATAAAACCCCTACTGTTATAAAGAAATACTATGCATCAAATTCTAATTCTTCATCTCCTTAAAGACAGTTAGTAAAGAGCTTTTACAACTTCAGCAGGACTACATCTGTATTTCAGGGCTGTTCTGAGGGGCAATATATCATGAGGTTGGGCCCTTTGGCTCCCTGTAACCTCCCATGAATATATAACTTGAATTAGAAAGGCAATGACATATTTATACTACAATTAAAAACATGTTTAGCATTCCTTCAAGGAATCACCTTTTAAAATTATTTTCTGCTAAAGGTGTGTTAACCTGCTGCAGCAGCCCACAACGATGAAGACAACAGTTGTTCCCATTGTTGAAGTTTAAATATTGAGTGTGAAAACCAATTCTGGATTTCCATAACCTTGAAATGTCATCACGCATGGATTATACTTATGCTTAAACACAGCCCGCTCTTTTAAACAGAACCTTTAGAAGTCCTCACACAAAAACACGGCTTCGTGCTCTTTGGCAGTAACACATTTCACTGAGAAGTGTGATTCCATTTGCTGCGGGAACGCAATAAACAAAAGGCGAACGTGTAATCATGCAGCTAGGAAAAAAAAGTAATACAGGCAAGGAAAAAAAAAAAAGCAGGGACAAGAAGTAAAGAGCAAGACAAAACAGATAGACAAAGTAGTTTCATGCTAACCTTTTCATTATACTAAAAAAAATTACGTAAAATAAGTTTTGCTGCACTGCAGCAAGGCCATCTCAACTCACATCTGCCCCAGGCAACTCTTCTCAAAACACCGTTGAGGCATCCCACCTTACCACAGGTGAGCAGCCGGCTGCTGGAGTACCCACCAAGTATCCCCAGACCAGGACCAAATATTCCTGACATATTCTGGAATCCGCAGCACCTATAAATCAGACTTTTGCAGAAACGAAATGAACCTTGCCTTTTGCAGCTTTTCTGCACTGATTGCCTAACTATTTCCAAAGGTATAATACAGTTCCAGACCAAGGCGTGATGATAGCTCCCTACATCACTTTGAAGTTGGTTTCTGCGTGCAGCTACTGCTATTATCTTGTACTGAACTACAATAGCTCAGCCGATATTTGAGAGCGAACAGAAGCTGCACAATGACAACCTGGCTAGTGATCTGCTCTGCAAATCGCTCAGACTAGCTTGAGCTTATCGAAATCCGTCTTCTCCAGAACAACCTCCAAAACATGACTAATAGGCTGATTCTCCTCCAACAATATCTATCTTGGTTCCTGCTGTAAAATAATCAATTACACTAAATGGAATTATTTATACAGAATACGAAAGCAGTTTGGCTTTGGTGGAAGTAATATGCTTATCAGATGGATTAAGATCTAATAGGCTTTTCTCTCTGAAAGTATAGCTGTTCCTGATAGTCTATCAAACCTCTTATGTAAATTACTTTGCTCTTGACAACATAAATTAGATAAAAGAACTATATTTTGTTTACAGATCTCAAGTAACAAGATTTTAAATGTATTTCAAAGCTGTGCCAATAGAATCAAAAACTGTGTTTATGACTAAAATTGCCTTAGCTTATTTCAACTGATGAAACAAAAGTGAACTCTGCATACTTTTTGTTAATACGGTGACTCCATGAAAGTCAAATATTTATGTCTTTGGTCTAGACGAGTTAATATACAATTTCTCTATCACAGGAAAAAGAAGGCAATGTCTTCCTTAATGCGTGCCTTAATGGGGTATCTTATTTCTGTAGGATCAGCTCAGAAGAGCTGAGGGCGAGGCAATGGCTCAAGGGAAGGGAGCGGCAAGAGCTGATGACCGAAGCCGGCTTGGTGAACACCACCAGTACATAAGGATGCCAAAAGTTGTCTGTTCATCGAGACTGCACAGTTAACTGATGGTTTGTGAAAACTTGCTCAGAAACATATTCAAGAAAATTTACTCAGATTTCTACGGGCTGTGCTTTGACTTCTCTTCTTACTCCTTTCCTTCAGGAAGATGGTGGAGGAGCCCTTACACTACAATTGGAATAAGAAGAAATGCGTTTCTCCTGTCTTTGGAGATGCATTACAAGTCCTAAAAGCATTCTTTGTAATAACTTTATTATACACAAGTCTAAAAAACATTTCTTAAAATGTATGCAATAAGTAGAGGCAATGTCTAACTTAGGAATACATTTAGTATATTTAGCAATAAGGAAATGATATCTTACAAAGCAAAACTTCGGACTTGCATTGATCTGAAATACAGGATGAGAGAGAGAGTTAGGGATTTGTCGATTCATTTTTAAAAACTGGGTAATACAGCACAAAAGCAGTTTGGCTCTATATGCCCATTTCACAGCTCTGGACTAATTAATATCAAGTAAATTACACTTGGCCCAGAGCTTGGCTAAACAAAAAATAACAATGCACGCTAAAACGAGTCTTAAATAATTTCACAAAAGCCCAGATGATTTCCGTTACGAGATGCAAGTAAGCATTTTTGCCAAAAGAGAACAAATAATTTATGATGCTATTTAAAAGCTGGTAACGCTTCTCTTACCTGAAAAATAAAAAAAAATAAAAAAAAAAATAAGGGGGAAAAAATGAGTCCCTGGCTTGATTATGATTCACTGTGTGTATCAGTCCTCTGCATCATGGGACCAGAGTATCCTTTTATCTGTGTTATTCGTCAGGACAGATTGAATAATGACAAGTGGAGTGCCGAGCCGGAGTTTACTCGCAGATTGGTTAACATCATTTTGTTCCCAGAACAAGTCTCATCGGCCCTTATCAGGAGTCTCCCAGAATTGTTTGAAAGTTACAGGCAGCACACCAAGAAAATTAATTTCCCTGTCTCCCTCCTAGTGTTGTCCAAATCTTGTTACCCTTACTCACACAAAGTAATTCAACGATCTTAGCACGAAGTGCCGCTGCAGTTTTGCTTAGTCTTACAAAAACCAGTAACGTATAATTTCTAGGGAGCTGTGCAGGTTCATTTTCCATTAGGCTTGCACATGACATTTTCTTTTATATATATATATATATGTATTTTATTGCTGTTTACTCTAAATTTACTTGCAGTGATTATGAACTTTGCTTACCAACAAACTACAACGTTAGGAGGATCTTAAGAGAAACGCGGTCCATCCTGCAACTGCTGCTTGGACCCAAGAGTGTGGAGTCTGTTCCATCTGGTGAAGGAGCCACGCCGGCACAGGGATGCCGCTTCTGATTTACGGCAAGATACACTAGGGATGTTTTTATGCCTCGGGAAATCCAACACTCATTTTTAAAGAATGTAGGTTTTCTGAGTTCACTACCAGAATTAGGAAAAATATATGTGAATCAGGCTATGTCTTATTCTTTCAAGTCTACCCTGAGATTTCAGCTTTACAAATGAATCAAATGGAAGTGATACAATGGGAAGCAGTTTGTACAATGGACTGACTGGAGACATGAATTCAGGGAGAAAGTTTTTGGATAAAAAGAATTGCACCAAGACCTTCTAACTCAAACAAGGACAGATGCAACTTTTACTGTTGGTTTCCTACAACAAACAGGCTGTGTGATTGCACCCTCCACGTCTGCATGAGCAACTGTGGGTTTGTGCCATGAATTTTTAAACACATAGTACATTTTTAATCAAATTCAGCAGAGACAATCTTGATGATTTCATTTACCTTCTGCTTTAGTGGAGACTCCAGCATGCAGCAATGTATAAAGAAAACAAATCTACGGTTTAAGCTTTACACTTGTTCTCAAGCAAACTTCTAGCGTTTTATCTCACATCAACATCTGTGGAAGCTGCCCAAAACTATTCATAGCAGCATGGCCTCAAGTAAGAATTGCTTTCCACCCATCTGAGTAGTCTGGGTCCTGCGACTTGTTTAGAGATGCTGCCTGTGGCTGTTTCCAGTCATCCCAATTCTCAGCAAAGTTTTTGCATTGAAGCTTTTTCATTTCAAGTGCCTTTGTTCTGATTCAGGCATCAGGTAAGAGTGCACCAGTGACTGATGGGGCAATCGCTAGATTAGGTTTCTGCTTCAAAACGAGCAAATCTAAATATATTCCTCCAAACAGACGCTGCGGTCAGATGTGCTGTTCTGCACAATGCCGAGCGATTGCAAAGTCACCACCTTACACCCACGCTCAGCCGCTCCTCGGTCCACCCCCACGCGGGGCACAGCACACCCAACCATCCCTCGACCCAGTTCTGTCAAGCCAGTCTGGATTTCTAAAACCTGCTATTAAAAGTGTTTAAGCCAGTTTGGATCTTTGCGACGGAACCGAGAGAAGGAACAGCGATTTGTGCATTTATGCCAGTAGATGAGAGACAAGCAAGAAATCTTCAAAGGATGAACCTCTCTTAAACCTGCTCGTCACTTCTGCCCACTGGGTAACCCTCCCTAGGACCAGTCACCAGTCCAGGCTGCACAGCAGCCCACAGCTTGTCATACATCCAAGCTGGGCAACAGCAAAGAGACCTAATAAACTAATTCAACGCTCAGTTTTTACCTTCACCTGGTTTGAAGACCTGCTTTTGTTTTAATTTATGGGCTGGAGGCAGTCATATTAAATGAAATTTACAGTACTTTACTGAGAACAAGGGAAAAACACTGAGGCTGCAGACCTCTCCAACACGGATGCTGAACAGATGTTTTCAATGTCTATTTGCATTTTGAACTGAAATTAAAGGGCACAAATCTCAATGGCTTTAAGATCTCTGCCAACAACTTGTGAATACTAACAAATGGCACCTAATGATCCATTAAAATGGGAGATTTTTCTAATTTTTCTTTTTGGGAAGTACAGATTTAACTAACTAAACATAATAAAAGAGAGAGAAGTGAAAAAATATCAAATAATAAAATCAAGAACTTAAAACAGGATCTTAAAGCCCCGGCTACAAAGCCGACAGCCGTGCAAAAGTCTGACAGCAGAGATAGGGTTTAATATTCTCTTAGATGAGGGAGCTTTGATTCTCATTTAATTTTATCAGATTTAGAATCATTTGCTAGGGGCCAGACAGCCAACTAGTGTAAATCAGTTGAGCTCCATTAACTTTTACGGAATTACAGTTTCCAATTTACATCAGCTGAGAACCTTGCTGTTATGCTACTATTATTAGCTGCTATTTATAATGCAATAATACCTAGAGCAGTCATCTCAAACATGTGGCTCAACAGGCTTTCTGACATTGCCTGCAGACACTGGAAGACTCTGCTCCTCTAGCCTACGTTGCCCAGAACAGCAAAGTTATCTTTCTTGTACTACTTGCTCCATATTCTACCAAATGGACTACTGAGGGTGGAGTCTACCAGTTAATATTAAAATCTGAGCCTAGGTTTGCTATGATATATATAGATAAACATAATAATTACAAATCTAATAATAATAATAATAATAATAATAATAATGATGTACCTTATTATGCAAAAGCTGTCCCTTCCAAAAAATCTCATACTGGCAATCTGCAAGGGATTAGGAAGGAGAAAAAAGGGCCAGAGAAACGATGTGAGGTTACACAGAAGGCCAGCTATAGAGCTGCAGGGAGAAGGGGAACCCCAGCACTATCAGCGTGATGGCTGGGCCACTTGCTTCTCAGCAAGTCAAAAATCATTCACACTCAAAGCTGTACAGGGTAACTACAGAAGTCCAAATCCCTCAACCTTTGCAGTAAAGAAAGTCAGTTTTGAGCTTAGAATTTCCTAGTTTTAAAAAGAAGTTTCTGAAGTTGTTGTATTGGGAATATTCACACTAACTACATTTAGGACCTAACTTACGTGCTTAAATTAGGTGGCTAGAGACATTCCTCCAAGTGCCATTCAGTGCAGAAGCATAACTTATATGCCCTGAATTATTTTCAGAAGGATCCTAATTCTCTCTCTTGGCTATTCAGAAGACACTAAGGAACTCCCCTCCTCCTTGCAATTAGACATCAAAACAGACTGACAACACAAACAGTTCCCCAAACCCATCTTGGGGACACAAACAGGTTTTGATACGTTCTCGTGTCTCTCTCTTTGCTCAGTGTTCATTTATTACGGATGTACATCCTACTCTGGCACTGTCCAAAGGAAGAACCATCTGTGCCCACAAAGCCCACGAAGGCCAATCAGTCACAGTCCTTCACCTTATGTAGGGGATGTGTTCTCCCTGACTCCGTAGGGCAGACAGAAACAAAGGAGGACATGTCATGGTTTTGGTCCACTTCCTCCATTGACCTTCGCACAAAATCGGGAAGAGCCTTCCCTCACACCCGCTAGATTTCCTGCAGATCCTGTTTCATGCTCAGATTTATTTGTCTCCTCTTCTGCAACACATAGTGAAGGCAGACCTGAATCACAAAGCTGGAATTTCCTTCAGAGACAAACCAGACTCTTCTCCAAGGTTTGGCACTGTCCCTTTCCCACATCTAGGCAACGTGGGAGGCTGGAGACTGAGATGCACAGATCTGCTGGGACCAGGGGGAGGTAGACAGAGAAGAGACACCAAAGAAACGATCATTCCCATTAACAAATGCAGCATGAGGCCCGTATCTCATGGCATGATCAAAACTTTGCAGCATTTCTAATCAAAGCAGCCTGTGTTCATTCCCTGGTTGGCTCCCCGTTTTGAAGCTGAACTTCCCTTAAGTTCAAAGGCTCAGGAAGAGAAATACAGTGCAGAGCTTTCTCTTTTTATTTATGAAGTCCTACTCAGTAGACTTCAATCTCACAAAGTGCTTAAGCTTATGCAAAGTCTCTCTGAAGCAAACGGGACTGTTCACACGCCTGAAGTGCAGTCCTGTGCCGGATCAGGGTGGCAGCTCACTTCTCGTCAGTCTTTCTGAGCTCTATACATTCTGTTCAAACATTTTGTAAGGCACACGGGTTAGTGTTAAATATAGAAAGCCCTCTGTTCAATTTTTTTTCTCTCAGACTGTCACAGACTGCTGAGTTTTACAGCAGCACTGTGCACAGATCTGCAGAGCACAAGGCTGCCGCTGCTTGTCCACCACGAGATGGTGGGTGCTTGGAGAGGCGCAAGACAGATCATCTCCGAACTTATAAATATTAAGAAAAAGTTTTCCATTAGGACCCAATAACTGTTACTTGCTTATAGCAAATACCACATTAGAACATCTTATTCTGCCCCTGTCAATAATTAGGCTGACTACAAATCCTGAGCCATTTGCTGGGTTTGTGCTGCTCTCTAGGAGGATGATTGAGAGCTCTGTATAGACTGATCAAGCAACCCATTAATAATTCACAGCTGGGCTTAGGTTGACTGGCAGTAATTATTCCACAGATTACTTTTTCATTTGAAGTACAGCTGGTCATCCATTACTTTCTCCACGGCTTTGAAGGTCCAATAATTCCAATTATTTTTATCAACAGGAGACAGGTAAACGGGCTCTATGGAAATCTTCCCCGATATGGGCACCGAGTAGGTGACTGGAAGCCCACCGCCATTACAAATCCACTCTTGAGAGCTGAGATGTTTGTGTACAGTGGCAAACTCTTTCCCTGATTTTCCAGTCTAGAACACAGTATGTATTACGGCTGTAAAAGCCTGGAGCTTTTGCCTGTGCTTAAAGCTGATGGTCACTAAGCTTTCCCTGTGTGCTCAATTCCCGTGGACAGGACTGGACCATCAACTGGTTTCCATTAATGAAGATACTGGCCAAATCTGTAAGTGGCACGCTTCAAAAAGTAAAGCCTTGCAGTGCTACGGGGCAACAATGGCCAATTTGGTCCCTGAAGGCCACGTAGCGTCTTCTTCACTCATCAGCTGCCCCACCAGTCGCGTACCATAGTCCAGGCCGGACCACTGGCTTTGAGCTCCTGGAGAGCTCTATGTGGCTGAAGGGACACAAGGGTGACGACTGTCTCACATCGAGGGCATCTGCTGAATCCAGACACTGAAACAAAGGATGGCTTTCGCAAGGCATCGTAGCAGGACTTGTCTGCGTTGTTCAGAGCAAAAGAAGGCTTTCAAGCTCTCCCACGTTTCTCGCCAGCTTTCTCTTTGCACGTAGCACCGTAACTTATGCGAGGGAGCTCGAAACCTGCAGCAGCCCAAACACTGAAAATTATAACGACAGAAAGGGTTCACCATAAAATTGGCAATCGGGTCTGGTCTGCAAGTAAGCGTTTAATCTTGGAAACATTAGCTGGATTGAACCTGACTGCTCATGAGTTATTGTCCCTTGCTTGACTGGAAGGTCATAAACATCCCTGATATTAATGGTCTGGTGGAAGTCAAGGCTCCAGGCAGATGGACTGTTCTCTCCCCATTCCTCATCCACCAAGAACTTTCTGCTCCACTTGTTCAGCAAGTGGGCACTTTGAATAATGTGGGAAAATGCCACTTATCTATTCATAGGGTTCCTCCGTCTCACTGCTGCAGTACTGCAAAGTTTGCTTCAGGACAGAATTTTATTCTGCACCTATTTTTCTTAACCTAAAGGTCCGTTTAAGAGGTCTGTTCTACAAAATGATAGCTCTGGTGTTCACTGCTCTGCTCTAATAGCAGCTACATTTATTTCATCCTTTCAGTGGGAGTGAGATTGCTTCTCTTTGACTCAGTGGGAGGGAAACTTCAGCAATTTTTTTCATGCCATTGCTTGAGCGTGTGCATTGCAGCAGCTTCTCTTACATTAGGACCAGGCTAATAAGATGAACAAAGTGAGGCTGTAGGGCTCTTCCTTTCCCCATTATTCTGATCAAGCTCTTGCTTCTCTCCAGCGCCAACCACAAGCAAAGTGACTGAATGTGTGTGCTAAATGTGCGCTGCCCTCCGCATTTCTCGGTGTTCCTCTATACGCTACTCCCAATAACACCCCATGCTCCACTAAAAATGCAGAGGCAGCGAGACTTCAGAGGAATATGAAGCCCAGAGGCAGATGCAGAGAGGTACATTTGGGATATTCTCCTCCACAGACTGCATTGCAGCTACTGCCTCAATCCTGCATTGCTGACGATCCTCGGGACTGTTCATGCTTTGCCACGATGTGAGAGTCTGCACACTCCTACACAGCATCATGTGGAGAGACACCTCGCCGAAGCACGGAGGCATTTACGGTCAGCACGTCCCAGCTTTCCGTGAGCAGGTATTCTATGTTTGTGAATGCTGAACTGGATTTCTCCTCTCAAGGAGCCACTTGCAAGGCTGAAGACCCAACTCTGCCCAGTGGCGGTGCCAGCCTTACCTGGAAGCCAGGCTTTCTTATGCAAGACACAACAGATTGTCCCTGTACAATGTGCTCATTTAAAATACTTGGAAAGTGCTATAAAAAGTGTCCTTATTTCAGCTCACTGAGTATGAAATACATGCATAATATTCAGGAAAGTTACAAGAAGATAATTTTATTGGCTATAATGTCCCATCTTACTGAGTCCCTGAAGGCACACTCCACAATCCACCAAGCACAGGAGTATCCCAGCGGGTATGTCTGCATCACTTCTCTAAAAAAGAGCAGAAAGGAGTCCTGGGAGCAGCCGCGAGCAGAGCGCACTGCCACGCTCGCCTCCTGGCCACGCAGGGCCCTCCCAGCTGACTTGCAGACCTTCCTGCAGCAAGTCTTCCTGAGCACGGCTGCTGCCATCCAAAATTGCCTCCCAGCAGCCTGAGCCACCTGGCCCACACGGCTCCCCACGGGCCCCACGGGCTCCAGGCGACACTTCCCAGACACGGCCTCGGGCTGAGCTCCCAAGCTTGCCGTCTGGAGGGGCAACAGGTTTTGCGTCGGGAGTTTGTACATCCCAACGCGTGCCCTGATCTATCCGGAAAGCTGGGGCAATCAAATATTTAACATACTGAACGAGAGCACTCCCAGCTAAGAGGAACAGCAATTAAAGACCTGCTGACTCATCAGATATCAAAGGGGAAGCGACACAGTGGGGAATAGAAATATTCTGAAGGAGCCAGACGTTTGCAGTTCACTTGGGCCAGGAATTCACATTAACAGCATCCCAAACAAGCTGGGAACAATGTTTGCTTAAAATGCCCAGTGGGGAGCTACATCATCAAGAGGGGAAAAACCAAAGAAAATGGGTATTCCGAAATTTATAAAGAATATGTCCTTTATTCTGCAACAAAAATGACAGAAGATGGCAGTGTTACGGTCTTAGATGCCTGGAACCTGTCTATACACCACAAGCAGCAATGTAGATATTTTGGAAAACATGCTCTTTCAGCTTTCGCTGCAAGCTTACCCACTTCTATATGCACGCATCAGGCATGCACATACGTTTTATTATTGGGCCAGTCCTGGTATTTCTACTTAGTATCTGCTCATGTGTGTGCTGCTTGCTGGCCCTGAATCAGTGCCCTGACTGGAGGCAGATGTGTGTGAGTCCGATCACAGATGCTGGATCTTATGGTCACATCTGATTTTGCTTGAGCAGAAGACAGTGTGTGTGATCACTGAATCGGCATACTGATAACACTCATGGAAAAGGATTAGAATGCAAACCTCAAGTGCAGTAAACTCATCCATGAGCCTAATGAAAGCAAAACTGGACCTGCACGCATTAATATCCACATGAACACAGCTGCTGTGAGTACAGAGGTCCTGTAAGTGCCAACACTATGTGAAGTGACTTGGAATTTTCTGTGATTCACTGTCAGGAGACATTAAAAATCTAAGAAATTGGGAAGTTCCTGACTATATAGCTATATAGCTGACGATGCTGAACAGGTATCTACTACATGTTTCCACACCGCTACAAATAAGTGTGTGGCATCGCTCACTGGTCAGCAGCTGGGCAGGCAGCAGAACAGAACTGGACAGGAGTCCAAATCTTTGTGATTACTAGACAGATTTAGCACCTTCATTGCTGCAAACCCATGATAAAAGCAAGTAACTGCGTAAGTCAGTACAGGGCTGGTGACATACAACTTACCAGCCGTTCCTTTGGGAAAACGTCCTTTATGTCACTATATGGTTTACTTCTCCAAATGTCATAACAAAAGACAAATAAACTTTCTCTCTGCAATATCAGAAGTGTGATTAAAAAACTACAAGGGCAAGCCAAAGCTATTTTTTCTCTCTGCTCCAAAATGCTCCTCTGCTTCCTTTTCCATAGACCGTCCCGATGCCCTGCAAATATCCCCACAAAATTACCCACCTGTAAAGACAATATCCCGATTCTACCACCAGAAGAAGGTCACTTGAGCAAGTCTGTATACCTCAGTTGAGGTACTCATTTTTAAGTTTGGCTAACCTTAAAGCAAAGTGCCCTTTAAGTGCATATCACTTTAGCCCTAAAATACCTAATCATTAACGATTTAAAGCAGAAAGGAATTTAAGTGAGTTAGACATCCTGTAATAGGCCTTTTGACTAGGGCCATTAGGAACATTTTGGTTCAGTTCAGACATAATTTATCATCCTGAGTGGAATTCACCTGAAAGGCAGGCAGAGGCTTCTGCTCTTGTAGCAATTCTCTTAAAAGAAAAAAAAAAAAGCAGGGGGGGGAGATCCATTCAGCTTTTCTGATTTCCTAAATAGCTTAAGGTTATGAATGCCAGATAGCTTCCAGCTAGGCATTTACTGCTGTCTTTAACAGCCAAAACCTATCAGAAACCTCCTGAGGCTAAATACAGAGAAGAGAGCAAAAAAGTAATCATTTTATATTCCAATCCCTGGTAGAAGAAAACTGCTGAAAGAAGGTTAAAGCACTGTAGACTGGTCTCCTTACCATTTCTAACTCACCAGTTAATTATCGCAGCTTGGCCAGCTCCTTAGCCAACATGCAGCTTTGCTGACTTCAGGGCACCCACGAAAGCAGCAGAGCTACCCTGGGACCTCTGCAGCAGCATCCCCCAACACTAATGTACTTCTGGATAGCGATAGTAAATTAAGAAAAGGGCACAGCTTAGCTATTAAATAGCAACAAGGCCATAAAATAAGACATTTCAGCATCTATATGTGATTTTTAGGCTGGTGTCAACTTACAGTGATGCTCCAGTTATTCTGTGGAATAGAAAGTCTGACAGCCTCTATAAGCATGGCTCATTTTTATATGGGAAACATATAAAAATGCTGATGCATTATACTGTTGTATATAAACATGAAAAATAGCAAAGGTAAGCCAGAAAAGGTTTAAGTCCTTCAGAATTCAATAGAAAAAATATCCAGCCATCTTCCTGAGTGATTACAGAAAATTACATCCCTATCAAAGAACTGTGAAAGATAACAAAAAGCTGCTAGGATGGACATGTTCTCTCCTTAATTTATTAGATTTTGAATGTCATTTCTACCGAGCCGTAGTGATTTTGTTGCTCTTAAGTTTTAAAGATTTTTTTCCTATACAGACAAGTATGGAAAGGGTATGAAATACCTGAAATACATCTCAAAATACAAGAATATAAAAATGCCATATTCTCACATTACACTGCAAATACTGATGCATATTACCTCTCTCCCTTCCCCATAATTTAAAACCACACATACCACCACATTTCTTTAACACAAGGCACGGACTATCCTGGCACTTCAACTGCAGAAATCGGTACAGCTGGGCTGGCAGGCGTCAGCAGAGGAAAAATATTGTATTGAAAAGGAAGGTTCTTTCCTTTGATTATAACAGGATGATGTTGAATGCCTGACTTGGCACAGCCGTGAATGATTTTTTACAGAACTAAGGTCAAGAAAGATGGGAACTTACTAAAAATAAATACATCAGACCACCTGTTACTTTTACTAGTGAACACGGATGGACGGTGAGGAAGGGAACGCGCACGTTCTGAGACTACCATCAACTGCAAACTATTAAAAACTCTAATTTACTCATTAAAACTCAATGGAGACACCTCGGATAGGACTCCTTATGCATAGGATAAAAAAAAGACGTGCAGAAAAATACGGATCGAGCAACAGGCTACAGTAATGAAGACCACACCACATCCATCCAAGTCATCCGTCCCTCATCCCCACAGCACAGACACGACGACAGGCTGCTGCCGCGTGACTACAGCCTGGAAGTATGGGCAACTGCTCAGTTTCCACTTTTTATGGTTTTAAAGGATTTTCATGGGGGGCTGGCAGCTTTGGTAACTGATTAGTGTATATTACTAAGACAATTCACAGGGCTTCTATAAGCCAGGAGGAGTCACGCTGGGAGATCTGCTTTCTGCTCTAAATATAGCAGCACAAGAAATGAAATCCAAGTACCAGATTTCAGTGGGATTTCCCAGGGTGAAATGCATTGCACACATGGCTCATTAGAGACCTTTAAAACAAAAACAAGAACTAGAGATTGCACCAGTGTATTCCCTTCCCGGTGCTGTTACTGCAAACATTTTGAATGAATGGTGGTCATTTCCCCACCATGAATCTCATCATCTCTCACCTGTTTTCAGCAAACATTTCAGCCAGTTCATCCAATATGAACATCAGTGGTAACTATGACTGAGCAGTGAATTTAGCCATTTAACTTCACATTTCTTTGAATTAATTTTAAGAACAGGAAAACATAAAATGTGGAAAAAGACAGAACGAAATAAGTACAACAGATTAGTTTACTCTCATTTACTGGGGTTCACATATAATTGTCCACCATTTCCAGGTTCCTGTGCCATGTTTCCAAAGCTGGGAGCCTGCTTCTGTATGGCTTTAGAGCACAAATTTGTAGTTGTTTCCAACTACTTCTGCCCACAGCACTTTCTTGGATCCTTGTCTATGTTTTGTACGGCATCAATTCTCACAGCATCTATGTATTTGTTTTAAACAGACAAACTTAATTGGTGAGTGAAATCCATTTAACATGTCTCTACAGATTATTACCAACCCAAAGCAATAGTCTCTTTTGCTCCCTGTGGGGGGACCCCCCCCCCCCCCCCCCCCAAACCAAGAAAACCCCAAACCAGGACACACTGTTCTTTCCAACTGCCCAGATATGTCTATATTTCAAAGTTTAAAACCCTCTCCTTTACAGCCTGCCTTCTGGAGCTGTATGCTGCCAGCCTGTTCTCCTCTCATTTATACCTGTGTAACCCTGAAGCGATGCCATGGATTTACATCCCTGTAAGAGGAGAACCAAGCCATGCATCAAACGACTGCCTACTCCATGTTTACTTAGCGTACTCTACAGGCAAAAAGGAATTAACTGCCTTCCCAGCCCCAGGCTCTGACCCCACCTGCAGCACAGATTTTTCCCCCAAAGTGGTGCCCTGGTTTCAGCTAGGGTAGAGTTAATTTTCTTTCCTAGTAGCTGGCAGAGTGTTACGTTTCGGATTTAGTACAAGAAGAATGCTGATAACACACTGATGTTTTCAGTTGTTGCTAAGCAGTGTTTAGACTAAGTCAGTGATCTTTCAGCTTCTGATGCCCAGCCAGCAAGAAGGCTGGAGGGGCACAAGAAGCTGGGAGGGGACACAGCCAGGACAGCTGACCCCAACTGGCCAAAGGGGTATTCCAGACCATGTGACGTCATGCCCAGTACATAAACTGGGGGGAGCTGGCTGGGGAGGGGCGGATTGCTGCTCGGGAACTAACTGGGCATCGGTGGGCGAGCGGTGAGCAATTGCATTGTGCATCACTTGTTTTGTATATTCCAAATCTTTTGGTATTATTACTGTCATTTTATTATTGTTATTATCGTTACTATTTTGTTCCTTTCTGTTCTATTAAAGTGTTCTTAACCCACGAGTTTTACTTTTTTTCTCCGATTCTCTCCCCCGACCTGATGGGCTGGGGGCAAAGTGAGTGAGCGGCTGCGTGGTGCTTAGTTGCTGGCTGGGGTTAAACCACGACAAGCGGAAAGCCGTTCCCTTGCGCAGACTGCTCCTGCAGGGGAATCTCTTAATGTCATTTTGGTGAGTGCAAATTTGTTAGGAGTTACAGCAAATTGCTCCGGCTGGTACCTGGGAGGATGGGAAACATGACCACAGCACCGCTCCTGCGGGCGAGGGAGCGCAGGATGCCCCGGCTCCTGCTGCCTCGCAGGGCTCCTGCCATCGCAAGAGCAACGGTGGCACTGGGGTCTTTACTGGCCTCAGTCTCCCCACACAGAGAACTGTTATTTTAGCCCTGAATATGTAAAAGCTTCTCATTCTCAGCTCAAAGAAAAAAGGGACTGACAAGGCAAACTGCTCTGCAGAAAAGCTTCCTATTAGAAGAAAGGTGTAATGGCAGTAAACGTAGCTCCACTGGGAAGAAGAAAGGAATTAAACACATCTGCCTTCTAGCACACAGGGTTTTTCTTGGGCAACGTACAAGACAGAATCCTTTATAATACTAACAAAGACAAGTATCTTTGGTCAATAGGTCTTGACATGTAACTTCAAATAAAGATGTAATTTGCCTTATAATCTATACCTGCTGGTGAACTGAATCGTTCTACCTTCTAGACAATGCAGTTTTCTGTAAAACCACAGCAGAATTGCTGGGATCCACCCAATATTCCTATAACCCAGCCATCAGCTGCTCAGGCTAAAATTCCTCCCCTTCACAAGGTTCAAGGCTTTGCTGAAAACCTTCTATCGGTCTCTGCTGATGACATCTTTCCATAAATAAGTGCTTGATTCAGAAGTGGTTTGTGTGCACAAATATGTAATTAGCAGGAATTCCCTCTCTAGGATGCAGGGGAAAGAAAGACTGTACAAGGCATTTGATTTCCTGGTTTCCTAGAACAAAATTCTTTAATGACTTTTTTTGAAAGATTAAATATTTGTTGTCAGAAACAATACCACCCTACTAAATAATCTGAATCAAAATCAGCACCTACACACGTCTATATGACTTGCACCTACACAAAATACAAGTATTTTAGGGCTCTGCATACAGAACTAAAGTACGTTTTTTTCTAAAATGAAGAGGTGCACTTTGCCAAGCATGTTTGCTTCCGAAGAAATAACAGAGACAGGTCACACATGTTTTCATGTACTCAACTGTAGCTGCAACATCAAAAAATATGACAAATCTACTGCTGAGAAACAATGACGTTTCTGTTTCCTGACATTTACCTGTAGCCCTCTAAGAGGTCACTCTGAAAGATTTCAGTCCATCTAGACATTTTATGTGTTTCAGTGCACATTAAAGAGAACCTTTGGGATAATAAAAAGCAGAAATCAGATGCACGTTCCGGCTGACTTATGTGATACAGGGCGTTAATGAACAATGCACGAACACAGGACGCTCTCATGTTTTTCAACACCAGTATCTTCAGTGGAGAGAATAAACAGTAGAAAACGGCCATGTCTGCTTCTACAACATACACACTTTTATTTTTCTCATGCCTGTTTTCAGATCCGTAATACCAGGAGGGATTTTAATAGAGCCAAAGGGTGCAATCAGAGCGACTGTGCTGCCAGGAGCGGCACAGAAATGCTGATAGTCGTAATTAGGCAGAATGCAGAAGTGAAGCGCTGCACGCTTGAGCCTGAGGTGGTGGCTTTAATGTGAGGTGCTGTGCTCCTCCCCAGACACAGCACCCATCGGTGCAGGTTCCCATCGGACCCCTGTGGCCACAGCTCACCTCTCTGCTCCGAACGGCACCTCAACGAGAGGAGCGGGACCGGTTCCTAACACCCGTGCCACAGCTGGGTGGTTTATAAAAAGCCTTGCCGGCTTTAGGGGCGCACTCCATGCTCCAGGATTACCAGGGCAAGCTGTTGGCATGAGAGAGATCTGCTTCTTGCGGCAGTAAAGACTAAGCCTGTGGCCGTGGATGAGGAGGAGCAGGGAGATGTCCGAGATCTTCCCAACCCCAGAGGCAGTACTGCTGCTCAGCCCCACACACCTCGAGCTGGCAGAGCCCCTCTCCTGTGCTTTGCAGGACACACTAAGCCAAAAGGCTATTAATTTTTCCCTAGAACCTCCAAAATACCATTGAAAGCCAACAAGAACTGTACAAAACCAGAAACCCGTGATGGAAATGAAACCATCAGGAGGACTTAGGCAAGACACGCGCACCCATCTGCAGGGGACACCATCACACAGCACGGCCGCTTCAGGAAGATGGGCTGTGCCCTTGGACTTCTCATAAACACACCACAAACCAGACTTTTGTGTAATTAAACTTTAATTTTAGCTAGTTAGCCCACACTGAAGATTCATTTATGAGGACCCTCAGTCACCCTAATTGCATAAGGATAAAATAATTTTCAGGGACCCCATGTGTAGGAGTAAACTTTTCAGGTTTGGGGTTTTTTTTTTCTTCCTTTTCCTGTGGTGGGGTGGAAACTCTAAAGACTTCAATTAGAAGCAATTACTGGAGATGTAGAGGCTTCTCTGAGGTTAAGCCGCCCTTCATTTTCTCAAGAGAAGCCTTTAATTAAATGCAAATAATCACAAATTTCATATAGCAGATTGCCATAATTTCACTATTAGTTACTGGATCTCATTTAAAAAGGAAAGAGGTGGGCAGTAGTGCTGGGCGGACGCGGAGTAATGAGAACTCAAGAGGTCAAGGCTGAATTACCTGCGTTAATCTATTCCTCTTCTATAAATCTGTCTGCAACCACATCATTTCAGTGTTAACAGGTTGTCCTTCATGCAAGTGCACTGGAGTGTAGTCCCATAGAAACTCGGGCCTCAATACAAATAATTACCTCCGTCCATCTTACTGTTGACTATGGCAGCGAAGGCAGGATGGGTAATGGGGAAGATGTAATTGAAGTGGAAATGACCAGAACTAAAACGCAAGCTATGATGAATTCAAATGGTATATTCAAGCTCATCTCCATAGCAGAGCTCTGGAAGAACAGGCACATGAAATGGGAGCAAGTATTTTAAATACATCTATCAAATCAAGTATGGTAGCGTATAAGCGGAGACGAGATAATATAGTGTCTGCAGGAAGGGAGGGGAAAGACAGACTCCACACAACCACAGGTCTGTAATTCTGCCCTCAAAACTGTCAGTCTTTAGAGCAGGTTCTGACAGTTACAGAAGGTAAACAAACACATACAACTGCAGAGAGAATATGCCACTTGTTTCTTACTCCTTTTGTTTAGTCAAACACAAACTTATCCTAGCTAACAGGCGGCAGTTAGGCGGCAAGCGGGGGCTTCACCCAGAGAAGGTGAAGGTTTCTGCCGCTCAGTACTTTGCGCTTTGCACAGTCATTTACAGCGTAAGAGAGAGCCACCTCCATCCCCTTTCCATGGATTATGCTACAGCCCAAGATGCAAACGGCAGGCGTTCAGGACCAAACGCCAAGACACATTTTAAGAAGAAGCTTTCTGAAAAGCTGATGGCTTTGCAGTTCCAGGACAAGTTGAAGGAGGCATGGAGGCTACTCCAAGCAGCACCTCAGCCTTAAGGTAACCACGCAGAAGAGGTGCTTCAGAAGAATTAGATTTTTGTCATAGCAATGGCTGCTAGGTTTTCAAAGCTGAGAAGGTCATTGCTCTCTGCCGTGCAGAGAGTTCAAAAGGGATGTCAGGAAGCTTAGAAGGAAAAAAAAAAGGGCAAGGAACAAGAGAAGAACCAGTGGAAAACTTACTCTACAGCTCGGCTTGGCACGTCATGGCAGTGTGGATTCCCAAATTAAATCATTTCTCCTACTGTACTTTGAGAATATGGGGAGGGATCAGATTATAAGCTATTCAGAGGACTAACTGATTATCGACATTTTAGCAGTGAGCTTGTTTTTGTTCTTTCGCACATTTATAATAATACCTTTTACATGTTCTCTAAGAGACAAATCTCTCTGCTTCAGAACTGCTAGTCTGAAGATCTTTTGTTGGCACTGAAACGAATGCTAATGTGAAATATCTTATTTCTTCAGATGAAAGAGAAGCTGAGAACAATCCCCTTTGGAGGGAGGTGGCAGAAGGGGGGATCTGGGATCACAAGTTTATGACTTGCCCCCCCATACAGCCCACCCATGTCCTCCTCGCTGTTCACCAGGTTCAGCTGCTATCGCACCATGAAGCAGCTCCTCCCAGTCTGATAAAGCTTCCCATCACACTCCCTGCAGCACAGCAGAGACATGGAGCATCAGCAGACGGGACCCTCCATTCATTGCCTGGAAATGAAGCATTATGCCAGAGACCAAATGCTCAACCTCACATTGCAAACCACCCAAATCCCTGCCACTCTTCTCCCTTCTTCATCTATTTTTATCCCTCTGTTCTTGGAAGGACCAAAGCAAGAATGTATTTTTAATACAGGGATGCATTTTCCTGCTGTGGAGATATGCAGAAGACTGGTTATTGAGGCTCAACAGCCTGGACCATACAGCCAACCTGCCAGACGATGTTCTGCCTGTATGCATGCACTGAGCTGCAAGTACGAGGAGAGGGCTGTTGCTGAGTTTCCAACAGCTTCCTTCAAATCCGAAGTAGTACTAACCCAGAGATGCTGGGTCCTGGGGTATTGGGGTGTCAGGGCTAAATTCTCTGGTGTCCAGTAGGAAAACAGCACCAATAAATGCTTCTTCTGGTATGGGGACATTTATAATAGTCTCTCACTCCTGGTGAGTATTAAGTACAGAGCTTATGCAGCAGCTTCTTCCACAGTAGGGTTACTAATAAAGAAGATTGCTTTCTTGTGCCTCTAAGAAACACATAAACTAAATACATTTGAGACATTCCTGTCTCCTGAACACATATTTTTGTTCAGATTGCTTCAGTACGAACAGTGGCTTAGAAACAATTGAGAAGTGAGAGCTGGAAGCCTGTCCATCGAGACAGAAGCGCAATCACGTAAGCCTCAATTCTTCACGAATCCCAACCCAAAATATTTGAGGGAAAAGGGCAATCTGCGGTCGTAACACTCTGTACACCACAGACTGCCTTGGGCATTACTCAAACAATAAAAACAAAGAATTACCTAGATGATTGCAGTGCAGCATATCCAGCTTGGTTTAGTGGTTCTAGTGGAAGACTTACTATTTCACAATTTCTTTTGCTCCCATGACATATCTTTAAGCATATCCAATACTATGGCAGGCCTCTGAAAAACTCAATGGTTCAGCAGAGAGTAGAGACAGTGGGGTAAAAATATGGGGTCCTTTCATCACTTTTTGGTAACAAGGAAGATGAAAGCCTTATGTGCTTATGCTGGCTGAGAAAATGTGGTATTAGGATAATAAAAGTGAAATATTATCAGAGACTGACTATATTATTCTAAACTCCAAAGGAGCGAAGGCAAAAAAGTACTGTATGTATCTTTAAAAAAAGTTAAGTAATCTCAATTGTTCTTCACACAGAAACAGAAACTCTCTAGGAATGAAATTCAGATCTCTAAAAAGAGTAAAAGAAAAGCATGAAACATTTTTTCCTCAATCCAGGAGGAAGGAAATCAGAATTTACTAAAAACAAATTTACTAAAAAACCTGCAAATAAAAACGTTACAGTGAAGGGCTTGATCCACTGATGTCAAGGCCAAGATTCCTACTAAATGCCAGGGGGTAAGGATTTCACCCATAGAAACTTCTTCACTTAATAGTACAGTCACTCGCACTATTGCTGGTGTTGTCAGACCACTACAAGATTAACATCTCTATATCAGAAGATGCAGTCCATGTGAATGAGGAAAGAAGGGAAATAGACAAAGCTCCTGGGTCACGCAGGTAGTCTCAGAACAATTACTTGTTTTATAAAAAGAGCAACATGAATTAGGATGGAAAAGTGCACAATTTTGTTTGCGTGTGTGTGCAAGGGAGAGAGAGGAGAAAAAAAAAAGAACTTCACTCTTTCCTCAGTAAGGATATAGCAATATTAATTCTAACTAAACAATTTTAGCTGACTGATTACAGTTGCACTACAAAGCAGAAGCTGAAAAGCAAATCAGATTTCTTTCCCATGTTGGCCTTACCATTGCACCTAAAGAGACCCCAGAGAAATCACAAAAAGGGAATATAAACTGCACAGTCATTTTCTTGTGAGGCAAATTTTAATTAAAAAAAAAATAATTAGAACAAAGTCTGTTCCTTTAAATCATTAATAAAAGAATCCTGCCTGTTAGGGCAATGAGCTTTCCTAACTCTAATCCATCTTTACTGCTGTGTTATTACCCTACTGTTTTCCTGTAATTAAAACATGGCAGGTAGTTTACACACAAGAGGGAGTAATTGTATTGGAAATAACTGTTCATAACCAAATTTTAAAAGCTCATTTTTCTTATCAACTTTTAATAAAGCAAGATAATAATGATATTGAGCATTTGTGCCACCTACAGCAGCATTTTGTCTCTCTAAATTGCTAACATTTCATTCAATGATGCTAAAACATACCTCTTCAGCTATGAATGCAGCCTGCAGCAAAAAAGGAAAAACCTAAACAGTTGCAGTCATTTGTTCCTGTTCCATTAAAATAATAAAATACAGCTGAACCTCATGCTAAAGGACGCAAATCTTCAAAAAACCTTGCGTGGTTCTGGAAGGAGAACACAGAGTTTGCATGTGCTGTGGTTAGGGAGCACCCCAACCTCAGCCTGACCAGGCTGGGAGGGGAAGGTTCCCCTCTCTCTGCATCCTAAGGAAGGTGGAAGGAGGCAGGTCATTGCCTGCCCATTTCTACCTTGCATCTCCTTGAAGGTGCACGCACAGATGGCACAAGCAGTCTGTGCGGATTTGCACAGGCCTGGAAGCGGCACGTGCCTCCTGGTTTGGAGGAAGATGTTAAGTTTGTCTCGTGGAGGGCCTCCTGAATACCAAAGCTGCAGAGTATTTTCCCTACAAAGACTATTCTGGAGCCTTTGCTTTGGATGATTCTTAAAAGGCAGTTCTCCAGGAATTTCAAGGCTTGCAAGCTGATTAGGGGAAAAATATTATTTTTCAACTTATTATTGTTTACAATCTGGTAGAACCTGCCAATATATAGGACTACAGGATGCCATATGCAAACAGCCTCTGTCCCAAAGAGCATACAATTCAAAACACATGAACAGGCAGCTATGCATAGAAACACCAGGGAAGAGCAAAGGAAAAGCAAAGGGTCCTCAATGGTTTGACGGGTGGATGAGTAGGTGGGCATTTGCCATTTAAATGCAGCCACAACAGGACACAGTTCTTGTCTCTCCTGTTACAGAGGTCTTCGTGCTGCCTAACAGAATATAAAGGGGTACTAATGGATAATGCTTTAGACTCCTAACACTGTTTAAAATACCAGGCATTGTATGCTACCCTTGTGGAAAGAGGTCAGTGCACTGTCATTGCCCATTATCTGAGCCTTATACTGTTTAAATTAAGGATATTGGTTTGCTGTGTTTACGTAAGCACATCTTTTGTTGTAATATTCAGAACTAACACAAAGGAAGCTTTTAAAAAATGGTTTAAGCTCACTAGTAATAGCTGAAATAGAGAACCCCAGCACATCATAGGCACGCAGCATAAAAGATGCATGTGCTTACATGCACAGTCACGGGCAATCCTACTGCTGAAGAGCTACATCACTGGCTGCTAATGCAGGTGGACCATAAAGAGGAAGGTTGTTAAAGAGCTCTGGTTCCAGCCTTGTAATTAGATTGGCACATACGAACCCTTGCAGGAGCTGAGCCAGCCTAAGCCGAGCTCTGTGCGGCTCGAGGTTGAGCTCTCCACCACGCAGGCGTGACAGCAGGATACAACCCAAACCCGCGCTGGCCCTGCAGGCTGAGCGGCTGAGTCACATACGCAGCCCACAGGCATTAGTGCTTTCCCCCCAAACCCAGTATGTGCGAACCACGTACTTCTACCAGTCTTGTCCAAGATCTGAATGAAGTGGAGCTCCCTTTACCTATATAGCATCAGAAAGTTGAGTGCTGGATAGCGGTTTCCACCTCAATTAGGTTACGCCACCTTCAGGGTGCATTTGGGTTTCAACCCAAATTGGTGGCTTTGGTCCAGATTCATCCCGTGGTTTGGCTTAAAAATCAAAGTAAGGTTTAGGGGTAGCAACCTTCACAGAGCTTCCCACAGTCCCAGAGCAGCGCAGCCCTGATGTAAATGAACAAGATAAATGGACCTGGCTATGGGAACCAGCTGTGGGACAGGCAGATGATATTTGAGGTCCCCTCCAGGCCAGTTTTCCATACAGCCTGTGCCTGATAAAGGCATTTAAAACAAATCGAGGATCAAATACTACATGGGAAGTGAACGACTGCGCCAGAGGACAGACTAGACAGTGACCAATTGGCCCCACGCAAACGTGACACTGCTTTGACGGCCCCATGTAAAAAGCAACAGCCACACATAAATTTGTTTAAGCCTTGAACGTTCAGATAAAAGCAAAACCTAGAATAAATTAGTGATGCCTTGCTTATTAAAAGCCACGGATTGGAAGCTTACGGTTTGATTTTACAGGATTTGTCTCTGCAGCACAAGCCAGCGGGACATGCAGAGGGGAGAGAAAGGGAGGTGAGGGTTTGACGTGGAAGTGGAATGGATGGATGCTGCTACAACATGCATGAGAAGGTGGGTTTTTCCCCCCTGAGATTGTCTTGCTTCATCTCCTCCTCCCTTCTCCACTCCCCATCATCAGCATTTAAAACACCCCCGAGTTTTCCTGAGCAGGTTTGCTGTGCTCATTAAAATACTGTGAGCACTTATTGGCTATAATGAGCGCTCATTAAATTCTGGTAAGTGCGAGGACTGTTCTGTGGAGTTGAACAGACTGAGGTTCTGGGAGGAGAGCTCAGGGGTGGGAAGATACTGGAAATACTACATCTTCCACAAGAACAGAGCTACAAACTTTCCCCTCCTTTTTTGCTCTGCAAGCACTGGGGTAACTCAGACCTGTTAAGCAGCAGCTATTGCTTACTGACTACTCAAATCATTCCCCTGCCCCAGAAGGACTCTCAGCTCCTCTTATCAGAACAGGAACAAATTAAAGATTTTTCCATATTTGCATCTCCTCATTTGAGAATTTTTCCTACATTTGTTATTTAGAGATAAAAGTCTGCCTCTAAAAATTCACTTAGCAAAGTGGTTTTCTCAGCCTCAGGGAATGGTGCAGAAGGGATTGCAGAGCAGGATCCAAAGCAGCTGGCAAGGCTGCAGGAGCAGCAGGAGATCAGGAGATGAATGGGTACATATCGGGGCAAGGATCACACTTTACATGCCCTGTTCTTATATTTATTTCCAATTGGCTGTGTCGGAGACACACACCCTGACTGGCGTGGCCGTGCCTATAACTGCAAAGCAGTTCCCACTGCAGGATTCAGTGCCATTGTCTGTGGTTTTATCACCAAATGCTGTTCATCACCTACGATCATTAGAAGATAGGAATTAACTAAAACCATATACAAATATACTTTACCCTGGACTATTCCCCAGTGAATCAGAAGGCAAGTGACTATTGAAGGAAACAGAATCAGACAAGAGCTTGAAGATCAGTGCATCGCCAAAAAAGCCAGTGTATATCTTAGTGGGGTGGAGGTTTCTGTACGTATCCCTCAGAGATGACCCTTCTGCAGGTGGCCTGCAAAATGCAATGCATCAGGAGAAGGTAGTGAGGAGAAAGGAGCAGAGAAGTTCACCTGGCTTCCCAAGCAACTTGTAGAGAGTTGACTGACCACCATCACCAAACAGCAGAAAGCATGGGACCGACACATCGAAGTTAAAGAAATAAAGTTGCATTCCTGAAAAGCAAGAATCTGAAATCCTATTATTTTGTGCTTGGGCTGATACCTATACCACTGCATGTATGACAAGCATATGACCATGCCTTCCATCACCTCAGAAATATCTATTTTTCAACTACATTAACCTAAAGACCACAGGTCAGCACAAAATGTGTATCAAAATGGCATCAATTTCACAAGATTAAGTAACTGGTCTGGTTAAGCATTAATTGCTCCAGTTTGGTTCATTCTTCATCTACTCAGAGGAGCTTTTTGTGGATTACTGCTTTATAATTGCTTGCTCCCTAAGCACACGTGGATTGCAATCTTCTGCACACCTTGACAGCATCCTGGTTAGAGAAAATGAATGCTACATGTTCCCCTGACACAGCACTTTGTCTGCTGGATACAGTACGTCGGAGATTGTTTACTCAGCTTCTCATGGCCCATTAATGACATAATGTTGGACACAGCTGTTCAGGGCTTCACAAGACCACAGCAGAGAAAGAAATGTCAGGAGACTTCAAACATGCTGTTCACACCAGAGCCTGGCTGGGAAAGTCCTTAAAAGTGGTCTAGCGGAATTTAGCCCTACAGCTCCCTCATGAAGTAAATCCCGGATTAAAGCCTCAAACTTAGCTTCTCCTGAAGAATCAAATGATCTTAGAACAACTCCATCTGACCAAGGTGGCAATGACTGCTTTGAAGAGGGGACCAATCATTTCATTTTCACTCTGCTTGGCCAAATGATCTACTGAAAAACTAGGACCTGCCATATATATAGGCTCACTAGCCCTGGAAGCGGGGTGTGCCTGGTTCATCATGTCCTGACTTTCAGTGTGTTTGAGCAGGAGAGGTGAAGCTCACCCTGTAAAATGGCAATTCAAGATCAAGGCACCCCTTAAGATCTCAAAAAGAGTTCGAACAGAGTTCAAGGGATGTACAGAGCGCTCTGGGCCCAGAAAGCACCATCTGCCCCAGTGTAATCTACCTCCCAGTACAGCTGCCCGATATTTTTCTAGGGGCTTCTGGAAAGTTAACCCTGGCCAGGGGGGCTGTGCAGCAAGGGAGTGTTGCTGACAGGACTGATATGCATCAACCACAGCACAGCAAGGATAAAGATATGCTCCACCTAAATACTACACCCAGAGAGCCACCTTGGAAATTTTATTTTTTTCAGAATCTTCTGGAACCACATCATTATGGAACAACATGAATATTCCCTAAGAAAAAGGCAAATTGAGTTTCTCAGCAAGTTTCTCCAGTCGTGGAGATAAGCAGCAAAAGTCTAAGAGAAAGGCTCAAACTCATTCCCACACTCCAGTTCAAAATAACCTATTACATTAATTTTAAAATACTTTATAATTGAAAACCGGGGGAGGGTAGTGTATATTGTTTACATATATAAATGTATACCTATAGCAGGTAGGAGGAACATGATTTGCAACACTGAGCTGATTTCTCAGCTTGGCAATACTGCAGACATCTCCAGCAGAAAAAGAGGATCATTAGGTAAATTTGTTCCTGCCCGTAATAACGGCTATCCATTGAAACTAAAACCCCCCGTTATCGAAGCTGTATCTGAAGTCATGCTCAGAGGAAAGACCATCACCCTCCCTCATCTTCCCCAGACCTTTCCGGGTAACCCTTACTTACAATTGTGAAGTTCATAACCTTCAGAATCCAGATGGTCATAGCAAGGTTCACCAGGATTAAAATCATTAGGAGTAGCACAAAGAAATAGAGGCATCTCTTCCTCCAGCCATAAATCCCCACTTTGTATACCTGGGGTCCTTCCGAGGTCTGCATGGTGCTCCGGTGCGCGTACTGTTCCTGAGGCATCTGAAAGGATCACAAAGAAATAACCATATGTATTGAGTGGCAAGAGAAAGCTGATGATAAAAACTGCTTCTGTCTGTGCCTCTTAGAAGGTTTTGTTTTTCTTTTTCAGAGTTTACCAGCAACTCTTTCGATATCTTTGTTCTGCATTATTTTTCTTTCTGCTTACTGTACGCAGTAACATACCGAAAAAGAATTTTGTGCATTAAATGCGTATGTATATTTATAAATACATATAAGCACACTGTCTAAAGGTATCCTATGGAGATCACTCTCGAATGACTCTCTTCACCGCCCCAGGTTTTGCAAGGCAGGCACTCCAGGGCCTCTAAGGATCCTGAGGGGAAAATTTTGCATGCGTTTGGTAAAAGCAGTTGAGTTCAGCAGTTTGTTTTGAAGATGCAATATTACTTCTCAGAGGCTTTAATTTAAAAAAAAAAAAAAACCTCAAATAAAATCATTCCTTCCAGCCAAAAAAAAAAGGGGGAATGTTTGCCTTTCTCCCATCCCACACCCTAATCTTTCCTAGCCAAGTAAACCTGAAGCACAAGATTCTCCAGCTGCCACATCCCTAACAAATTATCCCCAAATATCTATGCCGGTTTAGCAAGGACTCTGATACCCTGGGTGGGCATCGCATGCTAGGATAACACTGGGGGCCAAAACCAAGGAAAGAGGGAAGGAAGGAGAGCTCTTGCCGAGGAAAGCAGTGCAGCAGCATCCCCAGGAAGAATTGCTTTACAGTCCCGTGTGGCCAGCACCATCGTCCCTCCTACACCCCGGTACCCGGCTGGCTCCGGGCAGTCGGGGATCTGACTGCACCCACCGTGGATGGAAAGAGACGGGTGCTTTTAAACAGCATTGCAACCAGCTGGGACGGGGTCTGGAACACAGCCACTGCACAACGGTTGTGTGCTAATGGCTGCGTGCACATGGGGTTGTGATCGTGACAGTATTTTGTGCCGTACAAATGAACGTATTCACATTCTCGCCCTTCACATTCACCGTGCGGAAAGCTGCTTGCATGGGCTTCCCCCAGGGATCAGTATGCTATGTTTTCAGACTTTTTTTGACGCACAGACTGACGATATCATATAATCTCTAATAACACAGTTTGCTGAATGTTTTGCATTTTAGACTCTAGACAGATAAGAAGCCACCAAACGCGTTCTTGCACTACTGATTCAACACCACGGGCTTCTTCCTCAGGGTATCTGGCATCAACGTTTGTATGCAGTGAATTACAAAATTCACATAACTGGAGGAAACAACGCAAGCTCCTCTCTGTGGGAGTGAGATCCGTGAGGGCAGAATGAGACTATGGTAGAAATTAGATGCTCACTGATAGCAGCTTATGTTTGTTTACCATTAGTGTCCTGGTTTTTTCCTTACTTTTTTGCCAATAGCTCCATACTCCAGCATCTAATAAAGTACAGCATGCAGTCGGCGGTATGCGGAGCCCGTTGCCGGCTGATGCAAGGCGAGTTTCTTCATGGCATAACTTTTATTTCAGTAGCATTGCACCAGGGATGAAGTTAACACTTTATCTTTGCTGCTCCAATGCTGAAGCCCACACATTTGAAGCAAGGGCTGCCTGAAGAACCAGTTACCCTTTTTTTTAAACCTTTCACTGCTCCAAAAAATTGCAACGCCCTGTGTTTTCTTACACTGCCTGGTGTCGTCACATGCAGCATAGGGGATCAGCCACCTCTCCCTTCTTCCACGAGCCTTCACCCCTCACCCAGGCTGAAACATGGTCTCAGGTGCTAAATAAATCCGTTCAGGCACTAAATTCTTTTCAGATCAGAGGCACTGACACCTCTCCTGATCTGGACCTATTAAGCAAAGCCGACTTAGCAGCACATTCAGGAAGGCTGTGTTTAGCCCGGGGAGGCTGGTGTGTTCACACCCCTGCTCTCACCCCAACAGCAGCGCTCCTCCGGAGGGTGGAGGTGCCCATCTGCCTCCTTCTCTAATGTCAGCAACTGTGTTAATCCCCCACGCTCAAAATTCATGACAGTGGCTGAAAACAGGAGGATTTTAAAAAATAGTAACAAATGAGGTGCTCCTATCCTGTTCCTCTCAGGTTTCTGAACCATTGCATTTTTAAGAATTTTTTCCCCTACACGCTTGAGGGCTTCGGTCGGTCCGCCAAGGAGAAAAAAAGCAGGTCAGACTTGTGCATCAGTGGGGTGCTGCAAAGGACACCCGCGAGAGGAGACTCTGGGGACCAGCGCTGCTCATCTGCAGGCAGCTGCCAGGCTGAGCTCCCTCCTTTCGAACAAAGGTGCTGCCTGCGCTCGCTAAACTAAAACTAGAACAAGGCGAGCCTCGGCCAGCCTGTCCACGCCTCCAAGCCCGCCTGCTTTTTCCAGCTTTCTCAGCTGGTCTAAAAAAGGGATCTCACCTCCCCCCCAAAACCATGCCTAATTTACAGCCTCAGACTACCCCAGCCCCAGCTAACGCTGTGAAGATCTGCAATGACAACTAGTGCAGACAGTCCTTTCATGTCAGGAGGCACTGACAGCCCACAGCAAAAAAACCTGTTCCTCAAGAGGTGTTGGCTTAGCCAGTTTAGCCAACGTGCATTAAAAGTCCACCACCAAAGACAGGTGTGTCTGTATTAAAGAGCAGTTTTCAAGCGGGCGTAAGCGGGCTCACCAGGAAACACGTGAGACCAGCTGGGGTATCTTATCTCTGTACTGCAAAACCACCTGAAGCCCAGGCAGACCCGTAACTTTTACCAAGGGGGAGCAAAGCAAGTTGGTTACAACAGATCCAACTCGGTCTGCACCAGTATTTTTGCTCACAGATGCCAAGTCAGCAACTGCGGAGGGCTTTGTAGCACAGAGCTCCATCAGGGAAAGGAGCTGGGTCACCAACAAACACACACGCTTGGAGAAAAACAGGCCGTTTTACACTACTACAACCACTCCAATCTGTGCAGAGGGAAAACTTAAGCAACAATAAATTACACAGTTTCCACTACCTGGGGGAAATTATAACCACAACTACTGTACAGTCAAGGATTTTATTGCCTAATATTTTAATAGGGGATCCTGGAGAGCACATATTAAATGCAGCCTCTCCCTTGGAGAAAATGAATAAATTGCATTGCTACCCCTCTCAAATTATGGAAGAGGTTTGACCAGTATGAAACAATACGAAATACCCAGCTCAAAATATCTCTTTATCGCAAAACTTGTTTATTCTCTTTATGTATTTCCTGCTCTCTCTTTTTCTTTGTTTTGCTTTATTTGCAGTCTCTAGGATGGAGAAAATAGCATATCCAGCTGGGGAAAAACTTTGCAGACATCAAAAGAGTTTATAGGAACGGAACATAACCACAAAGAGCAACTTGCGTCCACACAGCAGCCTGATTTTGAGTATTTCTCTGGCTCCAATAAAATATTTAGCTCACAGCTGCCCTTACGGAGAGAGAGCAACTAAAGTACTACAACACGCATGATGAGCATAGCTTAGTAATACAGTATAAATTTATAACAAGAAAATAACATGGGAATTGTAGATAGCGTGTTCTTCCTATACAAAGTCTCACACAGCTATATTTAAAGCTATATATAATTTCTAGCTAGCATTTCCCCCCTGAATTGTGAATACCAAAAGAAAATGCTCCTGTCTGTAGTTCTCCAGGAAGAGAAGACAGAATGATGGACAGAGAGTGCTGAGGTGTGTTAAACGAACGAGTAGAATAAGAAGACCTGCAAGGCAACTACACGAGGAACCAGCTATATCCGCTATCAATAATCTGCTCTGTGTGGGAGGAAAAAGTATGCTAGTCATAATTTACATTTTGGCAACCTCTCCTGACTTGAACATTAAAAAGAACTAAGGCACCAGAAAAAACAGTATTGCTTTGAAAGGATATCCAGTGGTTACCCCTCCTTTTAATTACTGAGCTAAGGAGAAAGGCTGCTAGTTGCTTAATAGGATTTTTTTCTTCTTCTTCTTCAGGAACATATTAGGAACAACGACCTAATTTCATAATAGTGCTGAAAAAATAATACCAAAACAAATATAGAAACTGGAAAGAGAAGCACTCCTTCCAAAAGTCAAATCTGAAAGTGTCTGCCAGACATGAGAGGCCTTAAAGACACACGTGCACAGCATTGGACCAGCATCAGCACACGTGCAATCCCATTTACAATACAAAAAATGCAGCATGCCAAATCTTCGCAGTTTAGCCACAGACAACATTACAATGACTACAAAAGTGTAGCCTGGAACCTGGGTAATTCTCCAAGGAATTCTTGCTGCTGAAAAAAAATGGGCAATAAGTTTTTGCATGAGCTGTACACTGAGTCCTTACATATGAACGCTGCAAACAGAGCCTGATACAAAATCCAGCCCATTTAGAAAAGCTATTAATCCTTTCACTTTAGCACACCTTAGAGATATGGTCCATGACAAGAAAGATTTATTTGTTTTTTTAAGACCAGTGGAAGAGTCATGTCACCACATCCTCTGATCCACACAGGCTGCTCGCCGAGTACTTCTGGAAAAGAAGCTTCAGCACTTTCCTTCAATAAAGCCGGGACCAGGCTCAGCTGAAAGGCATCACAAATCAGAACTGGCACTGAGCTTCCAAAAATCACATCAGACCCCACCAATTATGGCAAATCTTTATTGCATGCCTCTCTCCCTTCCTCCGTGTCCTCCTGCCCTGGCAGAAAGCTTCTCACTCAGGGTGCACAACCCAGATTAACGGATTCCTCAGGCAGAAGAAGTGTTTTATATGCACAAGGATGGATAAACACCTTTCCCTTGCAAACACCGAAGCTATAACATCCCCTGGCCACGCTGGCTTTGTAGACTCAATGAGGGCTATGAACAGGGTGAGGCATAACAAGAGAAATCAATAATGTTTCTGTGCCATGGGGATTTCTTTCATCAGTGCTTAAATGAGGTATGTTTAGTAAGAGAACAATTTTAAGGTGAAAGGGGATGCAATCTGGGAAGGTGGCTTCTCTCTTACGAGCCCACTTGAAATTTGCTGCCAAAAATGCCCTAGAGCTCTTTGAAACCACTCACTACAGCACAGACCAAAAGCCCCTAAAGCCCTGTGCAGCCGACATGGCATCTCTCCTCCCTGCCTGCTTGCATATAACCCAGGTGTAACAGCTTAATGAGAAAAATGAAGAGCATCTGACCCCAGGCTAACCTGTAGCATGGTGATGGAAACACATTCTAGGGATGAGAGAGGGGTTCAAATTCCCTCGTGCCTTGGACCTACATCTCCCACATCTGGTTTCTCTTTGTGTCCATATCACCGACATCCTATTCTCCTTCTCTTTGTTTTTTGAAACAGAAACCTTTTCTTTTGGGCTGAAATGAGAAAAAAAACCACCTAAAAAACCTTCAGAGGTGCTCTCTGCCATATCACTGGAAGGCAATGTACTTGTATTCACTAGCTGTAAATGCTCTGCAGACTCATCCTCTTTAATTTCTCTGTCTTTTAAGTGCACACTATCCACTAGGTTCAAAAGAACAGACATTTCTGCAGCGTGACCGAGAATAAAATTTGGCATGAAGAAGAGTGTTTTGAGCCATCGATCAACAAGACTTTTTGCCTCTCCACTCTCCATAAAACTCTCTCTCAAGCTTGACACCCCCAGGTCCGTTAATCCACCAGCGTCATGACCTAGAATTGATTTATGGCCCCACACATGGGTCAGACCACAGCCCAGGTCTCCATAAAAGGATCAGGCTCTGGAAACTGACTTCTCACTTGCAGCTTGGCCAGCACGGGCTGAGCACTAGGGAACAGCCCGAAGGATGAAAGACTTGCTGGAGTAGTTAAATCTCACAGCACTTTTCTCCAGCACCACCCAAGCCATGAACTCGGGCTCTTCTACCCCGATGGCTGTGCCAGTGTGGCCCCTGTCACTGCCATCGGTGTCCCCAAAGCTGAAATCTTCCTTCTCTACTCGTCCCTCTGCTGCTGTCAACAGTTCCCATCCCTCCACATGGGGAGCAGCTCTTCCATGAGTTAGGAAGACCATCATCACGCAGTGCCCACTTCTTGGGTATCACCACAATGTGATACATGGCCAGAGAGACAAAAAGTGGAAGGAAACATCCTAAGGAATGTTTTCTTCTTTTCTAACTAGTTTCTATCAGTGGGGTACATCACGTGCAGGGTTCTTCAAATATCTAGCCTGATTCCGGCAAACATAAACACATCAACAAGCTTTTCTTGGTCTGCACAGTCCATCAGTCCATGCTCTCCCTGGTCCGCTAGGAAATACCTCTTCTCCCATCCCCACCTCTTGTATTTTGGGGAAGATGGACTGACTTAGCACAGGCAGCTGGGGAGACCTTGGGGATTCATCTCCTAGTAAAGCATCTCTAATTCAGATCCCTCAATGCTCCAGGCCAACCCCTACCTCTAACATCTTGAGAGCTTATGTAATTTCCCCAGTTGCTAGGGCTGACAGCATTTTGACAATAAACATGCTTGAGGATAAGGGCAGTGCAAAAGCCTCAGTTGACAAACCAGTATCTTCGAGCGGATGGATTGAACGAAAAGCTGAACATGGGACTTCTGCTCTGCTCTGTCACTGCTCTGCATTCAAGGAGCACTTACAGTAAAACTCTAAACGTATTAGAGTTTGCCAGAACAAAACAAAGTAACAGGCAGCTCCATCTCTGAATAGCATCTTCTAAACCAAAAGTGGTATTTTATTCTGATGCTGCAAGAGTCTGTGAGCAATGTGATGTTACTATTGCTTGTCTTCTCTGAGAAGAAGAGAAACAGGTCTGTTTTCTTATTTATGAGTGTTTCTTCTAACTTTTAGACTTTTTTCTTGATAGTTACCTTGTCTGGATATTTTTCTTCTTTGGAATTAAGGAAAAAATGGAAAAGAAAGTTAACAAAGAAGAAAAAGTTTCTGCAGTGAGTTCTCTTATGTATTGAGCTAGTCAACAAAGTATGTCTTTCACAAAATGCCCCACAATTTGTAGCGATACGTTCACGCTGCATGCAAACATCATACCGGCTTTGCTACATTCACACGCTGGTTCCTTTGCACCACTCAGATGATGTGAAGCAATCATAAGCCTATGTCCATCTGTGCCAAGTTTATAAACGCTCTTTCCCACTGGAGTGTCTCAAAGCAGGATGAACAAATATGAGAACTACACTAAAATAGCCAGCAGCAGGTGTGACTGCAGGAGGCTGTGGGAACAGCAAGAGGGATATAATCAACTGAGCTCAAATCAGAAAGCAAGCTACAGGAGGTGATACTTTGCAGATTTCTGCCCCAACACACTCTCACCTCACAGTACCAAGAAAAGAGTTATGGCTTGTAAGAATGTGCAAAGCAGGATCGTAATATGGATTTATACGGCTGGAATCCAACCGGCATGGCACAAATTGAGAACTGTGGGCTTGAGCATGTGCCAGGATCCAGTCTCTGCAGTGATCCTGCTCTCACAAGTTAAAACTTGTTCTGCTGCATCTTCCCTCCACCACCTTCCCTCCACATAATGTGCTTAACTGTGCTTATCATTTGTTCGTTTGCGCAGACACACTTGCTTTCTAGTTTGCTCTTGGGAAGGACCAGGAGAAGGAATTCACGTGTTAGGGTGTGCTAACAGCTCTCTTACCTGTATGCTTCCAAGATCAAAAGACCGGCCAATTTCACTTTAGATGCATAACATTCTGTCCACACAAGCATGCACTCTTCAATCCTTTTGGATACAAAGCAAAGCTGGAATACTTGACCCGGGTGGAGCTGCAGAAAGGTCACCTCTGGCATGGGGAGGCTCAGGAGCAGCTGCCAGAGTTAGGGAGAAAACCACCACCTCCCTTGATCAAATCCAGCCCAGGGCATTGCAAAGAGCCTCCCCTGCTCTGCCAGGACTCACGCCTACACGGCAAACAGCCCAGCTGGGCACGTGGGACATCCCGCGATCCAGAGTGATCCCATACCTGATGAAGAATCTGCACTGCTTGTCTCACCCAGATGTGGGGCAGGAGCACCCCTAAAGCCAGGTACGGCAGCCCAGCCCTGGCTGCTTCTTGCTGAGACAGACGTATTCCACTCTCTTTGTCTCTCTGGCTCTTCAATGCTGATGATCAGATTTGGGAGATGGGATGCTGCATGATCAGAGACAGGAACTTGACTTTTTTTTTTTTTTTTTTTTTAAAATAAGCTTATAACTAGCAATGAAGAAGATAATAGGCTGACTGGGTGCCTAAATTAACAGCTGCTGAGAAAAGCAATAGAGCTCCAAGTCTGCAGGGTAAGATGGCAGCCTGCGAAGGCTCAAGCAGTCCAGATCATACGAGACCTTAATTTAACACAGCATTTTCACCACAGGTGTATTTTCTGCAAAGCGAACTTGGAGCTTATCAAGCCTCTTCATTTTCATCATATGCCTCCCTCTTCCACAGCTCATCTCTGTCCTTCCTCTCATTCCCTTCGCCCCCATCAGCCTCCAAGAAGCTACAGTACATCCATGGCTCTTGGAGGATGCCCCTCCTGCACCCCAAACCAGCAAAGCCCTCACTTGGCCCAAACCAACCCATTCCAGCTGACCATCACTTTCACAGGAAAAAAACAGACACGGTGGCAAGGAGAAGATGCTCCCACACACCCTTTTTTTGCCTTCTATCACATAGAATCTATTTGCCTTGGACCAGATAATATTCCCATTAAAGATCCAAATCCACTGAATGTCACTCTTTCCAGGTAGGGTTTGCTGTCTGCCTGAGCCTGCTGTTATCCTTCGGAGTTGCCTACGTACACACTTCACCAGCATTACTGGGAGAAGGCTCTGGCCTTGTCCCATACTGGATCTGATGCACTTTGGTGGCAAACCTCACCTTGTCACTGAATTTTCTGGATTGCCAAGATGAATGACTGAGCCCTGCACATGCAGTCCTGCTGGATGCAGGCAAAGCAAACTGTGGGCCTATTCCCATGAACCAGCCAGAAATGCTTAGTGCTGTCCCACTGTATAATTTAATATCCTTAATTCATTCCTTGTTGAAAGAAAAAACCAAAACACACCACCACCATAAACCACGGCATTTTCAACACATCAGATAACATTGCTGTGAAAATCCAAGGACGAGGCACTGGCAGAGGCAAGGAAGTTTCTGAAGCTAGGCAAAGCGGACTCCTCCTGACACCTCCATCCGCCTTGACGAACGCGCCGTACCCTAACTCCCAAACGCCAGCCTGCCATATAAGGTGCTGCTATCTCTGCAAAGGCAAGACGAGCCTTAATGCTGCGACTAAAGGGATGAGAGAGCATTGCCTAAATCTGGCAGGCTCCTAAAGAGAGAGCAAGCTTTTTATCATAAATATTCCTTAAGTTATTTGGGGAAAGAAACGCAAATCAGAAGAGAAGTTGCAGATAGAACAGCCCCTAAATTAATGTTTTTCCTTCTAATCTGCTCTGCGTGGTTTCTGACTGTGCTGTCTGTTGCAGTTTGCTCATGCTTTATAAAATACAGAAAAAAATATGCAGAGAAATCACAAGGCAACGATTATTGCTGAATTACTGCCTCTCTTCACAAGCTAGCTGTACCAGGAATTGCCAAACAACCCCCAGACAAACATGCTTTCAACTCATTAAATGACTATAATACAATGTACGTATAAATGTATTTATCACGCCTGAATCACGTTTTTCATCAAAATCTGTAAGTGACACATGGTACAGAGCCAACATTTTGGTAGCTTCAGGTTATATACATACTTATTCCCTGAAATGAAAAAGTTGGGAATTAATTTGGTTACAGCGTTCACGCAGCCAGAGACGCAGCGCAGGAGTTGCTTTGCCTGAAGAATTAGTACCGAAGCAAAGTTAGCCAGAAACCACCACCCAGCCTCAAACTACTCCCATCCCTTCGCAAATACACCACAACTTCCCATCCTCGACTTTTTCTCTCTGAACAACAGCCTGAAAGCAAGAAGCATCTTTGCACGAGCACAAAAGAATGGCAAATCACCCCGGCCGCAGCGGGAAGGAGCAACGCAGCTCTTACCTCTCCCTCGGCGGGCAGATGAAAACCCGGAGGGGTGCTGGAGGCTGGGGGGAAGATGCAGCACGGCGTTTCAGAACAGCACGAGGCCTGGCCTGTGCTCATGAGCTGCCCCTGTCAGATTTTCCAACAGCAGAATTGCAGCCAAGTCCCTGCCCATGCCTGAAGAATTTCCTGAACAGCATTCCCGTTCTTTTTCTAACTGCTTTGAAACCACACTGTCTGTACTTCAATAAGGCTTTGTCAGGCCAAGTTACAGCTACTGGGCTGGCTCCAGATAGCAATTGAAAACACATGTGTTTTGCATTAAAAGCCCCCTTCTCCACGCACACATTCAGACACAGACACCCCCGTCTGCACTCAGCCCTGGAGCCTGCATGTCTTGCCTTTGCAGCTATAAAGCTAGCCATTTCGGTTAAAAAGAATAAAAGGATTACGTTGGTGGGGATTTTCTTTGGGAAGAGGAAAAAGGGGGTGGGAGGGATCCCATTCCCACAGATAACACCTCGCCCTGCCTCGTATGTTTTGCTCGTATTAGCAGGTCCCGGGCGCCCAGGTTAACAGGCAGCTTTGCCAAACCCCAACAAGCAAGGAAGCACAGGAATTAAAATTTCAGTTCACCACTACTCTCCTCTTACCTTTGCCTCTGTCTCTTCTAAAAACTGTGAGAAAAGAAAGCATATTTTTAGCACCCTCAGACTCAGTTCAGCACATCAGAACTGTATCCTAATCTTGACACATACTCCTGTATCTGCTTATACTAAAAATAATACAACTATTTCTGAGTACTTTCATCCCTCTCTGCTTTCCAGCTGTCCTAACCCTTAAAAATATTTTAAGCACCTTGCATCCCCTTTTAAAGAGCATTAACATTTCTCTGGTGTTGGCTTAAAGAAAAGAAATAGAAGATACAATGTTATACCTTTAATCAGAATGGGTCCCAGTTCTTAATATCTGTAATCATTTCCAGACAGCACCATGGGTCAAGGCAGCGAACGTGGGCTCTGCAGCTCCAGATGCCCTGCGCCTGGCATGTGCCTGTGAAGCGGAGCCGGAGTAGATGTGGAAACGCACATGCATGTCCCCCTTATTCCACCACGGCTGAGTCCCACCAAAGATGAAACACAGCAGCAGAGTTGTCAAGGTAACAATATAGAAAAGAGACAGTTTAAAGAGAGAGAGTTATATTTTTCCCTCTTAATGTTCCTTTTCAAAACGGTGCACTCCACTTCTATCGGGTTATTCTGTTCTGTGATTTACAGAGGTGCAGCGGCCAGATGAAGTGTTTGCAAGAGACAAATGCAGCTGGGGATGGGAAATAATTGAGAGCTTTACCTATGGTCTGATCCATGTATGCTCACTGAAGGCAGCAGGAAGCCTGTTGCCTTCCACGGGCTGTGGATCAGGTCCACAGCAAGGACTCATTTATCCACAGGAAGGTGAGATCTGCCTTTCACGCACTGGCAATGAGATCTCACAAAACCCACACGGGTTGCTCATGTGGAAAGCCTGCAGTACTTCATCCATCCAGCCTGCTTTGAGAGCTGCTGTGGTAATACCGTGCATGGCTTTCTCCTGCACCCTGCCCTGCTACCAGAACGCCCTTTTCTTAACTCCTGCAAAGAGCCACACGTCGGTCGGCAACATGGCCCACGCGCCCTGGCAGCGTGCACAGCCCAGATTCCGGCAACCTGGAGCAGCACCCCAGCTGCGCCCAACTTCAGTGGGGATGTACGCGGAACGTGATGCTATTTTGCAGAAGACAAGACAAGATGAAACCACCCGGTCATTCTGCCTCAGTTTTCAAGACTATAAGCCAAGAGAAAGGCATGCGCACAAGCCACACGCATACAACCACTGATGATAGCATTTCAGATTTATTTGCACAGCTTGTGAGGAGTCAGTTTGTGCCAGAACAGAAACCACAGACTTTTGGATCGCGAATCAGGAGAGCTATCGATGCAGCTAAAAGAGAGTCTCCTGAACTGGCCGCAACAGCAAAGATAATACTTTCTGGGTTGGCAACCAGTAATGGCTGAAGCCAACAGCGCCTAAAACCATTGGAGTCTCTTAGTATAAATAAACTGAAACAGAAGAATATGAACTGCAGATTCACATAATTAGATTTTCAATTGTACAAGACAATGAGGCATCTGCAGAGCTGTTTGCAAGACGATAGTCCTTGCCTTCTGTCTTAAATTTCCCCACGGTCTTTATTCAGCAAACCAGTTACGTATGGTGACAGGCAGTAACTTCAGTGGATCGGCGTGTGTTTTGAGTTAAGCACATGCTTCGGTGCTTTGTGGTCCAGGACTTCTTATGGCAGCCTGGCTCCAGCAGGACCAATAGTCAAATCATTTACCACATGGCAGTATGGTACTTGAAATTATTCAGTTCTTATGGTAAATCAGTGGTTTTCAAATTTTTCTCAGTGTGTAAACCCCTAAATATTTGCCAAAGGAGGTGCATACCCCTGTAATAATTTCACAGAGAGAGATTTCTACATACCTACACAAAACTCTTTTTCTCTTTTTTTCTGTCATTTTTTCACAGTTCCCTTGGGAATAGTCCACAGGCCTCCCATACGTCTGTGGACCACAGGCTAGAAACTACTGCTGGAGATAACTTAATCCCTTATTAAAAATGTAAATGATCTCTTCTGTTTATGTGCCATACTTTCTACCTTCAGAATATTTATGCGAGCTAGCAGAATGCTGGCAGGTAGAGACATGGGGAGGTGACAGCATTAATACTGCATTTTTTCCATTGGCATAATTAGTAGGCCAAGTCTATAAATATTTACATTAAATCTGTCAGGCATCGCACCAACCTCACTGATAACTTAAGGGTGTCTTACTGTAAACTGCATTAATGCCTAACTATTTTGTCATCAAGTAACACATAAAATGCTCCTTCAAGCTAAGCCACTTTGACTAGGTTGTTTTTATCTCTTTCTCATTTGGGTATGGGGTTTAGAGATGCTTCAAGCATCAGAACTGTGGCTCAGGGACTGTTCTATTTTCTGTTATTGAGCTATCATTCGTATTAGTGCCAGTCCTACCAAAAATATATGAACCTTGCAAGTGTAAAACTTAAGTTGATGTCGACATAACTATCTGCGTAACTGCTATTATTTCTCAGTACTGGCAGGGTTATGAGGATTAAAAAAACCTACCAGAGCTCTTTGGGAAGATAAAAACAAATTAACCCCCCTCAAAGCTCCAATATCTTTTCAGCTGGAGACTGCACCATGTAGGGACTTCCATTTTGTGCAAGAGATCTACTCCACCTGGATCCATGAATTTCTACACCAGGAAATACATGACACCTACAAAAGGCAGGAAGGAAAGTTCCTTCTCTACCATTTATAACTGTCCTGCATTTTGGCATCCACATTTTCTAGAAGCAGCTGAAAATGATTTAGTATTTACTGTTGACTTAGCAATATTCATAACTAATTCTATTTAACTGATAATATCTATTTGCATACAAAACGAAACTTGGGATTTTCATGCTGCGCAGATTTCCAGGGACTCACTCAGATATTCCCAAAACCTTCCTAAGAAAATCAGGGCAAAACAAATATGCAGAAAAAAATCAGCATGTAAATGCAGGTGTGTGTGCACCTGGAGTGGAGGAAGAAGTCAAAATAAAAATTTTAATATCTGAATGAGATAATTAAGCAATCCCTGGTTCAACCTTTCCCTCCAAATGCCTTTTTTAAAATCCATTAAATCTCTTGATATACCACAATAGAATAAATATAAATGTTCAAATATTTTTAAACTCTCACTTGAAAGAAATCATCTGCCTAATGATTATTATTTTAAATCGCCCTCAGCCTTGGACTCTGGTAACGGATCTCTTGCATACATGTGTGTAAAGGGAGAAGCCAAGACTCCTATGAGCTCCATCTCCTTAAATGCAGAATTAAGGTAGCTGATGGATTAGAAAGTAAACTGGTTTGGGTCAGGAACAGTAAGCCGTGCGAAGGCAGGTATTGGCATTCCTGACAGATTTGCCCAGCCCTGAGCATCCAGAGAGGATGGAGGCCAATGTAATGAGAAATGGAGGGGAGGAGGGGGTTCCCCAAATTTGTTTAGCTAATGACAGTAGCTGTAGGTGAGGAATGCTTCCCTGGAAGGAGAAAACCCATCCTTCTGTGTACGTGTGCGTGCAGGGAACGAAGGTCTGATTTGATGGTAGGGAGCAAAATCCTATTTAAGTGCTGCAGCTGTGAATGAATGAAGGCACACAGGTCATCAGGTAATCACGCGCAGGGCTGAGAGGGGCTTGTTGGACAAGTGAAAAGGAAATGGGAGAAAATGAAAAAGCACTCGTGTGTGTGTGTGTGTGTTCGGGTGGAAGGAGCCTGTTGTGACTGTGCCTGGAGAGCAACCGACTGTCTGTGCATGCAACCATGCGCTAGGAGCAGCCAGACCTGCAGCGCCTACATCCTCACCCACTGCTCCAGTTTCTTCAGAGGAGATAAATATGGCTACATTTTAGTAAGAAGCTATAAACATAGGACTGGTTGTGAGATGCAAGATCTTCTAATTCTTGGAAACTAAAGACAAAGAGAGGCAGAGCTGACGCTGCTGTAGCCCTGCTCTCCCAGACAGTTGTTCAAGGACATTCTGAATTTCATGCAGATGAGAAACTCCAGTAATGGCAGAGGTGACCCTGAAGTGGAGACCTTGCTTCTCACGACACTGAGTTATTTAGATCTGAGTACTAAATTTTGCTCCTTCTATTCACGTGGAGTTAGCAAACAGTATGATAGCATAAACGATCCAAGGGAAACACAACAAAAAGTCCCGGTTTCATAGTAATTTTACAGATAAGCTGGGGAATGGGAGGTCAGGGCAGCACTTGGTGTCGCTTGTACAAGGCTGAAAACACGTGAGTTCAGGTGAAGGACTGAGCTTTTATGAGAGGCCAGACCCAGGGAGCTGCTGCTCAGGGTCTGCAGTTCAGAAACATCCGCATCTCTGCTGCTGCTATGAGACAAGGATTGAAGTGGCAAAAAGTCATCACCAAAGGCAAAGATCTTCCACTATACAGACTGAGGAGAGCTGTAGAAAAGGGAGGGTGGAGGATGGAAATTCAAGTATCCAGCGTGCCAGAACAACAGCAGGCTCATGCAAACATTGCACAGATTGATGTGTAACACCTGCACTGAGAGCAACCTACTCCTACTGGCTATTTTCTCCTTAGGGTCCAAGACCTGCAGACTCCCTGAGCTCATTTGCAGACTGTAGTGCACCTAATCAGAAAGCTCTGTGCTCTGTTCCTTTTTCCACAAATGCTGCACCAGTGTTTACCCGTTGGCCGAAGAGCCACAGCCCGGAGCTCATCCAGCCCTCCCCCCAGCCGCAACCACTGCTTTGTAATTATTCTGATGATTTCAGCCATTTGCAGGCTCATCTCAGAAATAATTTAAGGCCAGTAGAGCTTGTTAATAGGTAAAATGGAAAGTGTTCCTTTTCATTTCTCCAGCAACATTAATGTAATTATCCTGAATCATTCTCAAACTACGTGGGCTGTAATTTCAAGGCAATATTACTATTACAGAGCCCTGTTCTTCCAGCCAGCATGTGTCATACTCCCCATCCAGAAGTTATTTATCAATAATCGGAAAGGTCTTCGTTTACAAATGATAGAGCCTCTTCATTTACAGCATGACAAGGAGGCGGGATGGGTGTCACCACGCAAAGGTGTGCCACTTCCCTGGCTTCTACCCCTCCGGCATAAGAAAAGCAAGCAAGAAAAAACAACTGTGAAGGTTAATTTCATACGGATATAAGAATAAATATTCAGTTGGCCAGGCCAATAACTGTTCTTCTATTAAAGTCTTAATGGTATCCAAATTTATTACTCTTATCTGAGCTGCCTCACCCTTTGTTCTTTCAGAAATCAAGTTCAAGGCACACAGCTGCTCTCTAAGCTTCGGTTAGATATATGCCCCAACGCAGACAAATCTTCACCTCAGCCTGCAATAATCATCTTCTGGGGGAAAAGTTTCAGTTTCTCTGCCAGGTCTACTGTGGTGGGGATTTTTGGAGCACAGATACACCATGCTGCTTACATTTAATGCAGAGCATGGTTGCTGGTCAAGGAGAGCTGTTCAGCAGTTTGTGCTTATCACAGTCTTTCCCTTTGCACCCCAGCTATTTTTATTCTGTCAAGAGAAGCTCTGCTTGTTCTTACACTTAGATATCCTATTATATCACAAAGTTTAACACCACCCAAATTTTAACATGCACCCAAATTTGGCTCTACAGAACAATTTGCATAGGCAGGATGTGTATTTTTACAAAGCAATTAGGACTCTTGCAGAACACTAACAAGGCAGACTGTCAGTCCATGAGCAGCCCTGGACATTGCCTTTTGTTTTAATGAGCTGTGGTATGTCATTCTGGACACTAAGACTCTTGCATGATCTTATGAGCCTCCTGAGATGAGCATTAGTGGCCTTCATACACAATACCTGATCCAAAGGAGAACCCTTGCCCTCTTCTTTCCATGACAATATTAGCCACTCACCATCAGGTTAAAACTAGATATAAAACTAGATATAAAACTAGATATATCTAGATCAGACTAGATATAGGGAAGAAATATTTCATGGTGAGGGTGGTGAAACACTGGCACAGGTTGCCCAGACAGATGGTAGATGCCTCATCCCTGGAAACATTCAAGGTCAGGTTGGACGGGGCTCTGAGCAACCTGATCTAGTTGAAGATGTCCCTGCTCATTGCTGGGGCATTGGACTAGATGACCTTTAAAGGTCCCTTCCAACCCAAACCATTCTGTGATTCTAAAACCTGATATACCACATCCACTCTAGAATAAGAAGCAAGGAGACAGCAGTTCTGGTAATCACAATGATAAGCAATCTTTGGCCAAATTTTGGTAATTCTTTCTCTCTGCTTATATTCTGCAAGAGGTGATAAGACACATACTGTTCATAAAGCAGCTCATGACAGTATGCAGATACTTGGAGACACAGCAGGGTAAAGAATGATTATGCTTATATATAAATAAATGCACACATGCACATGTACTCACATATTTTGAGTTTCAGCAAAGAATGAGGGGGTAGGTTTAAAAAGAAAATTGATAGGAACATTAAGCTACACTGAGATTGTGTAAAACGTGTGAGCCAGAGGGAAGGAAAAACAATGTAATGGCCTGAGAAATAAATGCATGTTTGTATGTCAGTAATCACGTCTGACCTTTGCCAGAGAACTCAGTATGGTAGAGGCATATCTGTGAGGATATTTACTCCAAGGACCATGAAAAGGCCATTGTGCAAAAATTCCAGACTCAGATTTATCTACAGAGATATACCCGAGGGCCTCTCAATCTCAGCATCTCTGCTTCAGTTATTGGCAGGATGTCGCAAAGGGTAAAGAGCCATTTAATTGGGAAATCCGTTTATCACTGTAGCTATTACCTCTCAATTTCTGAGAGGATTCCTTGTGCTTTCCCATACCTAACCAGTTTCTTGGAGCCTGAGCTAGGGGTTTTTCATGTGTGTTCAACACCAGCAGTAAGGGCTGTGATGACCAAGAAAGTTAATGAGACCGTTTGCACTTGGTCCGCTGTCCTCTTCCAAATACTTATCTAATTCAGCAGCTGGTAAGGCTTAGCCCTCACTGCAGTGTCAGAGGGGGCTGCTGCTGCTTCCAAATCTCTGTGTGAGCCAAAGATTCACACTAAGGATGACTGTAAAAATGTTTGGTCCCATAAGAGTATGGAAGAGAGAAACAAATGTCCTGTCCCTTTCTCTGCAGAGTGGAGAGTCAACATACAATCTGGTTCTTGGCACTGCCTTTTTATCCCATAACCTTGTAATTACGGTCTTGGATTACTGGTGAGCGCAGTGACCCCAGCAGCCTTCACCAGCACTATACTGCAGAAATCTTTACTGCAGAAGTGGAGGAAGGGAATGATGTTCCTCTTGCAATATTCGTTTCTACATAGTAGAAAAATGAGTGCTCATTGTGCGACTCCTTCTCTAAGCGAGCAAAAGTACCCTACAGCTTGGCAGCAACAGGATCTTTTTTTCATTAGTAGGATATGGGGAAAACCTTTTCTCATTCGTATATTCTGGAGTGAAATTTCATCACTGCTGTGATTAATGTTAGCATCATTTCTGCCCTAAATTCTCCATTCTCTCAGGCTAAAAATCCCCTCCTGGATTTCCTGATGTTGTCCAATGAGAATCACAAAGTGAGTGAGGGCAAGGAGAGAAAAGGAGAGAGAGGCGCTTTGTGTCTTGCATCCAGACTTATTTTTTGGGCAAAGTAGCTGTCAGAAAGGTGTTCTGGTTTCAGCTGGGATAGAGTTAGTTTTCTTTTCTAGTAGCTGGTAGAGTGTTATGTTTTAGATTCAGTATGAGAAGAATGTTGATAACACACTGATGTTTTCAGTTGTTGCTGAGTAGTGTTTAGACTAAGTCAAGGATCTTTCAGCTTCTCATGCCTGGCCATCAAGGTGGCTGCAGGGGCACAAGGAGTTGGGAGGGGACACAGCCAGGACAGCTGACCCAACCTGGCCAAAGGGGTGTTCCATTGTCGTGGACATCCACACCATATGACATCATGCCCAGTATATAAACTGGGGGGAGTTGGCCTGGGGAGTAGATCGCTGCTCAGGAACTAACTGGGCATCGGTCAGTGACTGGTGAGCAATTGCATTGTGCATCACTTGTTTTGTATATTCCAATTCTATAATATTATTATAGTAATTTTATTGTTGTTAACAATAACATTATTATTTTCTTTCTTTCTGCTCTATTAAACTGTTCTTATCTCAATCCACGAGTTTTACCTTTCTTTTTTCCTGATTCTCTCCCCCATCCCACTGGGGTGGGGGTTAGGGGGGAAGTGAGTGAGTGGCTGCATGCTGCTTAGTTGCTGGCTGGGGTTAAACCATGACAGAAGGTAACAGAGCTGTTCCCTTCTAAAATGTGAGGGATTTTACTTGCCCACTTTTCTCCCAAAATGATGACAAAAGTTTATGTGGATGCTTCTCAAAGAGTAGTACAGTTCTCATGTTATCCCTCACTCAGAGATATATTACAATTATAGCTCTATGAAACAATACAATTTAAGTCCATGAAATCATTAACTGATAATTAAAAAAAGCTTATTTGATTTTGTCTGTTTTCCAAGTGCCTGTGTGGCTTATTCTCACTGTTCAGACATGACCTGCCTTCTCAGTTTCTGTGGGTTAGAGGCACACTCAAGCTGGAGTAAACTCTCCCTCCACTAAGGCAGGAAATAGGCAAAGTGAAAAATTAAATCCCTTTCCCACAAAACCCGTTTCCAAATGCAAAGATGACCTAATAAAAGGCTTAGTGTTTTTGTAACCCCCTGTCTTACAGAAGATCAGCATGAGAGAAATCAATGCAGAGCATTACTCTCAATTGTGTGTGAAAACATATACGAGTATTTAAGTAGAGTGATATTTAAGCAATAAGTAATGTATTGTTACAGTGGGATTAGATGTGAATTCTGCAGCAACAGCTCCTATCTGAGAAGGCCAGAGGTTGAGTGTTTCTCAACACACTGCTCTAGCAAGTGAGCATCTGCCCCCTTGCATGAAGCAGCACTGCACTGCATTCACATGAGCGCTGCTGAGCAAAGCCTCCTCCTTTCACCCCTTCAGCTATTTATCATCATCATAGAAAATCGGGAGCAACTTAGCACAGCGTTACAGAAGTCTCCATCCCTACTGCCGCACAGAGGTTAAACCAATCTTCCTGCAACGCAACAGCAAAGTCAGTGCATTTCTTTTAACCTAAATCACGCAGGTAGTTAGGCTTTAAAGGAGAGCTGGTGGGGGAATGCAAGCGTTTGCAGGGCTTGCTGCTGGGAGCACGGTCTGGAACAGTCCCAGAGTTTTATGGGTTTATCATCCCAACACATAAACTTTCTCCCAGTAGGGCTCCTTTTCACTTACCTGTTTTTATTATTCTACAGCTGGAACTCCACGGCAAATCTCTCAAAGGTTAACAGGCCTGTCCAGAAAGTGCAAGAAACAGCCTGGCTGCAGTCTATGAATTTTAATGCTTTACATTACAACAACGTGCTATTTTTATACCAGATAGCAGTCCACAATCAGCACTATTTTGCTAACTGTGTAAGATATGACAGAGGCCAAGGAAAGGTGCAATAACAGTTGTAAGACAACCCGCCTGCAAAAAATAATGGAAGACCCCCATAAAAATGGAATGGGAATAAGAGGGGAAATAACAAACCAGGGAGATTCAGAGAAACTCCAGCAAGGGCACCTCCATCTGCTAGCCTTGGAAACCAAGTAAATGTTGTTGTGCTACAGCAGGTCGGCACGCATTTCAGACAGATGGTGATCCCCCTGTGAAATTAGTCAATCTTTCTTTGATAGGCTTCAGAAAGCCCCGCTGCTGTCTTCCTAAGAGAAATGACACCTTTATGCTGAAAGTTACAGGTTGTTGCAGGCAAAAGGACAGAAATACACCCACACACTTTCCTCATCTGCTGTACACTCAAGCTGGCAGTGTATTTTGCAACGAGGAATGCTTGCAGGCACTGAAACATCTCTCAGACACATGCTCTCTAAACCAACATGTTTCAGAAGCTATTTTAAAAAAAAAAAAAAAAAAAAAAAGCTGGCTACCAGAATACATGTGTTGCATCTCTTCATTCACTGCAATGCAGCGAGCAGCAAACCTTTAAGTGATACTTAAGCCTCACACACCTCAGTAAAGGATTTCTGAGCACCTTATGATGCGAGATTGTCACTGGGCCAAAATCAGGCTCCATCAATTCTTTGGTAGCACAGTGAACCCTGAACTTGCTTCAGCACTGGGGAAAAGGCATTTGCCACACCAGCCTTACAAAGGTTGAGTAATCCTCGACACTTGCCAAGGAGCAGATGACCACATTAGCCTGTGCGATATCGGCGCAGCTCCGGTTGGGGTCCACGGCAGCACTGTGCTGCTGAAGGTGTAACCGGAGGCTCCTGGGACCGTGGATGCACCCAGCAGGCTGCAAAGCACTTGAGCACAAGCCGTGTTTTAAGAACGTTCCATAATAGACGCTTACGTGAGCATTTGACGTAACTCAAATTACATGCAATTCTATCCACAGAGAACTGGAGTAACCCATGAATAAAATATTTCAATAAAAACCTGCTTCAGTGACTTCTTTAAATGAGCACTAGAAGCCCATCAGCCTTGCACTTTCTGCATCTTTTTATCTACTTTCAAAACTAAGCCAGACTGCCCATTTGACCTCCTTCCAACCGTAAAGCTGTGAGAGTAAGGGCCAAACTCTCTAGCTGGAGGACACAGCACAAGGTGTCAACAGTCAGTCCAGGCACAAAGTCTGGGACCATGCTTGGAGATTAAGGCCTTGCAGGTCTGCACCATGATAATGCCTCTTACACCAGGGCCCAAAGAGAGTTTAGCCCTGTCTATCCTAAGTTATTTGCATTTCCATGTAAAGACAAAGCCAAAGATTCCTTAAATATAAAATTTGTCACAATTATGTGCTGGCATTTCTTTATAATTATCTTAAATACTCCACGCTCAAGAAAATGTGGTTGAAAATGCAAGAAAATTATGCTGATCATTTGCTCATAATTAGATAGATTCAATAAACCTGGTGCTTAGCATGTTTTGCATCTGTATACTCTTTATACAAAATTAATCTCAAAGATATCTCTATCATTTTTTAGTCCTTTGCTATCAAGCACATCTGGTCTGGCACGGATGGTCTTCATAAACAGATACCTCTTGAGGATTATTTAAAATCACTACTTTGCCCACAAAACAGTTCTCTAGCACTCCAGTTTTCCCTTCTGTTACTGTCATGCAAAGCTTGGAGAATTATGGGCTTTGGCTTGTTCTGAGAAGAAACCAATTATGGAACTGGTGATTTTTGTTGGAAGCCTGGTTATTTATGAAGAGAATAAGTCTTGTTTCCATGGTGGGAAGAATGTGGGGAAAAAAAGCAGTAATCTTGTGGCCCAATGCTCCAAACGTCTTTCAATCAGCATTTAACCAAAGTATTTGCTCAAAATGTTAGCTGCTTCTTGAAGCTAAAAGCAAGGATGAATATGTACATCTCAGCACAAAAGTTGTCTTAGGGAGCACTGATGAAGCTAAAGCTACTGGTAGACTCATAAACCCTATTGCCATAGTTTACCTGTGGGTGAAACTTCCATCTCCTGGTCCAGATAAAGAAAATCCCTAGGAGGTGATAAACAATTGCCTGTTTTCCTATGCAAAATGGTCCTTGTGTCATGGAAGTCCTATTAATTTTCCTGGGAGTGCACAAAATTAGCTAAAAATGCTTATGTGTACTAAACAAGACAAAAGATATTTATGGAGCTCCTTTCTGATGCCTCTCCAGAGCAGTCCAATTATGTTTTCAACCCCATATATAAGCATCTCTATTTACTACTCTGAGTATCCGATCTTCTTTTCTGTGTGAGAAATTTTTCTTCTTCCTTCAGAGTACCGTCCCCATTTCTAAGCCTGAAGAATATGAAATAAATATGGTACTGCATATAAACAATGCACAATATAACAGAGCTTCTAAATTCAGAGCCAGCCGAAGATATCAAGTTTATTTTCTTTCTCAGTGATTGATGCCCTCTAGAAGAAATAATAATTATATGGTACAAGGAGGAGGAAAAAAAGCATGTTGAATGATACAAGCACTTAGTCAAAACATAACTGAAACACTGAGAAAAAAAATGCTTTAAAACTGCTTAGCCTGAATAAGACAGCATTATTATCTGCAAAATGGATGAAAAATAAAACCCCTCCAATAAGAAAAGGACTTAAGAAATCTGTTATACGCTAATGCCATCTACCAGACATCAGTGGAAGTAGCAGAAAAAAAAAAGTTAAATGAAACAGCAAATATAACAAAGATTAAGTAAGAATTTATGCACAGACCCAAGCCTTTTGTTTGTTTGTTTGTTTGTTTTGTTGGGTTTTTTTTTAGCAAGTACCAAATTAAAAATCTTGTTCTGTCTTTCCTTTTTTTCTCAGAGCAAGGATTTCAGGGCATCCGTGAATGCAAATATTTATCACATTTCTAATTGGCAAGGTTGCAGAAAAAACTTTTTAATTCCCCTTCCAACAAAACTTTGAGGCACAACATATATTTACATGACTTTGAACTATCATTACTCTTCCCCTGCAAGCTGCCACTCTCTTATGCAAGGCGAAAAAACCTTATTGTGTGTCAAATTCCACATTGTCTCAGGGCCTCTTCATCCTGCCTTGACTAGCTTAATCAGTGAGTCCAAGCTCAGCGAGCTTTGCCAGTGGTTACGCTGCCAGCTCAATCACAGCCCTTACCTGTATGTGAAGACCAGTTTCCAAGGACTGCCTGGTAACTGTAAAGGGGTTGCTACTTCTCTTCATGTCCCAAGTGGCCCCAGATTTACAGCCATCTCCAAAACATGCCTCAAGGGCATGTGCCAAACCTTAACAACGCAGTCTCTTTTCCAGGAGAAAGATTTCCAGCACGACTGAAGATGAGCTCCTTGAGTTGTCTCCTCCTAGAGCTCCTCCTCCCCTCTGTCTTCTCAGCCATGCCTTTTGTGCTGAGACAGAAAGCTGAAACAAATGAGCCCCAAAGGCAGCATCAAGAGTGTTTCTGTGTTATTTTAAGGAACCAACAACATCTGCCTATTCTCATCTTTTGGCGATTGCAGATGGGACAGAAAACTTTTACTGAATCCTGCCACATCAAGACAGCTGACTTGCATGGCCAGTCATTTGACTTCTTTCTCCGTGCCCTTCCCTGGCAGTTTGCCTTTGTTAGCAAGCCCAAGGCAGTCAGGCTGCGAGTCACACTCTACCTTAGTCTTGCAATTACAAAGACTCTTGCAGCTGGACCACTTCTTTGGCTAAACCTTGTACAATCGCTGATTCAACCCTCGCTTCGTGTCTACCTTCAGATCATTCCTTAACTCCTGCTAGGAAGTTTCTAGACACGGTCTGAATCCTTTCCTGTGATCACCAGCTCTTGTTTGAGGGTTCATTTCCTTTCACAAAGTTCACAGCCTCTTGGAATACTGTTTAAATTTACCTGTGAAGGCTTCAGCTCATGTTTTGGGACTTGCTTTCTGCAGATTTTTGTGGATTCTGAAACATTCACCCTTCACATGGAAGCAGAAAGCCATGAAATCAGTGGGACGTCACATGCATGAAATTCTATTTGTGCTGTGGCCTGGGCATAACGAAGGCCAAAATACACAAAAAATGTAGGTATAATTTTACGGCAGAAGTCTCTAAGCAGCACAGGACCCTAAAACTTGTGTAACTGAGACAAGAGACAGTGGCCATGACCCTGTCTTTAGCCTACGTACTTTTCAAAACCTGAAGCTCGGTTGTTTCCGGTATCCTTCAACTTTCCTTTTGGACAGCCACCAGAAATAAACAGCAGATGCCTGTTCAGTCTCAAGATAGGGAGAAATAGATGCAGCTGCAAATCTGCCACCACTGTGCCATGGGCCTGGTCTCCATCTGCTGATGCAGACATGCATACACACAGAAAGTGGGAGACGGACAAAGCCGTATCTGAAACCAGCAGGGTACAACGTGGACCTGAACCATTTTGAGAGACCAGAGAACACTTCCATTTCAAAAGGAACATCATCTATCTATGTGCCTGTTATTTAAGACACAACCTCATTTCTTCCAGTACATAAAGTTACCCAAAACTAACAAAATATGTTAGGCTTTTAGTCCCTAAGATCTCTTTAGAAAAATACTCCAGAAACTCTGACAGTTAGAAAGAATCTGATTTTCTGTATAGCGTATTCAGATCAATGACACCTCTTTGCATCAACTTTACCTTTTTTTTCCCTCAACCCCAGCCCATTGCTTTAAGAAGTATTTACACATACCATCTAACAAAGGCACTATCCAGAAATTCTGCCAGTATTTGTCTCCTCCTGATCTTCCAGAAGGACAGAAACAAGAGCTATTTAGCAGCCCCACTTAGTCTGTCTCTACAGTAGAAAGGTTCAAATGATGAAGCCGTATTGAATAGCCACTGATTAAGAAATTGCAGCACTACTAGGAGTTGCTGTTGATTCAAGGTGAGAGGAACTGAACTGAGCTGGAGTTAGTTGGCAATGCACAAAGAGGAATCTCCACGTTGTCAAAAATCTTCCGCTGTGTCTGATTCTGGCATTATTTCCTACTGGCTTGTTAAGAAAAAACGAGCCCTCATCACACTCCTCTGGTGCTTCCTTTGCTCCTTGGATGAATATTCTGCAAGTGCAAATAAAATGTTCAACAGCAGCAATTTATTTTCTGTCTCTTACAAAAAGGATTGCAGGCAGCCAGGCTTTTGTATCAAGAGCTGGAAGCAAGTGTGTTACAGAAAAGCCTCCCTGCCAGGTCTGAGTTCCCCTCCTTCTTCTGTCCTTTGCTTTCTGTGACATAATGGCCATAAGGCACCACAAGGGCCATAATAATACAGTACTGGTTCTCCGTGTTTTGTCTCATCTCTGCTACTGTAAGTGCCTACAAGATACTAGCAGGATGTAGGCACTCACGAAATTTAGTCATGAAGAGCCAAACCCATGTTCCTGAACTGCAGAGAGAGGATGCATAGGCAGTTCCAAACCGGGCAGAGAATCAATATCGGGGAGGAATATCTCATTATTATTGCAATATAAGTCTGGGGTTTAAATAGCCCAGGTCAGAAGAGTTGAGACAGAACTTTTATTTTGTATCCTTTGGGCTTTTAAGCTTCCAGCTCCCCAGGGTAACAGTTATGCCTGAGACTGTAAACAGGTATTTTTCCCTGCCTCCAAAACTGCAAACGCACAGTGCAACCATGCTTAAGCCTGTTGGCTCTCCTCTCTTTTACAGAACAACATTCACTGCCTCTGTTTTGCCTATCTTTTCTTTCCCAGGATGCTGGCAGCACATGGGTTAATGAGACAATTATTTGAGGGAAAGACATTTCCAATAAATCAGCAGATAGCAAAAGGGAAAAAGCACTAGAGTATTTTTTTCTGCTCACAATTTCATTATGCTCTTGGCTTTGAGCCATTATAAGGTAAATCACCCAAGTCACGTTGCACAGACATTTCTGAAAGGACAGTTATTTAAATCACTTTGTAAGCTACGCTCCTTGTTTTGAATGGAGAATCCTGCTTATTTTGTACAGCACTTTATGCCCATTTAAAAGTTTTGAAAAGGAGAGCTGCAGTCAAAGCTAGAGCTGTAATTTGGCAGCAAACAGCACATCACGGTACTGGCCTCAGCACTGTCCCTATAGCTCACATTCTCCTTTCCCTCCTGCACCAGACCTGCCGGCAGCAACCCAGCCAACGGACATACACCCCCTCTTCTGTTCCCTTTTGGCAACAAACCTTGGAGTAATGCGGACCAAAGATGGGATAATTACTTGTATTACCTTGACCTGGGCAAGTCTGCTGAGCTGGTGACATTCACTAACCCTCTCCCCAAGTTTTTACGTCCATCAGCCTCTGGTATTCACTTGCCAGTCACTGGCTCATGGCTCCTCGGCAAACACGGAAAACGGCAAAAATGTCCTGCTTTCATCACTGGGATGACTCTCCTGGGATGAAACTCCCAGAGCAAGGAAATAGCGACTGCTGGTAAAAAAAGTATCATTTTGACAGCCTTTTCATTCTCTTTCTCCCCTACATCCCTACAGTGTGATCAAGTGGAGACAGAGCGAGAACAGCGACGCAACAGCAGAACCTCATGGACAAAGAAGATGGGGGGTGAAGAAAAGGCAAATACCATGGTGGTGCAGGTGGCCTTGAAAGCACAAGCTTGTCCCTGCACAAGCTGTCTTCCAGCCATTTTTAATGGCTTTTCACTTCACACAGTGTCATTAATGTTCAATATTTTTCTTTTTACAGCTCACAGCTTTCAACTTAATGTGTTCATTGTTACTTTCCCCCACCCCCACCCCTAGAAGTCACTGAAAGTGCCTTTACCTTCATGATTTGGAGTCTCACACAATTTACTGAAATACTGAGCATCAGTCATAAAAACCACACATAAAAGCCAAATGCACTATAAGAATCTCGAGTTAACACAATAAAAGCATCCTCACATGCACTCCAGCAGACAGGAATCCCAATTAATGCCTTACACAGAAACACAACCTCTTCATGCTTAAGTTTAGATATTTCATTTCTGACTGTTCAAAACAGGGTGAAGGCTGCTTGCTTTCACCGTCTATCCATCTACCAACCTCTCATTTGGGCTAAGTTCAACACAGCAAGAAGCTACTGCAGGAGACAGAGATTCCTCACCAGTTTCTAAACTAGTTGACAGACATTTCCAGCTGCTTTTCAATGCACGTTCCACTGTCAATCAAAATTACAGGGTATAATTAAGCAGGCAACAGCTAAGCAATGTCTGTCTTCTACCCAAGAACCCAATGAAGAGATTAATTTACCAGTGAAATAGAGTAAGATGAGTTCCTCTAAAAAAAAACTTGGCAGAATCAAGGCACCATCAATTTTTTTCCTATCTAGCAGCAGGTTAAATATTGCATTTTTCTGCAATGCAGAGTTTCAAAAGTTGCCAAGAACTCAAAGCTTTCTGTATTATCCCATATTAATATTGGTGATCTCAGTTCAACCTGCAAATTCAGTTCATGAATACATCAGTGTGTCATTCAGCCTCATGAGCAGGACAACAGTACCATCTACCAGGCAAGTTCCAGTTTGGTGTCCCATGAAAACGGCATTTGCTACCTTGCACTGGGAACCCACCAGCACTGGTCATGCCGGACACAGAGCAGTGCTGAGTCCCACTGCCCAGCATCGGCTCCCGGAACCAAGAAACAGAATTGCCCCAAGGAAACGTCCCTGAAAGATTCAATCAGCTTCAGCTCCCTCTTCCTCTCCCGGCGCCCTCCCGTCCCTCCAGCACTCTCAGTGTGCATCTTCACGTAGACCTGCAGAAGCATCTTGGGGACCACAGATCTCACCAAGGCACCCACTGTGCTGCCTTACAGCTATTCAAAAATGGCATCAGATATCAGAAGGATGATGAGGTGACACACAAACCGTTGTAGGAATGACAGAATCTGCCCCAAGCTGTTGTAGGCTCCCGAGACCTTCTAAATACCTTGCTCTACCTGACATTTCTTTGTGCAGTGTCTGGTATCTTCACTTTGCATCACTGAACTTTAATTAGTTTAACAACTTGCAGGGGACTTTTTAAATAGTATTTTATTTAATCAACAGGTTTTTCATTGTAATGTTCAGTTGCACCAAGAGATCACACTAAGATAATGAAAAGTATTGGAGCAACTGAAAACTTAATTAAAACACGTAAAAATTAATTATACCACTCATCATTGATTTTGTCTGAAAAAGCTGATATTGCAAATAGGAAACCAAAAGCAAGGAGGTCATGTAGAGAATCACTGATGCGAAAGTGATGTATTACAGAAAAAATATGTTCATGCTGAGAGGAACCATTCACTCCAGGTCCACGATCCAGTGCTGAGCTGAATTCCATCCCACATAGCAAAATTGCCAATCAGGCATCAATAAGGAGGCTGATTAAGGTGGAGCCAGAAGAACAGAGTACATATAATACAACTATTATGTAGACAATTGTATGTGAGATTAGAATCACACGATTAATAATGTCAGCCTTTTCAGGACCTTTTTCTGCCTCTGCACAAAAAAAGGAGTTTAGTAGACTAACTATTAAATGTCATTCTTCAGGCTCTCCAAAAAATGTCCGAGACAGGTGCCTGTGTTAGGACTACGCCTGGTGTTTCAAACAGGGATTATAACACCCCTTAATGGCCATAACTAAATAGGACCCTGCTCATGCCTGCATTCAGCCCCCAGTGTTAGGGTGGCAAGGGGAGCAGCTGGACACTCTACCCCTCTCTGCTTTATCCTGGAAAAAATTATGTATTGTCCTCTAAGTTCAATAATAATTCTCTCTCCCTCCTGTCAGTTCCTGAGCTTGTTTATGAAGCATAATTGTATTGTATTTCAACTTGGAATCAGTAGAACCAGTTAATACATCCTTTTAATAAAATACCACAGTACAGAAAGGCCAACCTGGTAGCAGCGTAAATTTTATCCACAGCTCTATCATAGACTCCTTTGGGCAAGTCACTGAACTTCTCCGAGCCTAAAGTACAGAATGAAGGAAATACTGTTTTACTAAATTCAGCAGAGAGATTATCTAATATATCCAATATTTATAAAGCACTTGCAGATCCTCAAGTAAAGACCATAGAAATGTAAAGAAGTACTGACCCAGATAAGGGTTAGGAGCAAAATCTTTTTCCCAGTGACAGCCCTCAGATGACCTTGTAATGTTAGGATTTATTTTCAACGCAAAGGAAGATCTGTCAGGTCTAGGAGCCGTGTTTTGCTCTTAACTGCCGATGACTTGCTACCACCAGGAAAACAAGTTTAGTCACTGATCCAAATGTCAAGAGCTGCCAAATCAGCGTTTTGATGAAATGTCAGGAATATTAACGTGGTTTCAGGTCTACTCTGATTTAACGTTGTGCAGCCAAAATGGAATCTGGTCACACTGGTTTTTTCCCCAGGAAAATAACAAGTAGCCAGCAATATAGACATTATATACACTTCTTCACTTTCTTTGAAGTGAAGCTGAAGAAGCTAATAAAACCCACCTAAACCCATAAATATTTCCACTTCTGTGTTTTGAAGGAGTCTGATCTCCACATGCTTCAACTTCAGGAATACAAATATCCCATTTAATGAGACAACTGAAACATTCAGGGAATTTTTCCACACCTGCCACTACACCTTGTGCAGGAAGATACCCTGCAAAGGGAGTCTTCCAGTCATAAGGTTGCTCACAGGAATCAAAACACATTCTTTTACATGACTGAATGTTGAAAGGACAGAAAGCACAAAGCAGGCATATTTAAAAAAGATGATTGTATACTCTGAGACTATTTTCTTAGCCAACAAAAAAAAAACCCAACAACCCAAAAACCCCCAACTAATAGCTGTTACTTAAATTAATGAAACTAATCTCAAAGGGATGTCTCTTTTTGTTAAAGTAACCAGGTGTTTCCAAAGAAAATATTTAAAATATCCATATGCTGTTGCCAGTAAAACTCTGTGGGAAAAGGATGGCAATCAAACCTTTGTCATCGCAAGAAAAGTGCTGAAGAATTTCAGTGCTGGGAGAAACTGTAGATGTCCAACATGTTGGGGAACTGTAAGAAATTCTGCCCCAGCAATTAAACACAATCTTAAAAAAATCTGGGTAAGAACAATTTGCCTTATTCCCAGTTCCACACTTTATACTCTTGCTCATCTCATTGACCACACAGAAAGTATAACTAAACAGAAACAAAAACATCTCCTCTTCTACGAAAGAAGCGTGCTGCACATTCCCTTTCTGCACCCGGCCACTGGTAAGAAAATACTTGTAAAGGAGCAGTACATGCAGCCAGGTATCCGCACAAGCGGGGCGCTTACCCCATTGCATGTGAACAGTGGAGTGGTTTGCTGCTGAGAAGCAGGGATGATATTTCATGTGGGAAGTGTGTTGATAAAAGCTGGCTGAGTTGCTGCAAAAATACAACTCACAACTGACACTACCACCCATAAGCTCTAGATGAAAACCTGCAATAAACTATACGCGTTATCCTGTATTGACACGTACATGAGTGTTTCTAACACAAAGGAGCCTTTATGTGCAAAGTATAATTTTGGTCTCCAGTTTCAGCACATACTTCAAGCTAATTATCTATCCAGTACTGCACACTGAGGAAGTCATACCGTGGTACTTGAAACCCCAAATAACATCCCATCGCCAGCACGGCAATGATTCATTTTATAATTCAACCTGGACAGCACTTCCACAGGAGGGAATATAAAAGTATCTCCTGCCAGGAGAGCACTGCCAGATCTTTTATAAATACTACAGAAGTTTCCCGAGCAGGTGGCCCATCAAACTCAAATAATTGATCCATGTCAGTTAGACCTGGAAGCTCAATAGTACAGCACATCATTACAGCAGTCAACATAAGAAGAAAGTCCTTGTGGTTTCCCCTGCAGCAAGCAGTTGAAAGGAAACCGAAAAGCTCTGCTATCTTTTCAGCTTTGCACATACTTCCCTTGAAGTCTTCAGGGGAACGGCAAATACTAATAACCCCTGCAACAGGCCCCTCCTCTAAGACTCGCCTGCTTTTTGGAAACATGAGAGCATTGTAATACTCTCTTTTTCTTTATTGGAAAGAGTTCAGTGTGGATAAAAAAAAAGAACCTTGGCAGGTTCAAGTGGTGCCATTAAATGGCCCATTTCCTGATGTAATGTGCAATTTTAATGGGTGACTCTCCTCACGGCCAACAACAGCACGCTTCTCTTGGCGGCACTGCCTTGATGGCCATGACAGTGGCGACTGTAACAAAGGACACCGATTCAGCATCACAGGTAGATTTAGCAGTTGCAGCTGAAATCACTACTGCCTCAAACCTACCCGCTGGAGGGGACATCTCGGTGGATGGGGTCACCACCGTTCACAGCCTGACTCCTCCATGCCAAGGGAATTGCTCCCAGTTACAGTAGTTCTCCTCGGTCACACATGGACATGACTCTCTGGATCTCCTCCATCACTGCTCTTTCTCGGGTTAACCACAGTCTGATTAAGTTGGTTATAATTTTTATTTTAGCATTCCAGCCTTAAATTTCCAGCGCTATGGCTTCCAACGAACAAGTGAAGTCACTCACGGACTATGCATTGGACATAAAAAAGATAAAAGTGATGTCTGAATCATCGCAAGCACAGAAGAAAGCTCTATCAGCCACAATCACAGAACGAATTATTTATTGAATTTTCACAGGCAAGTCAGAGGAAATATTGCTATTAAAGCAGTAGCCCACAACCTGTACTTTGCCTGTAAGATCTTCCAGTGCTACCCATAGCCGTGGGAAATCAAGAAGTTTCCACCAAAACAGTAAGAAGGGCAAAGACTGACACTGCCTATGGTGTGTTGTTCCTTCAGTATCATGCCTCAGGCCCACGAAAGGTTGCAGACTGCTCCACTGAAGAGACATCAGTATAAATGATCATCTACAAAACATTTCTTTTCTTATATTAAACATCTCTCTTCTTAGGGGTTTTTTCACTCATTTGGAAATTTCATCAGTGACTATACATATAACACTTTCACAGATGCTTATACAAGTTGTTTCAAAACACTGCGAACAGTGCAGCAAACTAGCTAGGGTGGGTGGTGCTTGCCAGGCAGGAGGAGGAAGGTTAGAGATACTTCTCCCTGCCAAATTTTATGCCACCAAATACAGAGCATAGCATTGCCTGAGATATCTAGCTGAAGATGAGCTCCACACGTGCTGAAGTTAGCCCAGGGACTGCAGTATGAACAAGCCCTATGGCCCCCGTAGAGACCCTTTGCTCCTCACAGCCAGATCCCTGCTGACAGGCATGGAAGTTTAGGCGCTCCTGAAAGCAAAAAGTGAAAGAATCCTCTCTTCCCACCTCCTCATTCTCTCTACACATAAGGGCTCAAGGTGCAATCCTACAATAAGGCCAATGAGGATTGAAAAACCTTTGGGTGTTAACGGCTTCATTCCTAAGACCCTGCAGGCCACCTGCAATGCAAGTGAACCCTACAACTGTTGGGACATTCCCAACTGAGAAAGATGCTAAAGATGACTTGGACACTGGACCGCTGCTATAAACAAGTTTGAGAGCTTTATGGATTTGACTTTGGGTTTTCTTTCTCCCCCACCAACCTTAGGCAGTAAAGCACTAGCAACGGTTTGCTCAGACCTAACCTACCCGTGCTCCCACCAGCCGATCCCAGGGCAGCTCTCGGCAGAAGTCAGGCACGGCTCAGGTGGGTTAAATCATCCTCTGGAGAGTCCTGGTCTCTCTGCTTCCTACAGGGAAATTTTGGGTGCCTGTGCTCCCACCTAAAACCCTTCAGCAAGATGTATAACATTAGATGAAATGACATCAAGCCTTTATTTTTCAGTTTCCACCTCCATAAAATAGGTATTATAAGACTTACTTTCAAAGAGAATTGTAAGGCTTAATTAGATAATTAACGTGAAAGTGCCTTTAGAAAGGCTATGTACACACAAAGCACTACTGTATTATTAGTGTAGGCAGGCATGGGGAGCTCTTAGAGATTTTGGAGCAGGTTATTTGTTATTCTGGAAGAAGTCTTTAGCTGCATACAGCAGTAGTATAATTATTATCATCATCAGATTCACTTCCTTAAGTTATTTATGAAACACTGTATGAAAAAAAAAAGCATCAAGTTAAGTAGCAGCGAGCTGAGTTTCTGTTTTGTTGCATATGCTGATTAGGAATGCTGTTAAAATGTTACTTTGCTGTAGTGAAAATGCTGGTGCCAGAAATTTAGTTATAAGTTTGTTACTAGAATCATCACTATTTAGATGTAAGTGGTAGCTATCAGCGATTTCCACGCCTTTTTGTTTTTATTTGCATTTCTTTGCAATGGGATTTTTTCCTGGAGTCTACTGGAATATTACAAGAACATGCAGAAACTTATGAACTTGAATTGCACCGTTGCACAGCTGATTTTGACTGTACCACACATCCAGGAATTTCTCTCTTCTGTGAATTGCACAAATAGAATATATATATGTGTGTGTATATATATATATTAAAAATCATTGAATTATGACCAGGAGCAGGGAAAGCAGGGATTTCCATCAGGCAATAACTATGTCATTCTACCTCCATTAAAAGATAGAAATTACAAGTACCCCAGCTCAATAGTAGTACTTGGTATGGGAATAAGCAGGCCCAATTTACTCACTTAAGTCATACAAATACTTCTGTAGTCCATAAAATTTCCCTCACGAGTCATGTGAGAAGGATTTCACCCTACAACCCTATTTCTCTGGTTCTTTTTCAACCAAGTGTCATGGTAAACTATACTGTGATCAAGTTCACATGAGTTAGATACATCTACCCTCAGCAAATTTCTCTGGACTGACTCCCATACAAAGTAAAATCAGGTCGAGTCTTATTGGAGATATGTCTGCACAACTCAGGACTGGGCCCTGAAACATCACATCAACCATGTTTCTTCAGAAGTTTAAGGACAGCCAGCCTGTTGGACCCAGCAAGGCTGTTCTTCGGTATCTAAGGATCAGGTGAAACCAAGATTGCTTCTCCATTTAAAAAAATTTCTCTAGACTAGAGTATTTTGTACTGTCTGTACTGTTATGGCATAAGGAATGAAGAGGGCAATTCTCCCCATCAGCGTATAGAGGCTTTCATGTACTTCCTATCAGCAAGAACAAGAATTAGCTGAACAAATTCTTTTCAGAGTGATGGGATAATAAAATTGCCAGGAATTGCATTCACCACCTTGCAGCTTCTAATAGTCCATATCAGTATTTTTTATTTTGGAGAAATCAGTAAAGCAACATATTCCCCAAAGAGAAAATATCTATAAATCTCATTTTCAATAATAAATTTAATTTTTAAATCTGTTCATTTTGATCAGTCTCCATGATTCTGGTACAAAACTGGGCAGAAAATGTGTTTCCACCCAAATCTAATTGAGTAGAAAACCCTCCATAAAAGAACAGGAAAGAAATCTAAACAACATCAAATATTTATATCATGGGAAAACATCAAGAGATCTTTTTTGCAGCTTGTACTGTATATATTTTACATGTAAATTAAGCTGAGTAGTTCCTCTTCATAGCTTCAAGCTGCTGCTAATGCTTCATAGATTTTCCAGGCAGACAAATATTGGTGAAAATAGTTTTATAACCTTCATACTCAAGATTTACGATTATACATGAACTAGAAGTCTAATGCACTGACATGCGGCCTTGGCTCAGTCTCATTACAGAGTAATTTGCACCCCTAGTTTAATTGCTGTTGTTTGAACGTAAATCATCCTCTCCTTTCATGCAGCTCTGCCACATTTGATGTTAGTGGAACATACCAAATCTGCTGGAGTTTGCACAGCTTACGCTAAAACTAGCATTGGCTTCCACTAAAACTGTTGCAGCTTTGGAAGAAAGTTTGGAAAACCAAACCCTGTTCCGCTCTCTTTCCCAATGCAAATTGGCACTGCTTCTTCCTGCCCTGGCTCCACCTCTGAAAATAATCTGTTTGATATTTTCAAATGCTTAGACACACCACTTCGATTCAGCCCTTGTACTGCTCTTACTTGAACAACAGAGTAACACCGGTACATGACACGAGGCAAATTGCAGTACCTCCAGCAGCTGGCAAACCTCACGTCAGCAATTCATTGAGATTTCCAAACAGTATTACGATAAATTAATGCTTGTGATGGAAATCGGCCAATGCAATTAGAACATGGTACTTAAACTATGACATTTTCTATTAGCAAAAAATGTATGCCAATACCGCTAGGTATTGTGCATACAACAAGAGACAATTAATGCAATGGACTGCCACTTACTGAAAACAATGGACTTCAGTATGAGCAGATGGCAAAAGACTGCATTTTTCCTACCTGCTTTCAGCCTCAAATCTCTGGCTGACTACAAAAGCAAGCTGCAGCGGTTTAAAATATATAACCACCAACTACTGTAATTAGCAAAACCATCATCCCAGTAGATATTTTCCAAGCTCGTGAACTATTGAAAAGGGGATTAAACACATTCTTAGAGGGCAGGTCCACGGTGGTCTAAACACAATTGCTGGCTCAGAAAGTCCTTGCGAACTACAAACTGTCAGAAACTAGGAGCATATGGCCTGGGATGGATCACTTCATCCATCCTGTTTACTGCTCGAATGTCAGCATCCACTACCAGTGACAGATGAAGAAGAAACATTTTGTACTTTATCCAGACCGGCACGATAGTTCTTATGCATTACATAACCCAGAACCTCCAGGAATAAACCCTCCGTGAGCAGATCAAGTTAGTGGGTGCTCTGCAGAGCCAAACAGCAGCCAGGATGGGGGAACAGTACTACACGGCTAACCCGGCACTTCTACATCAAGTGTCTGAGAAGAGATATCTGCCTGTGAGACATTTTGTGCTGTCCTAATGGGAGAAGAGGGAGAAGGCCCTTTAACCCAGACCCATAAATCCACATCTGCTTTATGAGATGCATGCTTAAGGCTCATTAAAGTGCCTAATGGCAAAGTTGTACTTAAGTGCCTTACTGAATTTGTATGGATTTATCGAAGCAACTCAGCAATTCATGGAACTGAAGCCTAAAAGTGAGAGTTTCTCTTGTTTAACCTGAAGGCGTCATCTTTGGCTAGCTGCTGTAGAAGGCTTACCATCTTTTATAGCTCAGCCACCTAGGAAGAAAAAAGAAACATCCTCATTGTGTTATACCCGATAGGTGCATAGAACTTCTTTCCTTACAGCTTCAACCAAGTAATGACCTTCATCAGTGATACAGATAAGTTTGTGAAAAGCTATAAATATGGAGAAGACAGACTATTTAATAGCCAGTTACACTGCCTGTCTTTAGCTGGGATTTGTTTCCCTCTTGAGGATTTCTTGGTCCAGTTGCACTTCCCCATGGTTTTCTCTGCATAAACCTATCTCTAACACAGACTGGGCTTGCTGGGTTTCCTCTGGAAGATGCTGCACTGGGATAGACCATGCCATCAATGCAGTACGATTTCAAGGAATTTTTGCAGCACACGTGGATTGTACTGTGTTTGTTCCAAGCTATCTTCAGAGAAACAAACATTTCAGCAAGGATTTTTGGCAAGTGTATGGCCAAATTCTGAATGGGGGACAGAGGAGCCTCAAAAAGCAAAAAAATAGAACCAGGCTTATTTGAATCATGACTGCAATTTTGAGATGCTACTAAAGGTGACTGCAATCATTAGGCATTTTTCTGCAGCTCTCTTCCCCCACAAACTGTGTTAAATACCAGTTAACCCTGGGCAGCCAGCCCCAGCTTTCCTGAACATACCCAATGAGTGAAAAAAGCCAGGGATGGTGACCTGACCTGTTCCCTCTCTGGCTCAATACGTGCTCTTTATGCTGTTTCACCATCACATTCATACTGCACTATCAAGTTTAGGATGGCAACAATCCTGGCATCTCCACCTGAGGGCATCTCCCAGCTCGCTCAGCAGGAGAGGGAGCAGAACCACGTCGTGAAGACGGGGCACTTGGGGAACGTCCCAGCTCACACACGGGCAGGACGTGATGTCTGAAGGGCAGCTCCCCGCAGCACCCCCGAGCATTTCTAACCAATGCTTACAGTTAGAAGATCACCCATTTCATATTTCTGCTGATAAAATGAAATTTGCTGGAGGAAGCTGGAAAAAAGGCAACCTGACCAGCTGTAGTTAAGCTGCTGACCTCAGACCACTGCCATCTTTGTAGTTTTAAGTTCTGTTTTTAGGTAGGGAAGGCTGGACAATTGCATTCAACTACATAATACAAGACAGAAAAGAATAACAGATACCAGCTGAGCTGGATCCTCAGTTTGGGGTTCAATAGGGCTGCACTGATTTGCACCCAGTGAAGATCAAACCCATGCTTTTCTTGCCCTACTAGAACTCAAACCATTAAAGCAGCAAATTACCTTTTATCACAATAGCCTTATTATAACTATACAAATTAATTTTAAATGGAATATTTACTGTGGAATATACATATACACACACTCAGAAAGCTATTATGTATGGAAATATATTTGAAACTCTTTGGACTACAATTATTTCTTCAGCTCCAACATTTATCTCTTACAAATGAATAATACATTTGCAGGATACTTTTGATTTTAAAAGCAGGGTCAGTGGTGGGAATGGTGTGCTTTGCTTCTGACTAAGAGTAAGCAGCAAGGATTGCACCTGATCTGTCCCCAGAGAGAAAATCACAGTTCTGAATCCTGCAGATAGGAAGAGCAAAAAACACATCCAATTTCACATGATCTGCAGTGATGACTCTCCTAAAACTTTCCAGTTAACTAGTATGTCCAACTTGCCCTATGTTGTCCTACAACCAGTGTAGGCAGCCCCTTAGGACATGAGCAAAACCACAAGTTACTCTCCTTAGTTACAGTCTCTAAGGCAACTACAATATATCGGAAGGTGACTCCACTCAGCTTTATCCTGCACGGTGCTTTTCCAATACCAATTATTGGTACTGAGCAGTTGGAGCACATGCAAGACCCAACACAAGAGGCAGGCGGATGCCCAAGAGCAGCAGGGTGAAGAAGGAAGGAGAGCAAAAGAAAGTCTCATTCCACAGGAGTCAGAGGTCCTGGGGGAACTGCGTGCTCAGAAATGCCAGGAGGATATGTGCAATGACAGCCTTTTTTCTTGGTTTTCCCATCAGGCTGTTGCTTCCCTGAAGAACAGCTTTGCAGAGCACCACATTTTCCCCAGACCTCAACTTCGCCTCAGGAAACTCCCCCTTTACCCTGCTAGAACAGCAATTTTGTTGACATCGCTACTGTCGCATAGGGAAAGCCAGTAAATGAGAGCAGTCTGGAGAATATTCCCATCTTTCCCCGCTCCAGTTTGGCCAAAATCTTTCAAAGGAACAAAATCCCCAGCCTGAGGACTAACAGCATTCACTTCAACATCACTTCTTTCCTTGTGCGCTTGGTCAAGTGGGAAAGGAGAGGAAAATCCCATATGAGAATCACCCCAAACTGCCACCCCCTCAAATTTAATGTGGGAAGAGCTGGGAGAAATCATGTAGGAATTTTTAAATTTTTAACTATGGATTTTATGTTCCCTTCCCAAATCTCTGTTCCCTCCATGGTCTAAGCATCCATGTAAAGAACAGCCTGCGGGAAGGACTGAAGCTGGTACTCCAGGAAAATGCTTCACCCTCTTCTTTCTAGCAGCAGCATTATCCCTTCAGCAGCATTTCCACCACTGGGTACGTCATCCTGAGTACAATCAATGCTTAAAACATTTGAAAACAGGACTGTCACAGCCCATGAAATGTACAGGATTTAATGTCTACAGAAGCACAAAAGCACTGTCTCCAGAGCACTTAACGTATTGACAAGCCACGTGAAAAGGGAACGTTTTTCTCCAAGTTGCCAGTTATTTTGGTTCCTCCGAGGAAAGCATCTCTATCACAATATCACATACAGATGGGGCCCCTCGCTGCTTCTATAGCCCCAGATGCTGCAAGTCCTCGGTCTTCACTGCATTTTATACCAAAATAATCATGCCAATTAATCTAAACTGTGTACGTAAATTTAAACTGTAGGCAGGGGATTCTCTTAAATGCATCAGAACATTTTCCAAGGAAAGGTCTATACACGGCAAAGGATTTCACTTCCAAGCTTTTGTTTTAATAATTTGAAAATGGCAAAACCAATCATGCAACCAAGTGGCACTCTCCTTAATTAAGATTCAGAATCAATATAAGGGCAATTAATCTGCGGCTGTCACTGGCTCTGAATTATGCTGATAGCCCCAAAGAGGTGACCCTGTGACCTCCAACACTTCTCCCAGGGTCGGAAGGGTTTCACACACTGATCTATTATTTTACAACAGACATGCTGTTAGAAGAGACACTGATAACTGTCAGGAAACACTGAGGGAGAATTGAACTGAAAAGCCTATGTCTTTTGCAAAATTATTGTACTTAAGCTTGTTCTTGCTTTGGATCCTCTTAAAAGCACAAAAGCTCACTGAAGGGAAAAACGGGATTCAGTGGAGGAGCACATGTGCTCTCCTGGGGACTGAGGACCCAGCTCATCATCCAGAATCAGAGCTAGAACTAAAAACCCCCATGATTTCTGTATTTCCCAGCCCCAGCCACTCCGAGCTGCTTTGCCCCTGCCCCAGCCTGCACTGGAGCCCAGGGCCGGGCAGCACGAGAGGCGCTGGCTGTGCCACAACGCTACAGGACCAGCACCGCCGGCGGAGTCGTGTCAGCGTCGCTTTGAGCAGCCTTTTCTTCCTAAGGGTTTTCCAACAGGTCTCTGGAAGGTTTTGGAGAGAAGGAGCACACAGCTTAGCACAGTCCCTCTGTCCAAGACAGCCTCTTCCTTTGCGTTCTCTGTGGAAATGGGGCAGGGCAGGAGTTCAAGGGGAATAAGGAGAGTACGGAACAGGATAAATCTCTTGGCTTGTTCCCTCTCACACACCTGGGCACAGATCACTGTGGCACATGCAGATTCACGTTACCAGTGATACACACAGACTGGCACAAAGAGAAATTACTTGGCTTGTTTAGGGCCTGAGTTCAGCAGGTCGCGAGACAGCCCAGTGCTACGGAAGGTAAATGCAACGAAATTCAACAATAGAGAAGAACAGGTTTTGTGGAGTGACTCCCTCCTCAAAAGACAATCCCTCCGACTTCACTGGAACTTCATTACTTATGGAATATGGGGCTACCGGAGCATGTTAAAGTATCTCACTCTGAGCCCTTGTAAAAGTATTATATTAAAGAATATGTAAAAGCCAGGTCCAGGGTAAGCAGAGGTGCAACTAAGCTGCCATCCAGGGGAGACTTAAGAGCTTATTGGCATTATTCTGTACCATTCTCCACTGACAACTTAACAGTCACTCTAAAAAACATCTTATTTCCTCCACCGTGTCCCATGCATCTGTAGCTAATACCACATCCCGCAGAGACTTCATTACAGGTGTTTTATCTGGGCCCAAACCCCGTGAAACGCAGCTTTGACTGACGTAGCCCCGTATCTGAGAACTCTGACTTGATCTGTCTCTTCATTTCTATTCTTTTCCTGGTTCAGGGCTATAGTTCGTCTTTTGGTGCCTCCCTTTTCTTCCTTCCTATTAGCAATCCCCTGTCTCATGAATTTTGAGTTAGACATTTCACCTCCTCTGGCAGGAGTTCTCCAGTGTGAGATGACTAACAGACATTAAATTGTTAGTCTTATGTTCTCTTTAAAATATGCTCAGAGCAAATGCTAATAGCAGCACATCTCAAAAGACTCCTACCAGCATTTGTCTTGATCTTTCATTACCCATCTGTCAAAACCCAGGTGACAGTTACGAGTTTAAATCAAAGTTCAGAGGCACACGTAAACTTTCAAAAAACTTTTGCCTCTAGGGCCTACATTTTAAGAGGCTGGGTGTGCTTGCCAAGTCCCAGTGTCTGAACTGTTAGCAGGAGACTAAGTACGTGGGCATTGTACATGGTGAGAAGAGCTAGGCAATTGTCCATTTAATAAACACTTGGGGGCAAATAAATCACAGCCCCTAGGCATCCAATAAGTCTACTCTGTACCTCCTCAAAATGGCTCACATGGCTTCAATTTGTCAAACCAGGCAGGGTAAGGTGACAAAGAACGAAAGAAAAGAGTGGCACACGCTAAACAGTTGGCATCACCAAAAGTCAGGCAATTGCCTGTTTCGAGATGCTGGAGATCATTAACCTATGCTAATCTGATTGGAGAAAGTGCTACAGACACACACCTCTGCTTGTGGAGCTCAAGCCACAGTGCAGAGCTGAAAACAGAGGTCATGGTTTGGTGTGAGTGAGGATCATGGAGAATGACAACCTGTAGAAAGCTCTCAATCCTCTTCAGAAACTCCCTTTTCTCTACTGGAGTCTCAGCTCTTGGATCCGACCTATGGTTTTAGGTTCTGACATATGAACTTAGCTTTCCAGACTGCTTTGAATAGAAATCAGGCTGAATAGAAAATTCAGAACCAAGTAAGAAAACCCGCCCCAAAGGTCTGGCAGACTTTGGTGGAAAAGTGACCTTTGTTCAAACAACCGGCAACTGTCGATCATGAAATTATCAGCCACAGCCCAACACTAAGTTTATTTTGCCAACTGTTTGTATTGCCTGCTGTAGACTATTACTCCCATACTTTTCCAACAGTCGCAGCACATTTTCCACTTCTTTGAATGGTTTATTTTAAACTGAATGTCACACATCTATTGAAAAGCATGTGGAAACAGACTAGTGTCTACATCTTCCTGGTGATTTCTGGATACCGATGAATACCAGTGCATGCCACAGTGTGTCCTTCAGAAAGGACAGAGTTGGACTGATGCTTTAGCAGATACCCTAAAAGTTTGCTGGACTAGGCACAACTTACTTTTTCTGATAAGCATAATTTTCACATCAAAATGTTGGCTTTGGCTTTCTATTTCTCTTTTCCTTTTTTTGCAGAAAACTTCTACCTATACCAAACTAAATAATTCATAGTCATCATATCCCAGCTGTATGTTGAAACGAGTACGGAAAGTAGATTGCAACACAGCTGTATATTGAAACGAGTACGGAAAGTAGTTTGCAACACAGCCAAAGAGTATATTCCTGTGCAGAAATAATTTTGCAGCTCCATTATTTGCAATCAACTAGCAATGCTGTGCTTCAAGGGTTGATTTTGATACCCTGAATAGAAATACTGTTTCCACTTCTCTGTCTTGTTACAAGAGACTTCACAGCTCAGCATGTGCCTTGTTACTAATCCTGTGGTTTCATTCATAGCACCTGGAGGTCGCATCAGGGGTGAAGTTGCCAACCTCAGTGAAGCATGCATATCTATGTCCTGATCAACCCTTCCTCAGCTTAACCTTCATCTTGTCTGCACACTCCATTCAGACTTAAAAAACAACCTGGAAGTTTGTTCTAAACAACTGGAAGCACACAAAAAACCCACATGCATCTTAAAGGTACCACTGTGTATATGCAACAGGTCCCTCAGGAATCTGACTCACTTTTTGTGCCAGTCTCTGGAATTAGACCTAATAAATCAAAATAAGTCTATAAGCCAAGCAATGCATCTTTTTCAGTGGATGGCAGAATACAAATGTCATAATTCATTCTGATTACGGTGTTTGATTACCGAGTGTTAGAAAAGGCTCAAACAGAATGTAACTTTTAATTATGCCATTTTATGGCAGTTCATTGCAAACCCAGAAGCTCTTTCAGGGCCATGCAAGTGTTTCCCTCATTCCTGATAAAGCCTGAAATATGTCTTGGTGCCTTCTATAGCCTCTGGGTATAGTCTGTATTCATTCTTGCAGACCTCACTGTTGATTTGCTATATTTTGCTACTGCTACCCTGGCAACCCTATGAAACACAAAGAGCTTATTTCTGTGCCTCTCTTTTATATGAAAAAAATGTATTTAGATACTTCTAAATAAACAACACCTGCTATCTAATGAAAACCCATGCAAGGGTGTAATATTGTTGTCATTATGGAAATTATGGTTGACCAAGAGTTGCAAATAAATGCACCCCAGAAGCACTGCATTTCCTCTGCATACATTACACGGAGCATGACTGCATATTTCTCTCCGGGATATCCTTGACATAAATATGGTGGCCTAAGGCTGAAGGAGTAAGGCGGGATTTGAATATGCTATGGCTATTTGAATATGTCTTATGTGTGTAATTTGAGGCCAGAAATACTCCCAGTTGATTTTTTTTTTTTTTTTTTTACTTAAATATCTCAAAGATTGATTCATTTACACAAACCTTTCAAGCCCCACTCCAGCAGGCAGCAATGTCCATTTGTGAAGTTCAGATAAACTAAGAGCAACTCACATTTCACTATTTCCTATATTCTGCTAGAAAAAAAACAACCCAAAACTTAGCAGCATCTATCACTGAAGTGAAGCAAAAGCATGAAGAACCCAAGAAATCTCATGTTTGGGTTAATACGAAAGCCTGTGTTCCTCTGGGCATAACAAGAGTATTGTGGTCCTCTGAAATTAAAATCAGTTCCCTATTTCCTTAATGGTTGTTGCTCCCCCCACCCACCACCAGTCCATGGTGAATGCTGGTGCGGGCAAGAGTGTGGAAAGGGGAGGGAAATGCAGGTGGTAGTAGATCCTCCTGAGTTTACACATGGAGAGACAATGCAAAAAGTCAGAAAAGCCACAGAGGTGGATGCTATAGTTAGTGTCGGCGGCAGAAATGAAGGAGAGAAGCTATGTTCAAGAGATGCTGCACAGAAAAGCAGAAGCATTTCACAGAATCTCAGAGATGGGGGAGGAGTGAGAATTGACACCACTGTTGTGAGCCTGTGGCACACGGGGCGGCGGTAGAGCTGTCAACATGAACGGGAAGAGGAGGAGGCTGGGAGGATTTTGAAGGATAGATAAAAAGTTCAGGGTCTGAGCTGTTGGGCTTCAGTTGTCAACAGGACATCCAGAATCTGCCAAGGAAAAGGGAATGGAAAGAGAGAAATCTATGAATCATGAGCTCTGGATGGCAATTAAAACCTCCATGCCATGAGCTGCTCTGTCAGCAAGCCCCTCTCCTGCAGCATGGGTGGAAGCTGCTCAATACTTGGCATTTTCTACCCAATTTCCCAGAGGAATTCATGCAATCCATTGTTCACATCTACCTTCCAATTATGCTCCCGTGGCAATTAAGCATATATAGGTCAAAGGTTTGCCTGGACTGTCCCAATGAGCCCACCTTGCCCCCAGGTTTTAGTCCAGAGGTCCCAGAGACCGGCTGCCAAAAGACATAGATACATACTTAAGAAGCCCATATCAAGTTCTGAATCTGTTTGTATCTCATGTTTTCTTGGGGCCACTGCAATACAGCAGGACTATGTGTGGTCTTTATCAGAGCTGCCAGTGAACATACTGCTTTGGGCTAGTTTTGCATTGCACAGCGGGGTCAGGAGAAGAAAGCCACAGTGCTTTGAATAGAACATCTAGTCACCATTTCAGCAACTGCAGGACCTTTATTTTAATGTATGATTCACCCTTACATCTTAAGGGATTCTTGGGCAATTTCACATATCTCTAATTCCATTTTTTTAAAAGGATTTAAAAGCAAACATTTTCTCCTCAGAGCCTGTGAATGGAAATCTGAATCAAGCACCACTAACACAGTCATAAATTAGGCATTTACGTCCCCTCCCAGTAGGCAAATGGCACTACCTTAAGGTATAACGGAACGTGCGGTTCCAGTCCCTACACCTGGCATCTTGTGACGCCCTCATCCCCAGGGAAGTCTCCCTGCCCCACTCTCCAGCACCCAGGGGAGAAGGCTACACCCAGTTCCCACCACAATTTCCCTGTGTAGGCTCAGATGAGCAGCCTGACCTGGGTGGGGATGGGCATACTGTAGCTCTGAAATAAACATCTTTGTACCTGCCAAGGTGATACAGACTCTGAGAAAGACCTCCAAAAGGAAACCAGCCGGAGGAACTGTACACACGGCTTCCAAAATCCTTCAGAAAGCCCCACTGCTAAGCTTTCCTCCAGAAATCCTCACTGTAATCACTTCACAACCACACTTGTCCCACATAAGCTAGGCTTGAGAAGGAGCTCAGGCTGCTTCAAGTTTTCCTGCTTGTGAAAATGTCATCCTCCCGTTCGCAGTCATATGAAATGGGCCATATTCCTTCCCCAGTCCTTGCTTTTCTCCCAGGGAAAGGAACACCCCTGGGGCAGCGCTGGCCATGTTTTTCACATTATTTCTCTTTGGGTTCTCAGAAACATCTTCCTACAGCCTGGCCAAGGAATACCTCCAGGGAGAACCGCTTCTGGGCTAGTATATAAAGTTAAGTCAGCTCCTCTGAAGTACAAAACAAGCAAACAGCCCCCGACACATAACTGTGGGTCATGGGTACAGATTTCAGATGGATGTCAGAATTTAAAGCAAAGCTTAATGCCATTTACTGTTCAGAAACAAGCCTGTCTTATTATTATTTTTAGTACGTTTCTCAGACTTGTCATTATGTACTTCTGATTTACAGTATTAATGCCAGGCAACTGTGTTACCTTTATTCTTCCCTGCAGGATTACGTGAGAATATTCTTTAGAAAGAATATCACACTGGGCTAAGGTTAAAAAACAATCAAGACATGTAGCAAGCTCCAAGGTGCCTTCCCATATCTCTGAAATATAAATGATTCCCTGGCATAAAAGATTCTGAAATACATAGCCATAAAGTCAAAGCTTTGCTAAGCAAATAACAAATACAAGAGGAAGCTCTCCTTCCAAAGGCTCTGAATCACGCCGACAGCTACGGTATGCGTGAAGCTAAAATATTTCTGAAAAAGCCAAAAGCTGTCAACAGAAGGTAGCAAAGCACTGGCCAGTTCCTAGACTTTGACTATAATTCACACAGAAATACACGCTGGGGGGATGGACCTACAGCTTAGAAAAAGTGCAGTATGTGTTTCTTGGAGACTTTTATATCCGGGTGTTAAAGACTGAGGGTCTTACACTCTTCTGCCAGTGACACTCAGTAAATGGTAACAGCTAAATACTAACTGGTACCAGAATATCAAACAGCTTAAGGATTTCTTCCTGCCTCCTGAGATCAAATACCACTACTGGATATAATCAGTCAAAACACACAATCTCACTTTGCTTTAAAAAAATCCTGTCTATTAACAACTGAGGAATAAAGTCAACATACATTGAATAAATTACTTAAGTTGTATGCTGTGTATGAAATCAATACTTGTGTTTTAGAACTCAAAATGAGACCGTAAGACTCCTTTTTCTTTGACAAAGACATTTTTCTTTTGCCAGAAATACAAGAAAACAATTTTTAAAAGCCCAGCTGGGCAAACCATCTCCAAAGGTTCAACAAAGCTTCTCCCACTGTCATGTCAGCATACCTACACATAACAGATTCTGGTGCTCAAGATTAGTCTTCCAAATACATCTCCATGTATTTGATCCAGCCATGGACCAAACACATTAATTTATATTTCATTGTGCAGATGTGAATTCCTCCATCCACAAGCAGTTACTACATCAAGGAGAGTGGATTACTTCAGTGTCTGTGCTCCAAGGAAGCATGTTTCCCTGCCTGCTGTAAAGAAAAATAGGGAGCACAGAAAATTACTCCAGTGGGTTAGAGTATGAAAACCCCAAGTGTTTAAAAAGGAACCTGCAAGAATACCAGAGGGTCAAGGCTCAAGGTCTTTGCAGGCCAGGACAGGCATGGTTTTGCCCATTTCAGCTGCCTTTCCACCCAAAGCTGCAGGAGGGAGCAGTCCCTCAGCCAGGTCTGTTGTCCCTGGGCTACCAGTTTGCAACCATGGAGTTTCCATAATTTCAAAGGGTATAAACAGCCAGCTGATAGGTGGGGATTAAGCAGAGCAGAAGCAGGAGTACTGGGTTTTCTGTTTCCATCCAGAAGTATAAAGTTCTTGAGCTGTCCCAGTCACAACAAGTGATGTGCACAGGGATCCAGCGCTTGGGCATGCACACGGCTGGCACACATCCAGGGAAACCCACTGAAAAACAGCAATATTGATCCAATGGGCCATGGTCCAGGCAAGTATCACTAGCACGTGGGAAGTATAAATACACTTTCACACCTTCTCTAAACCATAGCCTCTATTAGTTTAACCCGTGTCACTGCAATTTTCTTTTTTTCTTGTTCTTTCTTCTTTTTTCCCTAGGTATATAATGCTTCTTGAATGTGAAATACTTGCCAGAAGACATAAAGAAATAATGTCAGAGACCTGACATATAGCATGAAAGACAATGAGCCAGACTTTTCCTAAATTCTGAAACACAGCCTACAAGGTATGTCCAACAATATTTCTTCTTATTCCAGATTCCAGAAGGAGTTACTGAATTTATCACCGTGAATTTAACTTCTTTTTTTTTAAGAGACTGTGAATAGAGAGAGTGTTATATATTGAGTAATTCAAGCTAAAGGTATGTAGCTGTATCTCTGCTAAAGGCTTTTATATAAGATTATGCAGATCATTAGTCAGCTAACTTCAAGCACTGTAACATGCTACATGCTGAAATACCCAGTAATCTGTTCTACAAGAGAAGTCATAGTCGGTAGTGATCAACCTGATTTGCCTGACAGAACCCTACAAAATTTCTAAAGAAAGTGCAGAGCACAGGATCGTATTTAAAAATCCTGACAGAAGCCTTGTTTTTACTACTTACTTTCTGTAATCCCCATAAGCAAGCATAAGCTGCTGGAGGTCCAGGTGCAAGAGGCTGAAAGGCACTTTCAAAACCAAACACAAAACCATGGCACACTGTCTGTTCATATCCCACAGGTAACCATTTATCAAGCCCAGGATAAAAATCTGGCAAGTTTCATATTAAAAGTGCCAGAATGAAAGAAGTAATATCCTGAATGCACATGCAAGTGTTTCAGTGCAAAGCAACTAAAAAAAAGAAAGAAAAAGAAAAAACCCCGTCTGCCCGACTAGCCCTTATAATCATGTGCAGCCTGAAAAGAATGAGTAAGAACAAGTAGGCACCAGCATCATTTGTCACCAGCAGGCCTAGCAGCTCTTGGTTATGTTGCACAGAAAATTAATGTTATATATAAGTCTAAATTCAAGTTTGCTTTCCTATCTCCTATTTATGACAAAGACAGAGCTTTGGGAAGCAGAGATGAAAATATCCTTTAAAATTAAGATCCCAGTTGAGCACAGTATTGGAGCACTGAGGCACTTCAAGTTTGCCTGGTATTATTCAGGCACCCAAACTGCGAGTGCAAACCACCAAAATCTTCAGAATGCAAGAGCAGCTTCCTCTAAACAAGTAATCTTACCATAGATGGATCTTTTCGATTCAGTTTCCAAGCAAAGCAATGTTTTGTGATTCAGTCCCACTAAACCTTAACAAAACAGCATGAGGAACGCATCTTTAGCTCAACTGTTGGTACAGTCTATCAATATTAAAATAATCTGGCGTGGACTGGCTTGCTAATAAGCCAGCATTTCAGAGATGTTGCAAAACAAAACTGTCTTAAATGTGTGATTTGTGGAGGATATAAAACATAAAACCTATGAAGAAAAAAATGCTGCCATTGGCACAGCAAGATTAAAAAAAAAAACAATTACAAGGCTGAGTACATTAAAATAAACTTGGTGCAGTCATTCCTGACAAAAGTCCTACTGTCGGTAATTGCACGTATTTGGACTTGTAATTGTTAAAAATATCACACTGCAAGTGTTTGATGCATCTGAGATTCTGCTTCTGAAAAGCCGTACAAAATTCCCAATAGAAAACTCAGGTTTTGTTTTAACATGAGCTCCTGTAATATTTGATGCTTTGCTGCTTGCTCTTTTACTGTTTATTGCCTTGGGATCAAAGATCCATTTTGTAGTGAAAATAAATTCCAAATCATTGTTTGCATGCTCCTTTACCATGAGAGACGTAAGAGCCAAGAGTGACTGATTCCCATTCATCTCCCCAGATTCCTGGTCCTCTAGGGATTCCAGAGCAGCAACGTCAGATTGCAATGGTTTGATAGGGCTGCTGTTGTCTAACTACCGTGGCTTGCATTTCCAGTCATCAAAACCCAAACTCAACAAATCTGCCCTGCAAAGACCAGCAGACAAGATCCTGGGTGATGCCTGAATTCTCCTTCAGCAGATACTACGTTAAATTACACCTAAAACGGATGTTGCGTTAAAGTGCTCCAAATCAACTGTCACGAAATGACGATTTCACCAAAGCTATGCACCACCATTTAATTAATCAACCAGCCAGAAACTCAATTTTACAAAATAAATAAGAATCTAGGAAGTCCCTCTTATGTATTTCAACATCAAGCTAACTTTCCAGATCAAGCAGGCCAGGGCAAAGTGAGGGGGGATGCCTGATTATTTAGTTACTAAAAATATTCTTGCTATTTTATATGCAGTTCATTGGTATTTACACATTCTTGTCTTGCAGTGTGATCTGCAAACATTGTAACGGATCTACCAAAAAGTTACGTGGTCACTGTCCTGTTCAGAAGCTCATGCTTGTGAGACACAAAACCATTTGTGTTGCCATTTCCTAGAGCGAACGTCCTGTCTAAAACACACCTACACCTTGCACAGCAAGCACTTTGGAAAGTCCTCTTTTCTCTTGGGGAAAATATGGTTTAGTAACAGAGCTTTCAACTATACCATCAGTACAGTTTCTGTTTTGACACCTGTCATTTCCAAAAACCCTGAGGAACTTGAGCACCCAATTTCTAGGCAGGAAAAAGTGGCATTCCGTGTGTGTTAGAAAAAGTCATATCCTAATCTGTACATCTGAATTACATTATTGTAGGTCCCTTTATTCTCCCTTAAAGCACAGCCTTTTTCTTCTGAGCTTCTCAAGATCAGTAGACACAGATGTTGGCAGAGGAATGCAACACAGCAGTTTGGGTAGCACCCTGTCTGCACGTCATTGGTGTCACTATTGATCACAACTCAGTCCAAAACCTTTTAAGCAGATAAATTAAAGCACACAAGTGAAGTTTTCTTGAACTCAGGGAAATTATCTGTCTGCCAAGTTAAGACTTGGGCTTCTGTATGCTGCTGAATGAGGACACTGCTTGTCACTTTCAAAGTTGTAGGTTGGAAGGAAGAAACTAGTCATCCATATACATCTGTGATATACCAGGAAAAAGACACTATCCTTGCTCAATACCTTCAACAAAACAGTTTTGCCAGACTCCAATGCAAATCGGTTATTCAGGCATGTAAATGGTAGCTGGTGGGACCTCCTGTAACAACTCTCCTGTTCCTCTTAAATGGACTGTGGAAATTTTTAATCACTGTTCTTAGAAAGCACACTCCTTAGTGAGCATTTAAGAAGCTGCACACTTATGAAACTTCAGAAAAGTCGTCCAGAAAAACTTACCACATCTCATCTAAGTCTAGACACTTGACCTTTTCAGTGTCTGCTGATGCGAGATGTTCAACACGTAACATTGCTTACTTGGCTTATCTTGGATTAAAAACCTTCACAAAGCTAACAAACCTTTTGCCACAGCTGCAATCCCCACATGGCCCTCCCAGATGCCTTGCTCTGGTTATCTTGCCTTGCTCTGATGAAGGCTGGATGCGGCAGACAAGTCATACCACCAACACACGGACCTTAGTCCAACAAGCCCTCAACACATCCGCTCCACGTCCTAAGAATCAGGACAGAAAGGGGTAACCACAACTGTGCTACGCACCACCAAAACCTCCACCCGCGTCAACATTCCCAAGTGTGACAGGATTGCAAAAAATTATTATTTAAGGTCAGCAATTTGTTTGTCACTGCACATTAGGCACCTCCTCCCTTTCTGGAAAGCGTGCTGAAGCGCGGGGCTCGCCGAGGCAGGGCCACCGTGCTGGGCCGCTCGGCAGCCTGCTCTCTTGTGGCCTCATTAGCCGAGCTCTTGCAAGCGAGGCAGCCGAGCGGCGTCCCAGATTTTCACGCACCAACTCTGACATTTATAAAGTACTTTCAGTCGTGACAAGATCAAAAACTCAGCATTCTTTCAAATCTCATAATAACTCTCAAAAACCCCCAGCACAAGGCTGGGAAAAAAAAAACCCGCAACTGAAAATGATAAACCTCTTATTAGATAAAACTGGAGGAATTATGGGATTTCCCCCCCCCCCCCCACCTCCACCTCACTCCAGGCTTCATTTGATTTCTGCAACATACTTTGCTCTGAGAAAACACTAATCACATTACCTCCTGGACAGGCCTCATTTGCAATCCCTGCAGTCCTTCCCATCGGCTCTTCCGCCAGCAACTTACTCAGTCACTTGTGGCTCTCGTCTCATTTTGGGCTCTCAACCATCTACTCCTATGATTATATTTAAATGTCAATGTGAGACAACTCCACTTTGCATGTTAGAGCATCACCCTCTAGCCAAGCTTAAACAGAAGTTGTGTTAGGGTCTGTAGTCTAAATTATTTGTTCCGAGTTGGATAAAGGGACTGTTTTGTTTTATGGATTTTGCCATAAAAAACTATTGATCAAAACAATGTTTCTCATGTGCTTGCACTTAAGAATTGCTAGAAGTGACTGGGGTGGAGAGGAGGGGGAAAGGTTGAGAATACAGTAGAATTGAGTCTCCCTTGGCCACAGCAAATTGTGTAAAAGATATCAGTATAGAAAGACACGTCAGCTGTTGTGTATTCATATACGTAAAATTCTTTAGCTATTCTTCACTCATAATCATCTGTAAGAAACATAATGACATACGGTGCTCTCCCTTCCTTGCAACCACACATTCCTGTTATCCACGGCGCGTTTGGACTCTCCTTGCTGCCTCATGTCATGGGATGGACCTCTACGTGCTACCACTGAACCACCAGCATCAGTAATAATTGAGGACACCTTGCGCTTGCATAACATTACTAATCCAGAAGGACAGCACTGAGTTTAATCTATTTTTTATCTGACTTTAGAGCCAAGAGCTTGGCCAATACGTGTGTTTCAACAAAAGCAGATTGTACACTGAAGGTTGCAGTTGTGCTTGACTAAGCAAGGGCATTACCATCTCGGCTAACAACATAAAACCACGTGGCACAGATGATGGAGGAGGAAATGCTGAAGGCATCAGGTAACCAATTCCCTGGGAAAGCCTCTTCCTAACTTCCAGTGTTAAAGACTATGTAATTCGCAAGAAATGGAATATTTCTATCCTTTTCAATTTTCTTGGTTGCTATACAAGTATTAAGTCTTTGCTTTTGCAACCCTAGATGTTCTTTTAATCTATACTAATACCCAGCTTTTCTTAAATCTGGATAACTTTATGCCCAAGTAGCATGCTACAGCTTATCTATTTGCAATATTGTAGAAAAAAAAGACAGTTGAATACTTGAGACAGGCTCTGTTTCTTCTGTCTTGTAATAGCTCTATCGACAGCTCCTACCTAGAGTAAGCATGACAGAGTCCCTGAAGTACACGTGAATCGAAGCAAAATAATAACAGGAGCATACACATGGACAAAAGGAGTGACAAATTTTCTGGGTTAGAAGTTATACAGTATTGTTACTTATTACTCTAAGGACTTTGTTTTTATTTTCCTTCTGTTGATTCATGGCCTTTTACTCATTTTTTTTTACTTGTTTATTCCAAATATAAAACAGCTATTAAATCCAAGCTGTTCAAAAAAATACACAATTGAGAACATTTCAACTATAAACAATACTTGCAGATTCTCTCTATGAAAACCATAACTAAAAAGCAGAGTGACTCTTCAACACAACGAAATCACAGACAAAATAGGCAGGAAACAATTTAAAAAAACAATAAACCACACACCGCCATTCCAGACCTGCTTAATAGCATTCCAGGGCTTTATAAAAAGTAATGATCATCAACCATGAGAGCAGACTTTTAATTAGCAAACTGATGTATTCTATAGAACAGAGAGTCACGTTACCTTGTTTTCAAGAGTCTCAGGTGTGTTTATACGACTTACTAAAATGAAATCCTTCATTCAACCTAAGCTGGGCAACCGTATGCAGCATAAAATACAAGTTCTTGTTTACATAGTGAAATTGTGATTAATGTGCACCATATGGAAGCACGGGCCAGCCCCAGCAAACAGTTGTGTCTGTACAGAAACTCGTAATGGGTTTGTAAGAGAGGCTACCTGGCACTTTGCTAGAAAATGGCAAAAATGATTTAAACAGAATATCCACCAATGGGTTAGTAACTTTCAAAATAGCAACACTGGCAATTAGAATAAATACAAAATAAAAATTTAACTAGGCAAAATAATTCTGCAAGTAGCTGTTATGAATGTGGTAGATAATCAGGACAGGTACTTAGGACATGGGGATTATGTGTGGGTTTTCATTAACAGAAAGAATGCAAGTGATATTTCATCTAGCAAATTGCATAACCAAACTGAAAGATTAAGCTAGCGTGTTAATCTGAATCAGAAATGCACAGGAATGTATAATTAATGTATTGTTCAGGCAGCTCCTGGCATGACACAGAATGCCAGTAAGCAGATCACCAGGCAGTGTAACCTAGCACAGCTCCAGGCAGCTGCAATAACCCACAGCAGCTGAAAATACTCTCCCTGCTGCCCCAAATTAAAGCAGCTTCCAGGTTAACACACTCTTACTGTATGTCATGCCATATAGTCGGTATGAATAACAGAAAAGGAGAGTTAAAGGTATTCCCTGAACACAGTTATGTCATTTAAACAATACTATCCAGATTCTTAGCAGTCCTTGTGGTTTTGCTCCATTTTCACCTAGGTTGGCCCGGATGCTGGAGCAGATGCAAATTTCTGGACTCCTGGTAAGTCTCACTAATTTGAAATAAATGATGTATAAACATGATTGAAACAGCAGAGCCACAGACCATAAAATCTTTATCTATGGTGTGTATCAGAGACAGGAGACCAACTCCAGTCTAATAGCTCAAAAAGTTTGGTTTTTGGTTTATTTATTTTTTTTTTAATTAGTGTTAGACAGAGAAGAGACCCTGAAGTTGTCACTTGCCAGAAAAATGCAACCTGTCCTGCCTAACATCACCACACATGTCTTCCCTGTAACCCTTCTATACAATGCAATCATAGTTTGCAGCTGCTGACTTCAAGGCTGAACATATCCCACTATTATATATGCCTAAAGCAAGTTTTTGGTTTTTGGGTTTTTTTTTGGGGTGGGGGGTGGGGGTGGTGGTTTTTTTTGTTTGGCCCTTTTTTTTTATTATTTTTTAATAAGGTAGGTAGAATAAAAGAAAGGATGAAGAACTAAATATTAAGTAACTTAAATTTTCTGTCATTTCAGAAGCAAAAATCCTAAGTATATTAATCCCAAAAGAAGGGGAAAGTCCATGGCTTGCAGTCCTGAAAAGTTTATAAGGTTTGTAAGAGTCCAGCCCCAAGGGCTGTAACTGAACTGTGTTGAGTTGGGCCAAATCTGACTTTTTGTAAATCTACAAAAGTTTTTACTTTCCTGTCTCTTTTGTAGTGCTAATCACAGGTGCAGAGCTGCTAGAAGCTGGATCAAAACCACTGCCACAACATTTGATACAAGATCACTCAGCTTTTGGAGCTTAAAACCCTCCTTGACCTGTCACTGAACAGGCATTTGTCCTGCAGAGCGTTCAGTTTCTGCCAAACTTTGCCAGTTGAAAGGGTGTTACAAACAAATGCACCATTAACAGTTTACTCATACAACACTTAAAAAACCACCCCAAAACCACCAAGAACAAGCAGCAAGCTTTAAGAAATATGCTCAAACAGCTGACATTAATCTTGAATGAGTCTGCTTCTGCTTCTAAGTCTCAATAAAATCTTCAAAACAGACTAAATTTCTAGAAACTGAAACAGCCTAGTGGGGTGATGCCCCTGCCTGATTTTCTGTAGAGTATCTAAAGGCTTATTTTCAAGTACTGGTACCTGTTGAGGAGTGGGGGTAGCCCGAGGCTTGACTGCACACCTGGGGAGCACTGATGTCCCCCATCCCTGTTCATGACACGTGCAGCTTACCCATGATGTCCCCGTACCTGTTTCAGGTTTGATCACCAGTCAGATGCTCTTCCAAGGGAGCTGAGCCGAAATGCAACATGAGCCAAGCTGACGCCTCCCATCCTTCTACCGAGCTTGGGTTTGAATTACTCTTCCTGAACAAAAATGAGAAGATCCCCCGGGATAGGAGCTCTGTGCAAAGGGAGTGCTTAGAAGTTTCTGCTGTGGGCTACTCTTTGCCATCTAGCCATAGAGAAATGGGTCCAAAAGGGCTCTGGAAATGGAAGTGACCTGGCAGTTAACACAGGAGACATCCGAAGCACGTGGGAAGCAGGTGCTTCTAAGAACCCTTTGATGACAGAAGCCAGCAAGACCATCTGAATTGTATCAACAACAGACAACTCACACATTTGGTCAAGAATTTCCTATTTCAAACCACTCTGCCAATTCCTTACGCCACTGTAAACATTGAGAGCAAAATTTTCTCTAAACATGAATATTTGGCCAGAAGCTACACTATGGCACCCAATGCCCTGAGAGACCCCTGTGGATAGGACACCCGTGGGGTCTGGGGTGGGTCTTGTGTTACCCAAACACATTACTTGAGCGTAGAGAGGAAAAAACTTGGGAAGAGGAACTGCCCCTAGCAGCAGTGGTATTTTCTCATGGGCATTCAGGTCTCTACACACGGAAATGGAGACTGATTTTTGGGGGGCAAGTCATGGCGAATGGATTGGGGGGAGCTACGGGGGAGACCGCTGTGCGTTTGAGCCTTTGCAAATGGTTTCGCTCTGCAGAGCGTGGATACGACCTTGACCATGAGCTCAGAGCAGAGCAAACCACTCACTTGGCTGCTGCCGCCTCCTCCTCCTCCTCCTCCTTTGGAAAGCGGGCAGGGAACAAGCGTATCCAAATCCCATGTGGTTCACCTTTCGGACGCTGAACCACCTTCTGCCTGGTCCCACAGCTGGTTTCAGGTTCTGCTGCTGAGCAGATTTACCCGACGTGGTGCTCGCAGGAGTGTACAATAATGAGAGCAAAACAGGCTCTTCATTTCAGGGATGTTTGTATGCTAAGAAGGTCGTGAAACCATAAATCAGGCCAACAGACCTGCAAAAGCCTGCTCTGTATTCCTTCAATTCTTCTTGCCTCATTTTCTTCCCTCACATATTTTTACCTTCTTTGCCCTGCTCTGTTTGGAAACTCATCTAATTGTCGCTTGAGATGACAAATGTCCTTTGCCTCAGTGCCCCTTCCTTGGTAACGGATGTTTCCTTTCTGTATCACTCTGCCTGTAGAATTCATTTTCTTAATTAAGTGATGTCTGCATTTATCACTTCCTAATTTTTATTTCACATCTTTCTATCTCTTTTTTCTTGGCAAGTACACTTAAAAACCACTGCTCGTGCTCTTTATTTTATAAGCTGAGGTTTAAACGTCATAAATCCTCCCTTTAAAAAAGCACCAACTTCTGGTACCATGGTTAGCTTTCACCTTAACCTGCTGGTTTTGCTATTTCCAATAAAACATGAACATGCATTCAGTTTAGCTCTGGAAGAAAAATGAGGCATAGTGTATTGATCAAAAAGGTTTGAAGCCAAAAAGTGCTATTCCGATCATTAGTTTGACAGTCCATACAACACAAACCAAACATTTGTCCCTGGGATTCCTGCCTGTGGTAATTCCATTTAGGAGCTACTTGGTTGCTTTTAGGTATGGATTTTCAGCCTGCTGACCTGAAGTTGGCCATGTTAGAATTAAAAGAAACCAGAAAATATTACATTCTTCACTGTCTTTTGATCTGTTTGTTCTTTTTGCTATCACTGCACTACTGTACTACTTTAGAGTCAATCAAGAAAAACACCTAGTTTTCAGCAATGATTGTGATTTATTTTTTTTTTTTTACTTTTGCTACCAAAACTGTAATCAAATGTTTCATCCACCATATGATTTTAAGAGGCCAAAGACAATAAGCCATCTTCTAGAGCAAGAATTAGTGAAGGCTAAGTCTTCTAACTGAATGGGGGAAAACAATAATCAAAAGCATCCACCAAAGTTTTTATGCTGCTACTTCCTATGACCTCTCTCAGCACCACAACCCTGTTATAAATAGGGCTTTCTTCTGCAGGAAGAAAACATTTACCCATAACATGAAAATAATTTGCTTTTTTATTGTTTTCAGTCTCTTCCCCTCTTCCTTTCCTTTCCTCCTCCAATTTTCATCCATCAGTAGAGCAACGGAAGCAAAGCAGGAGAAAGCAAATGCATTTCAGTGGCATGATACTTGGTACGGGGCGAGCAAAACGCCACTTGCATTGACAGTACCTGGGATTTCTTGGCAATCTCCCATATAAAAGCTAGCCGGGGTCAACACTACTTAACCTACAAATTCAAATGAAACAGAACACATTCAATCTGTTCGATCTACAGACCTTATAATATCTGACATCACCCATACTAAAAAGGGTGTCTAATTAAATTAAGATAGTGATTGTTTTGACTTAAGTCTGAAGAATTAGCAATCCATACTCTGGGAAAATGGCAGCAAAGGGAGAAGATGGAGAGTTTCCCTCCCAGAGAGCCAACCCCTCAGGTTCATCCCTCTGTGTTTCACAGCACTCAGCTGGGGGGTCAGCTCGTTTGTGGGTCTCCCACGCCACACCACGGTGGGGCAGAAAGCGATAGCCGTCCCGCAGATGCAGCAATGACTTAAGACCCATCACACAGTTCATCTCACTCTGCCTCTACAATGAAAACAACTCTATCTGGACAAGTTATTTAAATACCCTTTACAGTCAATAGAGACAAAGAAGCCCTTCTAGGCTGTGAGTCATCTGATCCACTGAGATGTATACCTTAAAATAGAAGTATTGTGCCTAAAGGAAGGATCTGCTTCCATCCCTTCATTATGAAGGGGATCTCTGTGAGTAGGTCAAACATTGAGATCCACAACTTCATGAGATATCTAAATTAATGAAATTAATACAAGTCAGTGTCCAAGTTAGTCACATATATTAGAAACAATTTAAACTGCTAAATAGCCCCAGAACATGAAATAATAATTGGTCTAGTTATTCAACTCACTTGGCTCCCAGCTTTAGTGTATTTGCTGGGAAAAAAAAGTCACGGTAAAATATGATTCAATACATACTCCTACAGCCTCAGCGTCTGGTGGACCTCTGTGCTAACAGGGTAGGTCACGGTACACCCAAAATGTCACAGCAAATGATCTCACGAGGGAATTACATGGGTCACAGAAGAAAAGAGCCAAGAAAAGAATTTTATACCTGTCACTCCCTGTATAAAAACTTCAGACAGTCAGAGCAGACACTCTGCTACACACCCAGAAAAGACAAGGAAATGAAAGGGAAAGGAGGGAAGAGAAAGCAAAGGGAGATTGTTAGGCCTCTATGAAATACAAGATGATTAAATACTGTCAGGCTTTAATCCCTGCTGACAAGCAGAGCTGCATGAGAGATACGGGTTGATTAATTATGAGAAAAAAAGCTGTGACACAGGCATATGAGGCAGAAACACCAAAAGGAGGGATTTGTTATTTATTAATTTATTTATTTTTAAATAAAAGGCATTCGCTAAAGAAAGGAGAGCCACTCGTCTGGATCTAAAACTTTCAGCCCTACTTCTAAATCCTAATGCAGTCTCCCAGCACACACCTGGAAAAAAAAAGATCTCATGGTTGAATATGCTTTTCATAACAGAATTGAATTCAGGCCCTGTGTAAGCCTTTCTGGTCAATACTCTGGGTTTTATTACTGGTGGCAGCAAAGAACAACCCTGGAAAGGCTGGTTCAACGTATTGCGATGGCAAGCACAGCGGTGGGAAAAAGGACTGATGTAGGGCATCCCTCAGAGCACAAAGATTTCAGAGGTGCAAAGTAAAGGTTTTGAGAAGCCAAAGTGTCAGCAGAGATGCAGTTCAGTGAGTACTGGTAGGGAACAAACAATTGTGATCGTTTTCTCTTCTCGCACGTGACTAGTCAGTATTCAGAGCTTCCTTGGGTTATTTGCTGTTCTAAGAGAATTCAATCACAGCATTATATTTTTTGGTGTAGCCCCCTCCCCCTCAAATACAAAGCATAGTGTACTTTTTTCTCTAAAAATAAACAAACAAAAATTTAATCAGAAACTTGTTGCTTTGCTCGCAATCCTAAGCCGTGCTCTGTGGCCACAGCTCTGCCAAAAATAGTCTCCTGGGGGCCTTTTCACAGGGCTGTGCTCTGTCTGAGGCACCATGTTGTCTGAGACATGGTTCCTATTTCACCCAGACAAACCCTGATGAAACTCAATTACCTGTCCCAACACCCACAATTGATCTGGCATTTGGAAAGCAGCTTCTGTTGTTTTAGCAGTTGCTAAATAAATAGGGATTTAATTCTGGGCTGCCTGGAAACTAGTCAGCCTAGGTCTAGTGTGGCACTGCTAAGGTGAGCTTTTGGCTTGTGACTTTAGAAAGATGACAGAACAACCAAAATAAAAGGAAAGAGCAAACAAAATAAAAAGGAAAGAATACCTTTGTTCAATGGTACATTTCCCTGATACCCTAGCAAGGGGAATAGCTCATTTGAAATAATTCATTTTAAAGCTGAAAAGATATATGAGACATTCCCATAGTCTGGGGTAAGGGAAACCTGACTGAGACAACATCTGCTACAAGCCCAACTTGGATGCTCTAGCAAACTTCCCCGAATTAAAGCTCAAACTGTCAAGCCATTTTGGCTGCTAAGAGATGTGTTGTAATCAGGCATCTTATCAGGAAGGAACACATCCTAAAACGAGAGACTGAACAACCTCTATGTTACTGCAGGCGAAAAAAATCTATGGTTTTGAAATCTGAGGAGGAAGAAGCAGCTGTGCACATTCTCACTCCTGATTTTCAAACAGGGGAATTTGTCCTTGCTGCAGACACTGCCACCCATGGCTCCCTGGCCCGCGTGAGGGTATGTCGATCTGCAGCGTGCATGGCAAGCACGGCCATACGCTTGCGTCTGATTTATGTGCGGACAGACTTACGATTTCTCTTTACACCCCGGTGAAGGCGTGTTGCTGTTTGAACGCGCTGTATTTCTGGCCTGCTGACTTTCAGCTCAGCACCATCGTCCCTGGGATGTGATCGGCCCCTGGCACCCCAGCGCTCCCTTCTCCTCCCGTGACAGCACGATCTGAGGATCACCCACCTCTGTTTAAGGGGCTCCCTGGCAGCAACTATATGAGGTGCCCTACTCTATCAAGGATTAAAATTTATTTTTAATTTTTATTTTTTTTTCCCCAGCAAGATGCTTGCTTCATCCTAATTTAGTCAGCAGAGAAGACCAGGGCACTAGGAGGTGAAGAGTTCAAAACAGATTTAAAATCCAGGTTTTCCTCAATCGCAATTTCAGCTTTCCTCACTAAAGCACTCAACCTTTTCAGATACCAATTCCAACAGCAAGAAATAAGAGAAGGAAAAGCAAAGAGAAAAAAGATACGAGAGACGGAACAGAGAGAGGAAAACAGAGACAATCTATTATAGCCCCATAATTTCATCCTGCAAAATTTCAGTCTGCATGCACCACTGATTCAATTACTGTATACAGCTTTACCCTTCAGCAGAACTAGAATTACAGAAAAACCCATTTGTAAAGGTTAGTGAGAGAATTTTTCATTGACAGTGACCTGCTTCAATAGGGGCACACAATGTAAGGTAGGAATTGTATTTGCCTTACTCCTCCAAAACAGATATTTAAACCTGTTTTGGACTGCAAGTGAAATATGTCTGGTGATCTTAATCTACTCCCCGAAGAGAGCAAAGCCAAGGAACACTTGATTACCAGGTTCTGCGCAAAATACTGAACCTGGCATTACGGAGGATGTTTTCCTGGACAGAGGAGATGATCCCTATGGCATGTTTAGGAGTAGATAAATAATTCGGAGTCACAGCTATAGCGCTGGCGGATCAGAAGGGGCATGGTTTAATGCTCCTAGCATCGGGAACTCCACTCTTCGTCTCACGTGGTCGTGCTGTCACTCTCCAACCCGTTTCTCTTAGCATTCCTTCATTGTTATTTTGGCAAATTGTATATACTTAAAGGCAGGTATTCTGGGCTCTGTGGGGCACACCCACTGCTGGATGCCAGAGAAGACCTGGCACCAAAGCTGCAGCTCCTCAGTGTCTTCACACTTGCAATTTAAAGCATTTCCCCAAAGTTGTTCTAACGTGCTCAAGAACATAAGGCCAAAAGGGCTATTTCGATGAGAAATAAGTGGGGTTACTGCTTAAGTATAATTTTTAATTACCTAAGCAATGGTAAGCGAGTTGCTAGCGCTTGTTAGACAGGGTAAAACCATATTCAAATATTTTTTTCTTTCTCTCAAAACAGTATATTTCTCCAACATGTTTCATTTACCAAAGCTATAACCACAAGCATACCGAAGTTCGTCTGCAGTTTAGACTCCTGAAAACCATCTGATAAATATCTGTCTTTTAAATCCAGAAGAGCATGCCTATGCCTTGCTTAAGAAGAGCTCTCCAAGGGGACCAGCAAAAGCATCTATGGTAAATCAGAGGCCACGTGGCTTCATTGAGCCTGGAGAAGGGCTGAGCTCACAGGACGCCACTGATGCCGAGAAAAGATGGAATTATCATAACTATTTACATAATCAGCAACGCTAAGACAAGATACAGTAAAAGCAGTGAAATCACTACTAATTATATTATTCTAAACTTAGTGTTCTCAACCCAACATGGAGTTCTCCAGGGGAATTTTCTTGATTATTTTTTTTAATCAGCTAAATTATAGCCTTCCAAAAAACTCTGGGCAAATGACAGCTTATTCTTCGAGAAGACTGCTGTACAATTGGACTGGTGAAATATCAAGATCATTTCTGTGGAATATATTCCCATTTCCCATCCTAATTACTGATGGATTAGTTAGTGTCACTGGAATTATAATAATTTGCCTAAGTAGCAGGTTTTTAAATAAAGATGGAAATTGCATTCAGAAGCTCCTCTTCCACACATTATTTATACATACTGTGTGCCTGTTTACTCTCCATGCATGAATGGCTATTTTGTCCCTAAAGATCCAAGATAACATGATAACAAGGATCCTACAAGCGCATACACACTTTCATCTTTTCTCACTTGCAAGCATTTCCATTTACAGGATTATCATCATGCTAATGCACGTCTGCCAGCTGTCGCCCTGCTGCATTTTACGTTCGCAGCGGTGCCTTCCTCTCCCCCTGCACATGCACCTGCATGACACATGCAGGGGGTTGTTAGGTCATTCCAGCGGTGACTAACTCCCTCTCCACCTTCAGAAAAGATAAAAAACCCCCTCCTTCCACCTTCCAGCTGCCATGCAGGTGGGCTAGTTGGTTGAAGACCATGTTCCCTCTCATCCAAGCAAAACCCTCTCCTGCGTGGAGTTCGTAGCTCCGTGCTGATCCCCTTCAGGCGATTGATTCCCCCCAGGGTGATACCACGTGCCGTTTCAGCCACTTTGTGGTATCATCCTCCCTCCCTCTTTGGCTGTTTCAGTCTCAGCATGGCTTCCCAAAGGCTATGAGGTTTTTTTCTGTTTTAGTCATTCATTTGCACAAACAAAAACATTTAGTACTACACACAACAAAGCCTTCTGGAACAGGCTAGGCATCACTAACTTGTCATCACTATGCTGTTTTTAGCTGGCTGATTGCTTTTCCCCCTTCAAAAATAAACGTAAAGTATTTGGAGGAGAGAGGAGGACTTCTTTTCAAACTAAACCAATCTCTCCAAATCTTTGCCATCTGCAACCTCCCGCTGGACCAGGGGAAGAGCACCGTGCTCGGGCCATGTCCAGCAGGCTCCAGAAACTGGTTGAGTACAGGTCCTGGTGAGAAAGCATCCTCGGTCTCCCTGTCCATCCCCTCATCTTCACCAGCCCTGGACCAGACTATGAGGCCAAAGACCTCCAACAACACTAACCCTAACCCTGCCCTGAACTCCCTCCTGACAGCCATACCTCCTACATGCTAAGCAACAAGATTGTCCAGAAAGCATTTGACCAAATACATGGCCTTTTGAAGCTTTTAAAAGTTCTCAAGTGGCATTTCTCTTTCACATCCACTTTGGCCATTGTAAAAATCTCTTTTTTACCCTCGCAGAAGCGCAGAATGACAGCTGGAACCTGAAACTGAGCCATTTTTCCTTCTGAGCCACTAAAAAAACCTCAAACGTAACGCTCCTGCTCAGCCCAACATGATTCAGAGTCTTAAAAACATGTTGGTGCCATGGTTGGGGCTACACAGGAGTTCACATGGCCACCACACTGGAACCAGGGGAGCCTGCATGTGTAGCACATGTATCTACTTGGGAGATTAGGTCAATGAGATTAATAGTAAAGCCACAAAGGGAAATCAGATGCTAAACTACCAAAAGCCACAGAGAACTGAGTGATTAATGTTTTGAAAATCCTCCTTATCAATCAGGGACTATTCTAAGGAACAAGATAGGTTAGAAGTATCTCCAATTAAAGGGAAAAACTATATTCAGTTATCTGGGAAGAGAGTTCGTACTTGTTAGAAGCTCAGAAAATGAGCTATTTTCACCGCTCTTATACTACTTTTTTCTTTTTCTTGGAAAATGGGCCCATTTTGAACAGCGGCAACACCTTGTTCTAGGATGAAGCACTCAGCACATGCAATACGAAAAGGACAGCATCACCACTCCCATTTTACAGGGGGCACAACAGGATAAAGCGAGGGCTCCGAGGTCACCTTTCCTGCAGCGAGAGAGAAGATTACATCCCAGGACACCAGGGCCCCTATTCCAGCTGCAACTATTAAATAATACTCTTACATACGTAGGCAGCAAGTACAAAATATTGGCAGGAGCCCTAGCGTGGTAACACACAAGTGTGACGGGAAACCTGAATAATTGCTTATCTTGTGATACAGAAGCAACAGGGGCCCAATACAGTGCAATATTCCAACAAGTTTGGTAAACATGCCAGAAACTGCTTGATAATAATTTTGCCTGTTTCCAGAAAAAAAGACCTTTTGAAGTTGTGCATGTGATGTCAGTTCATTTTTTCAAAGGGGCAACGTGACAGCTGTGTTGGAGATAATCAAGAAACCCGGGGGCAATTAGGTTTTAATGCTGTGACAGTGGGGAAGTATATCAACCTCCTCGTTACAGCCACAAGTTTCTCAGCAAAATGTTCTATAACAGGGCACATGGGATATCATCATTTCTTTGCAGATTTTTTTTTTTTTTTTTTTTTTTTGGTTGAAACCGTGCAAGGAATTACTTGCAGATTTGCAGATGCCAATCACAGCTACAGCACCCTATTTCGCTTGAAGTAAACATTATTACAGTTATAATCTACATTAGGAAGAGGAAAGGAAATTTTGCAGACATTGCTGCCTTATGCAAACTGAAGAACAAGTCTGATAGCAGGCAGTGCTCCAGATAGCACTTTGATTTCTCTGGTACATTTATGCCTGATGTAGGGATGTTCTTCGGTGTCTCTGGTGTGGCCCCTGACTACCTCACATCTGGCAAAGTACTAGTCTTCCCAAAATCCCAGGTTAGGGTGAGGGAGCACCCCTGGAAAGATGGCAAATCCAAGCATAGAGAAGCCAGCTAAATTATTCACAGAAATTATGTTCCAGAAACAGGTACTCAACCTGGGCTCTGTTTTTCCATTCTGTTACTTTCTTCTGTTGGCACACTGCAATTTCCCATTTGTTTACAAACAATTTATGAATGTATCCTCTGTGGAAATTGAACTTTCAAGATCTGCTTGGAGCACCTTCTTCTCCTGATGCAAAGACTCTAGCTTAGGCTGTTGCAACATCAAGAATGAGATGGACTTCACTATGCCACGGAAATCTCCCTGTAAGTTACTCCCTGATCCTAAAAGACCACCTAATAATCAGTCATTTAAAAAAAAAACCCACGTATTTTCATTATATTCCAGAGCAGTTCAGCAAAGATTTGGGGATTCCTACGCTGCCACAGACTCCTGACATGCTGCTCCTGAGAATGATACAGCTGAGGGCAGAACTGCCATCCATCCTCGCCCTGAGCCCTGGTGCTCCAGGTGCAAAACACAGCTGGTCTTACCCACCTTCTTATGCTTCTGGCCAAAGCACTCTTACACTTTTCCTTCTCCAGTTCCATGAAAGCTATTTGAATCCTTGCTCATTTCTCATAGTGGTCTTGCAGAGAGAGAAAATGGAAGGAGACATGAGTTAGTGGTTGGGGGACTGTGCCTAAGTGATATGCTGGGGGACGGGGAGGGGAGAGCATCCCATCCCTTCCCCACTATAAGCCCCCTTCCTTCCCACGCCCTCCCGACAGCACGAGTTCAAAATCAGCTTTAGCAAGTCTATGCTGTGGAATATAAAGCAAAGCAGTATCAGCTTCAGCAAAAGGTCTAAAGCACCCAGCAAAACATCAAATGCACAGCATCTAGGCAGCATGCCTCACCTGCCAGGGCAAGGAGCCCTGGTGGGACAAGATGCTCAAACGCGTCTGACTCCCAGGTCCAGAGCCCCAGCCAGCCCCAATAGCTTGCAGCTCCCTCACCTTCTCCCTGCAGGCTGTAGGCACCCACAGCAGCACCAAATGCAAGCTTCAGCCAGTGCTGTTTTACATTGAATTTGCACAGGTGTAAATTGACTACTCAAGGCAAAGGAGAATCAGCTTGCTTTAGCAGCCAAAGGTGAAGCGATGCTCTGTTTTCAATTGTACAACCTCCTTTTCTCAAAGCTCCCCGTGCCATACGAGCCTGCTGTCCTTTGCCTTCCCTTCCCAGAAAGATTATAGATTCCCCCACCACAGCCTGCACTGCCACAACACAGAAAGCACCAGACTTCCAGCAGCAGAGAGAAGGAGGGTAAAATTAGGAACTCTTGACGAAAGTCTACCTGTTCTCAGTCTTCTCTCCTAGTTCTATGCTCAGACTTTGTGCCTGACATAGTTCGGTTTTATATGCAGGTCACTCAGTCATTCTTCTCACATGTACATCAGGCGCTGCTGGAAAATGTGGCCATTATCCATCAAGTCCTTTGCTTTAGTCAGCTTCCAGCAGAAGAGTAACAGATGCACTTGTGTTGTCACATCATGTCACAAAAGCCCTGAACATTAACAACTCCCTAAGGAAATCAGTTCTTAAAAAAATAGAATAAGAAAAAAAAAAAAAAAGTGAGAGGGACAGAAAGATGCAGAGCATCCCTTTTTATCAGGGATGAGTTATGCAGAAAAGTGCCCTGACTAGCTCTATGCCAGCCAAGTACCCACACTGTAGTTTTATTTCCACTGAAGTTTACATTGCATCTGGATAAAGCAACATGTGCATATGTTCGATTTAATTTCCACGATCCAGAATCAGAAATAGTCTTCTCTTTGGACATCATACATTAAAAGAGATGTATCAGTTTGAAGGGTGAGTATAATCTCTTCCCAGGGCACTCGCATTAAGATTCAAACAGTGCGGTGAGGTGATAGTATCAGGCAGAGCATATCTTCATAGACAGTAAAGGAAAAGGTGGATAAAAACAGAAAAGAAAAAGATGAAATCAAAGATGACAAGAAGCAGTAGTCAAAGTTAGGAGGAAGAGGAGTTCAGGCACACAAACTAATCAAGGTGGCACAGTGATATTTTCCTGGTGTGGTCAACCTCTATGATCTGCTTTTAAAGGATTTGCTAAAGTTAAGGGAGAACTACACAAAGCTTCAAATCTTTTAAAGCCAGGTAAAATGTAGACAGGAACAAAGATATTTCTTTGCTGAGATGCAGGGAAGAAAAGCTAAGTGGAATAGGAGGGAAAGAATACCCTGCCCAGAAAAGCCTGAAGGTGAATTTTGGTGACCTCTACTCACTAATTCCTAAAAAAAAAAAAAAAAAAAATACCTGACCTGGGACTACAAACCCTGCAGAGGAGCTGTCACCAGTCCTGACAGGCTTATGACATTGGTACCTATTTTTACATTTGCTGCTGCAAGTACACAACATCAAAACCTCAAATGAGAAAGAGAAGGTGCAACAAATTTGAAAGCGCTTTGCCCGCTGTGTTTTCCTTGAGTGCCCCTTTTACACAACCCCTCACTGCAGCACAGTGAATACATCCAAGAAAGGTGCTCGTAAAAAATAGGAAATAAAGCCAAAGTTAGAGAAGACTGCAGGAATCTGGCTCAGAGATGAGTAACATCACCAGTTCAGTCACCTACACCAGATACATCCCTTGCCTTTCCAAACTCAAACGTGTGCAGCCTCACTCATGGAAACTCTGAAAACGGACCTTTCCACTCATGTCCCAGCATGGCACCCTTTCGGACAGGGGAGGCATGGCCACGCTCTCAGCACTACAACCTACCAACAGTTCCTTAATTGGGCTTGTGTATTACTGATAAGTAATTGATACACAGGAAATGAATGCGAGGCCGCCACCGAGTCTGCTCCTGCATACAAATACGGGCAGCTGAATGCGAAGCAGCAGCAAACGCTGCAGCTTTGCCATTCCTATGGCATTTCCAGTATGGACGTGCTTAAAATATCTCAACATAAAGTGTTTCACTTTGTACAAATGATGCTGGCGTGACTGCTCAATGCCTTTTCAGAGAGGAAACTGCAGAGCGCTGAGGGGGTCAGATAAAAACAAAGATAATGTGTTATGCAGACACTACTCTGGATAAATATCTAGAGGAGAGAGACTTTAAGGGGCAACACAATAAGAGATCAAGATAAAGAGGAAAGGCACACAAAGGCGAGCATACAGCTCTCTACACATTCAGCCTTTAGGGACAATCTTCCTATTTTTTCCTAAGAGCCATAAAAAGCCCCAAAATTAATCTCTGTGTGCAGCCTAAATTTGTACTTAGTGCCAACTTTGTGTCTGCATCAAATTCCTCCACAGCGTAAGATGCAACTGTGTAAATAGGCTCATTTTCGTTATTTTATCAAATTGTGTTAACTTTCCCTCTGCAGCATTCTCTGAGGCTGGCAACACCGAGACGTGCAGGAAATGTAAATCACTCCCCTTTTGATATGATAACCGTAGCAGTGAATTGCATCCCAGAAATCAGCTCAGGATTATAGCCGAGAACTCGCTGAAAGGCACTTAGCTGTGGCATTGCGCCAGAAGGGTAAACTTCAGCTGGCAGGTCAGTGCAAAGCGGGCTCAGGTCTTGGGAAAGAAGAACAATACGTAACATCCAGCTATCTGCGGCTGCACAGACCTCAAAGCCAACAGCCTCAGGGTCAATATATAATTAAAGGATGCCAACAGGTGTTAAAAACAAGTGTGTATTTATGTATGCAAATGCATGGGAGACCTATATTAAATATGAATAAGCACCTAGGAAAGCAACAGCCAGCAGGCTGTAGGATAAAACCTATTTGCCAGACAAATACAGATGTATATATAAACAACCACATTAAAAAAAAAATAAATTGCATTTCCTGCATAGAACTATTTATGGTAGAGAACATTATAATAATAATCATTTTAATCATGTATCATCTATTTAAGTAATTTTTCAGTTTCAAAGATTCAGCAGATGTTAGATGCAAATAAAGATAATCAGAACGTGAAAATAATTGTTTTCTTACTGTCTTATTTTCACGTGTAAACGCCACTGCTAACAGCTACTAGCATTAACCCTGGGCCAGAACTCCACTGAATTCAGTACTGCACAAGCACAAAAATAAAAAGCTGTCTGAACCCTGAGGAATTTGCAGCTCTAACAGAAAGGAGGCAGCAGATGGATATAGACAGAAATAATCAAGAAGTAGTAGTTAACAAGGCAGGAGTTAGTCTCAGCAAACCAAATCCCTGATTGCTGTGAGCGTCGTACAGGCACCACAACAAAGAGGAGTTTTGATCATCGATGCCCCGCAACACACGGAGCTCTGCGCATCCTTCATCTCTGCCGCTGTGCTCCATCTGTCTCCTCCAGGCTTGCTGGCAATCACGTCTCGTTCACCCACTACACTTTGGTTTTTAACAAGAAAACTCTTTGGGCCAAGGACTGCCTTGCATGACCTCACTCTCCAGCACCAAGCATAGGAGGGCTCAAACTGGTCATAGAAACAGATAAAACCATTTATGAACAAAATGGCTCATTATTAATAATGTTTATTAATAACTGCTCCAACAGAGTATGAGCATGCATGCACACAAGTCTAAAGTCAAAATTAACAGACACAAACCCCATGTAAAACAATAGAGGCATCCATCAATATTTGAGCAACAGTGCCTTCTGATGGCTTTTATTCAGTCCACACACCTCTTGCTCTAAATCTGAACCATGCAGAGGAGAAGAAGAGTAGCTGGCACGTAATTATCTTGTGAAACTGCAACACATCATCAGTAAATGCATGTACTATGCCCCATCTCAGCTGGAACCTCCAGAGGCACCACACTACATTCCACAGTAATAAAAACTAGCCCAACAGATAGCTGGATGGCTATGACAAACAAGTGCCATAAAAACATTTAAAACATCCTAAAACAGTTTTCCGTAACAGAGATAACATCTGCAGGGTACAGCATTCTTGCTGGAAGGTTTTATTTCAGCACATTTGTCTCTATGACCTACTTATTACTACACCTTTCAGACTAATCTTAAGTCAATAAAGTATTTAATTTGTATAACCAAACCTGTCTTTCATGACACAACACCATTCTACATGGCTTTCAGGTTCTTAAATTAAATGCTTAAAAGTCACAAGATGGGAGAATAAAAGACTGCTGTACAGCATCAATCCATCCCTTCCTCGTGCTTAGCTGGACCTGCTCTGCAGGGAAGCGCTGCCTTTCCAGCCCCCACTTCCACACTGTCATCAAAGGGTTAAACAACAAATGTAGCCATTAGAAAATTAGCAGTAAATGGTAAAAGGATAGCTTTTGCAGCACCCCAGTGCAGCGCATACAGCCAGGTAGCAGAAATCACAGCACTGAGCTCCCCTCCAAAGCTGCTCTCAGTGGCAGCAGGGACCCAAGCAGCTAAACAGTTGGGTGCTGTGAAGAGTTGACTCCCTTTCAAAAGCCTGTACTGAATACTTTTCAACATACTATTATTTTCAGTGATGTCTCTGTGGAATAAATCTTCAGAACAACTCCATGTGCATAACAACAACAAAAAAATAAAAAATCTGTCCTTGAGCATTATACATCTTTGCACCAGGAACAACATGAACATATACCTTGATAGCTAGGATTCAGTTCTTCTCAATATCTTTGTATTTTTTATGATTATTTTGTGTCTCTTTTTTTAAAAAATCATGCATTCTTTTTTTTCGCCTTGGACATCTCCCAAAGACCAAAAGCAACCGACAGAAAACACTGCTTAGAGTCAAAGTTCACGGAGACTTCACTCTGCACAGTTAGGCATGTTCAATATCTATTAATTACATTACTTTTTCAGTAAGATATAGTGAATTGCAAGGTAAGAAAGCTACTCCTATATAATGGCATGCTCAATAAAGTGTTAGCTGCAACTTCCATGTTCAAACGTGCAATGTAACAAATTTTCCAATGCAATTCAAACCTCAAAAGTGGAAAAGAAATAGCACGTAAATGGACCTCACTTGCTCTTAAATCACTGTTAGCAAATCTGAATCTCTTTAAGCCTGGTAGTTTCAAATCAGGCCTATTTAACTTGCAAAGGTAGGTCAGGTTTTACTGATGACCTCTAATGCTTATAAATGCACTCTTAAAAAATGAGAGTAATGAGAGACATAAACACACGGCTCAGTTGCTAAAGGCTCACTGGAAAAATATGTGATAATATTTACAGCCTCCAAGCTATGCTGTTGTCAGTGCCATTTCTACACACACCAGAATGCAGGCTTGCCAGTTCATATCGGAAAAGGAAAAAAAGAGTCCTTACCAGAGAGGAGGTGGATTAGTATTTGTATTTACTAAAAGCACAACTATTAACTTCCAGAATACAGTCACAGCAGCACAAGTTCTCATCTACTCCTCAGTTATTATTCCTCAGCCTTGTTTCAGTGCGGTATTTTGTGCCTGGATTTCCCACTCAAGAGTCCATGCTATCCCTGCATTTTGAACTACTAACAACTGGTGGCATTATTCCAGTTGCTATAGAAATAAGGCAGGCTTATTGTTATTTATATTATGGCATCACCTAGAGGTGCTTTTAATTAATCAGAGTTCCTTCTTCTACACCTTTCAGAGAACGACCAGAGAACAAGCCCGTTTACAATACTGATGAGATTGTTAAATACACAAGGGCTGACTATTTGAAGAACCTACATTTTAAAGGAATGAGATGACAAATAAAGGAAATAAATACATATGATCTGGCTAAAGGCCAGTGATCCACTTTTTAGCTGAGAAACAAGGGAACACCTAAATAAAATGAAGTGCAGCACTTTCCACCCATACGGACAAGCACAAACCAAACACATTGCAAGAGCCAGATACAGTCTTACCTGATACAGTTTTTTGCTTTCCTACCCTAGCTTTTCATAAAAGATTTCACTTACGAACCACTTCTCAGAAAAAATGAAAAGTATTTTAACATGCAAAACTAAACATGATTTTCACTTTGTTATTTTTCATGCCATGCGAAAATAAAACCACAATGGATTTTCAATTGATATCTGATGTATCACTCCCATTCCAACTATTAAATACTCATTTTTATGGCCTGACAGAGATTCTAAATATAATATTTACAGACAAATAAACACATAAAAAACCACTGCAGTTAATGTACTAGAACAGACGCAGGATTTCTGGCTTTTATTCTACTGCAGGCTTCTCGTGCAACTCAGACAAGTTCCTTAATCAACCCTTACACGCAGGCTTCCTCCCCCATCTAATGAACAGGTGAGGGGCATAAATGGATCACTGCCTAGGACATGCTCTGGAGCTACGCTGTCAAATAGTTAGAAAAGCCAATAATAAATAGCATAAATCCTCATCATCAACTTTAGGCAATTATCAAATGTTTATTAGACTCCAAAGTGAAGGCTAATAAACCTGCTTATTTTAGCAGATAAAGTCAAATTACCTTGATTGAAGTTGGTAAGTGTTCAAAGATGAACAGCTATGGCCTCGTTTGCTTTTAGTTATTTTTGATGAAATGTCAGCTCAAAAAACTGAAAGATACTTCCTAGTTATTTAGGCAACGTGAAACTTTGGCAGTTATTTTCCAGGAAACATGGCCTGCCTGACAGGTTTTAAATGAATAAAAGTGATATTATTACAATTATCATTAGAAGAAGATGTCCCTCATCAAAATGTGTCTGGATTTTAATTGACAAGGTCTGGGTTAATGCTGTGAAAATGCCAATGAAAGCAAAGCCTGTGGCTCAAACTAATTGTCAGCACTGAGCAACCTCAACCTCTAACCCACCACAGATTTATCACTCTGTGCACACTGTACTCATGACAAGAAACGTTTGAATTAATCATTAACAACTAGAAATTCCTCCCAGACAGAAAGCGAGCAGAGTGCAGGGCTGCCCGCCCCCCTTTCCCTTGCTCCCGAGCCAAGGAGAGGTGCCTACAAGCCTTCCTAATGAGAAAGACTTGTTTTGTTGTTTCACCGCCTTTTCTTTTAAGAGCATCACAGGAGAAACTTGCTGTGGTCCTAAAAGGAGGAGCGAGACATTAGCCTGAGCAAACTGCCTTGCATGTATAGCTAAATGTCTTCCTACCACCCCCAGCCACCCTCCCCAGACAACTCCAGCACAGCCAACAGAAGCACACAGCCTTCCTAACAGAGGGGACGGTGGTACAGCACGACCACGTGGGCTCACACACGACCACAAATCCCCACGCGGAGGCTAAGGGGCTTCCTTATTCCCAGCAATACCCACGCAATTGGTCCCTCTTCTCAAGAAAGGCCAGCCCAGTGTGCAACACGCTCTCCAACAGAGCAGATGCGTGGTGCTCGCCCAAGACGTGGCGACTGCTACTCAGTGCGTCCAGCCTGCTCCTGCTGCCAATCTTTCACATGGACTCATCCCAACCAGCGGCACCAGTTTCTAGCACTGGACTATGCAACTGAGCACCCACCAGTTAATTCAGGGTAGGTGCTACCATGACCACTGGGACTTGTCGAACTGGAGAGCAGCCCAGCGAGCTTCCTCTGCAGTGGTGGCCATCAGTCACAGGGCAGCGGGCCACATTGGTACAGAGACCAAAAGGCAGTCCGAATCCCAGGAGAGAAGCCAGCAAAGACTGGGATGTGAGCACAGGCCTAGTACGGTGGTCCTCCGTGTTTTGGTGGCACCCCTGGGGAAGCACAGCAGTGCAGAGGAGGACTTATAATCTCCCTAAATCGGTCACAAACTCAGTAACGCTTTGGAAGGTCACCTCAGCTGGAGTGGCAGTCAGCACCGCTTCTCCCACCCAATTTCGTAAATAAAACACAAAGGGGTCTGCCAAAAACTTCCTGAATTCTCTTTATTTGTATTTTCTCTACCCTAGCATGCTGGTGCAGACCCTCCAGAGTATCACTGGGCAGGAGAGAAGCTCAGAGCCTCCAGTACCTGACAGAGGCAGGTGGTCTGTCTGGGTAATGGCATGGTCCTAAGCCTCACGTCGCCTTTTACAGTCTTTACTTGGAACGCTTTGGTTCTCAGGTTCTCCATCTGCATGGGTTATGGCACCATCACAACACAGCTTGAGTGCACAGCAATTTGCTGGTCCTCCCAAGCCCAAGTCTTTAAATGACAGCTGATGCAAAACTAAAGAGTTCCTTCTCACGTGACATTAAGACTGGAAAGCACAACAGCATTGGGAAGAAAGGAAGAGGGGAGTCTCCAAAAAGATCAGAGGCCAGTTCCTGAGGTGGGGGAAAAGGCATATGGCCACTAATGTCACAAGGCACCAAGCTTGTCTGGTGAGATATAAATGAAGCTACTTACCCCACCTAGTAGGCGCAGGGCGGGGGGGGGAGAGAGATTCTCCCTGTTATCAACTGACTAGTCAGGAGAAAACAGACGGCATTTGCTGTGGTGAAGGAGTAAGATGCTGCCTTGCTTAGAGCGTGACAGTGCCAACAGGGTCTCTGCTGGCCCCTTCCCAGTAACTGGGAGGCAAAGACTGATGGGGGCATTCGCCCATCAACAGAAATGCTGCTCACTTCACTGTCCCTTTTCTCCCAGAGATGAAAGGCAGCCGTTTCTCCTCCCATTCACCTCCAGTTAGCCTGCCTTTCTAGTTTTTGCTGTTTTCTATATATTCAGAGCAGAATCTACAAGCTGGAAAGCTCCCATTAAACGATGCCAACAAGAACTCTCCATTCACAGCTAACGCTTGGCTGCACACATTCGCTCTTATTTCCAAATGTTTTCAGTATGTTTCAGCCTCCCTTCATTAAACATATTCATAATTATTTGCAGCACATCTAAAGAACTGGTACAACAGGTCTGTGCTTCCAAATACAGTCTCCTGCCTGCAAAAAATCAGCATGACAGCACTAGAAAGAGGTTTGCGTCAATCAGGACGTAGAGCTCAGGAAGAGGAAATGAGATGCCACACAATCGTGATTTGAGTCAGTGATTTCCACCAGGCAGCAATTTGGCCCTTTACAAAATCCTAGGTATTTCTTAGAGCATCACCCCTCAGTTAACTGTCAAATTAGTCAGCAACCGTGACAATATATTTCATAATAAAAATGTGCATAATTGAGACTTCTGGTACCTTAACTGAAAACTTGAACAGCCTAAAGGATTTTTCTGGTCCACAGAGACACTGTTAATAGAGCACAGTATCTCCGTAACACTTCACACCAGTTACTGTTGTGGCTTTGCAAGGCTATTTCCATCACACAGTTCAATATCCTTTAGACTAAGCAAAGGCTCATTGAGGGAAGTTACACCAAATTCTCATTTCTTCAGCTCAGCCCCAAAGAGTCACTTACAAAAGTTGTCAGGGCTTTCCAAAATCCTGACTCTTTCAGGCACTTCCATGCATCCTACAGAGCTATCTAAGGAAGGGCATCTTTGGCATTTAAATTGTGCTCAACTCAAGCGAGTAGGACCCAGCATGCAATTATGAGACCAGAACAGCTCCTGAAGTACACATGGTGCTGGGGCTTCCAGCAATTATTTCTGTGATCCTTAAGACAGAGGTTGTTCAGGGACAGAACGGCTCCTTTAGGTAATTATACTCCCAGGGCTACATAGTGCCTGCAAACTCTCCCCCCTCTACATCACAGGCCAGTTTTTGTGGATCATTATGAAATAAATATGTCATCCTGAAGGATGAAAATATAACAAGCTGTGGCTCATGTGAACCTCAATATTACCAAGTCACCGCTATAATGAAACACAAAATGTTGCTCCCTGACTGCATATGGGACATGGGTGACTTCCCTATCACACACACAGGCCTTTATCAACTAGGATGCACAATTAAGCTAACATTTGTCTAACGAAAGGTAAAAATGACTATCTGGGTGGTGTCACAGCTGCAGGCAGAGCAGTAAAGGCTCTAGAGCATCCTGAGTGATCAGTCCCACATGTGACATTCTCCACCAAGCTTTGTTCTGGCAACGCTCCCACTATTCGAGGAAGGAAACGCAGTATTCTCCTTTTTTCTGCGAGGCTGGATGTAAAGCTTGGAAAGCAGAACAGCCTTAACTACATGGCAGGAGTATGGTAGTTCATAATTAATTTTCCACATGAACTGTTGGCCGCCCTCCTCTTCCTCTTTGCTAGGCTGCAAACTGCCAGTGGATACTCATCCAAAGAGTAGACATGCCACAGAGCAAAAAGCATGATTATTATTAGCTAATACTTTATAGTGTGTGCCAGCCGAAAATAAGAGGTAAGTGAGCCTGGGCACAGTGAGAGCAGTACCGGTGCAAAGGCAGCTGCTTATCATCTGAGATGCAAAAATGAAGGGGACAGAAAAGCAGGATGTGGAGAGTGAGACAGATAGGAGAAGGCTGCAAGCAGATACGGAAACGTGGTCTCAGAAGAAGGTTTTGAGTCACGTAATTTCAAAACATCTGCAGCCCAAAGAAACACACGCCCTTTTCCACCCCAGTTGCACTCTGGCCAAGACATGGCCCATGGGCTGCCAAGCACCAGCTCTGCAGAGGACAAGGGGCTCCAAACTGCTTCATCTTCCAAGAAAAAGAAGGTGTACTCCATTCAGAATTGGCATTTTTCACTCCTCACTCTCCACATCTCTCAAAGACCGGAGTGCGAAGTATTTATAAAGAGGTCATTGGTCCTCACAGGAGAAAGGTCTCCAGAAGACAACAAACCACGACGTCACCATGCTCTCTGAAGCAACACTGCAAACATCAGAGTCCAGAAGGCAGAGACACAGGCTGACAGCCCAGGAACAAGCCCATTTGTATGACTTTGGGCAGACCCACTGTATTCTCAGTATTTCAAGAGTACAGGTAAAGGACTATTGTATTACTGTTCTGTGATTGATATCTTAAGAATCTCATGTTAGTTTTGGAGTTTCGTACTTACTTTCAGAAATTCAACTCAGTTCTGTTGCTGATATCAGCTTTTTAATTCATTTTACACCAAGATATTTGTTATCAGAAACTGTGCTTTGTTATGTGTCAGGTTGATGGATTCAATAAAAGCCCTGTCAGGAGAAGTTGAGTGAATAGGGTTGCAGAAGTGGTGTCATCAAGGAAATTGATATGTTAACAGCCAGTCTGCTGATCTTGCAACAAAACATGCAAACATAATAGCCATTTTATTCCCTCACCCTGGCAAAACAGTTCAGAGAAATACTACAAAACATTTGCATAAGTGTTACTTATACAAACAAACTCAGTGTGCTCACTGATAAAAAACATACATAAAAAGTGATCCTGCAAGCCATCCTGTTCACCTATCTGGTGTGCAAAATCAGTCAAGAAGAATAAAGACTTTATTCAAATTAAAGCTTTGAATTTAACTTTGGAAATTCAAGCAGACATCCCGTGATGCTCCAACTGAACTTTTCCTTCAGTAATGTAGGAGGACGATTTTATTGACACATTTTCAGTCACAGCCAGTACACCTGCACCCCTCATCAAGTCATAAGAAAGTTGCATTAAGGTCTTACTTTGACATCCAAACCCACAGGCACATAAGATCAGTTTTTGTTTCTGATTTAGTAAATGAAATCACGTAAGAAATAAGACAGATTTGAAGAGAGAAATAATAACTTTTTATCAGACCACATAATACAGGGAGTGAGAAAAGGACACCTGCCCACTGCTCTGCTATAGGTCAAGCACAGCTTGAATATGCAAGCTCTCTGCTTCACCTGTATCAGACCATCACAGCTGCAACACTACTGTGCTGTCCTGTAACACAAAGAGATTTTGTTAACTTGAGCTGATTTACAGAACATTTGGGAATGGTAAAAAAATGTGATATTGAGATTCAACTTTTAAAAAAGAGATATAATATTACAGCCTAAACAAAGCAAAGGGAAAACTTCCAAAGCAATTCATCTGAAAAAGGTGAATTACATTGAGGATTTATATCCATGTAATGAAGACAATTAATTGCTACGAGACCCATAAAACACATTAAATGAACAGGGTATTTTCCAATTCTACTTGCAAGATAAAATTTATTAACTATGTTTAATGGCTACTTAAAATTTTTCTTACATATTTATTAAATTTGCTTTTTCAGCAGAACAGAACATTTTAATAACCGGATTCTACTAATCTAAAAAATGAGCAATTTAAGAAAAAAATATTACTCTGCATGTTATCTAGAGATCCATTTAAAATATTCCTTACACAATAAGATTACCATCACCGCAATTGCATAAATGCTGCTAAAAGGGAATCTGCTTGTCTTGCATTCACAAGCAACATTCTGCTGCAAAGATGAATGAGTTCAGCTAGCATTATTTGGACATATGTTGCCATTTCCAGCAGAGATATGGAGCAAATGTGGGTCCTGAAGTCATCTGGTCCTACTGTAATCACTTAATTAAAAACTCCTCTACTTGTGAGGGCAGGACACATGGAAGAAACTGGCTTAGATCAGAGCAGTGACCTCAAACAGATCCACATCCAAATCTCATGCTTTGCCCTATAGACTCAGCTGCTCAACCAAGGCTCTATTCGATGCACCTTTTGCACCTGTGATTGCATGCAAATCAGGGACAGATATTTACCGCGTAACAGTGACCTAGAAGTGACTGTTCCTTATTTACCATCTGTAAAATGGGGATAAGTAGCATTTCTGTCTTACAAGGGTCTCATAGGAACAGATAAAGTTGATGGTAGTCAATTATTCTGGTAAGTTCGCGTGAGCCCCCAAGATGAAGAGAAAGGATTAAAAAGGGTCTCAGCTACTTGAATGAACAACAGCAGTGTTGCCAACTCTTTAAACTTGAGCACAATCTTCTCAATCTGCAATACTCTTCTTCAAGATCAAGTTTCCATAAATGTGAGCTTTCCTTAAATAAGAATCAAGATTTTAGATAAGACGGTCACAAAGTAAAAGGCAAAAATATGACCAAAGTCCAACCTAGAGTTTAATGCCTGAATAATAGCTTTGCAGAAATCAATTGTATGGTAAATGCTCTGTGGCCTCTGAAACTGTGAGGTTCTGCAAAGTCCTGCACAATCTCTGCATTGGAGTACTACTCATGCCGCAGTCTGAGATGTGAACTTTAGACTGAGAGGTGGACCGACTCAGGTGGGAGGGATGTGGGGAGCTCATCTCACCACCATCCTGCCCAAGGGTCAGCACCACGGTCACACCAGCAACCGATTGCTCCAGTGCAGATCCTTGCATGCCCAGGGGCAGCCTGCACACCCAGCAAAACACACATGCTCATTGCAAAAAAGATTTACGCTTTCACCTACAAATCTCACACAGAAACGGGAAATAAACAAATTGCTGTGATTTCTACATTATAGTAGCACAAAATATTTCTCTGCAAAAGTCAAGAAGCCCTCTTGATTATGAAATACCTCTCCTACAGCCTTCCCCTTCAGGTATTATAATCACAAGAGCAGGAGCTTGTAAATAAACAAATGTGAAGATGGTAACAAAAGCATGAGCAATGTTTAACAACCTCCTCTTCTAGAAACCAGATGCCACCGGAGCAGACAGAGAAACAGCAAGCAGTGCAGTGGTTTTAATGATGGGAACCTCTCCTCCCCAATAACAGTGTTGCTTTCTTGAAATACCTGTACAAATTAATAGCATATGATGTGGCTGGAACAGCTCTTTCTCGACCCTCAACATTTAAAAGTTAAGTACCTAATTTGAGCTATTCCCATCAACTTTTTCCTGCAGTCACTGGAGACAGAGCTCTGCTGAAGCATGAGAGTTTGAGCCTACAGTTTCCAGAGGTAGCATTACTGGTGCAACCAGATCAAAAGCAGGAGAATGAACGCACACTCACCTGTATGCCTCGTGTTTTCTTAGAGACTTAAAAGTCTTGATTTCCACCCCCACCTAACAGCAAGTGCAGGTGTTATATTGCTTCTGTACTTTTCTCAGCAAGACTATACTGCTGGTTCAGTCATATAAGAGTAGTAAATACCCACATGTTAAATGAAAAAACGGTAGCATTATCCGATACTATTCTGAGATCTGGGAACCAACACTTTAAATTTGAGGGGTTTTTATCAGCAAACTTTGCCTTCACAGAAATAACTTGGCCTAGATAAAAGAAGCTGTAGAATCAGAGGCTATAGTACTCTAAATGCTTCTATAGCACAAGCTTTGTCCACAATACATTCCTTAAGTACTGGCCCTCAATTCCTCATTAAAAGATAGTTGCATATTGCCTTGCTACAGTTACAGCATAACCAAGGCAATATTTGCGTGTATATGAGAACATCCACACATGCAAAAATTTTAAGTGCTACACAACAAAGGCGGCACATATGATTATGCAAGAAATTGGTATCATTCTGTCCTTGGCAAACAACAAGAATATACAAAGCACAAAGGAAAGTACAGGGCTGTATTATGAATGGGCTATTTCAGCATCATTTATTTGCTTTCATCTCTGACCCTCTGAACTGCAGACATTAGTGAAACACTACAAGTGGGATTTCAAAATGTGGACGCCTATCACCAAGTATACAGCACCAACAGCAAGACACAACCATCAGCAAGCATTTTGTTCAATAAAGCACTTGACATAAACACGCACCCCCTCAAGCCCAAGACTTCAAAAATGCTTTACTCTTGATGAACGCTCTACAAATTCAGGGAGAGCAAAGGTTATTTATGTAGGCAGTATGAGCATGGCACATATAGAGCAATAAACACAAAGGTTGCTAATTTTCTATTTTCCCCCGTATGTAGATATTCAGAAAAGAGCAAAAAGACAAGAGCAGAGGGAAAATAACATACCTTACCAAACCTGACTGTTGGACACAACTCGTTTCAGAGCAACATTGGTATGAAGGTAAGCTCCTCAGGCGACCACCAACTGCAATTCCTTTCTGAGCTCCCCAGAGGCTCCAGCTCTCCCTTGTCCGTGTCCCTGAGGAAGATGCAGTGTCCTCCAGTATTTCAGAGCCTCAGCTGCAAAAGATGCTGTTCGGAAAAAGGAAAGAGAAGAAGGTGGGGCATTAAATTCTAGGATCACTTGTTTGGCAGATTCAGAGCAGAACATAAGACAACATCAGATAGGAATGAAATGTCAAGGCAGGACAAAGAGTCTGTGACAATCCATCATGCGTGGCACCTTTGGAGGGCAATCTTTGAATTCAAGAACTGCGGTGCAAAGCTATTCTTGCTTTACAGTACTTCAATAGTGTCCCTACACCAGGAAACAAATGCCAGTCCAGCTGCTTTTTATTCCAGTCCGATATTATAAGAAGAAAATAAGTAATACACTTCTCAATAGGGAATACATTAATTCATTATGGCATTTCTGCAGAATAACAGGACTTTCATATTAAGAGCAGAGATATCACCTCAGTCTTAATACTTTGCACTGTTAAAATGGCTCTTGCTCAAGGAATTCAAAGCTCCTAAACAAGCAATCACGTTAGGACCTCACAGCTGATGGGAAGCAGCGACTCTTAGCCCAAGGTCCAGCATACGGATTTCCAAAGTTCAGCCTCCAAAGCAATTGTCACAGACAGGTAAACGGCTTGAGCTTTTCTGGGAGGGTAGGGGCTCAGCATCACCATGTTTTCTACCTCGCTATCACTACTAGATGTGCTCAGTGTTTCCAGGAGGTTGGACCCTGGCACTGAACACGGACATGGGGGCCTCGCTGCGGACACCCGGGTAAGGAGACAGCGATGGAGATGACCGCCTGGCAGCAACACTGCCAGCAACCAAAAACCTTAAAGAAGGACTGAGAAATTCAAATGTTCATCACTGTCATTGCATTAATCATCCCTCATCCCTGGCATATGGGGAAACACTCAGAGGACCATCCTTCCCCCACCCAGACAACACAGCCTGGTAAAGCAAAACCAGGCAGAGCAGCACACCGCAGGCGAGGACTGAGCAAAGAGGAGGATCCAAACTCCCTAGGTCGGCTACATACACGCCAGGTGGTTTGTGTCCTTAAACTGGGCTCAGAGATACTTTTGTAACATTAGCTCAACAGAGCAGCCATGAACATACTCTAACTTTGCCTAGAAATGCAAAAAGAGGGAAAAAAAAAATAAAATAAAAGAGATATACAAACATATTTATTCCTTAGAGGTATCCTGCACAGGAGAAAGCCTGTGGCAGCTTGAAATACTACAAAATCCCATTACATCTTCACAAAAAATCATTACCCCATGAACAGGTTACAGCTATCTGGAAAACCCATTAGCTTCCCGGCTTGCAAGAAAGAAGATTTCACTAATCAGCATGTAAAAAAGTCCATACTGAAAGTTAGCACCATACTGCCTTAATATATATATATATTATTTTTACCAAAAGTCCACATAGCAAGCATGGTCACACAGATCAGAACAATCAAATATATTCACTTCATTTAGCACTAATTACTTCACTGGACCTTGTATATGTGGTTTATCTTACATACCACACCTAAAGGCTCTACAAGCAGACAATCTTGTGAGATACCCACAACAGCAGTCAGGGTGCCAGAGCCCAGCCCTGCATTTCTTGGTACACATTTTCAGACCTTCTGCCTCTTGAATTCAGACACGCAGGACAAAAGTGGACCTTCACAGTTCCTGTCCTCTTCCAGGCTAACCACAAAAAAATCAGACTGCCAACCGAAATGGCTGCTGAATGACTTATGGGTATAGAAATGGATGATGTTGCAGTAGTTTGATCTGCAGGTAGCAGCAAGACCTAATTCTACTGCTTTAAGGGATTTCTATCTCTGGAGAGCAGAGTTACAAGTACTTTTTAATTTTTGATTGTAAATTGTACGCAAAATTGTCACAAAGAAAATCAGTGCTACATTTTTGTGCATTAACTATAGCATCAGCTGAGTTGAGAAGTAGAATTAACCATAATAGGACTAGATCATCACTGCAAGCTAAGTGCAGGAGCCTGGTCTCAGGTTGGAAAAGATGTGGTTTTGAAAGCTCTATTTAGTACAGCCTGCCAATGCTCATCGGAAGCAAATCTCTTTGGTAAGAAGTTGGCATGTTGCCTTAATATGCTGCTATGCATGCGCATAGAGTTTCTGTCCCATCTGAATTCCTGCACTGCTGGGTGGATCATAAATTACAGTACAGGCAGAAGCATGCACTTCTAGCTCTTGTCAAAGACAGAGAAAAAAAAAAGGCAAAAAAAAAAAGCTTCCCTCACACGCAAGTACTACCATTACCGTAATGAGAGCACAGCAGAAGTGAGCTGGAAAATGTTGCTGCCAAGCAGTTGCCTGATGCAGACTGAAAAGGCAGAGTACTGCAAACATGCAGTAATGTGGGAGGATGGGAAGTAACAGGAGGTGTGGACATAGAGGGGAAAACAACTTTGGTCATGACAAAATGGAATCATGGAATCACAGGATAGTTTGGGCTGGAAAGGACCTTTAAAGGTCATCTAGTCCAACCCCCCTGCAATGAGCAGGGACATCTTCAACTAGATCAGGTTGCTTAGTGCCCCATCCAACCCGGCCTTGAATGTTTCCAAGGATGGGGTATCTACCATCTGTCTGGGCAACCTGTGCCAGTGTTTCACCACCCTCATCATGAAAAACTTTTCCTTATAGTTAGTCTAAATCTACCCTCTTTTAATTCAAAACCATTACCCCTTGTGCTGTCGCTACAGGCCCTGCTAAAAAGTTTGTCCCCATCTTTCTTATAGGTCCCCTTTAAGTACTGAAAGGCTGCAATAAGGTCTCCCCAGAGCCTTGTCTTCTCCAGGCTGAAGAACCCCAACTCTCCCAGCCTTTCTTCACAGGAGAGGTGTTCCAGCCCTCTGATCATTTTTGTGGCCCTCCTCTGGACTCGCTCCAACAGGTCCGTGTCTGTCCTGTGCTGAGGACCCCAGAACTGCAGGTGGGGTCTCACAAGAGCGGAGGAGAGGGGCAGAATCACCTCCCTCGCCCTGCTGGCCGTGCTTCTCTTGATTCAGCCCAGGATACAGTTGACTTTCTGGGCTGCGAGCGCACATAGCCAGCTCATGTCCAGCTTTTCATCCACCAGTACCCCTAAGTCCTTCTCTGCAGGGCTGCTCTCAATCCCTTCATCCTGTATTGATACTGGGGGTTGCCTCGACCCATGTGCTGGACCTTGCACCTGGCCTTGTTGAACCTCATGAGGTTCTCACGGGCCCACTTCTCGAGCTTGTTCACATCCCTCTGGATGGCATCCCATCCCTCAGGCATGTCAACCGCACCGCTCAGCTTGGTGTCATCTGCAATGACTGTGCACCATTCCCACCTCTCTGATACACGAGAGTGCCACATAACAAAATGAAACCTGTGGCCAGGATCCCCACAAGCAGCAAGGTGCAGATGTTCCAGCTTGAATGCAACATGCTTCCTCCACACTGATGACATGCATCACACCAATACAGAGTGAGGGAGGCAGGCCGGGAACCATTCCTAGTCAGCTATATAGTAAGGTAAAAGGCTACTAAAAAATAATGCAAGGAAACGTGAGATATAATTTGTGCTGGCTCAGAACCTTCCAGGGGAAAAAAGAAAAAAAAAAACAAAAACAAAGAACGTATGCCAGTCCTGTTTCCCAAACCTGCATGATTTTGCAGAAAAATGCCTTCCCATTCAGTAAGCCACTACTGACTTAGCGGTCAGTGTCCTAGCAGGTAACTGGTTTCCCTCTCGGAGTAAAGGAACCTGGAGACCCCATCACACAGCTCCTGAGATGCTCCTCGGACCTCCTTGACTTTGGGCAGCTCTAGTGAGCAGCTGCCTTGAGGGCTGGAAAAGCCCGGGCTGATGGTGGTCTGCCGGAGCCACTGCCCAAGGCCAGAGCCCCAGGACCATTCCACAGCTGCAGAGTGAGATAGACACCAGCATCCCTAATAAAAAAAACACACATTAATTTCAGTCTGCAGCTGCTGTAGGAACTGGCACTGCTACTATCCGAAACAAAACCAAGTCTGAACTTACAGAAATGCCCCATGTACTAGAAATCCCACAATTTCAGTTAGTTTTGGTTCTAAAATTTTGTGCTCTCCCCATTCTTCTTTGATCAGAAGGGTGGAGGTAACTGCCAACAAACTACAAACTACTTTCACTGTCCCACAACTTCAGATTTTCACGTTCAGTTTCTGGAGCTCTGGACTGAATGTTCAGGTGCATTCCTAAGTTAACCTAATTAAGTGGTATCAGATCAGTCTTCAAGTCACAAAGCAGGCATATAGATGTGCTCATTAATCAGAAAAGGCAGACAAGACATTTTTCCAGTAAAAAGAGAGTATTTCCCTTGGAGGAGTCTCAGTCCTTTACGGACAGAAAGCATTAATTATACAAAATAACTATACACATTAGACACAACAAATCAGATCAAATATCAAATTTGAAGACACCACTTCTATCTTGAGATGTTCCCAGACCACAAATCAATGAAGGCTAGGAGACTCACAGGAAGCCTTGCTATCCCTTTGCCCTGTTCTCATACTCTTCTTTAGGCATCAGCTATTGATCACTGTCAGGGTGAGGACAGGAGCCGGCTGGACCCTTATCTGACCCAGCATGGTCATCCTTATATTTGGGTGTCATATAGCTTAAGGTGCAGCTTGGGCCTTGTGGCTAGATATGACAATACTGGTGAGCATTTGCAACTTTGGATAGGGCAAAAAGAGGTATCTAGAAGCTGAATGATATACTTGAAAGCAAATACTACAGTACAGTAGATACTCAAATTAGTTATTAGTTTGTCTCATCAAAAACTTAGTTACAATCTACCTAACTGCAATTGAAGAAATTAGTTGGGCATAGAACAGATTATATATTTAAAGATTCTGGTGACTTAAAAATAATTGAAACCATATCTCGTTGCTTAAATATTAAATTTCTTTTTTTTTTTTTACTGCTAGCATCACCATTAAGAAATCAAAACTCCGTATCTGCGTGCATCCATGCAGACATCTGCAACACACTCAGGTATATGTAACATGTTTATATATAGTCTTGTAACTTCCCTCATTCTCTATAACTAAACTTGGGTAAACAAGGTTGACTAATACAGAGGAGCTCTACTGGTAGAGCCAGAAGAAAGGCTGTGAAACAGGCAAGGGAAAACATATTTTTATTACTAAGTATTTAACAAGGTCAACCTCCTCTGTAAGCGCAGGGAAAAAGATCCCACAGCAGACTCTGAACACAGCAGGGGATTATACCAATTCATTAGCAGGTATAACTTCTAATTACAGCCTTGGACATTAGTCCCCATACAGCTGAGCAGGCAACAACTGCTGCATTTTGCCATATCCTCAGGATCGAGCTCACTGTTTTCTACTGAGCTTCAGGACAGCTTGGCTTAATGCAATCCCACCTCGCTAGCTTCGGCCGAAAGCAAGGGTATTCAGTTATCTCAAAGGATGCTCCTGACTCCTCACAGCTCAAGTCCCAAGAGAAGCCGTCTTCTACATTTTATAGGATTTGTCCCTCTGCTCCTGCCGCGTCAAGGAAGCTGTAGGATCAACAGCTCATCCTGTCAGCTCCATCTCTGGTAAAGATCTCACATTAATTTAGTGTAAAGGTGACACTGGTGAAGAAGGGAATAAAATGAGGCTTTGAATCCCTCCTTCCAGAAAGCTAATGGTAAAAAATTGGTAGCAATGCAACTTTGGCACCTTTCCAACTATAACACTTAGAGCATTGCCCACAGCCGTGTCCCAGACATACTTTATCATTCACAATGTCTCAGTACAAAACATAAATAAAACAGAAGTCGCCAGCACTACCGGCACTCAGATGTTTTGAGGCTTTTTTTCCCTTCCCTGCCAACAAAACAAATAGTAAAATAGCAGAACTGCAATTCAAGTGGTAACATCCATGATTAGGAAATTTGGTGGAGGTTAGTGGTGTGATGGAGTTCCTCGGGAAATTAACTCAATTAAAGAATGCAGGCAATAATAAAATGAAGAATACATCGACTAAGGTGAATATAATGGAATACCACGATGTTGTTGCAGATAAGCACTGGTTTTTATCATGCAAGTGCAAACTAAGGGTACCCAGGAAAAAGGAAATAAGAGCAGTGGTTAACCATGCTTGTTGTATGAACTACTCCCATCATAATAGTATTAATGTTACATGATTAATATCTTGCTGGGTTAGAAGATGCTAAGACACTGCACAAGTCTTGCTGCTGTTGCATATGAGTAAATAATTTCTGAAAATGAAATCCAAGAAATGCAGTGGAAATACTTCCAATTTGAAATAAAACATGCCTGCTGAAAAAAGGAGCTTACATTAATGAAGGCTGCTTCTTAAGTTCAAAAGCATTAAGTTGCAGGCTACTGTCTTAACTGTCAAGCTGATAACACTGCATTATACTATTAAGTTTTTTTATTATTATTACTTCTCCTCCTCCTCCAGTCTGGTTACACTATAAAATAAGATCTCTTGGGCTCCTTAGATTCAGACGTTTACATCTGCCCTTGTGCTGAAGCTCTTTCATGAGATTATTGTTTCTTCTGTCAGTTCAATTGAAAGCAATGATAAAGTTATAGCAATGCATATGTCCTTGTCAAATAATGCTTTCAAAGGGTTGGAGGCACATTTGTGGGGAAAAAAACAATGCTTAACTGACTTTCTGGATTTAGGAGAGAATGGGTATCAAACAGCTTGCACTTAACTGGTGAGATCTTCAAAATAATTGAGTAATGAAATAACCCCAGTTCTTCTTCTAAACAAGAGCTGACAGGTTTATATCAGAGGCAGCTGTGTGACACAACCTGTGCTGATATGACAGTATCTAACTGGATTTCCTCTTACTCTAACTTAAAACGGGAATTTAACTAGAGAACAATCATGTCACTCATCTTAGTATCACAGTTAAACTGCAAGCCTTACTTCCATGTTGAGTGTGCTGTAACTGGCTCCATCAGGACTATTCATAGCAAATTTGAAGCATGTTTCTCCAGCCCAAAGTGCATTGTACCAGCATTAACTTGTTTCCCAGCTTGCTAAAAGGCTTCATTTCCAAATTTAGGATGGCAGAGTCCTTAATTCATTCGTAAGGCAAAGTCAGCATCTTTCTTATCCCTTATCCTCTTTCTTTATCCCCTTTTTCACTGATCCAGGGACAGACTTTTTGCAAAAATTGGGACAGATTATCTCCTTTCCAGCCGCCCCTCTCCTCCTGTGGCTCACACAACCACACACCTCTGCCAGGGTGTTACAAGGCTGAGGGCTCCACTCTACAGCCACAGCATCACCGAGGTGGGATGTGCTGCGAAAAGCCCAACTGACTCAAGGGAAACAAAATTCGTCAATACATGCAACAATGTAGAATAAATTATGTTAACCGTGGAAAAACATTATTTTTGGATCCATTCCAAGATAAACTTCTATGTGCCCAAATTTAGTGCACTGAGAGTCTTCTGGGATATATTTTCTGTATTCTGTAATTCAGGTACATTCCAGGATGAAGAATGCTGTTTATTACTAGAAGGTTCAAATATATTTGGATGTCTTTACCACAGCTGAGAGCACATAAGTGGATCATATTACAGGATCAGGACATGAAAGCATAAGCTTTTTATAAACATACTGTACTTCTCTTTCTCTGTATCAAAGGTATTATCTTGACCACTATTAACTTTAATCTCATTTGAACTCAGTGCATTTGTATTTTGCCATCCAAAACTGACTTCTCTGTATCTCCTTCAGACACGTTTTCACCTTCCTTTTGCCCTCCCCCTTTTAATTTATTTATTTTATTTTTGTTCAGGGACTCTCTCTTTTTAATACTTCAGATGAAATTTCCCAACAGTTCTGGCACTGGCCTCACTCTGCTCTCACTGGAATTGGCGAGATTCATTACTGGCCTGCATTAAGACTGGTCATAAGAAACAATTATTTTTGCTGCCCTAATCTGTCACTCTTCAGAGATACTCTGCTTTGTGTTACTGCCATTTCTAACCCGTTTTCTGTTAGAAAATGAATAAGCAAATGCATATCTCCATCTACTGTTAAATGTCATTGCTAAGCAAACCTTTCGTCCTTTGCTGAAGTTGCTTATCTCTAAAGTTTTTTATTTAACTCTGTTACTTTATTGTTTATCTCTGTGGAACATATTGGGATAAGCTGGTATACCAAATGTTAGAGAAAATACAAATATATTGGATTCTGTGGCACCTGGAGGACACACTGCTGTCAGTCAGTTGTCAAGCCAGAATCCGAGCAGGGTTTTTTCATTATAAATTCAGATTATTATTCTCAATGTTTTGATTTTAAAAGCCACACATAGCATCAAACTCTGATGCATTTCCTGAGAGTCTAAAATGCGATTCTCCTTTGATGATTTAAGCCAAATTTAGTTATATTAGGAAAAACAATTGGGTTTAGTCACTTTTCAAACTTTGAAAAAGTTTTGTCATATAAATTAGTTGTATACAATGTGCTGTCACTCTGGAATTCCCACCTGTTGCTGTAGTTTTATCCTGTTACAAGCCAGGGGAAAGGTAAGGGTCAACCAAGTCCATAAATGATACACAAAGGCAGCCTCACTCAGTGCACAGATCTGATACATTAGACCGAAAAGTACATCAAATTCACTGACACTTGAAAAACACCAACCTAACTTCTGAAATGTAGCTTTTCCTATGTGGATCGTATATTTGAAGAAAAATAAATTCAACTTGAGCTGGAAACCAGCATAAAGGCTCTAGAGATTTACCAGGCTTTTAAGTGGTTTAATTTCAGCCACTGGTACAAAAAGGACAGAGCCGGGAGGATACAGAAGAGGGCACGCAGAGGGCTGGCAGAGCATCGGGGAGGAGGCGAGGGCGAACGGACGCCTGCAGCAGCGTATGAGGACTGGAAGGGCTGGGCGAGTGCACTGGAGAGCCAAGAAGAGGCCAGAGCAGACCTGGGGTTGCAGAAGGATGTCGGAGCTTTCCAGGAGAAGTGTCAGGAGTTTGGAGAGAGTTCATGCAAGTTAAAGAGGACCATAAAGAAACAGGAGCCCATGAAAGCCCCAGAAGTCGGCCTTTTGGTATACAGCCACCAACACATTTGCAATTGCAAATCAAGAATCCCTTAATGTCTTCTCCCCTTTCCAAGCACGTGTACTGCTCCAGTCTACGCTTTCTGGACCGGGCCATCTAGTCTTACACACTGAACTACAGAAAACCTTCAATAACGAGTGCAAAGCAATGAGCAATCCAACATGGACGCACAAGGCATCCGTGCCTCAGACTCCACGTGAGAACAATCTTGAGTTCGCCCATGTAAACACCTGCTGCTGCCTGCTCTCAGAGAGAGAAGGTTAGATGGACTTTTCTAACAAGTCACAAAACTATCTGAAATACTCTCGTTCACCCATAAAATAAGGCAGTGTCAGTGTTTCAGTCGGTGAAGGCTGGCTTCCTCGGCGCACCGTAAATCCTAACGAATGGAGCAGAAATATAGCACTCGGCAGGCTGCACGGCAGAGCCAGCCTGAACAGCAAGTATCTGAACTGCCTTCAATCTCATTAGGTGCTCAGTAGTCTCAGAGCAATCTTTCGATTGTGCTGAAAACCAAAGCAGCTAAAAGTAGACTATCAAATGTAAGGGAATTTAGAATAACTTTGTTATGAAATAGGCTGAATTCTCTTCAGACACAGCTCAAGACTGCTGACTCCACTTGAGGTCCATGATTAGTAGACCCCAGCCACAAATACATCACTAAGTCCAGGTAGAGGTTGGCATGAGATGAAGAGACTCATTTAGCCACCGTCTGCAAAGAAATCATACAATGCACCTGAACCTCATCTAAATCTAGACATGACCAAAGTATAATAATGAAATACAGATGAAAACTATTCATATAAGGGAGCACTTGAGACAGAAATTGGCCTTGTCACTGATAAAATTTTTTTACTTCTACAGATGAACATTTACATACTGAATTAACAGTGCTTACAAGATAACTGGCTGTGCCATCAGGTGGTTGGATCCCCAAACTCTCTTCCACCCATAGTTCATCATGCCAGCAAGTAATTGTGTTCAATTAAAATCTCTTTGGAAATATGATCCCACAGAAATCATGCATGAGAGTTTAGTGTGCTCTGCCTCCTAAAGTCCTTCTAAAACCCCAAATAATAATATTGTCAAAACTATACTGCAGTTCTGCATGTATTTTAAGTCAATTAGCACAAATTTATCTCAAGGGTAAATTTTTTTCAGTGTGCTCACCCTTAAACAATTGGATACTGCAAAAAAGCCTACAGCTATCTATCTGCATGGCACTGCAAACATTTTGAACACCACTAAAATAAAGTTCATTGACCTGAATTTATCTCTGGTGTAACTGCATTGACTTCAGTGGGCTTTTGCCAGTGATAAATTTGCCCACTGGGTTCTGGGACACAAAATGACTATGAAATCACAGCTTGTAGAAATGTCAATGAACAGGTTTGGACGTGGGCAAGCCTGTGTATCAAGAAACTCTTCTCATTACAAATCTGCAAACCTTTGGCAGTTTGCAAAAAGCTGCTCTTTGAAACATTTTGAAGAGCTATAGACTGCTCAACCTATGATAGATTATACTCTGTGAAGGCTGCAAGTCTAGAAACGTCTATAGCTCTGGGTTTTCAGTGGGGGCTTTTGGCGCTTCTTTGACTCAAGACAAATTTGCAGAATTCCAAGTTTTCACGAGTGTGTGAGCATGTGCATGTCTATACGTGCATGCTAGAGTCACTGCTTCTGGGTTCTTTCTGTTTCTAATGAAAAGTATTTTAAGAGTCACAAACTGACACCATTCAAAGAAATTGAAATGCCCGGTTAAATTCCCAATAAAAAATCAGAAAGACCTAAGTTCATACAGTCTGATGTCCCTGAAGCTTCAGAAGCCATGTGGTTTCAGATGCCCCTTTACTGCCTCTCACTAGCAACTTCAGAAATCTTGATGCAATCTCCTGAATTCCTGAGCCAACCTGAAGTTACAGCCACATGCTCTGCTCTTCTGGAACAGCTACTGAAAGGGCTGAATTTTGCCAGCTCTGACCTGCATTCAGAGTAGAAATAGTTACATATTCTTACTAACTCATCCGTTCTTCTCAAGAAAAGCATTACTGGTCTGATTTCAGCTCACTAAGCTTGAAGAATGGCATAGGAAGATGGCACATGCACATCACAGAAAATATGAAGCAATAAGCAGAGGGAGGAAAAAAGTACGATCAAATTCTCAGCTGGTGTAAGTCAGCCTACTGTTTTTTAAGTTAATGACTACAGAGCAATTTTTATCTTTTTCAGATCCATACCGTGCATTGTGTTTTTGCAAGCAATCCGACAAAGAGATGTGACAACCGCTATCCAGCGATAACCAGTTTACAGTGGCCATTACAATTACATGCAGGCAATTATCCCAGTGCCAGAGATTGATGGGAAGTATGCTTTCCCTTTTCTATTTTGCTGTGAAAGGACAACAAAAAGTAGTTAAAGTATATATTAATGGTTCTTCAAATAATATACTTGATTACATCTACTGCAGAATATTTTCCTTCATGTTTTTGCAATGAATCTGACCATGAAAAACAAATTTATGCCTACAGTTTGTATCATTATAAACTCAACTCATTTGATGTGGAAAACCTACAGTTTAATTGCTTGATTTAGATTTGGCTGGTAAAATGCGTACTGAAACATTACTCTTTTAATTATGTTAATTTATAACTGAAAAGCTAAATTTACAAAGGCAATAACATTAATTATTTACTTGCCCATTAAAGCTGAATATTTATTACCAAGCTAATTGGCTTCATAAGTCTGCCAAAAAATTAAAAATGAGTTTATGAACTGATTTATACGGGAATGATACTGCTGTATCTCTCAGCAGGTTGTGTGTGTTTATTGGATTGCTCTGATATACAAGTATATTTCTTATAGTTAGAGTCTGTTACATACAGTATTTTCAAAAGATTTTATTTTTTTTCCTTGATACAGATGCCAGTTGTGACTCAGAGCAAGGTCCTTTACTGTTCTGTACCCAAAATCCGTTATGCCATGTGATGGACTTGCACTGGTCTGTAATAATTTACGAAGACTGCATCTCGCCTGCTCATTTAAATGCTCACTGAATGCAGGACTACTTTGGGTTAAATCAACCAAAAAGGGAAACACAGTAGCTCAAAATAATCCAGCTCACAGCCAGAATAACAGGGCTGTTAAGAAACAATACCAGTAGTGAGGAGTCTCCATCCTTGCTAATATTTTAGCTTCATTTCCATATGCAAGATAACTAATATATTCAATATTTATTTATGCATGCATCCTCAAAATAATACAATTAAGCTACTGATGCTTACAGAACAATTTGAGTGTTACCTTAATGTATGATGAAAGGCTAATTTCGATTGCTGTCGAGACAGAAATTCTAATTCCATTTGGCAATGTCTTTCAACTCCGGCACAAAGCAGATACCTTCTCTTCCTCCTTATATAGAATCATAAAATCGTTTAGGTTGGAAAAGACCTTTAAGATCATCAAGTCCAACCGTTAACCTAACACTGCCAAGTCGACCACTAAACCATGTCCCTAAGCGCCACATCTACACGTCTTTTAGATACCTCCAGGGATGGTGACTCAACCACTTCCCTGGGCAGCCTGTTCCAATGCCTGACAACCCTTTCAGTAAAGAAATTTTTCCTAATGTCCAATCTAAACCTCCCCTGCCACAACTTGAGGCCATTTCCTCTCATCCTATCACCAGCTACCTGACAGAAGAGACCAGCACCCACCTCACCAGACCCTCCTTTCAGGTAGTTGTAGAGCGTGATCAGGTCTCCCCTCAGCCTCCTTTTCTCCAGACTAAACAGCCCCAGTTCCTTCAGCCGCTCCCCGTAAGACTTGTTCTCCAGACCCTGGACCAGCTTCGCTGCCCTTCTCTGGACACGCCCCAGCCCCTCCATGTCTTTCCTGCAGTGAGGGGCCCAAAACTGAACACAGGACTCGAGGGGCGGCCTCACCAGTGCCCAGTACAGGGGACGATCCCCTCCCCGCTCCTGCTGGCCACACTATTTCTGATACTGGCCAGAATGCCGTTGGCCTTCTTGGCCACCTGGGCACGCTGCCGGCTCATGTTCAGCCGGCTATTGCGTTTCTGTGAAAGTCCTCTTTGACTGAGGCCTACTAATAATTGGTCTGCAGATTGCACAAGATAAACTGAATAGGAGAGCCAACTCTGAGACAGCGCTCACAGAAACAGGAACTAGAACGTTCAATATTTATTTATGCAGGTGTCCTCAAAACAGGATGATTAGGTCTAGATTACAATCAAAACTTGCAATCATGGTATAATTGTATCACAAAGGAAGGACAGAAGTGTCCTAGAAAGAGAGGCAGTAGGTCTGTGGATTTGGCATCTCATCTTATGTGAGAAGGAATGGATGGAATCACAGTTTAAAACTTTGCTACCCTTAATTTTTTCCTGCAACTCCTCCGCTGCTGCCTGCAGCCCCGTGGCGGAGCCAGAATGTGGAACATATGAACCTCTGTCTCGGGGAAAAATCATCTGGCTTCAACTATCAGTATTTCACACTGCCCAAGAGGCTGGATTCAGGACATACATTTTTTTATTATAAAACTGATACAGGAAAAAAACCCAAACAAACCAACCCAAACCCAAAACTTCTAATTGAAAATCTCGGGTTTCTTTGTCCATGTGTTAGCTCCCAGCACAATAAAACAGACCTGAGCCAGGACCACAAGTCCATCCAACATCTGCCATTTCTAAAATTATACAGGACATTGATCCTTATGCCAACAGAGCAGACTTGCTAGTATCTCTCAGTGCCCATTTTCTCTAAATACAAAAGCAAAACAGCTCAGTATAACACAGCACTGTAGGGGTACAAGGCACAGAACTGCCAAGAGCCAGAAGAATTTAACACCCAAATCCAACCTGTCATGTTGAAGACACACATTTTTTGATAATTCAATTCAATGCCCCCAAAAATGACAAGGAGTGATATTCCAGGTGAGTACATTAAACCAGGCTGAAACTAGAGCTATTCCATAAACACATCCAAACCAGCAGTGGGGTTGCGTGGCAGGTTGCTGCAGGCAGACCCGCACCTACAAGCCAGAAGCGATGCAGGTGAAGGCTGTCTTACCCTCAGTCTCCATGGGTAGGTTTCCACATGGCCACTTGCACAGAGTGTCTGTTCATCCTCTTGCAAGAGCATATACTTCGCATCCTTTCTAGTAAGACCTGACCAAAAGGCTGCTGTCATCACTGCAAGGCTCCCCATTAATTTTCAGATTTAAATCAGAATTGCAGAGTTTGTCCTACCTATTGTACTCAGGGCTACAACAAATTTATGCACATTAGTCACGGAAGCAACCATATCTCTTGCTTTGCGTTATCATATATCTAGGAGTTTGGTGCAACACACTTCTCCGTGGGCTTTTACTGATAGCCTGAACAGATCGGAAATCGATCTATGTGGCAACATTCTCTGAGATACAATGACACCACTTCTAAAGCTTTGCCTCAGAAATGTTTGACTTATCTAAATTACATCCGCAGCTTCTTCCTCCCAACAAAGCACAGCCCAATGAGTTAATAGCAGGAATCACTAAGAAGGACAGAGGAGGAAATTTTTCTACCTCTAAAAATTTGTTACTTAAAAAAAAATAAATATATATATACACATATAATTAGACCAAAAGTCAAAGTCTCAGGAATATTACTCAGAAAGCTATTATGAGTTAAATTCCACACAAAACTCATTTGTGCAATGCCTCACTGAAATTTCAAATTTTTTTAAAAACTTTAACGTAAGATACATTTCTTAGAAAAAAAATTATTTCAAACTAAAACCCAAGCCTTCCGTTTAAAAAGCTATAGAAGAAACTGATTTTAACGAACTCCACAACTCTTGTGCTGTTCCGTTTTGGTTTCAGCCCAGTGTTTGCTGAACCTGGCCTCTCCCTCACTATTATTAAGGTATTAATGGTTTGGCACTGACTGGTGCCAACACATCAGACTGCAAAATCCAGATCAGGTCTGGCATGAAGCAGCAAACCTCACAGATAAAGACCCGGTACAAGGCAGTGCTGGTAAACAAGGCTAATACTGCATGACAGACAACTAGCAGAAGAGAGGATGGCAAACAGAAGATAATTGTCAAGCATGTGGTATTTTTAGCAACAATCAACCAAAATGCCTTAGACATCAATTTCAAGCCACTTAATCCTCTTAATGACATGCTACGGCATTTGTTTACAACTAGGGTTTCACTTTGTTTTCTATAGAAGATTCCCCTCAGACTCTCGCATTCAATGTGCTTTGTAAATATTTCTGCGAGTACACCGAGTATTGGGTTAGAGTTTAGTTATCACAGGGCTAAATTATTCCAGCTGGGTCATTATTAATTCTCCTAATTTTACTATCATTCACTATCATTACAACCACACAGCACCCTATGGGTACATTTATTACAGAGCATAAATCCAGTGCTTCTATAAGACGCTAGAATGCCTCCTCTGCAATCTTTATGCAAAAGCCTGAGGAATGTTTAAAAAGAATTATCTTTAAGACAACTTTTTAAAGGCTTACCTCTAGATTCCGAATCTCCGCCCACCTATTACATTTTCATCTGATGTTAGGTAAGTTTTCTGTATGTGATACTCCACTGCAGTACAGGCTATTGCCCAAGGCAAAACTCTTTCATAGTAAATACACTGGGGAAAAGGATGGTGGAGAGAGAGCAAAGAAGTAGAGTATACTGCTGTATACAGCAATTTCCATTAAGAGAAAGCATTTATAAAGATAGACATTTAAAAATATCTTAATGCATATTCCCCTCCCCTTCAGAGAATTTGTGCTACTGCATATATCTTTTTCCTAACACAAGCATATGTTTGATTGGGTCTTGAATCAGAAAAGCAATTCATTCAGGATAGAGCTTTTAGCACCCACTTAAAACCTGTCAGAGAAAAAGTTAAGCAGATGCTTCACTGTTTTCCTAAATCAGGACCGTAACTGGATTTACGAGCGCATAAATCCCTCCATGTCATGCATTCGTGCATACATATTTTGAAATTTTGGTTCTGTTATCAAGGCAACTCTCTACCTGTTTGCACACCTTTGAGTCTGGTAACGAGAGGCCATAACTCTGTTTTAAGCAGCTGACTTGAAATAGTCCCGAATGTGCCAGTACTGTTCTCTTCAACTTCCCCAGGTGACCTCCCTTCTTCAGTAAAGTTGCAGCATTTTCTGAGTATAGCAGTCCACAAACTAATGCTACTAGTAATGATAGTGTTGGGTTTGTTGCTTCCCTCTAGGGTTGCCTACATCCTTTGTGATCACCATATCACAGCAGCTTCTGTTGGCTGCCTATCGGTTTGGGGGCCCACAGTGACATCCCCTGAGCTCTCCTGAAGCAGTGGTCCCTAGACAGCAATTTCTTATTTTGCCTGTGTGCAATTGTTTTTTCTTTTTAAAGATTGGGGCTCATCCACACTTGGGAAATGTACTTTCTGGGCCGTCATCCAAGCAACTAATGAAAATTATTAAGGCAGAGCCTTCTCACACTCCATGGCCAAAACGTCCAATGACATTTGAGTTAAATATTAATAAACGGCTCTTAAGATTTTGTTGAAGTCAGGTGCGTAGCCATTAGTAGTTATTGGCCAGTGATTTCCTTGCTACCTGGGAATGTGCACCTCTGCTAAAAGTTTCTAACAATCCACTAATCAAAAAGTTTGAAAGCTACAGGTTTGAGCTCAGCTTTCCCTCAGAGATGAGAGCATGGTGCTTAAGTGAGTATCGGATTCATGGCTAAAGACAAAGTGCTTCTGCTTTCCTCTCTTTTGGATTAGTCACCCAAGCAGAGAAGGAAATTAGATTAGTTTGGGCTTAATAAAGCATGTTAGATACTATTTGCTGCTCACAGGTGTGTGCAAGTTCAATAATTTGCTCTGTATCTTTGGGGGTATTTACAAGCCGCTTTTTCCGTTGTACTGTCCTCTGTGATGACAGGTACTATGTTTGCCTTCCTCCGGACTTCTGACAATTGCCCTATTCTCCATGAGCTTCTGAGAGTCGTAAATAATTCAGTGGGTACATTTCAGAAGGCCATGCTGACCCAAATATATCACACTTATCTAAATACTCCTTATCTTGTTCTTGCCTTTGCTCGTAACCCCTTGTTACAGGGAACACTGGTTATAGATCTGACACAATTATTAACCTTTCTGTGAAGAGCAGTGCAAAATAATGGCATTTGGTATTTCTGTCTTCTCTGTCTGGTCCATTTATTTGCTTCACTTTCTTACTGATGGACTTTTGCCTTCCTTGTACTTCCAGTGCTTTTGTAAGTCATTTCATAACCTTTATAGCTGTAACTAACTTTGCCTCTCAGTCCTTCTGATTTTAGCCTACGTGGCTGCACAACTGGTATTCTTCTTAGCCACACACCTTTTGCTCGCCAGGTTTGTACCATTTCACATTAGGGAAAAGCTCCTGCTGTAGCCATGTTAGTTCCTTATGACTTTTTTTTTTTTAGTAAGACTGATCCTAGGTTTAGATGTATTGACTTCAGAAGGGGCTTGGCTACAAACTTTGGATGCAGAGGAGCTCTAGAAGCCACAATATGCCTCGCACATGCACCACCCCAGCACAGAAGACGTACCCCACTATGCCAACGTCCGCCCTTCCACCAAGCGATGCACAGCTGGATCGAACAGCACGGGGGAAGGGCTGAACAAAAAGAGTCTCAGTTTTTTACTCCTTACTCCTCCTCACCATATGCAGTGATTAGAAGGGGCACAGCAAATATCCACATTCTCAGGCAATTACTCACTGTGTGAATAATCAGAAGATAGGACGGAGGTCTCCTAGACCTACAGCCCCCGTGTCCTCTACACACAGCCAACAACCTGCCCCCACATATTGCTGAAAACTAAACTCTTCAGCTATACCACCTTTAGCTAACTCTAGACTGAAACTCAAGAACCAGTATGAGTTTGGTGGGAGCTTGCCAGCTTCCTAAGTCTTAGTTAAATGCATTTTCCTCAAATCTTCACTGCAATCTCCTTCACAAAAGATTTTCAAATTCAACAAAAATAGTTTAAAAATAACTGCTTTCTCTTCTTGGACTATAGTCACTTAACAGAGCCAAGAGCTAGCAATTAATTTCACGTTCAGCTAAACTGATTGAAATGCTATAAGTTGCATTGATTAGCAATGCTTTGGCTTTAAATCTCAAATTGAATTCTGGGGAAACACATAGAGATCATTTAATAAAAGAAATTTGAGAAGCGGACTGTATGCAGTCATGAAAAAAATACATACATGCATCAGTGCAGTATGACTGGGTAAAAGGTTTGAATATGCCCCTTTTTTTTTATTCTCCGAGCAAGGTATTAAAGAAATGGGTCACAAACTGGCAGGACTAAATATCTTCTAGATCATCCTTGGATTTCAGGCGCCAGTCTACCCCTACCCTACACTTGAGGTAGCCACATACACTGCAAAACACAGTACCCAACAGGCACCGAGAATCTTGAATCCATCCCTAAGGAGGGCTACAGATGAAAGATGCGGAGAGATGGGACCCTTACCTAGAAGAGCTCACAGAGGCTGGCGCTGTCCTGGCAGTGGGAAATGGGGGCACACATGGGAAAGAAATCATCAGAGGTCTCATCTCATTGCTGTGTTACTCCCCCAAAATTACCTAGTCTTTGTGCAGCAGAGTCCCCAAATGCCTCAGCTCTACAGCACTGCTTTAATTAGTAGGTTTGCACACAGCATCTTCAACATCAAAGTGCGGGGTTTTTCCTCTCCCAACATTTTGCATCCCAGCTTATGTTCCAAACAAGCTCAAAAGGTCAACCCCTTTTTTTAATCCATTACCCTCTGCCCAAACCCAACCTGCTAAGACTCTGCAAAAAGAAGCTATGTGACACATTCTATACATCGGGCCGTCAACATATCCGTGTCCTAAGCTGTCGTCCTACAGCCCCTGATCAGCATAAGTTATTTTCCTCACTGAGAGCAATACCCTTGTACAATGTTCCACAACCAGATGCCACCTGCCCTTCACCTACACTGTCTTCACAGTTTCTCTCTTGAATATTTTGGCATCATTTTTTCTTCAATACCTTTTGGATTTTGTACACCTTGGTCATGACCCCTCTTAATCTCTTCTGTTCTAATGAATATAAACATAATTTTCTTAACCTCTCCTCCTAGTTTATAACCCCTGAGGCCCTTTATCATCCTTGTTAAGACTGTATCCATAATTAGGGTACCTAAAAAGATCAAAAGGCATGAACAAGAAAGTGCCTACTTAATACAAACTGTTACATGAATAACCAACATCTCTCCCACCCCAGACTCACCCTTCCCGTTCCAAACTGAGCGCTCAGTGTTGGAGGGCAGGTCGGCTGCTGAATTCTGCACATCGAGCAGTTTAGCCAGGGCAGCCTTTGAAGCTGCAGGGTGCACCACTCCTCCCCAGTGCATACTGCAATATTCATCTTTCTGCTATGCGTGCTAACTCGTTACAGCTACACATACAGACACATGCATTTATATTCTCCGCAGATAACTGAAAATTCACACCTGCCCATGCTATATATCAGACAAACTGCCCTCCATCTGTCCATACGCAGGCACACATACAAGTTCATATATATATATACACGCAGGTGGCAGACTGTTCCCCGCATGTATACATAGGTATGCATACACACAGATGTAGGGACATGTTTAATACTGCTGTTACCAAGGAAAGGGAACGCTGACCATAACCACTTTTAACGCAAGAATTAGAGATGAAGATAAGACACCAACTGGCCTTCAGTGCTCGCTGTGGCCGGCATTCGTTAGTTGTATATATCCCTGAATACTCCACTGATAAGAAGTGTAGAAGTCTCCAAGGGATGAACATAAAGTCACAAAAACGCCCAGGGCACTGAAGATAAACACCTTGCAGGGGATATCGCTGTGTCCTTACGGATTATGCTATATGATATTTAGAATTTGGAATCTGCCATAGCAGATCAGACAAGCGCTCTGTTTAGACCAGAAACCTGAATCAGACAGTGGCAAAAGCAGATGCTTCAGGGAAGGGTTTGAGAAACCCTTGCAAACAGTTGTAGAACAACTAAACCACCTGGGCTATTTTCCTCCTCATCTTGATTCACCAGAGAGCTGGCAGATAACCTGAAAAGGAAGAATTTCTCTACGTCTCTCAAGCACCTCCCTTTCAATCCTTACCATTGTACGTTGAATGGTCTCACCGCTGCGAAATGAGGTCCAACCCTGAGGACTTCAGCTCTTGAGCTTTTGTCCTTGGTGAAACCTTGTCGCCGTTTGTCCCCAAGCCTTGGCAACCCCACAGCTCCTCCCGCACCCACAAAATGGGAAATCACAAGCTCATGACCCACATGCTGCTCTCGTAAGAGGTTCCTTGCAAAATTTGCTCACACATTAGTGAATCACTTCCAATCTGTTTTGCATAGGCAAATTTAAGGTATTTCATTATGGAAATTTATGCCAAAACATCTTCCCACAGAGCTTCATACTGTCATGGTATGACGCAGATACGTATGGTCGAGACTGCGGTATGTTTTACAGAACTCAAGGCTGCGACCTGTTTGTAATGGGGTAATGATCTATGCAAGTATAAAAGCTGAAAATGCATTTATTTGTCCTTGGCATGCTTTGTAACTATGTATCTGCTACTCAGCAGGTATAGCCCATGGTAACAACCTGCAGAAGGAAATGATACTAAAACGTAGCCCTGCCACACTTATGACTCTATTTTTCTTTGCCTTATTATCTATCAGAAGATGGTTACTATGAAACATTATCTACATATTTTATCATGCCTACATTTATGCTACCGGACCAAATCAGCAGCTGAAAATACCTTTGTATTCCTCCAAGAAATCTCACTGCCTTTACAAGATCTTAAGTTGGTAGTTCTTTATCAGCATCTTATTTATCTAGGCAATTCCCATGCTGCTGATCTTCATCGTTACAAAGGGTGGGCGACATACACTGTTGTTTAATACCACTGGCCTTTTCAAAGAAAATGCAGCTCCAGCTTCGAAGGGTGAGGACACTCGGCCGCTTGACTGGCTTAGTGCTGTAGGATGCAATGAACATTTACAACACTGCTATTTAATGCCAAAATATCAATGCATCAGCACAAACCAGGTCAAGCCTGCAGCTCCCTTCCTCACAGGCAGACCTTCAGCCTCCGAGCAGCACCCAGTACATGGAGAAGATCAACCAGAAACCGTGTTTCCTCAAGCCCTTGACACCCAACACCAGCTTTATCCTTCCTCAAGAAGTTCACTGTTACCGAGCTACTCATCACGCTGTTTTCTGCAGCTCTGAGCGCTCTCACCAAGCGGCCTGGCAAGGAAGACAAGAAGCCCCAGGAATTAGAGGCTTTTTGGGACGTGCCAGTCACGACCTTCCTCTTCCAAAGACCCCTGTTGGGCTGCAGTCCTCACGGCTCCCCCGCTCCGTGCCACGGAGGCAGAGCCCAGCAGCTCTGGTAGAGCAACCAAAGAGCTGTGATTTCCAGGCTGTCACTGGTATGACATGGACTCCCAGGGCTTCTGATCTCTGCTTGAGCTGTCCATCATCTGGGTGACCGGGGCCTGGAGCTGCAGGGCAGGGGAAACACAGCTCAACCAGGAATCTCCTAGCTTGAGTTCAGCTACACTTCGAAACCTTAACAAAATGTTTCCATTACATCCGTTTTGTGGTTCTTTTGTTTTACTTGATTTTTAAACAGATTTTTCACTTCTCTCAGAAAAGGAACAACCTTCTCTTCCCCTCCCACCAACTAACTGCAAATTTTGTCTTTAAATTAACTCTTTGTGGACGATTCTGAATAGCTGCCACATACCTGCTTCTCAATACAATACTCTGGATGAGATTTTCATATTGTTAGGAGCTTAAAATAATGATGAAGTTCATATTTCTTCTCCAGATATATGTTTGTATGCTAGCATAAGAGTTCTGCTGGTAATTCTACTCTCCTCCAGTAGATGCAAGCTGCAGGAGCTCATAACTACTCCACATCTACTACCTGGGCAACAGCAGTGACGGGGATCAGACTGGAGAGGACTACTATCATAAGCTAAAGCGTATCCACTGCCTTTTGGCCTGTCAACTCAGCAAATAATTTCATGAGCTCTCCTCTAGTTCTTGAGTGACAAATAATGGGGGGAAAAAAAACAGTTCACAGACTTCCTAGTTGAAACAAAGTAATAACATTCAGTAATAATCAACACATGCTCTAATTCTTGCCTTTAGAATTATAACTGGTTAGGGAGAGTCTACATACACGTGTACATAACCATGAAGATCTATGAATATTATTAAAACTCCAGCTGATAGAAGCAAATTGCAAAGTACAGGCTTGTGAATGCAAAGCCATCAAAAAAAGGTTAAGAGCTTCTTGTAGACTTGGCTGGTGGTTAAAAAAAGAAGAAAAAAAAAAATCTTATTTCCTCTTACTGGCGAAGGTGCTGGCTTGACAGCCCTGAAGAGTGATCTATTTATTCAAAGTAATGCTGGCAGCAATGGTACACATTTCTTCCAATGTACCCAACCCTGTATCTATTTTCAGTTCCATCAGTAAGCTAAAGGTTAAAGCTATTTATTTAAACCCACACCCACATGCCATTTAAATTGACCCAAATTATTGTCTGAGTTGTAACCTCTCTGTATTAAAGTCCCCTCAGGGGCTGCTTCTTCATTTCAGGCTCAGAAAATTCCTCCCTCGCAGGATAAAAGCAGGGTAAGGAGCATCTCCAAATAGAAATGGAGAAGGAAAGTGGTAGGAGGAGTTCATCTTCAAAGAATGCCTCTTGGTGTTGTGGATACTGCAGAAAACTTCAGTTTTATTAGATAAATATCTAGAGAGGTTAGCTCCAGTCAAAGTACACATTGGTGATAAAAGATCTCATTGTCATTCCCATTTTAAGGATTCCTTAAAAAAAAAAAAAGGGGGGGGGGGAGGGGGAGGATAAAAAGAAACCCACTACATGTTCTGCCTGCCTTGTGCTGCAGCTGGAGTGAAATCCACCAAAACACCCCAAAATGGAAAAGGAAAGGTGGTCACACACAATCAACCTGCTATGGAAATAATCCTCTGCAAACAATCCTCCCTGTGCCAGAGGACCAGGAGGACTGAGAGGGAGCAGGAGCCTCTTGCAGTCATGCACCAGTTAACATGAGCAAAGTGCCATCCCAGGAGTGAAATTACTCTCTAGGCTGATAAAAGGCAAAGGGAAAGCAGCATCTGGCCTACAATATTTAGCCTTTTCTACACAGTTTAATGCTGTGTGAAGCATGGTAAAAGCAAAGCTTCCTCAGCCCCGGGAAGACAGCTGGCGATGAAACGCAGCAGGGACACCATATGATGGAAGGCTCCTAATTACAAAATCTCTGTCTTGCCTGTCAGAGCAACGGCAGAGTAGTACAGGGTAGTTCACAGAGGAATCAGGGAAAATCAAGCAGAGATAAGACTTGAAATCCATCTCCAGATGCAAACTTCCCGTGCCTTTGAGTACAGCTGGCTCCTGGATCTAGCTCCAGCCGAAAAAGACGTGGTTCAGCAAGGTCGAGATATCCCCAACATTCAGGCCTTGTCCAACTTTGGCTTCCGATGGGGAGCCAGCCATACAAAGACATATTCAGCGGAGAATTTCGGCGCCGATGGGCCAGACACCCAATTCCATCAGCATGAGTGATAATCGCTGGACACCAAGATTCACTCACACCAACACAAAGCACAAGGATAGGAAAAAAGCCAGTAACCCAAGAGGTTTGAATTTCATTTGATGTTCGCTAGACACATAAGAGAAAAAGAAGGACTTTCTCTTTCAACCTATATGGAGCACCTCATTACATACTGATACTGTTAATTGCTATTCAAGTGCCCAGAGGCAAAGACGCAGTACACTTTTAACAAGCTGAAAAATACTGTTAAATACATCAGTATCATAGAGAGGAAGGCAAACCCCATTAATACCGTGAAAGCAGGCCCACAGAGAACCAAGGGATGTGACTCCATGCTGATGGACACACTGGTACTGGTACCCGCTAAAGCGGATTTGAAACCCACTACCTCTACGCCACGCTTCAGTCACCACCGTGACTACACAAACCCTCTGAGCCTCCTAATGGCAGCATCTCACTGGGTCATTGCAGTGACATGAAGGACCACACGTCAATGAACTTCTAATCTGGGCTTTCCCTCCTCCCCTCTTCTTTGGTCGCTGAAGATCTGCTATGTTAGTGCATCGGCACCAATGGAATTATAAGGGCACCACCGTCTGCTGGGAAAGAATCGAGCAGTGATATTTTCAGCTGTACTGCCAGCATGTTTCCGCAGTACCGTGAGGGGGGGAAAAAAAACCTGAAAGAGCTGTCTGAACTCTACAGTAAATATAATTAAGCTCCTGCTAAACCGTATGACTTTTGCTAAATTTGAAGCACAAATGACAAAACCGTTTTATCAGCTTTATGCTGAGTAAGAAAGGGATAAAGAATTACATTTTTACAAGTCATTATAAGGCAACCCCAGCCCTGCAGAATCAGCATCACCCAGGCTGTGCGCAGGTGGCAGAACTGGGGAGCTAATTCTTACAACAACAGTAGATAGATATCTAAAACTATCGCTCAAAGGGCTTAAATAATGAGTTGTAAATTAATTCATAATCATTTGCTGTATAGCTGATGAAAAATAAGTCAGATCTCATACGCTGTACAAGTTTTGGTGAAACCTGACAGGTGATGCTTTCAGCCAAGTGACAGAAGCACCTAATGCCAGAGGCTTCATTTGTGACCATGCTTCACTTCCAACAAGCGTTTGTTTTCCGCAGGAGTAAAGTTCTCATGAATTGGGGGTAGATTTGATTAATCTTGGTTAAAGTTTCAAAGTTAACAAATCTGTGCCTAGATGAGAACACGACAAAACCTCCCGGTCATGAGCTTTGATATATGTGTTTCTGAATTATGCTAAAGCATTATAAGACCCAAACAGCTCAAACTAAAACCAAGTAAAATCAGTGCTGCTGTTTTTAGAAGAATAAACAATAATAAGGAAGAATTGTTAAAAAACAGTAACATAACGTAGTAGTAAACACAAAAGAAGTCAGTCAGGAAAGTACGTAGACTTTCATTTCAAAGAAGAAAAACTGGTTACAGAAATTCTCAAATAGTAAAACAAGACTGATAAGCATTAACTCTCCACAAAATTAAATTACATTTTTTTAAAAAAAGAAGAAAAAAGTAGGAGCAATGAGTCCTGATAGGGAAAATGACTGAATTAACATATCAAAGGAAGGAGATAGGAGAGTAACCCAGAGGGTAATACAAAAGAAAAGTTTAAGGGACACCTTGGGATAAGTTTTCTTTGAAGTACCACACTTCCTAAAATAATAGGAGGGCTATCTAAACACGCCCATCATGCATCACAATTACTGTACTACACTTTTACTTACAGAAACTTCATTACATAAGTGGAGAGTAAGTGGTCCTGCGGAACAGGCCTAATTAAGAAGCTCTCATAACGAGTGGAATTAGTGTCAGCGATACAGAAGCCAAGCCTGTATTTCAGACCTGGGTGTGCACCCAGGCCACACACGATCCTCCAAAGCAGAGCAGCCTGCTGAGATTGAAATCTTTACAGCTAGCGTATCTTATGAAGCTAAAAATGGTTCGTTGTCCTACATCTCATCTCCTTCCCCCCCATTCCCATTTCCACAGACTCTGCCTGTCTCTGACACCAGATGCAGCAGACGCAAGATCACCAACAACTGTTACATCACATGCAACTGGCAGTACTTCATTTTCTATGCATGCTGGAATACAAAGGCTTGCAGGCCATTAAAATAGCACAAACAAGCCTAGAACTTGAAGACGATCAATGAACCACCAGTTTGCAATCATTTCTGTAGCACACTGCAGGTGCATTTCCTTTGTGGAGACATTGCATTTGCCTGCAATGGAGAGGAACCTGATTTCTTTAGCAACTGAAGTCACAATCAATGTTTAAGGAATAATTTAATTATTGGGAAGACTAGAAGAAGTGGCACCAGCTGAAGAGATGTCCAGTTTCTACAAAGCAAGAGACTACTCCTGGCTGAACAAGACCAAAGGGTTGCCCACGCTCCCCACGGTGAAACCATACCAAAGAGGCTCCTTTGTTACTTTTTTGACTGTGCTGGAAATGTAGCGATTGTACAGTTTACAAGGAAATATAGACACAGTGTATTGCCTGAGGGACTCCTTGGGCAAGGTCTTTGAGAAGGATCATCCTGCTTCCTTTCCTAAAACCATCCATGCATTATCACAATGCAGTATGACTCCGGCACATGCATTTATTTTTGGAGATTTAAGATCTGCAAATATTTTACCATACCTGATTTTTTTTAACTTTAATGGAGTTAATTTTGCCTCAAGCCACTCTCCTTTCCCAGCCCAGCTCCATGACCACCTTGCAGGAGCAGTGGTGCATCCAGGGCAGATTTGCTCACTTGAGCTGTACTGCATCCGAACGGGATAACTCAAAATGAGTAGCGGCAGATACTAATTTCTGAACTTCATTCTCCAACGTATGTGACAGAGGATACAGTTATCTCCAGATGATTGATCTACATCCAATAATCAAATATGTGGCAGATACGATCTTTAGATGAAATTCAGTCTGGAAGTTTAAATGGAAAAGGAAATCAGATAATTAAAACCCTGCCCTTAGTAATACATTTTTTAAAGTGACAAAATCTATAAAAACCTCAGGCAGAAACATAAAGTGCAGCTGAAAGAGATTCATTGAAAACCAAATTAATATTTTAATTCTGTCAACATGGAAAAAAGTCTTTAAATTGAGATGAAGTTCAGAATGAGTACCAAGCACAGTGATTTATTGCCTTTTCTCCATAATTTAAATGACTGTTTCTTAATGTTCACTAAATTCTTCCCATAGAGTTTCAGCCTTAGCGTCTCACACACACAAAAAAAAAAAAAAAGCAAAAAAAAAAAAAGCAGCAGCTTGCACTTTCAGCGCTCTCTCTAGCACTTCAGAAAAAGGAACATTCAACTGAGAAAAAGCCAGTGGTTTTCCAGTAGCCATGCCAAAAATCAATTAGGCTGAAGGACCAGAGATGGGATTAATAAAGCTTTCTTCTCCTCTGTAGCTCTGCACTTACTCTCTAAGCAGTATGAATGGGCTTGTTTGCCATAGAGTCTCCATGAACAGTAAGTGTCAAGAAGTGAAACTATAGATATTTATGCACTTGTAGTGCAGCACAATGCTTTCAAAGCCAGATCAGCTGTTCAGGGCAATTATTTCAGCTACATACACTTTAAATGGTTTCTCCAGCTTTTACCTTAAAAGGTGCTTCCCTTAAACATATCCTCTCAAAAAGCAGTAAAAATAAAATAAATTTAAAAAATTAAAATCACAAGCATTTGGCTTGACTGCTTCTAAGATCCTACAGTAATCACTAAATGGGAGGTTGCCAAAACTGCAGTCCTAATTAAGTGAAGATTAATTGTTAAATTAACCTAAATTTAATACAATTGAGTGCTGTATCATATGAATTGATCAGAAGCACAGCTAGCAGCCATGCGCAGATCCATGTTCAATAATATGATTCCAATATTCAGTCGACACTTAGCATACAACCACTTTTATTAAATGTATACGATGATTACCATGGCACTGCCAAGCCTTTCCAGCATTCCTGCCACCAAACAAATCAAAATCTACAGATGCTATTCCTACCATCAAATTCCTACTCTTTGATATAATTACACCAGCACGTAAAGTACCCTGAATAGGAACAGTTCATGGCAAGGGGATAGGAGAGAGTCATGCTTTTAAAATAACGTAGCTGTCAGCTGCGACTTCCACGTTTAGGGGTAATGGCAGGAACCCAGGACTGCAGCAGGCGGAGACTGGCCCCTGCAAAGCAGCAACGTTCAGTCCCACTGTCCCAGAACAGCGACCGCATCTCCCCCGTTTCCCAACTACACAACCCTCCCAACGGAGAATTACAAATTAGCACCGAGAACCCAGGCCTGAACCAGAAAGGTTCATGAAGAAAACAACAGACATCAGCGGAAGGAAGGAAGGAATTCGGATGAAAATGCCCAGATGAACGTAGAAGGGCAGCAGGTCCTATGTGGAAAAGGAAAACAACAAGAAACCTGACAACAGTTCTTGCCTCTGATATAGAGAAAAATTTCTTCACCTCAAACCTTGGAAGGAAATTAATTCCAGGTAGTCTTTTGGCTGTTTTTACAACAGCACCTTTGCCAGGCAGCTGAGATTTCCAGTAGAACCAGGAGTGGTTCTAAACATCACACACCACCTTGCCAGGTACTCTTGTTAAAAATTTGATGTTTCTAAATAAGGTTAAAGGACAGGGAGAATGGAACTCATGCACTAATATGTGAGCAAACCAGCAACAGTCCCGAGGTGCCACAGAATATATGACCAACAAAATGGCAATTCCAGTAGGCACTAAAATGCATCCAGTGTCTTAATGCCCAGTTACAAGCTTGATTTAGTTAATTACAGCCAGATATATTATTATATAGGCAGGTCAAAACCCTCCATCCCCAACATCATCTGTAGCCTGTTACACATGCCTTTTATAGATTATTTATGCCCATCTTTAAAATAATATACAAAAACATCAGAGTCTTTCATGGGCTTGCCTTTACAGATTAGAAAGCTTTTCTGAACATCATGCTTGAGACAAAATTTAGGTTCCTTCTGGTGAAAAATGCAGTGCAAGATAACGAAGCATTCCCATACAAAGGAAAACCAATTCTGGTGACTTCAGTGAGGGGTTTATTGAACAGAAGCGTTTCATAGACTCATGCTGTTCTACACAAAACCAATTTCTATTCCATCCACAAATCTCAGGTTTTAGCCTCTGTGTAACAATCGTGTCTGCCACTCTATTAATTTTATTCTGAGATGCAATGTATTTAGAAAACTACTTAATAATTCCATATTTTCTCTTAGCCAACTTACAGCATCCCTTTCCAGAAATGATCAGCATTGTGGGATTCATTCTGATATGCTTACTCATGCACAATGGGATTACAGGAATATAGGAATAAAACGAACAAAAATAGCCACTCCGCACTTCCTAAAGCAGGATTTTAATTTTATCTGTCATTGGCTTGGAAGTTATACTCGAATGAGCCTAAAATTTTAAGAAACCCTTAAGGGCTAGATCTAAGCTCCTACTAATTACGTCACCCCGCTGAAGGTAATGAATCTGTATGGATTTCTACTAGCGAGGAACTGCAGGAGCAGGAACTTCAGCAAGGAGTCACGCGCGTGTATCTGAAGGCAGCATTTAAATCTTGTAAGGCAACAAAGCAACTTTCATGTCAAAGTCCCAGAAGAGCTGCACTGGAGCCGTTTGCTCCGCTCAAGCTGCGTGAGAGGAATCAACCGCACGTACGTGCTTCTGGCCCTCGGGGACAGGTGAATTGCTGAGTCTATGAAACAACAGCTGGCTCCACTTAACTAAACCCAAGGTCATTACTGGTCTAAAAGTGGGGTCTTTGAATAATAGCAAAACAAACAAAAAAATGAATTTGGGGCTTTACTGGAATTTTCCCGTGTCCCATCCTTAAGCTCCTCAATGATCCTTTGTCCCTTCTTTACCAACCTTCAGTCATGTCTCATTCAGACACTCTTCCTTCTTTTGCTCATTTAAATGTTCTTCCAATAGTTGATTTGTTCGGATATTCACGTAAATTCCTTCCATACCTCAAAAAGATGCATTATGATGCTACACACCAGGATTTGAGAAGAAATGCCACAGCAGCATCCTGGGACTCGCTAACTAAACAATAACCCGCTTCATTTGCAACCAGCCCACGAGAGCTGCGTGCCTCTACGGGGTCCTGCCGGCTCTGCCGCTCGGCTCCGCAGCCGCTCACCAAAGTCAGCAGCTCACGTGCCCAGACACTACTGGGCTTTGATCTACCAACCGGCTTAGGCTCACACTTTATTTTCAGGATGTGCATTATTTCAAAGCTCATAAGCTTTGAAATCAAATCAAAGACCTGATTTTCAGTATTAACAGTTGTTCTTTAATACCAATTAAAGAAAATAAAAAAAATTAAAAATCATCTTGGTTTAGAGTAGGAGAAACATCCCAGCAAATGGATTTTGCATTTGGGATATGCTCCGCTGTGCCTCTCAAGCAGCGTGCGGTGTTCGCCTGGCAGTCATCCCTACCACCTGTATTCCGCAGCAGCAGCAGGAAAAGCCATTGGTATTCAAAGCATACCCTAGTTAAGACTACTACCATATGTTGACAAAATATCTTGTATTAGATCCTAGGACAGCTGTTTCTCTACCACCTTATATGACATAAGGTGAGAGCAAAAGGAAATGATAGGGAGGAAGAGAATTAAGAAAGCTAAACAACTCGGCCCAGGCATCAATCATTTGTATTATCCTGCTTGGGCATGGGGGAACTTCGTGCAGAAAGCTGGATACTGCTCTCAAAAAGCGCCTCTGATGCACAGATCTACTTCTACAGCCTTTAAGGAAAAAATTATTTCTAATTTAAGTCATTAACAACGGTTATTCAGAACTGCCAGGGGAAATATGAAGCACCCTACCACCTCATAAGAATAATGCAATAACCTGGAAATATTACAGCAATGTGTCACTTTCACTTTTGTTCTAAATAAAAAGAGGGAAATAAAAATTAAGTATCATATTACATACAAATGCTAATTCATTCTAGATTTCTGAAGGTCATCCATTTTAGAGTACAGTGCATCTAGACATCTCATTATTTTAAAAAAATTAATTTAGCTGTGAAAGAATATTAATTTTCTTGGTGAAATTTGATCTCACTTTACAGCCTTTCTAACTTCATTAGAAACCTCTTAGTGAAGCATGAATTGCCAGACACTGTCCTTCTGCAAACTGGACAATAATATCAATCACGGATCTATCAGAAAGAGAAAGGGGAGACAGAAAAAGTGCCACTAGCAAAATACCTTTGAGTATTTAAATTGTTGTTTTCACATAGTGAGAAATGCTGACTGCTTCCTCTGCCATTGTCGCCTTGCAGGAATACAGTGCTCTCCAAATAAAATTATAATGTGAATGCATTGCTGAACTGGTAGGTGAAAACTATTATGTGCACAATCTTTGCACAAAGAAAACCTACTCTCCTCAGAATTATTTGTTTAAAAACACTATTCTATTTATATACAAATATTTACACAGCATTGAACAGCACTATGTTGATCTCTTCTTGCATGGAATACATTATATTTAAAAATAGAACTATTCAACAATTTTCAAGAATAGCTATTACAAAAATATCCCTTGCATTGGGAACATAAAGACTAAAAGACACTTCATTGGGTGTTTATATCCTACTTATGCAATGCAACGGAGATCTAAACCAGTTCCATAAACCCTTGGAGCTAGTTGGCCTAGAAAAACTGCATTGATATTAAAAATATATTTTTGATTACAAATATTTTCATAACCCTAAATTAAGCAGCCTTGAATTACCTTCTATTTACCCATGAGCAGATACCATGGATTAACTGGGATACAGCAGCTTGTTATCCCAGAGCCCACACATACATGCTTACCCCAAGGTAGCTTAGACTTAAGAGGTAAATCAATAGGGTATATCCCTAAGATGTCATCCCTAAAGAACAGGAAAAGGTCTTCCTAGATCCAAGCAATATAGTTAATAATGTTCTCATGGCACAGATATACTAATTTCTCACACATCTCATATCTGCCAGGGAGGAAAGATCCATATGTGGCATGGGCAACCATACTCAAGAAAACCCCCTGGGGATCAGAAGCGCCAGTAATTTCAACTGAGACTTCGTTATAAAACACATATTTTTTTCTAAACTGAAAAATACCACGAGGAAATGCTGGCATTTTTAGCCCACCTTGTTTTTCCTCTCCCCAATGACTTTTAAATAAAACAGTACTGAAAACACAGTTAACACTTTTCCTTTATCATAACTCAGGTTTTTTCCCAGCCAATCCAATTTCCAACATCCATTTGCAAAACAGCTTAAAAATGTTGCAAAGAAAAATGGTAGTTAGAAACGTGGAGGGGCAGGGGAGAGGTGGGAGTTCTCATTTCAAATATAACTAATAAAAAATAACTAACTAGGCTTACATTTAGCAAACAAACATGTTCAATATGCCCAGTTGAATACACCTATACTTCACATCCACCTCGTGACATTAGGGGACCAGATTCCCCATCCTGAGGCACAATTAAGGCTGGTTATCTTTACAACTTTCATACACTTTAAAGAAAAGGGGGAAAAAAAAGAAGAAAAAAAAACACAACCCAGAGGGCATTCTCAGAGAAATAAGCAGCCACTGCCACGTACCAGACCATCGCTGGAGGCGTTTCCAGGGGAAAGCAGCCACGTGAAACCCATCTGCCCTGGCTCGCACCGCCGCCCCGGGAGGCTGCGAAGAGGTGAGGAATTCAAACATGAACGAAGTGTTTTCCTTGCACTGTCCAGTGTAACTCCTCAACACGCCTGGCTGACGTTACAAAATTGTCTGCTTCAGCGTAACACTTGCCAGAAATTATTAACACTCAGATTTCTCACGGAGAAAGATTGGCTCCTCCGCACTACCGAGACGGCTGGTGGAGGAATGAGTGGCTGCACGAGGCAGTCGGCGTACTCCGGCGCTTTATTTTACCCGGAGATAGAGAAACAGGGTAGAGCTGAAGTAGCCTTTTTCCTCTGCTTCACTTGCCTTACATAGGAACAATTTAGGCAGGTGAGAGGGACAGCGATTTTGACCTCGTTGTGCGAGTACAAACCTACATGCAAATTTCTGCTACCTAAAAAAAAATTTCTAAAAAGTCACATTCCGCCCACCGCTCCCAGCACGTTACCACCTCACCATCTGAAGAGTCTTATTTGGCCCCATTAATGTAGTGTCCATAAACACTTCATCGTCCTTAACACATACATTCTCACAAATCCCTGGGAGGTAGAGAATCACGCAAATCACGGTTACGTCATTTTTTCAGATAGCTTTTACGAGCCACGCTTTTCCAGGCGTTTGACCCAAGACACACACACCAATGCCGAGCAGGGTGAGAGGAAGAAACGAGGACTGGTACTGACCCCACTGAGATGCGGACTCATCCCCTCACTTACGGCTCTGTCCTCAGCAAGAATAACCTGTCCTTTCCCTTAATTCCTCTCGCAGTTTTTCAGCATCTTGAGCATTATCTAAAATACCAGACAATATTACCTACCTACATCTCATTAAACATTTGGGAGTTTAATTGCAGTGAACTTCTGAAAACAGCAGATTCAGAACAGCCCGTACTCAACTCTGCAGACTGAGGTCAGGGATGCTGTTGGTCTTACACCAATAACCAACCGGTAAAACAGAATTAAAGAGCAGATCTTCAGCCAGTACATCAGTCAGCCAAAGACAAGCCCAGAGTGAGAGTTTCCAAGAAGCACCGTTGTTCCCTGCCCTGCTCAGGAGAGGTGCACAGGGAAGGAACGGGCTTTAATTCCCTTTCTATGCCCATTCGGCTCAAGGCACGATGCTATGAGCAGCACGTTTCACTTCTCTGCGGTTCCCCAACAAAAAAACTTCTGGCTGTGCATGTGTGGCTGTACCCAGTGTTACCCGGAGTCCACTTGTGCACCTCGGGATGCTCAAAGAAAGAAAATATGGGTTACACTGATGTAGTTAATCATTAAATATGTTTATTTAAGAAGTAAAAGAATTTCTCTGATACAGGGATATCTGGCAATAAAGAAGAGGAGAGAAAATCCACAGCTCTTTGGGGCTGGGGGACCACAAGTGCCTATACTCTCCCAGAATTACGTGCTGGTAATGGTCAAGGCAGGCAGCGATGCTGCATACAGAAATGTTTTGGCTAGAAAGGTAAGTTTGTGTGAAGGAAGAGAACAGTGGTAGATGCATGCAGCTTTATTCCATGCCTACGCACGGCTTCTCCCAGTGCTGGCCACTGCTGCGTTTGGAAAGTGAACCCACGTACCCCTGGGATACAGCACTTCCCTAGTACTATAGGCTTCAGGACATTAAGACAAGAAAAAAATGATTGAGAACATCAGAATAGTCTGGAAAAGTCTGTCCTGGACCAAACAGGGAAAAAATAAAATTAAATTAAATAAAGAAAAAGCATATTAAACTGCTGAATGAAGGCCCAGGAATATATTTAACTTTCTCTTGAGTCTACTGAAAGGCGTAGGCAGCTTGAGCTAAAGCTGGAGAACAAGTACATGAGTGTTTTGTTGATTTGGTCCTAAAGAGGACTGAAAAGGAAAATAACTATTACAAACCTGGCAGTGTGCCACTGCTCATTTCATTTCGCACTTTTGATGAGGAAATGAACACAATCAACACTTTTTTTTTTTCCCCAAAAAAAAATTTCCCCCTATTTTTAAAATCAATTTTCTAATTTGTCAAAGCACTTTTAAATTAATCCTTCTGTTTTACAGTATAGCTTATTTTTCGGTGAAGCAGAGCAACATGTAGACCTTCGTATCCCCTAGGCTGCCAAGTACTCCATGGTTTTGCATTCTTCTGAACCACCCCTCCCTCTCCTCTCCATTTCTGTCCCAGGCTCCTACCCAGCCTCCCACCAGCATCACAGTGGATGCTGTCAAAGCTACCTTGAAACAGTACAGCGAAACATCCGAGATATCTTTGTATAGTTTGATCTGAAAGAAAATGCTGCAAATTACAGCTCCTAACTATGCCATTATGCCACCAAAACAACAAAAATCAGCAACGAGAAACAGTTATTTGAATAAAATCGGGAACAGATATGATACAGTAAGTACCCACTATTATTTGAATTGCAGGAAGCTCATTTTTTTCTACAAGTTCAAGATTATTTTGTATGTTTTCATGCGCATAAAACATGCTCAAATCACATGCCTAACAGGATCTAATATTCACTCAGAGCCCAATCCTGATGTAATTTACACCTTACACGGGCAAACACAACAGAGCACTGAAACTCTATTTAATAATCGACATTTTTCAGGCTAGAAGGACAAAGGGCTAGGTAAGGAAAAGAAGATGCACTGAAACCCAAAACATGCAGGTATCTTAAAAGTCACCCAAAGTCAGGACAGAGAGTCAGTCCCTGTGCTGCATGGGAAGGAATATGCTTGTGTGCTGACCCAGCGCACCTCAGCCAGCTTGTTGTGCTGAAAAACAAATAAAGACTTTTTTTGGTTGGCTGGTTGGGTTTTTTGCGGGGGAGATAGTGGAAAAATGGAAAGCTCGCATTCATAACATGAACACGGATGTTTTAAACTGGCACACTTGCCTATTACTCTAGTCACATTCAGGCAAAAGTTTGGTATTATTTCTAGCCAAGTCTGAATATGCAGAATATCATACATGCAAAACATCCCACTGCTGTTGGGCCACAACAGCATGCTGTTCTGGCCAAACACCAGGTAATGAGGAAGGGAAACAAAAGACCAACTGCAATATTTCTCCCTTAGGAAAGGATAAACTTAAGCTAATTATATACTTTGTCTGGAATGAAGAGAAATTTAAACCACACTTGCTTCCTCATAGCTAATATTTATGTTAACAAAGAAGGAAAACAGCTACTAGGATACACCAGAAGTGAAGAGCAGACCGTTATATACCTTTTGATAAATTACAGTGGTCTTAAACACAATAAATAAAAAAAGTGTGGACGCTACCAGTGGAGACATGCTTTAAACAGGACTCCACATTGGTTTTTTTCACAATATAATGTTTTATCCAATTAATCATCCTACTCTCATGAGTTTTTCCTCCTTTTTCACCCCTAGGTAGGTCACTGGATAGTGATGCTAATTTGTCAAAGTTCTTGTGCAATTTTCTGCTTATTAAAACGTGAGGAATCACACTGCAATTTCAAAATCTATACCACACAAGGCAACTCCAGTACCAGGTTCTCAGAGTGACCTCTTGGTGTTGATAGAGGAAAAAATAAGTCTCCTTCATTTATATTGGAGATTAAAGTCTTTATCCCTTGCTGCATCAGACACTACAGCTTCCTTTCCAGTGGTATTCTCCTTGGGGTTTTGTTTTTCAAATACCTACAAGGAATAAAACAGGAAATAACATGCCACATTCATTTTTCCTCTCCAATTTCCTTCTGACTTCACACAATTTAATTACATGAAGATGGAAATTCAATTTTATTTTAAAATAGCATTTAAATGCTTTCTGAAAAGAAAATTCTGTATTTACCAGGAAAGGATGGAAATTATAATTCAAAGGCATATGTCAAATGGGGAGAATTAGAAAAGCAAGTGCAATGCTTTGCTGTGAAGCATTCAGCCACAAGGGAGAAAAGGAAACTAAACAGTCTCTTCCTTCTCATATATGTTGAAAAAATAATGAGAGAAAGAAAATGTGAATGCTCTAATTTCATATATCCTTTTCAGTATGTGGGACTTGAGGAAGCTTTAAAAAGAAAAACCAAACAAACAAACAAAAAAAACCCCAACGTTTGACCACTTCAAGTTCCCCCAGGAATACGTTTCAGTTGCTGAAAAAGATCTTAAACTCAGATGCTTACATGTGCAGTGAAGTCAGCTGGACGGCCACTGAACAATCGGTTTCAGCACTTACTAAGATCCACTCATAAATCTTAACATGCTCCAAAAGAAAGGCTCCAGACAGAGGCTGCTCGCCACCAGCCCTTCAATAATTCATTTCTAAAAAATCATTTCCTACCACTCGCATGGAGCCGCTGGCCAGCCCGGTCTTTGAAACGAGAGGGGCAAGTTCAGTGGGATGCAGGATGCTGCAGCCAGCCCCCGAGCACGCTGCCAACGGCACAGGGCAGCTCCTGCGCCTGCTCCCTGCCCCTTGCTCCTCTGCAAACCCTGGCCAACACAGGTAAGAGTCCATAAAATAAAATAAAAACAAAGACTCACCAATGTAAGAGCCAAGTCACGCTTTGACAAAAGAGGCTTTTGAAAAGAATATGCCTGAGGTGGGTAGAAAGCTCTTCTCTTCCAGCTAAGTGGAAATTTTTCAGTCCTCGAACAATTTTAAAAACAAACCCTCTAACCTGACGAGAGAATCTGCAGGGTGAGGGGAGCTGCTGCCCACAGTCGTCTCCCGAAGACCTCCACGGCACGTTGGAAAAAGCCTTCTCCTCCAGAAACCACCTGCCGTCACCCACCCTTCACGTCCACCGTAATCTCCGAGAGATCAAACTCACATTTAGCGGGATACCTCTTGTTCTCTGCTGCATACAGCAAGGAGTCTAATCCCGCTGAGATTAAACTGTCAATCAGAGGGACAGTCCTTAGTCCCTGGGGGAGATGCTCTATTACACAGGGAAATTTCTTACCCGGAAACTTGCAGCACCATCATGTCATTCAGTTCCTCTTCCTGTGACATAAAAATAAACAAAGAAACAAAAAAAAAAAACCCAGGTTTTGGGGGTTTTGTGCTAGTAGAAAGGCAAAGGAGGAGGTCTCAGACTGGTAGAGGCCAGGACTGGATGTGGAGGATTGAGAAACAACAGAGCTTCCCACCCGCGGTCGGCTCCAGGTTTCATATTTCCAGGAGAACAGAAACCCTAAATGCGAGAGTCTAAAATTACTGAAATATTACATTTCAGTGGGAGAGAGGGGCCTGCTCGGAGTGTGCCCTGGGGAGAAATCAGAAGGTAGAAATAAAAATCTGCTCAAGGCAGACCAGGTTAAATGGAGCTTGCTAAGAACAGATAAGAGGGTCCTGTCAAGATTAAAATAAAGTAGGTGCTTGCAATGGAAGGATGGAGGGAAGATCGGAAACCAAGCAGTGTGAAACAGGAGGAAAACAGGAGGAAACCACAAAACACGATGGACAGCCTGAAAGGCAAGTCCACCCGAAAGAGAGTGACGGGCAACTGCTGCCCTGATTTATGCCCATTCCATCAGGTCAAAACAAAACCCTAACACACAAATAGAAAAGGTGAAAGCCTCGAGATTTGACCTAGGCTTAATATTTAACTGCATGGGGTTGGGTGGCATTTCCACCACTCACACACACACACCCCTTTTTTTTTAAAATCAAGATTACCTGCCCAGTTGAGAGAAGGAGTTGCCCTCAAACACAGAAAAACTGATTTTTTTCAGTCTTAACAATGCCAAAGTGCATTCGGTGTCATGGTGTGCTAAATATTACAAACGTTCAGACTGACAGTAGCAATTTATACGGGTACTGACTATATTTCCATCCCTTTAGAAGTTATTAGCCTGCAGTTCAAGTAGTTTGAACCAAGAGCTCAGATCCAAGCCACACCAAACTTACAAACAGTTCAGAAATGTATTTTACGCATAATTCTTGTCCTCAACACAACTGAAATCCAAATCCTAATATGATCTGAGAGGGTGAATCACAGCTTCAAGAGTCTTTGTATTACCCAGTATTTCGCCATGCCTCTCACCAGACGGGAATACTAAGTGATCCCCCAAACCAGCAGCCATCATATCTTCAAAGGCAAAACAAACTAACTGGAAACAAATTGAGAAGAGAAATGAGCTCTTCATTGAAGCTGTGATTAAATGAACCAACTGTCTAACACTAGGACAAATATTGTACTTCACTGAATTTAACTGCATTTCACCCTGGCAAAGCTGATTATAAAAGCATAAGATAATTTGCAATTATGCACTAAAAAACATCACATTTTTCAAATGGCATACAAATTTAACAGTGTCCATACACTGACATAGAACACATGCCATCTAAGGATTTTGGGCTTTACCCCAGTGAGCATGCCAGGCTAACTGAACCTATAAACTGCATCACCTACGTTCAGAATATCAAAGCTTTTCTAAGTGTTCCTTCTCCTTCCTTCTTCCTTCCCCAAACTTGCAAAGTGAATCTCAAGACTGAAAGCTTCAAGCTTGGCAACTAAACGTGAGGATCTGCAACCTATGTTTGTGGGACACTTGTTCACATGCCACTTCAAAGAAAATACACAGAAGTGGGAGGCCTTCAATATTCCCTGAAAATCCCATCACACTCCAATGCCAGGAAACTCCGAAGTACCATTACATTCATATACAAGTTCACCCATACATTTCTAAGCTATGTGGGAGAGAGAAGCAGCTACCGCCTTTCACAATTCTGATAAATTATTTCTCCAATATGATAGAACTGTACAGCAAAATAACCTTCTCATTGAGGTTTATGTCATACTTAAGCTTAAATCCGAATTCCTTGGATTTACAATGTTTCTTTTGGTAAAATTATTATATACCTGTAAAGCTGTGGGAAGGCTGGAAAAAAGTGCATGTAAAAGGCACTCTCAGATTGAGCTTGGAAGAGGACAGGGTTTTTTCTGGAGACTATATGTAACAACAGCCACGGCTTCTCTGAAGGCTAAGCCTGTCTTTCCTTATGTCGCCACGGAAAATACAAAGGTAGCAGCAACGATGATGAAACAGAGCAGGATGATCCACTGCGTCCAGGAGACCGCGGGTCCAGCAGGATGCACTTTGCTGCTCCATTCGGCTGCTTCCCACGTCACACGAGTCCTTGTCCATAATCCCACATCAACGCTGGGACAGATGAGGGGTGAAGGGATTCATGGTGAAGCTGCAGTCTCGTTGCTGCATGGTGCTTTGCATCTCTTCCAGATTTGCATCTCCAACTCTACTCCTCTCTCCCTCCCAAATTTCTCTCTCCGCTGATATTTTCCATCACTGGAGACGTCACCAAGTTTTTTCATCAGCATGAAACATTCACTGGAAAGAGTCAAGTTTCTTCTGTTCAATGTGGTTTTGCTAGATAAGCATTTGGGAACTGCTAGTTGTCTCGCAGAAGTTTTGTTTTCTCTCGATACAGGCCAGTAGCCTGGAAGCCAATTTCTGTAGCATTCTACTTAATTGTAAGTCTTGTTTCTTCTAGTCAGTCTTCATGATTACAGTCAAGTACTATCCTGTCCCGATACGCATGCAGTTGCACTTTTGTCAGATGTATTTCTATTCAAGTATTACAGGTCTTTGTTGGGAGCAATTTTATTTTTTCCTCCACAAGAACCGTGATGTATTACGTTGCTGGTTGGTGCGCAGCGACTCCCCCAGCGTGCCAAAATACTCCCCAAGTGCTTTTTCTGCAGGAACAGAAAACAGGCTTAAAACCTGCCGTGAATCTTGAACCGAGCGCAGGAGCATCGCGTATATTCAGTCTTCTCATCCAGATACTAACTGACCAGTGGTGGTGAGAAAAGAAGTGTCTCCTGCCAAGCGGTCACAAGGGGATGGGCTCCTCCAGAAAATAACACACCCGCCAGCGATGGGCACCGCTCCAGATGGACAGACTGCGGCAAAACACACATCAGCTCATCAACCTGTGTCTAAACTAATTTGTCAAGCGTCTCCCAACAACTTCTGTGTTTTGAAACACATTACAGTAGGATAAAAAGGAGGTTCACTCGCTTAAAGCACCCAGGCCAGGGCCTGGCCATCCCCTTGCTAAAAAGGCCTCTTGGTGCTTCGTGGTAGTCAAGAAAATCCCCACATACGTAAATTAGTTTTCTGATAAAACTATGCCAGAAGACAGCACAGAGCTTTTAACACTGGTGAACCGCCCTCCTGATGAAACTATTTGTTCTGAACCATATAGCTGGAAGGATGAAAACCCAACGACTTTGCACCAAAGAGGGGAGCGGACCAGCATCACCCAGCACAGGGCTACTGGCACCACAGAGGGGTGCCGTACCCCAGTGCCTTTGGGAAACACGAACGCTGGGCAGATGCCTTTGCTGCAAAGCTTGCAAGACAGCAGTGAAAGAAAAAGAAAGGAAAATGTATTTACAGGCTCGAGGCAACCCTCCCCCTGAGCACTGCGGTTTCTGTTGAGTCAGAGCTGTCATCTGCCCTGCAACAAACTTATCTTCACTGTCCATTTTGCGAGTAAGATTCAATCAGGGCTCCCTGGCTCCTCAGGGAACCAGCACTTCAGCGTGAACTGCTTCTGCTCAAATGTAATGGAGTGAGATTGCTCATGCCATTATTTTAAATGGTTTGAGGCCACATGGTCCCCAATTTCATTAGCTGCATTTATATACAGACCTTACACTTAATACTGCGGAACCCAGAGACATGTATACATGACGTGTCATCTTCCCACCACAAAAAAAAAAAAAAAAAACCCCAAAAAAACCCAAAGAAATTAGAACACATCCCGACAGCAGCAACTGATCAGCATAAACCAGAGCACCAGTGTCTCCATTCGATACACCATCTATGCAGGGAGGATATTTCTGCACACATGTATAAACATTGTACACTTCAACCGTTCGCAAGCGGAAGACATAGAATGAGTCTCCTCTTACTCTGCTTTACAAATTAGAAAAATTGCCGTCAGTCCGACCTTGCACACACTGATGTTGGCAGGCAGTGTAAAACTGGGAGCCCCAGACTTTTACCTGCACTCAGGAGTTCATTTCAGTTCAGGTGTTATATTTAAGCTAATTAGCTAAATTACTGCCAGAGGCTCTGTGGGCACTTCAGAGACTCGTCAGACCCGTGTGCTTGCAACTGTGCTCTCACGCAGCAGAGCGAGTGAGCTGGGACACGCGCAAGGACCTGCCTCGCTCATCCATTTAAGCCAACCTTAGGCCAGTTTACCCTGAGTTGAAACAGGTTTAGAACTAAACTCAGGGGCTGACACAATTTTGCACTGTAATAACTCACAGAGAATATGTCTGCATATTGGCCAAGACCTCTGGATCTCTCTAGCAACCTGTGAGAGAGAAATATGAAAACAATAATACACAGATCCCAAACTGAACAGCATGACAGGAGTGAGGTATGAAGCACTCTTGAACACAAACCATGAGCAATTAAACTTTACGTGGCTGAACAGGTGTGAGACTAATCAATGCTCATATACATTTTTCCTGGAAGTACTATAATTTTCTATCAATTTCTTTGTTTACTTCAAGAAAAATTACACAACTCTGATAGACTTCGCAGAAGATTATAGCAAGCTTATATAGTTGGCTATTCATTTATTAAGTATTATTAGTATCATTTTGTACTTTTGCAAAACCCACTTGAAAGAATAATAAAGTAATACCATTAAAAAAAAAGAAATAACATTAATGGAGTTGAATGCTGGTATGTTTTTACAGTTTGTTGTTAATTGCAACATGGATACAGTTAAACAACAGATGCTGTGAGTACTTTTTAGCTACCAGTAATTTTTGTTTTGTTCTGTTTTTCTTACAAAACACGTTTTTCATTTAAACAGCTGCTGCGTGGTTTTCAGCATGGAAAATTAAAACCTTCCCTGTCACTCAACAAAGAAACAGTGATTTGCTGATAATCCAAAGAAGAAAAAAGAAAAAAAGAGCATTTTTATCCAAACACAAAGTATTAGGAAAAGAAAGGGAGTAATCAGCTGGGATGTAAAGTTACCCCGCAAACAACGTCACAGGCAAAACCTATTGCAATAAACAGACCAAGCACGACAAGACAGATCTGGCTCATCCACCTCAGTAACTGCTTTACGGAGGCAATTCGCTTTATATTCTTCCGTTCTCCACTACAGCACCTCCCCTCACCGCAACAAGAACACCGTAACACTGCACTGAGCAAGGCCGCGGGAATATTGGGTGGAGCGATCTTGTTCCAAGATGGACTTTTTGGTTTACATCAATCTGTGCTCTGCTCTGTATTTCGTGTCAGCAAAGGCGAAGCCAACTAAACGCTGCTTCACCCGGAGGGAAGGGCAGGGACCCCTCGGTGTTGGAGCCGTTTCCCCAGGGACCAGCCCAGCGGTGGTGGAGCCGCGTTTCGTTCCCGCACGCCCGGAGCTCGCCGCGGCCGTCCCACGCCGCGGAACCCGTCTCAAGGCACGGCCACCCCCAGGAACGAAGCCCTCCTTTCCAAAGAAGCACTGCTGGGCTCACGCGACAAAGGACTCTGAAGACCTGAGCCCAACGCCCAGAAAAGGGCAATATTGGGTTTTCACAAGTGGTCTACTCTGTTAATTTGCCACAGTGAAAAGGTCTTCACTCCCCAGAGCTCTGAGGGAAATTCAGGGGTTTAGTGCAGTAAAACACCTTACTTCCATTCAAGTCAGGCGGATACAAAGACTCCGACTCTTTACAAACTCGAAACAATTGCAGTACTGCAACCGGTGTATTAGTCCTAACCCCCAAAAAGCAAGAAGAGAGACAGAGTTCAACATAGGCAGCATCCATAACCATCTCTACCCACTCATTGTACGGGACACCTAGACAAGTAGTTTCGGCTGGACTCCAAATCATTCACAGCTAAGCCCAGGGAAGACGAATCCCAATAAAAGAGTCAGCAGCGGGATCCACGCTGCATCGCTCCCCACTTGGCTCCCAAACAGGAGAGCTTTGCCTAGGATGGCAGGATGCAAATGTCTCTGGATGTCGCGAGGGCAGAAGCTCCAGGTGTTTGTGGAAGGGCACTGGGAACCATGAAGGGCCGTTTAGAGACAAGTAGAGACCATCAGAGTAGCGGGAATGGGTAACACCAGCAGAGGGAAAAAAAGCAGCAATTTTTGGGAGGCTTTAAAAGCTGCCATACAATGATATTTGTACTATGCTGGCAGGCAAGCTTTACAAACAATGAAAAAAAGTCAGGACACAACCACCTAGGCAGGTCCAGAACAAGTGATGTGAGACGGACAGGGCAGGCACTGAGGCCGTAAATTTATAGGATGAGAAGAGAAGCCTCCTAAGTACAATATTTACAGCCTACTCAGTATTCTTTTTTATTTTCCTGTTTGCTTGACCTTGGACACTCCCTGTTTGGTATTCTCGGAGCAGTACAGAGCTCTCTTTCAGTACCCAGCAAGTCTTAGTCCTTCCAGGCTCGAAGGCGAAGGTATTTTGCCCTGCCTAACATCAGACACCAAATGCGGGAGCCGCCTTCTCTCCCTAATGCATTAAGATAAGGCTGTAATGACAGGCTATAGAGCCCTCCACACACACACAACTGATGAATATTCATTAAAAGTCAACACATAACATTTATATCATTCCAGCCACACAGGGAGGATGAAGTGTCTCCCCCCCAGGTAGCAACACCTCACTCAATTCACGATGGGCCACTTTGTACCATGTTAGATAAAACCTGCAGCCGCTCGCATCCTTTGCATTTCAAGCCAGTTTTTCTCCTTCATAAATAGCATTCACAGAGGAGACTGAGGCATGCATAGTGACCCTGCTAGCACTGCAGAATGCACTCACTTTTTTCACACATGTACCCAAAGGTATTTTTCCATGAGATAATATTTTTTCAGGCTCTTTTAGGCTTGGAGAAAAAGGGCTTCAGTGAAATAAAAACATCTCTTATCTTAAAACAACTGTCAGTTTAAGAAGCAACGGACTGAGCAGCAACTGTGTCCTGTGTATGTTCATTATTTTATATGAAGGCAGTCCTTAAAACAGAACCCCAGAAGTCCAATTAGTTCCTGAGCATCTACCTCCCGCTGACCTCTGGAGCACGATGAGCACACATCCCAGGCTGTTTTCATGCTTTCCAGGATCGCATCTGGGCTAGAAACACCGGATAATTATTTTTAACACAGCAACCGTGAGCATTCCCTGCCTTTCTGGACTTCCATACATTCATCATACTCAGCAAAGAGAGCCTTCCAGATTAATACAGAGATACTGGAATGGCGATGGAGAGATAAATGGCATAGATTGAACAAACTGTAGATTAGGAGACTTTTAGGCACATTCCTGCTTCATCCTTACATAATTCCCACATCGCCTCAACATGCATTTGTACTTAATCATCTGTTGTACACTGCAAAGATAAAGTCGTGCGGTCAGATCCTCAACCTTAGTTATACTGAACTGCGCTGATTTACAACAGCTGAGAATCAAGCCCTGAAGCTTTGGAGAGACTCCATTAGCTTTATTTCACCTCCTGGATGAAGACCAAACTCTGCACTCATCAATATGATTCACTCTCCGCTTTGCTCCCGAGCTCACGGCCTCTGACCGCGCACGCTGGATGCACGGTAGCTTCCTCCCAGTATGTTCTGGGGGGAACAACCTCCTTCCAGAAAACTCTGGCTGGACGGTGCTGCGATAGCGTTTTGTCTGAAACAGCCCCTGCAGCAGACTACGGAGGAAGACTCTGATAAAGACCACTGCTCTCTGCGGAGGGCCCTGCACACCTCCTGCCATCCAGGAGCTGCCCTTCAGCTCCCGCTACGGAAAGCGCCGCCGTGACGGACTGCAACGCAGCTCCCTCCTTGCTTCGGGCAATCTGACCTGAAAATATTAAGCAATATCATCTCAGGACCGTCATATGGGGTCCAAAGCAGACCTGAGCGAAGGTCAGTACGAATGTGCCCAAGCTACTGCAGAGCACGCTAGCCTCAAGAAATACGGATGAAAACCAGGCTGTGCACAACGAGCCAGGAGGTGAGGTTTGGGCAACCTGCCCCCGCCAACGCGAGCACGGACAGAGTCCCGTCTGCTGCCAGGGAACGGGCAGGGGAACGCTCCCTGCACGGCACAGCACGGATCCAGCAACCCACCATCGCCCATGAAGGAGGGACACCGGACGGGACTGCATCTGTGTTCCCTGTGTGTGCGAGGAACTACGGTGCTCTCTGGAGCCCATGAAGGAAAACTGTTCTCCTCCTGCCTCCCCGGACCCTTCCTCAAGCCCCCCAGACAGAAACCGGCCACCGAGGTTGAGCCTGGGGCTCGCGAGAGACGCAGAAACATGTTTCACAGACATTCACGCTCTCAGCTCTGAAGTACCAGCTGTAATCGGAACATAAAAACATATTACGATTAAAATCTAGACATTCAACAATTTCCAAAGGTGATCAGACATCCCAATCTGACTCTGGGAAGCCTAGTTTTTACAATCCCAATTGCGAGGCAGCTTGCACCAATGCGCTCATTCGTCATGTCTCCTCACTCTACGATTCTTGAATTGTTAAATGTGAAAGAGAGTAGTAATTCAGCATTGTTCCATTGCTTATGAAAGCCATGCAGAAAAAAACATCAAAAATAATCTAAGCCAGTTCATTTGAAGTGCAAATGACTTATGCACGCAATACAAAATGCAACAAGTGCCTTTCAAGCTGTCTCATTTATGATAACACAAAAGTTGCTGATGGAATGAGAATTCCCAGGTAGTTATCAGGGAATTTTGCATATCATTTGTACTTCATACTGCATTAGCAACTCTCACATCATGTCAGCAGCTTGAAAAAAAAATAAAACAATGAATTACATCTCTCTCAGTTTTATTCTGCTTTGACTGAGTAATCTCATCGCTTATCTCAAATAATTTTGCATTCAATGCAAAATGCTTTGTACTTTTCTACAGGAAATGAAAGCTAACACTTCCCCTGAATTACCCCAGTTTACTAAGATGAATAGTCAGCCATCAACAGAGGAAACACCTGGTTATCGCATCTCCAAGGTACGCAAGCTGCGCCAGACTATCAGGTATCTCGCTATGAGCAAAACAGATAGAATTAAAGCTAAGGCTGCTAGCTTATCCGTGACCCGTACAAGCTAAAGGAGGAGTAGCAACCGACATCACAAAGGTAAGACGGACATGCTCATATGGATGGATTTTAGGAGCAGAAAGTGGCACCAGTGAAAACAAAATACATTTTTTACACTTTCACTTGAATTCTTGGCAAAAGCCAAGGAAAAAGACAAACACCGCTCGAATTTTTGGTTATAGTCCATTGCTCTGGCTAGAGCTCACGCTTTATAGACTTGACAGCAGCTTCGATGAGTGAGGAAGAGCAGGCAGTGAGAAAGTAAAGCAGAACACTTTTTTTCCTAGTATTCGTGAACACTCCTTTGTAAAACTGCCTTTTGAACTTTCTATTACCTCCAACCCCGGGCTCTGATTTTTCTACCCCATCAAACACTGCTTTACCCAGGTTAGGACACTTACCCCGTCGTGCAGCAGCTGCTCCAAACGCTTTCGTGGCTGCAAGCAGAAGCCCAGACAGCATCTCCCTGGCATACTGGGGACGTTGAAGCTGTATCACCACTTACGTACCAGTTTGCCTCCAACAGCAATCAAGGGTGCACTAGGCAAGGGAACCTGTATCTGTGGTATTACACCGCAACATCGGTTCTTTCCCCAATATCCCACAAGTCTATTCCCTGACTTGCCCCACAGCAACTTAATCCAGCGGCACAGTTCAGAGTCTGAGAAGGTTTACATCAGCATGGGGTACCAACTCATCGCATGCCAGCGCTGGCTGGAGTCAGGCAGAGGCTTTGAGGATGCTGTGACTGACAACAGCCACAGGACAGTGCCAGCACATCTGAATCCTGATCTGACATTGCAGCTTCGGAGCTGCCCTGAGAGTGCTAAAAGGAGGTCCGAATGCAAGGGACGGTGCTTTGCAATTTGTGCCATTTGCAATTTTGCACCATTAGGCTTATGCACTCTCATTAGGCTGTGCAGTCTATGCCCCTCGTTTCCCCTCTCTTCTTTCTTTTAGCATCAGCAGCACTTCATTGAATTTCTGAAATAGTCCTTACTAGATATTTGGTTTCTCTTAAAATAGAATTTGCAGAAAACAAAAACATAATATTTAAATGCCCTTCAGCAATACATCATCTAAATTACAGTACACATTAATTTTTCATGGAACTTTGTGAAGCAGTTTTATCTCCTCACATCTCACTTCAAATGACAAGAGGAAAAGATTTAGTAAAAGTACCTATGTAAAGTTTATCAGCAAAAATACGCATTCAACAGATTCACTCCAAAAGTTGCCCCCTCCTTTTATTTTTTCCTTTTTAAAGATTGCCATGAACTTGAAATTTCTGAAATGTAAGAGGACTTGCATACTGCCTCCAATCAAGCGGGCAGAGCAGCAGAGGCCTGACACACACACTGGCTATAAGCAGATGTTGAAAAATCACATTTCAAACCAGGAGCAGAGCGGGAAGGAAAGAAAAAAAAAAAAGAAAAAGAATCAAGCAACTATTGTTAATCCGAAAAGTCACAAGCAAAAAGCCTGCACACAAAAAACCTGAAACAAGCAAGAAAACTGATCCTAATTGCTAATGGAACATGGGCAAAGTGAGATCATTCAAGCAGATTTAATTGCCTTTCCACAAACAACACTTCAAAGCAAGTAAGCAAATCTCCATCACTGAGGAATTTTAAGAACAAGTTAGAGAGCCATCTGTCAAGAATAAAGCAGGACCTGGAAGAACAGGTCCTGCCTTCAGGCAAGAGGATGAACAAACTGACCTCATGCTATCCTTCCTAGCCTCATTTTTTTCTGTGACATCTGTGACAATTGGAGAAATACATATATGTAACACCTTATCAAATCTTCAGACTAGTAACAGGTTGGAGTATAGGATACTAATAAAGCTTGTTCTGAGCCCTATGATACAGCAGGTTCTCTTTCTGAATTTCAGTATATAGTGCCTTTTGTAGCATAATACAGACCATGGATAGGTAGTAGGGGAAGTAAGGTTAATTTTCAAGTTCAAGATCCTTGCAAGGATCCCTTCTCTGTGGGAATTACACTGTTTCCAAGCCAACTGCGGCAATTCGCATACATTAAGCTCCAGGGTAAACTGTAAAGTACGTCAGAGAAAAGGCTACCCCGCACGGTGGGCAGGAGTGGGATGGGGAGAACGGAGCACAGGGTGGGCACACACACAGCAGCAATTAGGCATCTAAACCCAGACAAAATACTTTTAAATCCTGTCCTAAAACCATAACTGTTTTCTGCACAGAAAGTTATTTTTAAATACTTCCTGAAGGATCTTTTAAAAACTTATTTCATGAAAACCTGGAAAGTTTTAGGTTGAGCAACCATCTACTTAATTCCATCAGTTTGAGAGAGAAGGAAGTGAAATATCTGACGACCTCCAGTGCCATAATTTGATGTATTGGAGCTGTGTCAAAGTTGAATACGAATGACCATATTGCTTTGACTAGTCTAAAAACCTATAGGGCATTGTTTCACACATTGAAAAATATAAAAACAAACTTAGGAAAAAGATGCCATGAGGAAACAGTTTTCCTTTTCCATTCACTGCACAGGCATTTTGACAAAGTCAACACACTCGAGACGGATAAGAACAATTTTCCATCATTAGGGAAGCCTTAAACAACCCCGACTGCTTATACCGTCATCTCTTAGGCTCCTACTAAATTGCAGTTATTTGTTCAAAACAAAACGATGAGGCCTGTGATATAATAGAGCAATTTAAGCAGTGAAGAATACAACACCTGTAATTCAATTTCATGGCAGCTGGTTTCACAACATGTTTCTATAACACTGTTGTGATATAGGAAACTTCCCTCAGAGTGTAGCAATTGTTCTTTAAGTAAGCCAGGTTCTCAAGAGAGAAGTGGGCTTTAAGTAGACACATACTATAAACAATAAGCAATTTGTATCTCCACGCCAGTCCTTTCAGTTCTATCTCCAGTTAGTTGCCACTCTTCCGAGGGTTTATATTTTAGTTTATATTTCATATTGAGAGGCCATTGTCAGAAAAGGTAACAATAAAAGTCACCTGAGATCTCTAACCTTGAGTAAGTTTCCAGGCAGAGGAACATAGAAGAGCTTCCCTTCCCATTCATCTTTGCCACAACAGTCACCATATACAAAAAAAGCTGTAAATCCCAGGCATGTGACCTTCCCAAAAAGTCCAGGAGGGAGCAGGAGAAAAAAGGAGATATCAATAATGACTAGTCAATGCTGGAAGCACTGCAAAAACATTCTCCCAAAAGGAGAAATCTAGTATTAGCTCAAAACCCCACAGCTGAACTGCATCCAACAGCAATTCTTTCCCGTCCTATATGGCGAATGACTAGGCCACTTGCTACCTTGGTGGAAAGTTCTTCAGAGAACAAATTTATGCAGATATCAAAACTGAGGTATGTAGAGAGTAACATTGATATTCTCCTTCGTCCAGCACTGAACCATGCTACCATGTCCGCTTTATAGACTGAAATTAGGAAGAAACTGTACACCCAATTAGGGATCTCCTTCCAGGTTTGATGACGGGAACAAACACCAAAGCAGCAGTTTCAGGAAGTCTTTGCAATGGTGTAGACTAGCCCTGATGACGAAAACCTTTCCATCTCATCTCCGCAGCTTTCAGTTCCTCATAGGCCTCCTTCCCCTGCACCAGGGCAAGGATTTGGGCAGAGACGCGGATGGAGGAACTGTGGCAGGCTGAAATGCCTGCACAACAAAAGTCATCGATGCAGAACAGCCTGGGATTCCCTATGAAGAAAAGCCAGACATTTGTTGTGGGCTAGAGCTGGTGGAAAAGATCAAGGGCACCCACCTCTAACTTCCATGAAATGGATGTGCAACTGAGACACGTTGCATCTCAGTGACTGTAGACTGGAGAAATGCCCCTCCACTCAGGATAAGAAGAAATATTCCTACTGATGAAATGTGTATCTGGTCATAAACCACTCCTGTTCAGCCAGCTCTGCTTGAACTCCAAATCAGCAGGACAAGCAAGTGACCTCAAGTCCCATTCTGTGCTACCCACACTCTACCCCTATAGCAGAAAACCAGTATAACCAGAAACGGGTTAGTAGCTCCTTCCTGCATTTCATGTCTGTTTATACTTATATTTTACGGCATTTTAAACAGAAAAGCTACCGCTCTGAGCATCAACAATCCAATTCTGAGCTTCTTCGTGAACAACCATTACGCCTACATTGATATTCCCTGTATGAAGGGAAAACAGCTAAAAATATCTGAACTCTTTAAGTGTGTTACTATTAAGAACCCCACCTGAGAATGGCTCTTCAGTTCTCCCTGCTTAATTTCTACATTGCTAGGCATCAAAACAAGTTGATATGCTGAAAATACAGGAAGATCCCAACCTGTTTGCCCACTTTAGGAAAACCTTGAATGAGCTAATGAAAGTTGTTGTACTAACCTGTCTAATTAGGGAGCAACAATTAAGCACCTCTGTATTTAGATTAGCTACCCACAAGGTAACAATCATTTCTGGAAGTGTATACATAGAAAATAAGAGTCAATTAAACTAATTTCATCCCCCTCTAACCCTTGATTTGGTTGCTTCTATGTGCTGCATCTGGTTGCACATCAAAGCTTCAGCAGGGCTGTTCTTTAAACTCAACAGGAAACTCACAGCTCTTTCATCCGAAGATATTCAGTCTGTACTCACCAGTGACTTCTTCCCATTGCCCATTAATTAGCTTGGCATGCTACCCACTATTAGAAACATGAAGAAAAGTACAAATGAACAGGACCGTGCACTGCTTCTGACAAAACGAGACTGACACAATTGGCACCTCCCTACACCACAAACGCAAAAGGGCTAAAGTAGGGCTAAAACTGGGTGTTTTGGGGAGGCCAGTATGACTTCAAAGAGGTAAGACTTTGGAATTTCCGACAACACCCCTGGTGTCTAAATAATTTTGGTAGTAAAATATGCACGTTGTTACATTGTCAGAGCACGGAAAAGGAGTGTGGTGTTCACCAGGAACTCGGAAGAAAACTGGGGTCTCTCTGTTCTACTTGAGATGGGGCTCATCACACCCACCCTTTCCACCCACAGCTGAGTCACCTATTCAAAGCGATTGAGGCTCCTTCTAGAGTCAGTGGAGAAAGACCACCATGTCTAGTGCATATTTCATTATATCCTAAGACAGACGTCTAAGATAAAGGGATTCAATTGCATCTGGAGGTGCCTTTATTTCCAACATCTACAGAGGGAATATAAAGAAAATGACTAGGCAGCTTTTGTTGGCTAAAGCTAAGTTTAGTTTTACTGCAAACACCTCGGCGAACCTAAGCTGGCCATGGATCTCTCTGCATCTCAAATCTGCAGGTAGAAGGCAGGGATGCCACATCTCCATGGTTCACAATGACCGTGGTCAACTTGGATTGAAAGATGCAAAAGGGACAGTCTTCAACAGTGTATGGCATAATAAAGACTTAATTTCAAGTAGAGCTTCACAATATTGATGCAATAACAACAAAACAATGCCCTAGAACTCCTGATGTTGTTTTCAGCAATCAAGCCTGTCATGTAAGCACAATGATTTAAAGAAAGACACCATGCGGGCCCACCGTTACTGAGCACTATGACAAAAGCATATTAAAAAGCCAGAATAGAACAAGGCACTTCTAATCTTCATTGAGAAAACGGAACAAAACCACAGCTTCAGCAACAGATACAGCATTACACAAAATATGGCATTTACTGAATAATTCACCTTTTCAGGACTCTCAATCATTCAGCAGGTTGCGGTGTTAGTTCACTGTCAGGCCTGATGCTGATTAAAAATCCCTGTCCCAACCCAATTCCTTTCACTGGACTCCTATGGCATATTTGTCTTCTATAGTGGACCTTGGTGTCAACAGTTAATAGAGTTTATCCCTTCTTCTAGCAGAATGAAGGACCTGACCTGAATGAGGCAGGAGAACAGAGCTACCTTTTACTTCCACACCAGCCGCTTTAGCTGAAAGAGGGTTCACAGGGGGCAAAAACATCTCAAGCACCCCAAATTTTGAGTTTTTTAGAAGGACCTCTCAGGGTTTGGTCCTTCTGTTGTCACATCAGCTCCTCTCTTTAAAGAGGTGTGAGACAAAACTCCCTCCAAAGCCCAGCAGAGCTCTGCCAGCACCACCAGAAGGAGGTGGGCAAAGAGCAGCATCTCCCACAATTAATTAAGTAGAAAGGGAAAAATATTTACAATTTTTACATCTGCCTTGCTGAAGGAAACACAGGCAGAATTCTGCTCCCACCGAAAACACTGAGAGATGGGTCAGGCTGCCACTACAAAAGCATGGATTTCAAATGATGAGGTCATACATCATTTGAGGTGGGGTTTTTTGTTTACTTAAAGCATTGCCCCAATTTATAAATTACGAAAGAGATTACTCATCATGCAAACTCTGATCTTAGTGCTATCCCTGTCCTTGAGTGAGATTAATAAACGGGGGCGTGGAGTGTGTGTGGTTTTTGGGGCTGGAGTTAAAGGTGGAAGCCATATAATGGTGTTTATTTAGACTGGTAATATCAGGGCAGAGATTGTTGTAGCGTGCATTTGCACAGCATCTACCTCAGTTTCCTTTATAACGTCAACACTTCTCTAGCTATAACAATAACACGTAAAATAGACAAAAAAGAGTAGGAAAGGTTTAGCGCAACCATTTTATGGACGGGGAACTGAGCGCCAGGGAAGGTAAAACATCTGCCCAGGGCTATCTGGTAAGTACATGCTGGCGGTCTACACCAAGAGCAGCCATCCAGAGACCTGCTCCAGTCTGCAGCTCACAAGGGTATCTTTCTTCTTCAAGGTAATTTCCCAATTCTCTTCTCTTACATATTACGAATATGGCTTGAAAATTAACTCTTTGAATTCTCCTATTGAAAGAAATCTCATGCAATGTCTACTTTGAGTTTCAGTTCAGGTAATTTCTTCCCCCCACTGCCGAGGTTCCACACGCAAAGGATTTTATACCTATTGACTTCATAACTTTTGCAAACGTTTCATTATTATGATCCAACCGTGGCCAGAGAAAATGTGCTACGGTTCAGGCAGGCCCTGTATTACATATTCAAATTCATTAGCTCTATCAGCCTTCTCAACCTCTTCTGTTTGATTAAGTCTCATCTCCTAAAAACTGATTAAACCTAGTCAGCCTCTTTGACTCTTGAAATTATTATCCCTCATTGGTCCAGCGGTGCTAAATGTTTCCAAATGTGACAGTAATCTAGTTTTAAACAAACCAGCTGCAGAGTCCATAAAATCATCTTTAGCAAGCTAGTAATCTCATTGATAGATTCACCGGCAGCAGCGAGTGCAATGCAAGTCATGTACATCGACGCCTGCACCAGCAACAGATGGGCCACGTAGGACTGCAGGAGCCTGGAAACCGCTCGGGCTGCGAACAAGAGCGTACACACCAGCGTTTCAACAAATTCTGCTCCGTACGCACAAAAACCCAGAAGACAAGGCCTAAAAGCCAAGTGTTAAAAAGAAGGTGGCACATCAGAAATACAGCTATTTGTGATAAGCTACCAAAGCCTGCCATTTAGGGGCTGCTGCTCTAGCAGCAACCAAAACTTACTGTATGCACATCTCAGTTTAAGCTGTACTACTTGTAGATGTGCACCTCCAAAACCGTTGTTTGGGTTTGTTGGGTTGTTTTTAATTATTAACTTCTTACTTCAAAGAGTATGCAAGACCCTAACTGTCTTTTTAACACAAAAAAAGATATACCCTCCATATCACTTGCATGGCAGTGGGAGGAAGCTAACACTGCCACTGCCTGCAATGCAAAGTCTATGGATAAAAGACCATCAAGGCTGATGTTAACTAAGGACTTTGGACCCCAAATTTATTTTTAGAAACACAATCATCCTTTGGCAGGTGAGTTTGCAACCACTTGCACTAAGCTGTTAGCATAGGTGGAAGGGCCCCTGCCTCTACTTTCCCTACAGACAGTGTGGTCTCTTGTAGAAAACGTTCTGATCATTTCACCAAATTAATGAGAACCAGATGGCTTTTTTTCTTTTTGAACCATTGCTCTCTAACTTGCACAGGGCTACTCACACTTCTAAGGAGTCCCACAACAAACATCAGGAATACAGAGAAAAATTTCAGTGCTGGGTCGAGCTGGGAAAATAAATGCGAGAGAAATCTCCTGAAAAACAAATGTTTTCCACTGGTCAACTTAAGAATCACTTTGCACCAAAGAAAACTCCTGATATAAAGTGTTCTTTTGCAAATCTAGCCCCAAACACCGTTTTTCTGGTTTGACCTATTTGTAACAGATATATAAACAAGCATATGCGCAAAGAGAAGTTTTTTTTTTTTCCCAGGGGTTTACGCTTCTGAGCAATTGGGGAGTCTTTTGGAAAAAAATTATTAGTATGTCACAGGAGATTGCTCTCTGTGTTGCTCAGCTGAGCTTTCTGTCTTCCAAAGGTAAACAGCCTTTTCAGCCACAGCAGTAACACGGTGCAGGCAATCACCAGTCATGTTGAACTGCCATCAAACCACTGACATTTAGTAAATTAAAGGCCCTATGCCATCAGCTGCGCTCAGGACCTGTTTCAACCTGGGGATGTTCCATTACATTTTTTTCAAAGAAGCTTCATTTTTTCAACCTGGAAAATTGCAAGCAATTGCATTCAGCAAGCAAGTAATAGGTAACTCATATAGGCTGGAGAATAAGAGCGAACAGCCTAGAAAGCATCAAGTGAGGACAAGGAACTAGTGATGATAATAGCAGAGAAAAACTTGATATAGATGTACAAGGGCAACCTGCTGTACTCAGAACCAATGCAACCCAGAACAGTGGTAGACCCTCTTTGTCAAAACAGTCTGTATCGCCTACTGCATATCAGTATGGGGGCTACAGCAGCAAAAGGAACTTCTTTTTGCCTGAAACACAGGTTTCCACTGTAAAAGCCTGACTGCCCGTATCCTCCCCCTGCCCAAGCCTCTCGTACCTGCAAGCTCCTCAGCCTGACATGCTCAAGCTCTGAAGCTTCGGAGTCCTCAAGACTGAAGGATGCAGAAGTGTCCCTGCCTACGGATCTGACAACCAGTGGTTCACCCCTGTGTGGTGGACCTCTCATACGTGGAGGCTTTCAAGTCACGCAACGGCATCAGAACCTCAGCAAGGACTCACAGACAAGTTCTCCGTATCTGCACGGTGTGCGTTTCTCTTTCGTGCTGGCAATGACCGAAAGCAAATTTGCTTACGGAACATTTCAATGAGCACGTTCACAATATATTTTCTCATGAAATTAAGTCTTCCTCTTCTTGACTTCTTTGGCACCCAACACACAGTAACAGAAGCGGTGTAAAATTTCAATGGGTTGATGGATCCGTGAACCGTAGACTTCACTGTGACGTTACAAGTTTTGGTCAAACGAAGCACGAGTCGACTGCATCCTCAGCAACATCTCCTGCTGCCAAAGGCACTTACGGTGATGCCTCACAACAGGTCTACAACAGGTAAGTGCAAAGCCCCAGGCTTGGATTCCTTATTATAGATGCGCTGCTTTGTTTATTGGCCGATAATTTGTTTATTCTGCTTTTCTAAACTGAAACTCAAAAGGGACTGTCAAGACAGAAAATTCGATCCAAGCAGGTTCCCTAAATACACTCATCCTGGGGCAGGTCCAGTGGTTATTTGAGGACGGCAGCTGGCACCTGCAGCCTTCAGCGCGGCGCTTTCGGACGCTGATGGAAGAGGACAGCTGGCTGGGCTGGCACAAGGTGCCACGTTTGATTGATCGAGTGATCCAAGTGTCACAGGCTCGTAGGCTGTCATTAACGGTCTGCGCTTCCTCCAAGCAGGAGGCACACACCATGCGGCAAAGCACCGGTGCTTGCAAGAGCCGGTGTCGCTCCAAGAGCAGTCCCTGTCCATGTGCTCTCCTACTTCCCAAAGACACACAGCTTTTATTACAGTTATTATTTCTATATAGAAATAGGTATACATATATATATTTTTACAGACAGGGGGTGTAGGGCACTGCAGCACACAACTACTGAAAAGTCATTCCCTTTTGCGTGAAGAATTCAGCAATTTTTATGGATAAACGAGTCATAAAACACTTTCTTCAGGCTATTTAATTCATCAACTAGCTGGACAGCAAATATGCTAGGATGTTAATTTAACAGAATTATTCCCCTCTCAATAAGGTAAATGTTAGATGAAGATCATTAGGCAGGCTGGCAACCCTGTCATCTTCCTTCTGCTAAATAAACCCACAATGCAAGGTACCTGCTAAAGAGGCTCTGGCAATTCGAAGGGTTATAATCTTCCCTGAGAGGACACTTCTGCTGCCATGTTTCCTATATTTTTTGGAGCTGGCTTGGGGTTGTTCTTTTACCCTACGGTTTCATTTCTTTGTCTTCTAGAATACAAAAGCTACGAATTCAAAAGTCAAACATCCACATGAAAATCCATCAATACATTCTTAAGAAAAACAAAGCCTTCTGCCCAAATGCTGCTGCGTCTGTCATCACAACCAGGTACCCTATTCTTGATGCACTATCGAGTTCATTTGACCATCAAGTAAAATAACTTTCACAAACTGTGTTAGTGTTTTTCCCCCCACAGGAAGTGTTATTACTTAAAAATAGATCTGGACCTTACAAATAAACTCCATCCTGCCATAAATAGTTTAAAAATGGGCAAGAGTTTCTGGCAGTCATGTGACTGAAGGGTGCATTCCCCTTTGGGGAAAAAGAAGGAAAAAAAAAAAAAAATCAAAGCAATTCCACAACTGGTTCAGATTTTCAAACTGAAAAATCTTTATGATAAAAATCTTTTTTTTTTCCACTGTCAACTCACTGCAACAACACAAGGCAAACAAAAGCCTAAATAGAAGAGAACAAACACTCCAAATTGCAACAAGGAAAGTGTAAGGAGTATCTTGCATGGAGCCCTTCTAAAATGATTTAGCCTACTCCTACTTGCAGAAAAATACAAACACATTTTTAATTAAAAAATCACCCAAATTTTGAGGGGGTTTTTTTCCAGAAACTGTAAAACAAAGCAGAATTGTTAATAAACCTTATTGTTAATAATATGATAATATAACAGTGCAGTATTGGTGTTTCACTTGTCCTAGTAACAGAAGACAATAGGTATTGAAAAGCACTCTTGACTTCCAGGTTGAAAATAAGGTAATTCAACTGAAGTGGATCTCATTTCTTATGTCTCAGTCCCTTTTTTCTAGATGTTTCCCTTTGTCTTCTCTTTTTAAGGTGTGATAAATTCCTACAGCAGGGATTATAGTTTCCTGGGCATTCGTACAGCACCAGCACAGCAGAGTTTCCAGTACCAGTACACACCCAGTTAGCGTGTGGGAAGGGGATGAAAGGATAGAGGATAAGTTAAATCTACTCCTTTTTCCTGACATTTTTCCCCATTCAAAACTCGGTAGGTTCTCAACCCACTCTCATCACTGTCAGATGCATTTCTAAAAGCACATAAAACGACATGACTAACATCTGGATTGTTATTCATCTATATTCTTCCCCAACATTAAGAATCCTTCTATCTAATGTAGCAGAGCTGAAGCCAATATAGCTCCCTTGTGTTTACTTATCTTCATGAAGAAGCTATTGAAGCATCTCAAAACTCTCACCCCTCTGGGTCCTAAACTGGCTGACACGCATCTTTCCTGTTTCTATTCCATTTTTGTTCAATTGGGCCCACATTATGTTGTTATTGCTTCACTTCTGAGCTCATGACTGTTCAAAGCCTGCCTCTTCCATGTGGATAGTGCTTTTGTAGAAAAGATAATAAAATTTATTCAGCAGCTCTTAAAAGTCTCTTCACATAGAAAGGCATGTGGGGAAAACAGTCTTTCAAAGCTTTGAAGCTATATACCAAAACATCTGTTCGGGTTTCAAGGAGTTTACAGCCCAGTTCCCAGAGCTCGTATCCGTAGGTTGAAGAATCCTTCAGAGCTCCGGTATAGCTATTTTCAAACGTCTACCTGCAATCAAACATAGAGGCTTGAGCTTAAATACAAAATGTGATACTTCTTCCACTCCCCATGTTTTCAGGGCTCTATCTAATTCTTCCAGCAGTTTTTCCCATAAACCCTATTACGACTTCTCAGCATAAGAGGTTTGGATTTCTTCAGTATTGAAAGTCTTCAACTGGAAAGCTGAGGGTCAACTTGCATGTTAGACAACATATCACATGGCAGCATTTAAATGGACATATTAAGCATCAACATAATCACCCTAATATTTACCACTTGTTGTAAAGATGAGAACTTTACAAGATGTACAAGAACATACAATATGTACAAAACCACATTAAGAACAGCTGGACCTAACGAGCCCAGAGAACTAAACATTCCGGACAGTCACAAATACTGTTTGACCTGGGATAAATATAACAGGACACAAATACCCTGATACTATCCCAAAAACAATCCCAACTTGTGGCCCAAGGGCTTCCTGAGCCAGCAGAGGTGGTCTTTGCGTGTGAGAACCACCAGTACATTTTCCCCACATCCACGTCAACTTTCAGCAACCAGATTATCCTGCACAGAGACTTCCACAACCAGGTTCTGTGGGAAGAGTTATCTCCTTCTGTATATGTTTTGAAGTCACCTGTAGTTTTTACATGATGCTTCCTGATTATTCTTTTATAAAAGAAAATAAACAGTATCCGCTGTTATTTTTTTTCCGTCTCACAATAAGCAGACCTTCACCATTATTCCCTCACTCTGTCATCTCTTTTCCAGCTGTTTTTCCATGTCCTAGATTGTTCAGTCATTTCATCCTTTTCTTTAAACTTCAAGCTATTACCACCTGCCTGTCAAAGAGTGGTCTGAAATTTGACTTCTCATTGACCAGAAGAAAGAAATATGCAGCTACAGCAGAACTGCAGGACAGCTTCCTTCTTTAAAGTAATGAATTATTGAACAGAGGTGGTAAAGAGACAGCACAGGTTCTTCCAGATCACACCAAATTACCAAAAATCCAATTCACAAGAAGCAACTCTGCCACAAGGACTACAAAGACATCTCACACCAGCATATCCAGAAGTATTTTCCACAATACTCCCCACAAACTACTCCTAATTCATGTGAAACACATTCCTAATTCTCTCCTCTGACTTTTTCCTCAAGGAACCTCCAGGATGAAAAAACCCCATGCTGAGCTTGAAAGTTATCAGCAACCACGGCTTCAACAAAACAAAAAGCTGATGACGTTCTTTACAAAGACCACGAAGCATAAGTTAAATTTAAAAAGATTCTCAGTTTAGCTGTCCTTTAAAGTTTCCTCTAGCTTTTTCTCTTTAGAGCATTAGCAACCGCTGAGAAGAATTTCTCATGTGGGTAATTTCAGTTTTATCTCTAGAGTGGGTGGAAAGGACTAAGAGGATGATCATTGCTGGCCAGACCAAAGGAAGACTGGAAAGGGGTTTAACTTCTGCTTATGGATACACCAGAGGAGTGAACACCCAGGAGGCAGAAGCCTATTTACACTGAAGGACGGTGTCGGCATAAAAACAAGGGGGTGCAAACCAGCTGTGAATAAATACACGCTAGAAATCAGACGATGAGGTTCTATATCAGTTTTCCAGTGGGAGTAGTAGGGGCAAAAAGTGTTCGTACTTCTAAAACGGAGTTTGATCAGTTAATGAAAGGGCTCATATGATGTGATTGCTTATGATGGCAGGAAAATGGACCCAATGACCCAGGAGGTCCCTTCCCAGACATATATTCTCCTGGTGAGGGGTCTGCCTGCACAATGAGTAGAAAGAACAGGTAATAGTAGACCCTGTGTGAAATTCTGGTGAATTTTCTGAGTTTTGCCCAGGACTGCAGGAGAGCCAGATTTTCAGTCCCTGTGCACAAGCAGGGCTGCTACAGTTTTATAAAAAAACTACCACGATACTCTTTTCCACACCATATGAAGATGATCGACTCAGCACAGCTGAAAAGCACACAAATACATTTAAAAAAAAAAAAAAAAAAAGCACTAATGACTTCACAGCCAGGAAACACAATTCAAAATTTTGTTTCCTTCTGAAGTAGTCTTCAGCACTAATCTTCAATAAATACAATTTTGCCCCTTTAAGCCTCTACTAACCCCCCTGGAGCCAGGAGCTCAGCAGCTGATCAGGGACACTTTGTTACTGATTTTCTCTGGAGGAAAATTTAGAATTCAGAAACAAACCAAGAGCAATTATCCAAAATGATGTCTTCAAGCAAACCATATGTGGAGCACACACCCTGCAATGCCTCCAGCCTCCTGCAGAAGCATTTGCCGCAGGCACTTCTGGCCGTCTCAAAGAGCCATCAGCTACAGCACGGACCATTCACCCATCCACGTCGGAGGCGGCAGGTAACACGACTTCCCTAGGACTTCAGTAGTCTTCATCCAGAGATGGAACAGGACACTGGGACACAACTCACCGTCACATTCATATTAACCCAGCTCGCTTTTGCTTTTTCAGCCTAGGTAGTTTCTCGGTCGTATTTTTCCCTTATTCTGTGTTGTGATGAGTTTACAAAAATCTCATCTGTTGAAATCTGCTGAGCAATCACTCAGGAAACTCCCCATTTTGCAGCCAGCGGATGCTTTACTTCTGTATTTTCCATCCATCATACACAAAAAAAAAAAAGGGCTTTAATGAATAAACCTCAGTTTAGCTTTAATACAAACACAACATAATTTTCACAAAACCAAGATCTCTCCTACAATGTGGAATTACATTTTTAAAGGACTGCGTAAACCATCTCAGGAAGACATACACCTCACTGCTTTTCAAAGGGACTGGAATACTAACCATCATCAGCAAGGTACCTAGCACTGGATACCAGAGATTTTTAAGACCAGAACAAACTATTCGCTCATTTAATCTGATCATGTCACACGAGCCAGTTTCCCAGAGTTAAATCGGTATTAAGCCCATGTCTTCAGTCCAACCAAGTCTCCCAGAAAGGCATTCTGTCATGATCTGAAAACATCAAAAGAAAGGTAATGTACCATCGACCCAGTAGTTTGGTCTTAATGTTACATTGTCTTCCACTATCCAGCAAAGTGTCTAACTTTTAATTTTAATTTGGCTGGCCTTAATTTTGAGCTGTTGGTTATTCATATGCCTTTCTCCACTAAATTAAAGGCCTGTTATCTGTCACAGCGATATGCAGAGAAGAGTAAAGCCCAGTTCTGCAATTCAGTCTGACAAAGAGAGATAACTTTTCCTCATCCAACCAGAGCAGCTTCCAAGGCTGGTGGAAAATCATCATGCTTTTAATTCAGCTATGCCAATTTATACCAGTAGGAAACACGACCCCCATAGCCTCAGCAGCAGTTTACAATAAGGTGCTAAAGAAAATGTCATTTCCCAGAATATTTATTAATAAAATGTAAATTATAACGAAGCTGATGTCTAGCACTTATCTCGCATTCCTTTTTCTCACCTATCCAGACTACGTTCACAGTAATGAAACAAAAGTTAATTCTCCTATTTATGCTCTGTTCAAAATTTTTGCACTGCCCTACACCTGTAGTCAGCTGTATATGAATGATGGCAACAAGATAAAGATAAACTTATTATAAAATAAATCAAAACAGTACAGAAATATTCTTCAGGGTTTTTTTTAGTCTACAGAATGACAGTCCCATCCCTTTGCTTCATCTCCAGTCATCACAGTTTACAAACTGTGCTCTCCCATAAGTAAAGTGAGTTTTCTCTGTAGAGAAAGCAGACTATTTCTGCTTTAAAAACATTTACACAATCCTCATGGCTCCCAGGATTCCTCACATCATGCTTCCCTATTTAGAAATCTCCTCCCACATACACAACCCACCAGGCTGTGCTGGTGGAATGGCTTAAAATACAGGTTAGATCCTTCTCTATACAGTCCTGCCCTATCCCTTGCACTCTTTTTAGAGACAGAAGAAATCAGGATGGCTATTTAAATTACACAGCACATAAACCACTCCCTAGACATTTATTTTTTTTTTAAACCAGCCTTCCCATCAGATGCTCTGAGCATTGGAGAAAAGCTGTGAACTTCAGCCTTTAGGGGGTGATACAGACTTCCCATAAAGGTGTGAGGTTTTACCAGCTGTGGGTACATCCCCCAGGGAAAAGGCAGAGCACAGATAAGTCTGTGTTTTGGCACTTTAGAAAAATGTAGACCCGTAATACAACTTTGGAATCAAACAGCAGCCTGAGGAAAGCCGTCCTCACGTCAGGGAAACCAGAAACATTGGGACAATTCAACACACACACTCTGGCCAATACCTTCCAGCCAGTGAGGTCCGTTTTCAGTGCTGTGAGAACATTTAGCCCTCAGCAAGGGATGAAGTCAGCGTTTGCAACAACAATTAAAACTCATCCTAAATCATGAAGGAACTCCTAATAACTGTACGCTTTCTAGACCGTATTGCGGCATCTCAGGTAGGATGCCTGAGCAGCCGGAGCTGAGCGCGATACTTCTCACACAGCTTATGGGTTAGGAACGTTAAATGCTGCAGTGCAGCAAACATCAGTGTATTAAAACTGCCCGCTGCAACAGAAATGAACAATTGCAAAGAGCCTTTGTCAAGCCATCTGGAAAACTTTCTAATACTCTAACTGCGTGTGCACGCAAGCTGACCTGCTTGCATTCCAGCAGGAGTTTTAAGCTGACTTTAAGTCACACACAAGAGTTAATAGAATGAAGAACTGCACTGGAGTTGTTTTACAAAGGCAACCACCAGCGAGGCCTTCTTTTGTTAATGTAGTCATTATATGAAAAAGATGTCAAATGCTAGCTTTTATACCAGCTGAAACTTCGTCTTGGGGAAAATGCTCTTTGAAAGTTGCAATCACTCCAGCTGCGTTGAAACCAAGCATTTAGACCAGAAGAATCATTTTAGGTTTGGCTCCCCCATCCCCCTTCAAACAAAGCCCAACTATTTGCTTGCTACAACACAAGGTTTTCACGTCTCCCTTTGCCGGCGGATGCCCAGCCCACCTAGTACACACAGTTCTTACCAGTCACCCAGACCAGCGCTTCCACTTCCATCCAAACCCATTCTTGAAATACCTTCCCTCCCGGACTCCCAGCCACAATTCCCTGTCCAGCGCCCAGTTCCCACCCCAGTTCCCCACACCTTCTGAAACCCCTTCCCTCTACAGCCTCAATTCCCCCTCCAGCTCCCAGTAAGGTTACTGCCTCAAACCACTCCCCTAGACCAACCTTACACAGAGAGCTTTTAATTCCAAACTCACCTAGAACACTTTAGTAATAGAAAAAGCATCTAGGTGCCGATTATTTTATACCCAAGTGAAATGCATGGGGAGATACGGCCCGACGACCCCAAGCATAACTTATCTTGAAGCCAGTGTGACAATCGGAAGCAACAGCGCAATCGGAATCCCCCGTGGTTCTTCCATTAATAAGACACTTTGCCTACAGTGCTTACAGCAGCCATGGAAAATTGCGTGAAGCTTTGTACGGCATTTCATACTAGCTGTGGGAGCAATACTGAAGGTCAGAGCAAGAGCACTGCCTTTGCCTGAAGTTTTACCCGTAGCAGCGGAAGACGAAGCCAAGAAGTTAGTCCAGAAAAGCTGCAAGAGATGGAAGACATCTCCTGAGATACTGGAGCAGACTTTAAGCAAGGTGAGGTGTATATGGCAATAAACCTACAGCTCAAATATCACTCACAGGCATAAGCACTCGGCTCCTTTTTCCTCCCCATTAAATCACACTTCCCTCCCACAGATGAGAGTTGTCGGGAGAGCTCTGCGCCAGCCAGAGGAACAGACTGAGATGAGTGGGGAGAGATTAATTGGAAACTAAGAAAGAGGAGGATGCCCAAGATAGCAAGCAGCAGCTCTGCAGGGCAAACAGGGAAGAGAAACTGTGTTCAAAAAGCAGATTTAGAGAATTGCGTGGCAAATGTCTAAAGTCACTGGGGCTTGGGACTGCAAACAGATTTCCTAATGAAGGAAGCAATGACACTCTCATTTTTTACCTACATCAGTCTTGCTTCTGGGGAGATTAGTTCCCTTCCCCTGGAGCCTCTGGCTTCCACAACCCTGAAAACTGCAATTTTTTCTGGGCTTCATTTCTCATCCATAAAATGAGGGTAATGATGCCATGCCTAACTCCTGGGGTCTTCGTGCAAGCGGTACTTCAACAGTTGTGACAAACTATGCAAATATCATTCACATAAGGACAGAGGATACCAAAAGAGTCACAACAAGACTTCCAGGAGGTGGTTCTGGTTTTAGCCTCTTCAGAAGAAACTAAGTCATTCCACACTAAGAATGGAGCACCTCTTGCTTGTTTTCGTCTTCTGCCTGAGGAAGCCAAATGACTTCAAACTGTGCCAACAGAATGGTTCTCATAGGTTACGAAGAAAATATTTAAATACCTTGAACTGACAAAAAAATTTCATCCTAGCCCTCGAGTATCTTGTTTTCCAGCACAGGTCATGAGACACATCAGCTGTGCCAGGTCACGTTCCAGGAGATGGGCGACAGCGCTGGTCGCAGCATCCACGCGCAGCCCTGCAGGGACGCTCCTGGGCAGCAGCCAGAGCAGGCTGCGGGTCAGGCAGAAGCTCCCAGGGAAGTTACTCAGCCAGAAACTCCTACACCTCCTGCCACCAGCCCATATTCCGTCTCCTCTCACTCACAGGCATGCACTGGGTCCAGCCCAGGCAGAACCAGACCTGCTCCTGCTTGCTCTGCCCAGGGAGATGGGATCTACGGGGACGGAAGGTCAACGCCGCTCCACGCAGTGCAACCAGCAACCTCGTCCTCCTGTCCTCCTGATGGATTGCAGCAGCAGAATCGTGGCTTGCACCCGAATCGTCTTCTCGGTTGCTAACCCCAGTCCTACCTGTCTTCCACAAACTTTATGAATTGTTCCCGTCTACGTTTTGCTGAGTTTGGGTTCTCATATTGATAGATGTTGATAAAATATTGTGCCAATACCAATTGCTTGCAGAGACTGCAGGCACACGTGAACGCAGAGATTTAGGGAAAAAGGCCTAAGGCAAATGCTTACCGACTCTGGAATCAGTTTTGTCAGCAACTGGTATCTTAACTAGTGATCTTCAACTCAAAACCAGTCTCCTCTACAACAACTGAAATGAGAGGGATGCTCTCTAACATACAAATGACACTAGAAACCCTTCAGTGACAACAGCGTTACGGTTTCTTCCACCTGCTAATGTTTTAAAGAAAAGTGCTCTTGTCCCACACAAATTCTGGTTTTGCTACAGGGGTGCACGTAAAAGGAGAGCTGGTGACAGATTGATAGTATTGGAAATAAAACTCACCTAGTCACTTAGTACTTCTGTTGAGTAGTTTCTTCCTTTAAGAAAAAAAAAAAAAGACAACTTGGTCATGGATACCATACGTCTAAGAAGCAGGAACACGCAACACCCATCGCCTCTCTGGCTGCTTTAAAACGGCTCCTCCAGCTTAACCCAGAAGGGTCCTCACACACCATTTGAAACAACTCATACGAGTCTTTACAGGAGATAATTCTCCTCTTTTAAAGAGGGAAGTGAATTAAACTCTGAACTCGAATCATGTTAATATCCCCGCCTGACACTATAAATCACTGATGTAGCATTTCGTTCGTGCCCATAAATTACTGATACCATATCCTTCTGCAGAAGATCCCTTCGCCTTAAAAATATATTTAATAGATTTGCACCCACTCTTTAAATACACTGGCTCACACTGTCAGCTTTCCTAGTGCTCTAGGCACTGATTTCAAGTTTCATAATCAATTATATCATTTTGCTTCGCGGCAGTAATTTGATTACTGCTTTTGGGGTGTGACAGACATTTGTGAACATTTCTGCCTGTCTTCATCTGAAATTGCTAATCTTCCTTCCTTCCCTCCTCCCCGCAAAACCTGTGCAAAATTGATAAAATAACATCAATAAATCAAGGCACTTGCATTTTCCCTGAAGTGACTATATTTCAGACTTCTTCTCTGAAACACAAACAAGGACATAGTTCATCTAGCTCAACAGCATGACCAAAAGGGGTATAAAATGATGATGATGTTTTGTGGCATTTATTGCCAGTTTCGTTAATATGACTGACTGCTTTTCCTGTGCAAGCTGTCTCTTCTAGAGCACCCTATCTTTGAAATAATCACCACTACCACCTAACATTTAGTAATAATTTACTACACAGCAATTGGTATGACAGAGCCCACATCAGCAGAAACAAAACTGCAAGATTCAAGGGGAAAAAAATAAAATAAAATTTAATCCACGTTTCTTTCTGACAAGTTCAGAATCCTTGTTGACCAACCTGTACACTACACTGCACTACTGAAATGTAGTTAATTTAAAACTGTTCACATGCAGCATTGAAGGAATAAAGTTCAAACAAAAGTTGCTACTTGCTTCCCAACGATTTCAGAAGTTTTAATGAGAGCAAGAACAGGAGGCAAGAAAGCTATGTATTCATCAAGTTCTAAAATAGGCTGTACAAAGATGCATGCTCATCCGTGAATCTAGCTGATTTCATCAACCACACGTTTCTTAAGGATACTTAAATCCACTTACATTTCCACAAACATCTGGAGAGATTGTAAGTGGATACAGCCGATAGCATCTACTGAGTTTTCTCTCAGGGCAAGTGTTTTTTCCCCAAGGTTAGGTCATTGGTTTCTCTCTCCTTCAAAGCCACATTAATACAAAGCTTTCCAAAGGCAGGCTGGGGGATGACACAAGCATCCTCTCAGCTAGGGTTGAGTACACCACATTTTCTTCTTCGATTGTATCCCTCACCCATAATTTTGGGGGGAGATAAAATACCGCATGTGTTACACACAATTAGACCATGGACGCTTAGAGCAGGTGATCTATAACACAAAAGAAAGTTGTCCGTGAAACAGGTAATTCAATAATTTTTTTCTCCTAACTGCTTTTTTTAAAGTACCTGATTCAAGGTATTTAAAAGTAACGTGTGATCCCAGGTTCCATAAAGTGTTATTCTCTCCCCTGAGCTATTTCAGAGCAATCCATTTTTTTCTGTTGGATAACCACACTGACATGAGGATTTTCATTAAAATTTTACCTGCAAACATGATGCAATGTGCTAATTTACAACTGCACAACAGAAAGACCATAACTGAGACAAAGCAAATGGATCAGAACAATGGAAGAATTTTCAGCCTTAAGTCAATTTTTGAATTAGGACAAAAACAATAGTCCAAACATTCGTATTTAAACTTTTACGAACAATTTATCCCACGGGAGAAAACCACATCAAGAGCCTGTTTGGTAGAAGGAACCATTACCATGAGAAACCCCCATCAGTCAGATGCATTTTTTTATGCAGAAGAGTTGTTAAACCTCTTGCAGGAGCTGAAGCCCAAATGCTCACAGACAGATTTTGGAAAGGGTGAAGCAGAAAAATACAACAGAACAAAAAAATTCATTGAAAAGAGCAATACACATTCCTGGAACGAAGAACTCCTTCTTGCCCATTTTATTCATTCCTTCTCCTTGACATTCATATTTTTGTCACAAATTAGCTGCAATTTTTTTTGCCCCCAAGATGAAACCTGTGCTAGTAGACAAATTAATAGTCCCCAGGAATTACTGAATCATTGATGTAATTTATTTTTTCTTGCAGGTTATTTTCACATAAATGTCTTTTAACTAAGTTAGAAAAAACAAGTTTTTTTACGATGTCACAGCAGCAGCAATCTGCTTTGCTCTTGCAGGTTCCATTTACTGAGCTAATAAAGACATTCATAAATTAAACACTAAAATTGATTTTAAATTTAAAATTAGTATTACGACTTGAAGCTACATATATGACGCTTACATGTTGCCTTTGCTCCCAGATGAATATTCACGGCTCAAAAGAAATAGCAGACCTGACCTGTGTTACAAAGCTGCTGTAGAGACTGCACAGAAGGAACTACAGCAGAAGAGCCACTTCACATTTTGCTGCTCTCTAATAGCATCTGTTTGTTCATAGTCCCTTTCAAACTGAAAACATCTTACCATTTTTCTTAAGGCCCAACAGTGAGGAATTAAAAAAAAAAAAACAACCCCCAAAAAATCCTCTCAAAGAGTGGTTGAATAGACACTATAGCAAAAATTTATAACCCCACATCCCTATTTGCCAGTGTTACAGTTTGTAAAACAGAGAACAATTCAGTATTTCAAAGGCAGTCGATAACCATCATGAGAGCTCCCATGGGTAACATTACTTAATCTGCAGTTTTATCTTCTGGAGGAAAAAGGAGACTACAAGGAAAAACTATTTCCATAAACAAGGGACTTAAAAGCCAAAGAGAAAAAAAGTTTGGGTAAGTGACAAAATTCAGGCACTCTTGTCTTACAATCACAGTCATCCTCTTCCTCCCCCCAAAGCTGGAGAATACTCCTTTAAAGGCAGCAGAAGTTGGAGGCTTTGGAAAATGCAGATATTGGGGAGCATGGTATCAGAAGGGGCCAGTACTAAGAAGAAACTTCTTCATTTCTGCACCAGGCTCCCTGCAGCTCTATTAAATCAGCAGCAATAACACATTACACCTTCCAGAGCATGTTCCTCACAACACACCTAACGTGTGACTTCATCCCTGCAAGAAATGTTAAAGCTGTTCATTATTCCTCATCCTCCTCTTTCACCATTTTATAGCTTTCAGTGGTAACGGACTGCTGAAGAGAGCTACCAACCCCAACAGGGAGGGAGTAGCTGCTACAGCAGATACGCTGCACACAAAGACAAGTGCAAGGGGATTTCCAGGGGAGAAGCAGAAGGAATTGCACACACTTCATCTGCAAGGATCAACAAATCCCACCAACAGACTGTAATTACATGACATTGTTTTGCAAAAGGAAGGATGAGGGAAAGAGGTTACCTGCAATTTTATCGTTCTCAATGAAATGAAACCTACATTTTTTGGGAGAGCGAGGAAAAAAAAAAAGGACGTGATTTATGTCACTTTGGAGGACGTGAAGAAAGCAAGAAGGGAAGAAAGGAGGATTCTCTTCTGCCAGTTTCGAGACCAGGCAAGTGGCTTTGCTAAATAAACAAGGTCTTCACAAGTATACAGATAATAATTTAAAACTTCACAAGCAAATCTCCATTCCACTGGCAGAGAGCCGTAAAGCTTGCCTGGAGACTACACCCGCTGCTCTAATTGCACTGGTTCTTCAGAGCCGACCCATAAAAGCAAGGGCAATGACTGACAGATGCGATAAAAGTTTCTGACTAGCTTTTTGGGGAACAAGCCACTGTATTTGGAAGCTATTCCAAACTGCTCCAAGAGTCATGTAGAATAAACAGCCTTTTGCTCAGCTGCCAACACACCAGCCCAAAAGCTGGATGAGGTGACTTCAGACAGAAAAAAAAAGCCTCTGTGTTTCTACCTGCTACATCTTGCACTAATAATTCCCCTCTTCTGACACAGAGGATCTCGGCGCCAGTGAACGACAATGAATTCACAAGGGCAAAGGCTCGCATCTGCTGCTTTGCTTTGAAATCCTTCCTCTCTTTTATAGACTAACTGCAAAAGAAGCCAGAGCCCAGTGCCTCGTGTAGGACCCCACTAACCATGCTGTGGTCACGCAGCACAAACCTGGAGACTTGCATCACTCAACAGCTTTAGGTTTTGAAGCTCTGCATCCAGTACGTGATACATCGCTGCTTCAAGACCTGGGTCTCCAGAAATCTCTCGTTGGTGCACATCTGCTGGCGTAAGAGGTTTCAAGGTGCCTCCAAATGTTAATCAGGAAAATAGGAAGATGGAACCTTCCACAATGCACAAACGTGCTGCTTTTCTCATTGGAAAGGAGATTAAAAGACAAAAGCGTTGCCTACGTAAGTCTGTCCAGAAGTTTCCAGCAGAAATGTATTTCAGCCACGGTCATTGCTTCACAGAACCAAGCACCGACCTTTACAGTTGGGAGCCCATCCTTCTCCTCCACAGCACTGTTCAGGAGCTCCCTCTGAAATTTAACCATCAATTGTAAGGTCTCACCTCTGCACATAGAATTCAGGATCACAAAAACTTAGTTACCAAATAAAATGCTATCTGTGAGCCAACGCGAACAGCCTCTCAGCTGTGGCAGAAACCCTGATACAGGGCAATTCTTGTCTTTATTCACACATCCTAGACTGACTGCAGTGATTACAAACACTTGCCTGCTTTTCTCTGCAATGCATACCATATCATTACCCCCCAAGAGGCCACTTTACACTTTTCTCTCCTGCCTCCTTGCTCCTGCTTTGTTGTATAAAGTTATATGGAAAATAATACCTAAGTGGCTCCACATCCTGCGGGGAAGTTGCTTAAAACATCACTCAGTTTTTCTGAAAATTTTCATGCCACTGCAAACAAGGAAAAAAGTCAGTCATTATACCTCAAACTTGACAGCTTTTTTCAGCATAAAAACCATAAATTCAGTAAAAAATATTTATTTATTCAAATACATGGGTTCACTTACCACCAAAACACTTCTGACAGTTGCAAAGATGACAGTAACCCGTGATACCTGCTCTGCATCACCCTTGTGGTTGTCTTGTTATTTCAGGAAACCCAAAAGGTACCTCCTGAAAAATCAAATCACTCTGTCCTAATTAGAAGCTTCTGAAGACAAACTTCAACTGGGAGGGACACTTCCCACACATTAAATACTAATTCAGAAAGCAGGAAACCCTTCTCACCATGTCCTTCAGATGACAGGTTGCAGACTTAAAAACACCAGGTTTAAAGCCCAAGCTCAAAACTCTGCTGTTTAATAATGAAACATAGCATTTGAGTTGTTAGAGTAACAAACAATACCCTGACTGTAGCAAGACAGGTTTTGAGAACCTTGCTCACAGCCACCGAGTGTTACAGATCAGGATTTTGCCTTCTTGATGCAAACGAGGAGGTGATAAAACCTTTTTCCTCACACAACTGCTATTACAGAAAGGGGGTATAACTGCATTAAAGGCATCCCATTCCCTTGCCAGGGATTATTTGTTTGTCACTGTCTTCTAGTCCGGTGATCAAACAACACAGACAGTTTTTGAGCCATCAGGTCAAAATACCTAAAGTACCACACATTCCCCGTGCTCATCTTTGTTGCTGCAGTAATATTAACTGGGCATATTTAGCTTTTCTGCAGCAAACTCTCACCACTTGAAAATACCTCACAACCAAGGTCATTCCAAATAACTCAAGTGCCACCGTTGGGCAAGAAGTGTATGGAGGGGAAATGAGCCCTACAGAGCCTGTTACTCCTATCTCATCATTTAATGCTGATCATAATGCTAATCTGATCATTTACTACGGACATAAAATAGTCTCATGTCCGAGTCTTGCTAGGCAAGGCAGGGACAACCAGCAGCCGACACATAAATATGAGAACCATTAACAACTCTATTTCCAAAGGCAGTCGTTATTTTCATTTGTGGTAGAAATTTAGTTTCTTTGTACACTTTTCTGCAAAAATAAAACAAGCTTGTCTGTAGTAGGTTAGGAATTAGATACAAGCCCATCTGTGCTTCTAAATTACTGATGCGACCTTTGCAGGGCAGAGATCCAGTGATTCAAGATCAACAATTGGACATTATTTCTGCTTATATGCTACCAAAAAACACTTGGGGACTTTTTGACAGCATTCATGATTTAGGCAGTAAAAGCGCTGTGCCCTGAAATCAGCAACACTCTACCAGTTAAATCGTGTAAGCGTACAGTTTCCTAGAAAACACTTGAACTCTCAATTTTCACCTACTTATACGCCTGTCACTTCCCTTTAAGTCTCACAACGAATGTACTGGTTCATCTCATAAGGACAATTTCTTTTTTACCTTCTATACAAGTGCATAATAAGCCAAAGCTAACATGTACTTTTATTTAATTAAACACAGTCAACTAGTAACAAAACATAAGACCTCTTTAAAACAATTTGTGTTGCTTTTAGCAGTGTGCAGCTGTAGTAATAACAATTACTGCACCATTCTGTGCCACCTTCTGACGCGGTGTAAATTGCATAATTCTGCTGAAGTCCTGTTGGTTTACACCAACAGGTTTTGTGGCTGGCTAATTAACTTAATTTCAAGCTTTCAAAATGCAACACAAAAAAAATATTTTGCCTGCATTGAACAGTATGTAGAGACATAAGACAGGCAGTTCCTTCTTTCCTGCAGCTAATGGCCACAACACAGAGCTCCTTATGCAGTGAGGTGGTGAAAAATACTGCAACCATGAACATGCAAAAAGGGGAACATTCAGTGGAACCAGGCCACGATTTGAGCTTTCTGTGTGGCACTGATGCAACATTTGCTCCAACACTGTACTCCAGTTCTTGCATCTACACTTCTTCAAGGTGGATGTCAAATAGCAGGGTGTCCAAAGAGCAAACCCAGAGGTCTTAGGTCCCCAGAGTTGCTCAGATTAGCAATTTGAAGGCTACAAAATCATTTAATCACTATCCATAGCTACTCACAAATGGAGGTTCTGGTAGCGGGGAGTTTTCCAGCCGTGCTTACGAAATAAGATGTAGTGTTTGGAAAGTGAGGTTACGTGAATTCAACTTTCAAATAAAATGCAAACTTCGTAACTGTGTGAGTTATTATAGACCCAGAGGAGTTATTAGAGAACATGATAAGCCTTCCCTCATTTGGTATGCTTTAAAACCAGTCTGGACAACGTTTTAAGCATATGTTTGATCCCACCTCTGCAGCAACCCAACGGTAGGTCAGCGGGCTGGGCTGGTGCCCTGCAGACGGACACCCCAAGGGCCAGGCCACAGCTCACAGGCTGTTGAGCTGCATTAAACTCCCGCGCACCCAGAGTGGAAGACGGATAATTTGACTTAATTTATTGAGCGCTAAGTTACTTGTACGCTCTCATATTTGCTGCAGAGTAAGCACATGCATTTTAACAATACAACCCTCCAACAATCGTCTGGGCACATTTCACCCAATTAATTTCCTGCCTTTGCTAAGCGACAGGGTTTTGATGGCACCTTGTTCTCTGTGCTTTCCTGCCTCAGGCAGGCCATGTAAACTCCCATTAAAAAGTCTACGACAGAAGCACGGAAGACAGGTCTGTACTTCTGCTGTGAACCAAACTGCGCTTTATTCAACTCACTAGAGCACTTCATCCAATGGTGGGAGCAAGCCAGAAGAATGCACCATAACTGGAACGGAGAATCTGCAGCTTTAATTTGTATGGAAAATACAAATATTCAGCAGTGAGCCAATCAAATAGCCTGTCCTCTGCTTTTAAGAAGAACTAATACAAAATGCTTCTAAAGGAAGCATTAAAAACATCCATGGTGGTGAACCGTGGAACAACCTACCATTTGGAGAAAGTTCTTTCTAACCTCTGGTAGTTACTGTCTGGCTTGCGTCTTGAAGGATGAAGGCTTATAGAAGAAACCTGCTTCCACATGCTGCACATCATGCTTGAAGGGCTTTGGATTCATTTGGGTTTATGCCAACTGTTGTGGAAACTTCTAGCAGTATCCTAGCAGCTCCAGCAAAAGTTATTTTGTCACATTTGTGCATACGGCATACAACATGGAAAAGTGCTTCAGGAACAACCTTTGCATGCAGAAAGAGAAGTGCAACACCAAAGCCCTAGGAACTGCTCTTTTTAAGAGATAAGGGCACCACCGTAACCAGGAGTTATTTCCAACACAGGCTGCCTTGAATATAGTGGCTTTCGACCTCATTTGAATTGCCTTGTTACGCTAATTGGCATTAACACCGCAAGCTGCCACAATAACGGCACGTTGAGACGAGCCAACGGCGCAGCCGAGATGTGCGTCTCTTTCAACCTGCACCAACCAACTGTGCATGCTTCCAGCGGACACGGCTGCTGCATGAGATGCATCAATTCTGCATCGCCTGTGTCAGGAGGGAGGTGTCAGGATGACATCCCAATCTGGACAAAATCACGGGAAGCCAACAACCGTGCAATGGAGACTGTGGAGCTGCGCTGCAAGTAGGACTCCATGCGTTTCTCCACTATGAGCCTTAGTGAAATTGAAAAAACTTCAAATTTCTCCTTCTTTAAGAAAATAGTCTAGAAGATACGCCTTTCTTCCAATCTTCAGTGTACTGATATGCCCCACTTGTGTAACATCTGAGGCCAACTTTTGTCATTTAAGCAGCATGACCTGTCATGGTCCTCCTTCCCTGCCTACCAGACAAGACTAGCACTGGAGGGTTCCCTTTGGGCACCTAAGCCATGTTTCTCAGGAAGCAGGAAGCACTTCGTTAAGGGCTTTCATTACTAAAAAATTGCTAGTGGGAGTTGAAAAGGAGGAAACTAGGTAAGTTCCTCTATTAAATGTAATTAACCTGTAACGTTCTACTTTTCACTAGAACAATTACAAAGGTAGGACTCAACTCATCATTTCAAGCCCCCTCCTTGTCCTGATGCAAAAGCCTCAGCGCATTCTAGCTGAATGACCGTTCTTTACTCCTTAACTTTTAACTGAGAGGTATGGCCCTGAAATATAATCAATGCTCACTTTTGAAACTCTACAATTTTAATTACCATTTCCAGACATCCTCTATCACATGTTTTATGTACAATCAATGCTGACCCCATAAAAGGAAAGCACTCTCACATTTTGGAATAAAAGAAGTTTGCTCTTTAAGAAGAAAACAATCAATTACTGATCATCTAACCACCTCTGTGTGCATATCTATCACTCCTCTGTTGTTGCAGATTAGACATGATTATGACCCAAGGAAGCAAAAATGCTATAAAATTCCATTCCTAGTATGTTAGTATAAGAATTTATTTAGGTTCTTACTTATGGTGACAGATGTTCTTTTTTTAAAAAAAAACCTACCCAAAGCATTGTTCCCTATAAAGCAGCTGAGAGGAAAAGAAATAATTAAATCTTGAAACACCAACATTTGATCAATATGGTTTGACACTGCTTCCTTCTAAATCATTCTTAATATGCTGAGATCTGAATTCATGTTGACACATCAAGATACCGTTGTGTGAGACTTGTCACGTACTGAAAAAAACTTCGTATACGTACTCTCGTTTTAATATGTTGTAGTAGATCATGCCATACGTAGCTTGTCATTCCCAGATTTTGGGTTTGGGTGTTTCTTTTTGTTTGCTCAGAGGTGGGGTTCAACCTGTAATCTTTTCAAAGACACATTACCAATTGTCAGCTACATAAAAGAATTACTGGCTTTAAACAGGCAAGGACATTTCCCTTATTAACACACATAAATAAGAGGCATAAAAAGCCTTGTGACAGATGCGTAGAGAAAAGATGTGCCAGGATATCCATGTTCTCTACTCTTAGTTCATCAAGGATAGGTTGATAAAATGCTAAAGAAAAGCCTACGTTAAATTTGCGTTCAAAACCATTAACATGGGTGCGTAGGTGGGCACGCATGTGTTAGGTAAGTTGGTGTATCGGGTACGTTGAGCTCAGCCAGCCTTCTGCTGAAATCAATAGAATTTACACTGGCCACTCAGAAAGGCTATTAGCTAATATGTGTATATTTGGGGGTAGAGACTAGAACATAGTAAGAATAAACTCAGCTGCTTCTTATTTCTTCTCCAAAGGACCTAAAAAATGTACAGGATCGGTCTTCTGTAGTCACACGCATGCAGGTCTCGGCATGCTAAAGAACACCAAGCCTTTATTTAAATGCAAAGCAGAGATTTGCAGAAATACGGGTAGCTAAACTTAGAAACAGAAAGGATGTATAAGTATATACATCCTATGGAACACTAAATTGAACACAAAATTTACAAAAATCTTACTACTTTAAAAAAAAATTGGGTCACAAAAGTCAGCGTATTCTTGGAAACAAAAACTACAGCATAGAATAAACTGATAGGCAATTCAGGGTTACAAAAGATGGGAGAGAGAGAGGTCTGCTTATGCTAAAAACTTTTGACTTAGTTTGGTCAAACAAAAGACTTTTCTACAGTCAGTGAATCTTCAGGAATCCAAATTACTTCCATCTTCACAACTGAAGCTATAAGTACAGCCACTGGTATCACCACAGCTAAACAGTTTAGGAATTTATGAACTTCTGTCTGTCAACAACAAGTCATCTCACTTCTCCTGCTGAAGTTATTCAGCATGCTACTGTGAGCTTTCACTAAACTCATTTATTTGCTCATCTCAAAGAAAAAAACATCATTACACGCAGGTCATGCTGCAAAGTGAGAAGAAAAGTACTGTACTACATCCAGGCTGCTGGTCCTCCCCAAGTAAATTATATGTCTTGCACCAGGCCAGTCAGTGCAACATCAGTGTAACGCAACGCAACCGTAAGAAGCCATCACCATGAATCTGAAAGGGGATTTGCATGCAAATTTACATGATAACAGGTGGCATTAGACATTAAGACTAAAGAAAAGCTGAATGCAGAAATTGCTGATATGAATGTTAAAAAGATTCAAGACCTGAAACCAAAAAAGAGCTTTCGAACTTTTGCTTTATCTAGTAAGTGTTCATCTAGGGTGCAAGGCATAATCTCCTTCCTCAACACTGCGGATGGCAAGCCCTACCTCAAAGGACAACTTTAAAAAGAGAACATTCTCATATTATAATTTGTTGGTTATTCAAGCAATACTTTTAAATGAGGGCTTTCATTTGTAAGGCCCCTATAAACATCAGAAATCTGGCATCCTCTTATCAGCTGGATCTTATTCTCCATAACTGCTGGGACCTGAAGGATGTAAAGGTCTGTGTGACATCCATAAAGCATGTTTCATAACAAATACTTCAATTTCTTTGAAGCTCAAATGGTATCCAGCTATGCTTGAAGTCCCATCACTCCCTACCCCTTGGTGTCAAGTATAGCTCAACCAAAGCAGGAGAAAAAGTAATTTCCCTTCACAGGAGAAAAGAAAGAAGAAAATGGGAAAAGATATGAGTAAGCTTCCTCCTTCGAAGAAAGTTTAAGAGTGAAGGAGACGACAGCAGCAGTGTCTTGGGCTGCCTGATGAGCAGGCAGTCACCAGCTCCTAGTAGAGAAGGAGCTGAGTACTCTTGTAACCACAGCAGCTTGTCCCGGCTGTGCAGTAATATTCCACTCTCTACCTTCTCCTCTCGCTACAGCAGTGAACCTTGCATGTTAATCCTTCGAATCCTCCTTATTTAATAAATGCATTAAAGTCTATTGATTTTTAGTGACTATGAAAGGTCAAGTCAAAACAAAGCAGGAACATATTGTAATGCACGGGGCTGTAAAGGGGAAAAAAAAAATCCTAATGAGAGTAAGCAGTTACTGTTCAGAGTGAAGAGAAACCTCAGCCAGTCAAGTTCATCTCTCAGTTGCACGGATGTAAGCAGAGAGTAATTCCACTTGGGCCAAAACTTCAAGCAATATTCTCTGTGGCCTTATCCTGAACTTATATTTGCATACTCATCAGACAGAATTTAATCTCAAAACCTCAGAGATTATTAGTATTTGTTTAATGGCCAGGAGGGGCTTTTCCAATCTTTCAGCGTGACCTCCTGTTCAACATAGACTAAAAGAAGGCAACCAAAAACATTACCAGCCCTCTCGCAGGGGGGGGAAGGCAATGAGAAGCAATGCCCTCCCACATACTTGGGGTAAGCTAAGTCAAAAAGCCATGCTACAGGTAATGGGCAGGCAAATGAGAAGCAAACACTTCAAATATCTGTGATTTGAAATCTTTCATGCAAGGTAATTTTATGAATAGTCACATTTTCTTTCTCAAACTTCCCCATCCCATCCAAACCTATCCACAATGAAAAATGACGCTGTGATTACAGGCATGCTTAATTACTGTTCAGCAATAAAAGTTTAAGAACAAACATTTTATCCTAGTCTGTGTATTGTCTTATTTATTTTTATATATTCATAAATATGCAAAGCCATTAAGATGATTATTAATTGCAGCAGAATACAATTAGGTGGCTTTCAGCAATAGCAGTCATTGAAACTGTAATGTGTATTCACTGTTTTTTCCAGCGCCTGTCTTGAATTATTTAGCTTTTGGGGAAACTCTGTTATCATGATATAATGAATGTTCTCTTTAAATAGCATCACTGCCTAAAAGAAAGAACACTGATCTATTACTAAATTAAGCTCAGCCACGTAGTGTGAGTTGTGTCATTTTATAAAACCTTCACAAAAGTGATTAGCTGTACAGCCTCACCCCGTTCAGAATATTAGTGAGCTACATACTCTTATTGGACACCAAGTTATCATCTTTCCCTTCCCCCAAATAATTCCTCTTTAACCTTTTCATAGACTTTTTACACCATTGATACTTAATTTCCAAACTAATATATTTTAAAAGGTTCTGGTCCAATCCTCACACACACGCACTGGGTGGAAACAGTTGATGTTGTGCCTGCAGCAGGGAGAGATCACTTACAAAACAACGGACACTGCACACTATAAAACACCAAAAATCAAGTTAGCACTCTCCCTTTTCGGGAGTCACTCCTCCAGAAGGGAAATCTCTTTTTGAAGGTCAGCAGCCTGACCTCGCGGACGTTCACCACCAGCCACTGACAGGACGGTTTAACCACCTCACTTCGTAAGCGGTGGCAGTCTTCGTAATGGGCAGAATATTGCTACAGCTTGCAAGAACGGACATTAACTTTTAGCCTAAGTGGTAGATTTTACCTCTAAAATGATCATTTGCTTTTGACTGCATGCCCTTAAATCATTTGTCTGTCCTGACCTTACCCCCACACCGTGCTCCTCTCTGCCACACGCTACCGCAGGCGTCAATGCCCACTCTTCCCTCACAAGCCTCTTACGAGAGCCGCACCACTAATTTCAAAATATTTTGCCCAATTATATTGTTATGCTCTTCATCCAGCTCACTGATAGAGAGGCAACGCGAGGTGAAGAAAGCAAAAACCATAGTTACAGGGCAGCGCTGCGGCTGCTGAAGTTCCCCCTGAAGAAGTCGGCACGCAGAAGGCGACTGCTCCCAGGAGGTGGCCGCAAGGAACGCGGTGGGCAGCCACGCATCACACCAGCGGCAGCGATGCTCACGCGATTAGCCCGCGCCATTCAGCCAAAGTGACTGCGTGGGAGACATGAAATGTGGCAAGTGCTCCTAGAAATCTCCTCAAGTCTCCCTTGGGATTTGGCACGGTTTTATTAGTTTCTACTTTGATAACAGTAAAGCAAACTGAAGGCACATCTGGGCAGCGGTAAACACTGGACTGCAAAACTTTACAACGTTAGGGACGGTACTGCTCCCTGCATGCAAAATACAACTCATATTTCTTCCAGACATTCTCAGACTTTTTTTTTCCAGCCTCAGCTGCGTACAAAATCCAGGCAGCTAACCTAACGCTGGTCCTCCATCTGTGAAAAACCGATGTTCCTAAAATAGTCTACAATACCACGTTACATTATACCGCAATACTATCCCACTTGGATCCTACAATCCCCTCCAAGTGGGGGGGACCCAGAGCCCACTGACAGCACAGGAGCCACCCACAGAAGTGCAGTTTCAGGATGAAGGATTTAAGGAGGTGGTTTGGGGAACCCTGTACACGTACAGCGGCAGCGGGGGCTCGCAGCTGCCCTGGTGTGGTAGTTCACTCCGGCTTGAGATGCTTTTTCCTTGGTGTTCAGTCAAAATAGTGGTCAGATATACTGACACAAACCCACCACCTCATCTGAGACCACGCTTTAAATTTAGGGTTGTGTAACAGTACCGAAAAAACATCACATCCCAGTCCACTGTCTTGTTAATGCTCCTTGCATTATTAAAGACATTAACAAAGAAGAGAAAAAATCATAGTCCTATCTGCTTTTCCCAAAAGTTTATTTCCTCATCTGCCTCTCGTTTAGGACAAACACCTGTTCCACAGAAACTGGACTTCAGAAGGGGGAAAAGGACTCATCGTCGGCATGGACCCAAGTGTCAAAGGCTAAAGCACAGAGCAAGATTGGGGCTGGGACGGGCTGTGGCTGCAGAGACCTGGGTGGGATGTGCAGGTCCGCGCATCGCCTCTCTGCAGCAAGGAGATGCTGCACCACCACACTGGGGAAGGGCTCACAGAGGAGCAGCTTGCAGTGACTTTTATTTTTTTTTCTCTCCAGGGGCCTCAATTTCTGTGCATCTGCAGAGGCCAGTGCCAACCTCTGTGCACATCTGCATGGCCCTCACCCTCCCTGCCTCTCAGAAGGGGTCTCCTTGCTCCTGCAGACCTGTAAAAAAAAGCTCAGAGTGAGAAGGAAGAACTTCTTATGCTCCCTGACAATGCACAGGAGCTAAAAATTCCCCTCAAAATTACCCCTTTGCAATAAGAGTGTAGGCAGTGATAAAACAGAGCTGAGAAGTAAAAACACTGCAGTGGCTCATCTGGTACCCCTGCCAGCTGGGCACACCTCAGAATTGCTTAAAAAAACCAACTCATTTTCTGTCTTGTGGGGGGGTTTTTTTGGCCAGCCCTCAGCAGCAAGCACATGCAACAACAAGGATAAACTAAATTTAAAACCAAACCAAAAAAAAAACCAAAACAAAAAAACCCAAACCAAACCAAAAAATAAAAAACCACTCTCAAAGCTATTCTAGGAAGGAAAAAAAAACCAAAGCGACACCAGTCACACATGCCAGCTACACTGCATCATCTATTTCTAGATGGTACTCAGTGCTATGGAAAAGGAGGAGGTACAAGACGATGGAAAGGTGTCGATGCTCCATTCCTATCTGTGAAAGGCTGGGAGAACTGCTGGAGCAGACATTAGCACCTGCAAGCTGACCTCCTTACTGTGATCTCCTTACCCACTGATTGCAGCACCCACGCAGCAAGGGTGCAGCGCCCAGCACGCTGTCCAGCCCACGCACAGCACCCCCAACCCAACCGCAGCGGCTATCCGCTGCCGGCGGAGGTAGGTGTTCTGCCACGCAAACCTCCTCCCACCAGTCCATTTCATACATCCACCAGCACTCAGATCCCTACTTATTCCCAGCCATGGTCACAGCAAGCTGGATTTCCTCCAGCCAAAATGTGCGACATGAATAAAAAGCAGTGAATAGCTAGCAGGACGTAAGTGTATTAGCAGGCAGCATCTCTACTGCAACAACTATTTTTTGCTGTGTAATACCACGATACCAAATTTACTTTCCAATTTTATTTATAACTTCAAAATTAATACAGCAGTTAACTACAAAATTGACGTATTTTACTAGCAGTCAAGATTCTAATAAAAAAATAAACTTAACACCAAACTCTCAAAATACTTTGAGAAATAAGTGTCTATTAGATAAGAGGCTAATATTGCTAAAACTTGTCACATTGACATATGAAAATTTAACACATTAGCGAAGAATTAAGCTGAAACCGCATGCTTTAATCAAATCCTAGTGACATAATTTTTGCTGAATCAATTTGGAAAATCAGAAAGATTAAAGCTGAGATCCATTAGTAAGATGGTAAGTGAATATAAACATAATTTCTGCAATTTCTGCTGATTCAATTTTAAAAACCTACAAGATTAAAACTAAGACCGACTTACAAGATAGCATGTGAATACAAACTTATTACTGTTCAGATCACCGGGCTTTAATATGAACATAATCAATGAGAAATCACATTAAAACTGCTTTTCACATTCATCAGATAATTTGGTAAGGAAGCCAACAAAATTAAATCCCTCCCGATATGATACTATGAAATAGATACAGTATTTTCCAGATCACAAAAAATCTGTATTCCAAGATACCAGTCAAAACCCAGAATCAAATTTGCATTACAAATCAACAAAGTATTATTAAATTACACTCAACTATGGAACAAGAGAATCTGTCCTGTCTACCGGCTCTTCTGTATCTCGGCAGGTCTAGATGCTTCTGGGAAATTAGCCAGGCTGATTACCGTTATAAGAAATCTTTCCTTTGGCTCTTCAAACCACTGATGTCAGCTCCTTCCAATTTTAAAAAAACACGTTAGATTACAAGTGAGAGCACAAACCGAAGGATTACAGCAAACTAGGAATAAAGGAGAAATAAAGCTCCTATTACTCTAGTAGGAATCCACACAAACTTTTCACTACGGCAGCTAAGTATCTCAGAAGATACAGACCAAGAGTAAGCTGGGTACCTTTCTTATGGGTCATCAGCAGAAGATGGGAATGGGCCACGGAGGAGGCGTCAAGTTCAGCTTCTCCCCCTGCCCACCAACCACAGCCAACGGGGCCATAAACCCTAACCCAGACCCAAAAACCCCACAACCGCTGCTTCCCTTCTGCTTCGCTGCAAAATCCCACGTAGTAGAGATGTGGGGAGCCTGAACACAGATACAGCTCAACTCCGAAAAATGCTACCCCGAACAGCTAAGATCAACTGAGGAACGTCATCCTGACCTCTCCTGGCAAACAAAAGCAAGCAGCCTCTTCGGGCCCCAGACCAGCAATGAGGTCCCCACTGGTGCAGCCCAAAGACCACAGCAGAGCCCGAGTGACCCAGCGCAGAGGGACACGTCTGCTTGCTCCCGACCGCAGCAGCAGTTTGTGATGGCAGCGTATTCTGCAGTTTATAAAGTGTCTGATATTTCCCTCGCTCCCTGCCCTCCAGCCCGAGATTGGGGATTTTATTTTTCTGTGATTCTAATAGCACTGAATTAAGACACAGGTTCTGGCTGGCAGCCCTGACTGACCTTTTTAAAGGCCTGAAATAGATTTAAACTCAAAGTCCCTGGCAAAGGAAGCCTGGCACACTTCTTTCACGCGGCCAAACAGGGTTCAGTCCCAGAGACGCTCCCCCACAGACCAGATAGGATGAAAAGGGCAAGTCTCTTAAAATATGGCTCTGACTTTGAAATTCAGATGACAGGGCTTCTGGACATATGGTATTTGACAGCTCTGTAACACAGCAGCTCTGGTCACCCCTTGAAAAATTAATCAAAGTTCCCGTAAAAACATGCTTTTCCAATTCTGCCTTCATAACTTTGCTGAAGGGGTCTGTGGGTTCCAGCAACCAGACCCTTTAGAGGGAGCAGATAGATTGAAGCAGACATGGCAGCTCCTGCAGCCCAGAGCTACCAAAGTGAGTTTCCCCCTCCTTCTTTATTTGTTATTTTTAAACTGCATAATTAAATAGAATGCATCAAATTCAGCCATGGAGCAAATAGCACTCAGAACACATAGCTGAGCATCGAGTAATTAGTTACACAAAAGTCAGCTCCTCAGAAAAATAACACAGTGGGGTTAGTCAACTTTTTAAAAAGTCAGGAGGAGGGAGGTTTGATAATTTCATGATTTAAATATTACTACCACGTTAAACCTGAAAACCCTGTAAATACATTGCCCCACGTAGCAGAGACAAGCAGTGACCAGTATGGGTTTCGCATCGCAGTACTGAGCCCATCAGACCCCCACATGGCACCCCGCCTCTGCTCCAAATCATAGAATCACAGAACGGTTTGGGTTGGAGGGGACCTTAAAGCTGATCTCGTTCCAACCCCCTGCCATGGGCAGGGACACCTTCCACCAGAGCAGGTTGCTCCAAGCCCCATCCAACCTGGCCTTGAACACTGCCAGGGATGGGGCATCCTCAGCCTCCCTGGGCAACCTGTGCCAGTGCCTCACCACCCTCACAGTGAAGAATTTCTTCCTTACATCTCATTTAAATCTACCCCCTTTCAGTTTAAAGCCATTACGCCTTGTCCTATTGCTACACGCCCTTGTACAAAGTCCCTCTCCATCTTTCCTGTAGGTCCCCGTCAGGTACTGGCAGGCTGCTCTAAGGTCTCCTCGGAGCCTCTTCTCCTCCAGGCTGAACAACCCCAACTCTCTCAACCTGACTTCGCAGGAGAGGTGCTCCAGCCCTCTGATCATCTTCGTGGCCCTCCTCTGGACTCGCTCCAACACGTCCGTGTCCTTCTGATGTCGAGGGGCCCAAAGCTGAAGGCAGTCCTGCAGGTGGGGTCCCACGGGAGCGGAGTAGAGGGGGAGCATCACCTCCCTTGACCTGCTGGTCACGCTTCTCCTGATGCACCCAGGGTCCGGTTGGCTTTCTGGGCTGCAAATGCACATCACCGGGTCATGCTGAGCTTCTTGTCAACCAACAGCCCCAAGCATGTGCATTCATTTACTCAACATAAAATATTCAGGGGAACATAAAACATTTAGGTGAATCACTACATGGTGCAGCCCTGTGCAAAACACCTCCAGGGGTTTCTCATCTTCTGACTATCAGTTTAAACGATGGAGGAAGCAAGCCAACAAAAGAGAGGAGGCCAACAAAGTCTCGGACAGTTGTTGAAATGAGCATCATGTCCTGAGAATGATGTTCCTCTCCAAGCACAGACCGCAGGAGTGGGGCAGGCACCACAGCACGGATCGCTCCAAGCATCTTCCTCTCTACAATTTTGATTGCAGCAATTACGCTCAGACATGTGGAGAATTAACACAGCTATTTCACAGACCAAGGCACCCCAGAACTGAACTGGAAAACTACTATGCAATAAAGCAGGGTGTTTGTTTACCTCGAGCCTGACACCTTGCTTTTATTGTGCAATCTTCCACTTTACCAACCCAAATCGAGAGCTGGGGAAGCCCTGAAGCAAACCTGCAAGGAAACCCCTTAAAAACCATCACACGCCACCAACAGAACAAATTTAATTCCATGTCAGGAAGAAATGAAAAGGGGCAAATATAACAGGAACCTACTGTTTCACACCAGCTTGTCAAACACCCAGCTGCGTCAGGGAGAGAGGACTGTGCAGCTGTGTGGGGTACTTATTGCCGCTATGATACCTGAATAAAAAACCCATCATTTGCAGGATTGCACTGTTTTGGCTACATCTTAATTTATTGTGTTTTTTAATCACCCTTAAATCATCACATTATCACGTTAGAGCACAAACCTTAGTTCTTTTTTACCTTACAGCAATTCCACGTGCAGACTGTACACATGCATCTGGTGTCTCGGGTGCTTCCCATCATAAGTAAGGTCATTAGAGCAGCCCTTTCTCAAGGCTCAGGACCACACTGTACGAAGTTCTGTACAAACAAGCAAAATAGCCTCTGTCCTGGGCAGCTCCCCATCTCATCATCTGCTCCTGTCCACGTTTATGACTTCAACATGGCAAAACCAGTTCCTATTCCTGTACCTGCTGCAGCACTGAGCATGACATTGGTACTTAACAGCTCCTGTAACTCATTTTGTCCAATTTGAAATCTCAAATCCATCAAACAGATCTAAGTTTTGAGCAAGTTTTGCTTTCAGAAAGTTTGGAAGTGAGTAGGATCCATTTAAAAAAACGAGAGAAAAGGCCTAGAGGGGACAGACTGGAAAAGAAAAAATAGAGGCTATAAGAAAGGAGAACCGTATGACAAATGTAATTGAAGCCAGTCTCTCAGAATGAGTAAAAACCATCCAGCAAAAAAGACTGTGTAAGGGTAAAAATGAAGTGTGATAGTCCTGTCACCTTTGGGGCTCCAAGGGATGAGTAATGAAAAGTCCTGGACTAGAGATCATAGAAAACAGGGCTGGAAGGGACCTCACAAGGTCATCTAGTCCATCTCCATGCCCCAAGGCAGGAGCAGCTCTACAGATATCATTCCTGACAGATGTTTTCCTAACCTATTCTTAAAGACCCAGAATGACGGAGGTGCCACAACCCCCATAAACAATCTAATGCAGTATTTCATCCTAGAAAGTTTTTGTCACTAAAGCAAATCTCACTTGCTGCAAGTGAAGCCCATTACTTCTCCTTTCATCCCCCATGGAGAAGAAGGGTGTTCCCCTCCCCTGCGCAGCTGGAGACCAACGCAGCAACGTCCCGAGTGCCCCAACCTTGGTGGTGGTTTAATTCTTGCCACTGCTGCTCCCACTACTCTATGTAGTTTGCAATACTGATTTTTTGGGAAGGGATACTGAAGGGAGCATCATGGTAACAGGACAGAAGTTTTAACTGATCTGTCCTATCTACAAATGGTTAATCTTGAAGAAGATTCTCTCTTCTCCCTAAAGATGAAGGGAAAATCAGAATTCTTCCTCCCATGACAGTAATGCTGGTATTTCTGTGAGGATATTAGGACTTTTGAGAGTGAGGAAGCAGGAGCTGGTGAAAGACATTCTCTTAATAAACATGAAATTATAAACCAGTTCTCTCTGGATATCTATACAAGACAGCAACATCATGGGAGTGAAAGCTGCGGGGGTCTTTTTATTTGTTCGGTGAGGGTTTTTTGTGCATTCAAATCCAAAGCTGTCACATCTTCAAGCTGTTCTCCCCAAATACGTGGACAAACATCTTTTCTATGATGAGAACTCAGATTTTTGCTTTATTACATTGCTCTGACAGCTATTTCTAAAAACTGCTAAATATCTTGGAACTCACAACATCAGTGGAAACACTACCAACAGGAGACTTCCTAGGAGTAGTTCTGAGTCAAACAGTCCTTTTTTTGCTTATGAATCCAGTGACCTGCTCTGTTTCCTAATGCCAATTAAACATCCAAGAAGAGGGAAGAAGGGGGGGACATCAAAGTTGTTATACTTCTCTTATGCTTTTCAGCCAAAAGCTTGTCCCTTTTTCTGAGCTTTTTATAGTCTAGGCAGATCTCAACAGCATTACCAGCTGAGGGAGAGCTGTTGCCTAAGGAGCTGTCTGACTAAACTCCTCAATTTATTAGAGCCTACAGACATCAGGGAGCAAACGGGTGCAGTCAGCAAAGATGAGTTGCAGAAGAAAGAAAATAAAAAACATCCATTATATACACAAGCCTTGAATGCAGAATTCAAGAATAGGCAAAACAAAGCACTCTGATTAATCATTAATTGTACTACGAATCTCTTAAAAGCTATACATTCACTTTATCAATCGGAAGGTCACATCCGAGATGATATGGGCATTCAATCACAACGCTTCAAGGCACACAATAGCGAGTATCCCCCCTTCTGGATCAGTTCCTTCCTCTGATCTCTTGACATACATTGACTTAGTGCAATTAGGATACACATTTAGCAGGATCAAAATTAATGGACCTACATAAAAGAAGTGCCTGGCTCTATAAGCAAGCCAAATGCCAAACTCCTTAGTAAGGAAAAATTCCTATTCGAAGTAACAGGAATACAAAATACTTGGCCCTTTGGGATAGATTTTTAGAAGAAAGCTGCTTCTATTTCAGTACCAAAGCAAGTAGCCAGACGTTCCAAGTAGTAACTCCACTTACATGCTCACCAGGTGCTAAGCTCTTATGAAAAGTATAAAAAAAAGTAGGTTTAAAACGCGCTGCCATACCTGTCGTGTTTAAAGACTGATCTTAAGTCTTCTGGGAAAAAAAAAAAGGGGAAAAAAAAAAGGAGAAAAAAAAACCTAACTGAACTTGTAGTCTGGTTTCCTTGCTTCAAAGTGGATTTCTTTCACTGATCCAAAAATTAGACTTGCCCTAGTGTTCCGCTGTTTCCAGCTAAGAAAAAGAGACAAAAATGCAGTTGCCATGAAGACTCGTATAGCAGCTTGCATCCCACTCTACTTGAGTATCAAAATTTTAACTGAATATTGACATGCTCAAAAATTAGACTTTATTTAAAAGAAAAAAAAACACAAGACTCCTGCTATGTTCTTCAACCTCTTTTCAGTCAAGACTCACATTTGAGTCAATTATGTCTCTTAATTAACAAGTAATCTTCCAAAAATTAACAAAAGGAGAGCAATACCAAAGGCTATGGATGTTGCAAAAGGAAACAAGAATAATGTTGCTGGGGGTTTGCTATGCTGGATGAGACATTAGTGTGCCAGAGGCACAAGTAATGGAAATGTACTTTTATATAAATCTCCCTTCTTTGCTTGGATTATTTTAAAATGACTCCACTACAGTGTATTAACCTAGCCATCAACCTTCCTGTAGTCAGCTTTCTTTTTACAGTTTATTAGGAACACAACCACCATAGAATCACCAAAGCATGGTTAATATCATTGAGCTCTCCCTTTGTTTGTTACACAGAAAGTTCACACAGGAAATTGAACAAAAACAAATTCTGGGAAGCAAATTTTCTGTCCTTGCCATCATGTATTCAAACCTTTGCGCTAGACAGGACAGATGATCAGACTTCACTCATTTTCAACCTCCGTTTGCCTTGGCCAGAGGTTACGCCACTAAACAGTGGACAAGCACCTGTGAACTGCAGCTATTTTCTCCCCCTTTCCTTGCTGAATTGACTTTTAAATGCATCTTTTCAGAAGCTGGAGTCCACACTGTGACTGGTTAAGCTACAACAGATCAGGGGCCAAGTAAGAAACACACTCCATATTTGCTCAAAAATACCTATTACTATTCCTTCCTTATTTTACCCATTTGTTCCTGCACTATCAAAAGGCTATGCTCAAAACTGACCGAAATTGCAGTTATGCTGCTACACGTGTAAATATTGCACTTCATTTTGGCACATTAAAGTTCGATGTTGTAACTAGAAAAAAATCCTCTCTCCCAGAAAAGTGTGACTACGTGAATACACAACAATATTCAAAACCAAGAGCTAAAAACCTTACCCCTTTCTCTTCCAAACAGTATGCTGCATTCAACATTTTTCTTAATTTTTCTACCCTACAGCACAGATAGCAGTATCCTACTTACTTTGCGAGTGTAGAGGGAAAGTTCAGCATTTAGGAGTGGTGAGAAAATCGTTTTAGATCCCTGAGGGAAGGTGCTATAGAAATGTATTCAACATAGTTACAATTCAAGGCAGTTTGCTGGAGCTGAAAGAAAACAAAGCACTTTCAAAGTTAAAGTGAAAGCCAAGATTTATTTTTGTGTGTGTGTGCGTGTACACGTATACACACACACACACACATATACACACATATATTCCCCCCCGTTAAAACTTTAGGAAGTGAAATCTTTAAGGTGAGTGCTGGCCTGTAAGGACAAGGTTAGCATAAGGCAAGTTGTACAAGGTATACAGAAGCATACTCTTTATGGAAAAGAATGGTTAAAGGAACTTGCTTGTACTAGCATCATTTCTTTCCTGGGAAATGAACAAAACAAAATCAAAGCAATTAAATATTTACCTTGAGAAAAATATGTAAATTTAATTATGCATAATCCTCTGAGTTGCTATAATGAACGCACCTACTTTACTTTGACCAAGAGAAAATGTGCATATTTTTTTTTCTCCAACAGATCCACTGGAGAAAAATGCTGGTAAAGTTAGAATTCAAAGAAGCAAAACTGCCTCATACAGTACCTTCCTTAAAAGAAAAAAAAAAAAGCCCATGCTGTGTAATTATATAAAGGTAAACAACTAGGAAGGCTCATTGTAAATTGTACTGTACGCCAGGTGATTTGTCATCCTGACGAGCTTCCAAAGGAGAGAGCCTGCACCATGTGCTCTCACCCTCTTTATCTCAGACTTTTGCATAATGCAAATTGCAGAGCGAGGCGGCTCAGTTCTCCCATTTAAATTACACAGTATTGATATTTTGTCTCCGGAAGTTTGGTATGCAGTGTGAAAACTTGCTAGTTAAACAAAACAAGGCAGAAGAACTGGTTCAGACAAGCAACCTACATATCCGCTCCTCTCTGACCTCCAGCATCTCAAAAAAATTGGGTGGATGAAAGAGCCCCTGGCACCACTGCCAGCAGATCTCCCCGAGCTCCTCAGCCTTGGCAGAATTATACGCGGCAACTTTACACATGGATGAACCGTTCTCGAACAATCTTTCTAATGCAGTAGACGCAAATAGGCTTTCCTCCAACACTAGGAAAGCATGTCCCACATGTTTGTTACTTTTGAATAATATTCCTGCAGACAACCCAGCGACATTTCTGGAGGGGAGTTTCCCCCTCATAGCGGTGCAGGGGTAAAGTTAAGCCTGGGGGAAAGGCGGGTGGGTGGGAAACCTTCAGCACCGATTTCCAGACCGGACTCTCTCAGATGCAATGCTATAGAAATGTGGGCGCAATTCTATGGAGTCCCAAATTGCTGAGGAAACAAAAGACCCATTTGTCTCTAGGTCAGAGTTTAAAGTCAGAAGAGACAAATACTGGTCATAACCACAGACAAAGGGATCACTCATAAAAATGGGATTACCTTAGTGCAGGAACTTTTGGGCATCTTCATCTACAAAAATTATATTGATGATGGCACTGGCTTGTGACACCACAGCCATAAGGTGAGAAAATAATGAGCGTGGAAACCGGTTCCCATGGGAAACTCCTTCACCCATGGGAATGATTCTCAAAGGTGTTTGTGCTACCATCACAGCTGTGACTGTCATGCAGAAACACGTTTGCTCCTGCTATACCTGTTAACAGCATCGGGAAAGCAAAGCAAATGTCGGCAGTGACCAGCCCAACGCATTGACACTGCTGCTCTTCTGTGGAAACGTACAGCATGAAGAATAAAGTCCAGTAGGACTAATTGTCCTGCTCCAAAACTTAGCCAAAACAACCCAAGGATGAATGCAAGACCTCAAAGTCTGCTGAGCTCAGACCCTTCCAGGCTTCTCAGCTCAAACACTTAAACATTTCAACACTTAGTGATGCCTATTTCCTCCATGGTAGAAATAGAGATAAGCACCTTCACCATTTTTCACATGTACCAACTAAACACATATATTCCCTGGTTTCAGAACAAAATTGCATCAGTCTTTACCCTCAGGAATTCCGGAAAGGACAGAATGGATGAAAAGTAAGAGCAAAGGCCGTCAAAGGTTAACCTCCAAGATCAGAAGGAGAGGTGCCATAGGGAGCATCTCTGCTCAGTCCCCAAAATCCCAGCACTTCACACTGAGATTTAGTGCCATATGTACTCAGCAGTACATACAGAGTTGCCAAAGCTTTTATTTTTAAATAAATAAAGGCCAGAAAGTACAGGTTTCCTTAACTCTCCAGCGCCTTCAATTATGCAGTACTGCATCCACCATGTAAGCAGTATTTCCACAGCTTTAGCACTTGACATTTTGAGATGTCATGAATAGAATTTGTGAACCTCCCCCTTTGCCCCCACCCCCCCTTTGAATTTAAATCCTTAAAGGCATCAGACCACTGCTTCAAACCGTCCCCTTCCTCCTCCTTCCTCAAATTCAGGACTGAAGACCAGACTTCAATGGCATCTTTGCAAACAGTTTGCTGTAAGGCTGATTTCAAGAGCTGCTCTTCTCCAGTGCTGCCCACTACTAGGCTAAACAATAATTTTTCTGCTCATTAAGTCCTGCAGGTGGAATTGCTCTTGCCTGTCAGAAGGACTCTCTGCTGGCTGTTTGCTTCTCCTGCCTTCCCTCCTACCAAGCCAGAACCACAACAGTCTCTTTGAAAGAAATCCGTGCTGCTTGCTCAGGTCGGAGCGTTTCAGCCTTCTACATTATGCCAAATCTCAGCGTCTTTAAACTGGTCACTCCAACGTATGGCTTTCCTCGCTTCTACTCTCACCTCCTTATGCTCATCCTCCTCAAATCTATCCTCATTTTCCACGCCCCGAGCAAGAAATGACAGGCAAACAGAAGGCACAAAAATAACTTTCTGTGAACTTCTAGACTGCCTTGAATGTGAAGTAGGGACATAAGAAACTATTTTGTCAAATTAAGCCAATTAGTATGGGGAGCTTAATGATATTATCTGTGTGACTGGTTTCTCCATTGGCACATGGATTTATCAGTAAAATTGAAGGAGGACAGTTATTAATTCTATCACACATTTCTGAGAAGACAGCTGTGGTGAACCCACCTCCTGAAAAGTAGATTTTGGATGCATTTTCTCTGTCTGAAGACGGAGAGAACTTCAGTCCCAGCATCCTCTTGCTCTTATCCAATGCAAATATGCTGCTTTCCAATTCCACTCTACTTGTCTGCTACTTCATTTAGTTTGCCTCTAATTCAATTAGTTTGCCGGCTTTTCCTGAAAGGTCAATTGTTCCTCATCTAGCTGATGGCCTCCTGATGGAGTGACTCTGAATTGATTATTACCCCCCACATACATATATAAGTTATGGTCAAGAGACGTTTGGCATTATTAAGATGTGATGTCCTGTCAAGGATGCCTTCACAACTAGAACAACTAACGTGACAGCTCTGAGCTGGGAGAGAAAAAAAGAAAAAAAAAGTTGCTTTTCTTCTTCTCCAATATTTGCCCTGTGCTGTCACGCAGCGTGAGGGGGCCATTCTGGCATCTGTTATCCATTCCCCCGAAGGAGTCCTTCACAAGAGTGAATCTGCCTGCAAAGAAAATGAGAGGATTTTGAAGATGGCATGTGGAACGTTGCCATAGGTCTTCCAGAAATCTTTTTGGTAAATCTCATAAGAGCTGACCTGGGGCATACGAAACCACAGTGCTTGTGAAATACAAAGTAATCACACTGAACTCTCTTTCAGCCATTTGCATTTTCAACAATTTCTCTTCAGAGAGATGCCCTGTGCCTACGGGAATATTTGCCTCTATTCACAGCTGACTTTTAATCTAAGTTGGAATCTGTTGGCTCTTCTTTTATAGTTGACAGTGAAGTTGTGGCTCTGTTAAGATAAGTGTTCTTTTTGTTGCTTCTTGTATAAAATTCCTAGAAGATGTGCCCTCGAACAAACCTCCCAGAATACCAGGACGGAAATAAAGTAGCGTCGCTATTACTGAAAGCGCTCAGCAAATCCCACACAGCCCAGGAGAATCTGACAGAATCTGAAGAAGAGGTTGAATAAAGATGCTCAGTATGGCCAGATAAAAGTACCAAACAACCAACAAATGTTGAATTATAAAGCTTGAAATCCAGAAATATTTATTAATCCTTTAGATTTGTTCCCCTGAAGTCTAGGATATTTTTTTTTTTGTCTGAGTCACAATGTGGGAACGTTCCTAAGCTGATGAAGTTAAATACAAAAAAGAAGATCTTAGGACATCTCTAGAAGTCAAAAAACAAACAAACAAACAAACAAAAAAAAAACAAAAAAAAAAGGAACATTGTCTATAAGCCAAAGGCAAGGGTTTGTGGTTTTGTTTGTGTCTTTTTTTTCATTGGGGGCGTTCATGGATTTGTACTTGAGTTCCTTCTAAGTATTTGAGCTCACAAATAGTATCAAAAATATTAACAACCTCGAAGTTGCTGGCTTCCAGAAGTGATGTAATTAACCACCAAAAGTCTCCACAATACTGTTACAAATTAGATTGTCTCAGAGTTCACAGGCAGAGGAGCCAAACCCCAAAAAACCCAATCTATCCTTTGCAACTGAGCACTTGTTTCAACAAGAGGACAATGTTTATTAATAGATTTAAAGCCCACTGTTTCATTGAGAGAAATACTTGCAACCCACAAGAACAAAGACATTCTTCCCATGTTTATACATTCAGCTGAAGAGCATCTTACACGGAGAAGCACAAGCAAGAGGCCAACCAGAGAGAACTCTTCCTATGGAAGAACAGCAAGGACAAAGAAGAGGCAGAAATTACCATGGAGATGGCATAATTCAGAGAGGAATCTTTGCTAATCCTAGGGGACCACTACCTAGGTATGAAAAATAGAGCAGTGGATAACGTATCAGCTTCTGCAAGGACCTACAGCCCTCTCATCAAGCAAGGCTGTGCGAAATGTGAAAAGCCATTTGGAACATCATCTAAAAGCCTCCCGTCTTATCACGGCTCCAGTCACTGCAGCAAAATATTTTTCAAGCATCTCAGCAGGTGAAGGTTAAATACAGATGAAGCGATTACACAATACTGGAAGAGGGTTGCCAATAAAGTTGGTTTTCATAATAGGGCAGTCTTCACCAAAATGGGAATTAAGGGGAAAATAGCTACCTTAGAAAGTGCTGGGATCTGTAACGGTTTGTCTCCCAACATCACCTGTATCAGAGAAGCTGTTCATTTCAGTGCATGCTAAAAAAAGACATTGTTAAGCATGAGTGTAACCCTTTCAATTACTCTTCCCACTTCCGTGCTGCAGGATCAGAAGATCTGAAGTGTGTGTAAACAACTCTTAAGCCCAGAGTCCCCTGAGGTAGCATCTGCCACGAGCATGGTTAGAGCTGACAAGGCTCCCTGCTAAACAATCTCACCCAGCAGAAAACATCCTATATTTGAAGGAAGCTCTTCAAGAACAAAAGAGAATTTCAAAGTCAAAAGGAACAAAAGATAAGGAGAATTGAGGTAGCCTGCAAAGCAAGAGGAACGCAGCTAAAGTCACAGCTAGAAAGCCAAAGTAAATTCTGCTTTCAGGAAGGAAAATCCTGCTTACTTCTTCCTAGTGCTGGGCTGTCCCACCACAAATGGTGAGGATAAGCAAAAGCAGTCTGGACTCCTCCACTTGACTTCTGCCATTCCTGCTGATGGGAGCTTGGGAAAATTCAACATCTCTACTACACACATTGAAAACCGTTCAATTATTCAAAGAGTGAAGTGCTAGATCTAGTCAAGTAAACAGGATCAGGAGCCAGGTCTCAGTGCCATGGTTAGCAGAGCAGAGAATGGCTATAACCACAGCGATGCCTGCAGTGTAGGCATTGAGCAAGGCTTCAGAAATCAAAGCAGAGCATTTCAAGAGAAACAAATGGGTTTAGGAGACCAATTCCCTTTGAATGAATTGCATTTCTAAACCCAGCAACGGCTTTTTTCCAAATTGTTCATCTCCATCCCCAATATTATAAATTGCACCCAAATCCACACACTCTTTGCTAAAGCTGCTATGAATCTTACTTCTTTCTCCAGAAATGCACGGTCGCAATACAAAAAAAAACAAACAACAAACAAACAACAGTTGATGCAATTTGTTTCATTAGTTGGACAGTTTCTTACTGATGTGGTATTTCAAACTTTGTGCAAGAGGAGTTCTTCAAACTACAGCACTTTGAGCATGTAGGTATTAGCAAAAATGTGTCTTTTGTTAGTAGTCTCCCAGTCAGGAAAGTCTGCCTGGCTCAAATGACGACTTAGTGTCATAGGAATCATATTTCTTTTTTGCTGTTTTATAGCCTCTCATCTTGAACTGACATTGTACAGAGCTCTTCGCTGCCGGTGTCAGATGGTATATCAGCATCCAGAGCAGCCTCAGCATCTTCTGGATGAAAAGTTTCTATGATTAACTTTAAAAATGTCAATCGTTCGCCACGTTCGGTATTCAAGCTTGTTCATCAGTTAGTAATAACATTCCTAGCTGAACCGAAAATGTGTTCTGAATAAGTGCTAGGAAAAGGAAAGCTTAAACATTTGACAGCAGTTAGAGATGAAGCGGACTATACTTTTCATTTCTGAAATGAGGATGCAGTGATTTCAGTAGGCTCTGCAACAGAAGCAGCTACAAGATTATGGAAACAGACCTTTTCTTCTAGTTTTCATGACAACTACAATTCTACATTTCTCAGCTCTGCCCTGCAATTAAAAGGGGAAGATACCAGAAATAGCCGAAGAAGCAAGAGACAAGAAAGGAAAAATAAGCTGATTCCAGCTACTCCTCTCTTTTCCACCTGTGCCATACACATTTCATTACTCGACTAGAAGCTTCTTCCAGCACCATAGGCTTTGAAATTGCCACCATTAAAGTACGTCACAGAAGTTATTTTTAAACTGTGGAATGTGTTACAGAGAGAATCTCATTTTTAAAAATGTAGTGGAGGAAAAGCATTCATTAGAAGACTATGACAGCTGAGGGAAAAAATATTCATCATATTCAGAGGATATAGAAGAGAAAAAAAGCTTGGAACATGTTCTTGCTCTCTCAGCCTGAATACCTCTCTCTTCCCTGACTAGTGTCAAATATGATCAATCAAATTAATTCTGAACATAATAAAAATGAGCCTCTCCAACTCATTCAGCTCTAAAGTCACAGTCTCTTTCTATTCACACCAAAGTTAGACTACCACCTAAATGAAAAGGGGCTGGTTCCACATGCTGGAACGTAGGTGGATGTCCCAGCAAGTCAGCCAACCTCATTTTCAGAGACATACCAGTGCCTGCAACACGCATCGGTCACGAGGCCAAAAAGAAACTGGTAACAGATGTACGGTCCTCGTCATAGCAGTGCCTGTACCCACAGCCCTTTCCCATGGCCCTCTGATCCATTTTCACTGGTTAGATGCTCTTCAATCAGCCCCATTCCCCAGTGAGGACTGCCACTGGGAGACATCTGCTCAACACCACTGCAGTGTTTCAATGCTCTCAACAACAGTTTAAGATAAGAAAATGGCTATCAAGCCAAACTCAGAAGTGAGTGAAACACTAAGCTTGAAAAATCCCCCTGACTGGCAAAAGCAAGTGAATTCATGTCCTGCTCAGATGCTCAAAAAAAAGACAGAGGAGAGGAAAAAAGTTCACATGCAAGAGAAAGGACAAGACCAATGTTGAACAGGAAACAAATATTTCTCCCACGCACAAGCAAATAAACTCCTCATGCATTATTCATGGCCTGTGCAGCTGGGGACTGGTACACCTCTTCTAGAAAGGAAAAAACCATTCAACATCCTTAGCTTCAAAACTGCAGAATCACCCCAGGGAAAAGATTCAGGGAAGAGGCTGAGGTGTGAGGCAAGTTTACAAGTCAAACAGTGCAAGAGGGCGGGGTTTGGTTTGTGGGGTAGTTGTTTTTTTTCATTTTAGAGGCTGGATACTTATCCAAGGAGATGCTAGACTGAGCTGGTCCAAGTTTGAAAACTGTGCTCAGTACCTACAATAAGCAGAGAAGAGAGGGGGAGAAGAGGAATTCTTAGCACAAGTTACCACAGCCGTATTTAAAAGAAAGCACATCCACAGTTCAAGCAGATGCATCATTATTCCACTTCTCAATACTGTCCTGATAAGCTGAACCTTTGCAGGACGCTCTCTTACTACAGCTTATTAAACCCCACCTGCCCCTTGCAAAGGGCACTCCGCAGCTTCTCCATGCACAACCCAAGCAACATCAGTAAGAACCTGTACGGGTCGGGAGAAAGCCCTGAGCCAGGGCTCTGGCAGAAATCCAAGCTGGAAGAGACACCGACTACGCACAACAGCAAGTGGAGACAGACAGCTTTTCCCCAAAGTGATATTTTAATTCAGAAAGGAACCTTCACTAATCTCGGGAAGGGTTTATTATTATCTGTGTAGCAAATGGGACTGCAGTTGGTCTACATAAAGCATTAGTTTCCTACAGGGCATTTTAGACTTTAAACGATGAAGGACCAGACCTAAACTAGAAGTCTGCCGGAACTCCGTCCTTACCTTCAATTTGATTTAAGCATGCCAAAAGGCAGGGAATGAAAGTGCAGTGACAACAAAAAGACCTCGGTGGAACGCAGGGTGGGATGCCCTCAGGCTGGGATCCCCAGGGGAACCCACACCTGCACCAGAGCGGCTCCCTCTCCGGGACCGACCCTGCGGCAGAACCCCATCCTCTGGGAGACCCGGCGGCTGCACGTTCTCCAAGCAGAAAACACATCGTTTTTTGTCAGTGGAGTTGTCCAGCTGAAGGACAGCTGGGCGTGCAAGGCGTTTCACGGGAAATAAATGACCTCCCTCATTTAAGGCGCTTTGCTATTTGGCCATGGTTTTTTTCAGTGGGTTCCCACAACCACCAGCACGAGTGACTTCTTTAACTGAAACGAGTTCGGCTCGCCAACGACCAGCTTTGGACAAGGCGTCTTGTCCACCACTCCTCCCACACGCTTTATAAAAGGAGCGAGCATCTCTCGGTGTGCACCAGGACAAGACTTAGCACAAGGGAACAAAAATCTTGGGTCGTGGATGCCAGGATACCAGAAAGAGCAGTAACTGCATTGGAAAAACAGGTTCCACCATGGACCATAAGTAAATATAACCAGCAGTGGTCTTCCAGTGCAAAATTTCTAACCTCTCCTAGGCTGAGCCATTAAACACGAGGATGACGTCCACACGCACTGACTTCTGAAACCCAGTAACTCACAGGGTTAAAAAGGGCTGCAAACTTGTTATAAAACCAGAGCTGATCCTCCTGGATCAGGAGGAGGCTGATAACATGGCACACATCCCACACCACCTCCCCCCCAGCCCCTCACTCGAAGATCTACATTACAAAAGAGATTTCCTCCAAAACTCTTCCTGTGATGAGCTTTACTGAAGAAAAGAGGGGAATCTAAAGAAAGATAAAAGCACAGGGATGTGGGTTAGAAGGGGTCGAAAAAAGCCACCATGTACTGTCACTGGGTTCACAGGAATGCTTCATTATTAAGTATTTTTCTTCTCTTCCCCATCCTGCACTATAGAGAAAGTCTTTTTCCAGAATGCTCAAAGGTACCAATAATCAATTTAAAACATATGGAAAACAGTTAAAATGCTTTTTTTTTTTTTTTTTGAGCCCTGTGCATTTTGGAACTGAAAGCAGAGTGCTGCAGCATAGCCATCATTAGGAAAATGGTCCGCTTAAAGAACTTTCCTTGCACATGAAGAGGACTGTGAAGCCTTCAAGTGTCTAAAAATATTTTTATAGAACTTGTCAGGTAAGAGCAGCTAGGTGGGGATTTTACAAAACCTACTCTTTTAACCTGAAATGTGTGAGCCGTACCTACAGGCTCTTCAGTTATCTGATGTCCTCATCAACTGAACTACAATTAAATCCATACACTGATACCTACTGGTTGAAGTGGAGGTGAATGGCAAAAATTGCTCCCCTCTGGGCCGATGATGGCTAACATACAAAAGCTGATTATCTTTCCTAAATATTACCACTCTGCCTTCAGGGTGTGCAATCCTCCTTTCTTTAGGACTCTACGGTTCTTCTGTTTGGGATTCCAGTCCGTGAGCAGCTTCCTCCCATTTCTGATCATCCTTTTTAATGCTGGGCCAGGACTGCAGCAAACTCCCTGAGCATTCAACTCTCTTCCCAGAGAAGCGGAGGGAAACTTTGCCAGGATTCAGTCCTCTCTGCTCTGGAGGAGATCCAGCCAGGTGTCTCATCCACAAGCAATCTGCTCAGCTCCACTGACTCACGGAGAAGGTTGCTCAGAAGTTTGAAGAGGAATACACCCAAAGAAATCGGTGGGATTTAGAACTTGACAGAATCATTTTGAGTTTGGCAATAGACTTAAGCAGCAGCTCGGAGTCAAGCTTTCAGCTTGCGACACACGCGTTGCGACTGCAGTGCCTTCCAGTTCATCACAGACCCGCATCCCTCGGCCAGCCTGCAAGGGCTCTGCACAGAAACACCCGCTAACGCTGTAGATGTCAAGCTCCCCATCAGCAGAAGACCTTGGCGTGCCCAAGGGTATTCATCTGGACAGCACGGCACAGCACGCTGAAAGCCTGCCACCAACCCCTCTTCACTTCTCACTGTGCAGACACATATTAACCATAATCGAGCGTAAATTACTAAGGAAAGATAAGAATAAAAGTCTAACAATATGACTCCATTCTTTGATAAATAAACTAATACACAAATGCTGCCAACTTAACATGTCCAGACATTTTTATTTAAAAAAAAATAAAAAAAATAAAAAAAATCACAGCTACTGCTTGCATCAGAAACCAACCCAAGCTACAGGAGGATTTGGGGCAGGGACATCATAATTCAGAGACTTTCAGTTCAGTCATTAAAATGATAATTTGAAGCACAGAAGGAGGCCCGAGCTAAGCACCATGGCTCTATCTCCTGTCTACTGTGCAACAGATCCTCTGTATTGTCCCCTATTTTTATCACCAGACTACTTAGCTACATTACTCTGGGAAGAAGATATGATTGTTCAGACAGGGATTATTTCTTTCTCTTACTCAGTTGCTATTTAAACCAAGTTGTTTGAAGCCTATTGCAAAATTAGGGGAAATATGACCCGGTAAGCAACACTGAAATTTGAAGTAGCTAGTCCAACATCACGGACTTTCCCACTGAGCTAATGCCACAGCAAGCACATCTATAGCCACAAGATTTTGGCAGCAAGGGCTGTCCAGGCATCGCACCTCCATCCCGCTCCCTGCTGTCTGGGCCTCCCCAGTTCATCCAATGACAAAAACAGGATCATTACTGAAAAACACTAATCCTGCAAAAAATAAACAAAAGGATCACACTCAAACACAACAGAATTTGTGCTGCCGTTTAACAGACTGATGAAAACTCTCTAAAATAAATGACAAATTTTCTCAGCTGGGGAGGATTTAGATCAGCACCAAGTCCCAAAAATTGCATTATATACTATGGAGAAACTTTTTAGGATTCAGTTTCTATCAATCCAGATGAACAGGCTCTTGGAAGTAGTAAGACATTAGAGAAAGAAAAAAAAAAATAGAAGGAAATGATAGTTACAAAGGAAATAAGGTTGGAAGGGGAGTTGCTTTAGTGGCTGAGGACTCGATTGCCAAATACAGCTTCTACACAAGTTAAAATATCAATGCAAATGGAGCTTTAAGAAAGAAAGAAAAAAAAAAAATCGAAACAACTAGCAAGAACTTAGGTCAAATGGGTTTCAGCATTTCAGACTTCTCAACATCATTCTGCCATATTTCCCTTTGCCATTTTGATTTCTCACATCTATTCATGCTGAATGTGGATGCGGTAACATAACTGCATGGGTTATTTCTTCTCTCAGTTTGCAGGTAATAATTTTCTAGACTCAGGAATGGCACAGCAAAAGCATCTTCTTTTAATTTGAAGAATCATAATGAGGAATGTTTCCACTTGAAACATTTAACCAGCAGCTCGAAAACTAATCCATGTTCTCATTTGTGGAGAATGATACACAGGAAGAAAATATCATAATATCTAATTTATGCCAGGGAAATTTTCTGAAAGATCAAAAACTGATGGATACTAAACAGTTAACATTCAAATTACACAAACGAAGAGGAGGAGTGCAATGTACTTACTGAAATTAAATGTACCTGCTCTCTGGGTATAAATCTAGCACAAGCTATTCCAAGATCCCTATATTCAATTTTATTCATGAAGTTCAAACTAAGATTATGCTGATAAAATGCCAGACTGCATCTGCACTCCCCGGCAACACCACCAATGATAACTCCTGTTGCTCCTTTGCTAAATTCAGTATCCTTATGTTTTATTGCAGCCGCACCAGACCCTTAACCTAGCCAAGTTTGTGCTGCCAGTTGGCATTACAATCCTTCCAAAAATAAACATACTTGTAGTTCTGCTTTCTTGGCTCAAAAATGCCCATTTCTCTTCAGCTTATGATCAGTCTAGTTGCTAACACGCTGCCGGTTGTCCTAAGAGACCCCAAAGGGTACAGACAGGCACAGAATAATTGCCATGGTTAGGTGGCCTCCGCCTCCCCCTCCCCTTTTTTAAATGCTCTTTTTGGAGGTATTTCTTCATTGCATGGGTTTAAACAGAGAGTAGATGTGTTTTGGAAAGCCATGTTCTGGCTCAACCAGCAATTATGAACCTGATAGCAGAATTGCCTGGTAAGTTTTTCTGGTCTGTATTGCATAGAAGACAGGGATGCTTGGATTTAAAAGACATACTCGCTTCCCACCTGATATTTAGGTTTCCGTATACTTTCTCCTACCTAGAGGATATGCAATATCGTGCCTTTGGGCTACTACAGGTCAAATTCTTAACAGTGCTTCAGATGACATTTTTGAAGCGCTACTAGCACAAACACTGTGTAGTAGCCATCTAAGCCGTGTTTCACGTCAAAACATATTTATCTCCCAAGCACTGAGGCAACTTTGGGTGGCAGACAGTGGTTCAGTTTTATATACTGCTCATTAAATAGATATAGTCAAATGAGGGAGAGCACAGTAGAAAGCACTCCAAATGCACCAACATGTTAAATGAAACATTCCTGTTAAAAGAAATAAATAACCAAACGAGCAGTGTAGAAAAGAGAAGACCAGCAAAGCATGCAAGAGCCATCATCAAACATGTAAAGTGATTAAAATGAGGAGGAAGAACAGCTGGTCCCTGTGTGCACCAAGGATAAGACAAGAATGACTAGTTTAACTTATAGCAATGGAGATACATGTTCACTGATAAAGAAAAGAAGAAATGGTCTGGTCTACCTGATTTGGCATTAAGTACAGACATGCTAAGGGTTTTGCTGGCCTGACTCTTAGTCTTCAACACATTCAAGGAGAGGGGTTTTTTTAAGCAAACTTTACTTCCCAGAACTGTTGACTACTCAGCCTAAGTTTGATGATGATGATGATAATAATAGAAGAAAGCCATTTATTTTGAACCAACTATAAGTGCAGTTTTGATTCACGTTTTGGCTGAAGACTATGAAATATGCTTCTATATAGGAAATAAATACGTGTGCTGGTTTTGGCTGGGACAGAGTTAATTTTCTTCCTAGCAGCTAGTATGGGGCTATGTTTTGGATTTGTGCTGAAAACAGTGCTGATAACCCAGGGATGTTTTCATTACTGCTGAGCAGTGCTGACCCAGAGCCAAGGGCTTTTCTTCTGCTCCTCGCCCCACGCCACCAGCGAGCAGGCTGGGGGGGGCACAAGGCGTTGGGGGGGACACAGTCAGGAGAGCCGACCCCGACTGACCCAAGGGATATTCCAGAGCATACGACATCATGCTCAGCATCTAAAGCTGGGGGAAGAAGAAGGAAGAGAGGGATGTTTGGAGTGATGGCGTTTGTCTTCCCAAGTCACCATTGGGCGTGATGGAGCCCGGCTTTCCTGGGGATGGCTGAACTCCTGCCTGCCCACGGGAAGTGGGGAATGAATTCCTTGGTTCGCTTTGCTTGTGTGTGCGGCTTTTGCTTTACTTATTAAACCATCTTCATCCCAGCCCCCGAGTTTCTCACTCATCCAGTTCTCTCCCCCATCCCACAAGCGGGGAGTGAGCGAGCTTTGGCGTGGGGCTTGGTTGCTGGCTGGGGTTAAACCACCACAGTGTGGTTTGAGACAAAACGGATAACCTGCAGCACTCTTCTCTCAGACTTCTCCAGCCAGGAAATCCATTTAAGCCATTCCTATCACTGAGGCTTTTAATATTGGCCCTGTGCTAGTGTCTCGCTGCCGGTGGTGCAGCAGAACCTCTGCCTGCCCACCCCATGGACTGCACGCCCAGACGATGCCGGCTCGGGCAGGTGCCTCTTCAGAGAGAGACACAACCCGAGGAGCGACCATGCAGCACAAGAAGGGATTTCTTTTTCCAGGTTTTATGGTATCAGTGTAAGTTCCAAAACGACTTCCCCCTGCACTTTCTTTCTCCCAACACACCTAGTGCCTCTTCTGTCCTCTCGCATTCCAAGGCTTCTTTGAGATGAGACATACATTCGTTTCTTCTCCTCCCTGCCAAAGTCTTATTGCCCAGACATGAATGCATAGATATGCTTGAACGTAAAGAGGTATTAGATGCTAATACTTAGCTTGCATGCAAAAAGGAAGGATTTTTTTCAGAAATGACAGCACGAGATACCAGGCCAGAGGCTTCTCCAAACCTACTGCTGTTTGGCTTCAATCTTACATGAAAGCCACTTAGAGGGGGTCTCATTTGAGACAGATAGACATAAGCATAATTATCCAAGAACCATGAAGTTCATGACTTGTTCATCACAGGTTCCAAGGCAAAAATAATTTTGTCCTGAAAGGATATGTAATACCTAGTGTTAATAAAATCCAAGGAACCACAGCGTGATGAAACATTTGTCTGGGTTGTTGGATCGCTTTCTGGGCTTTTAATGACCCATATTTCCAAACACAGCTTCTTCAAAACAGATTACAGAACAGCAACATCACTTTAATTTGCAGCAGTAGGTAGATAATATATGATAATATCATAATACTTCAACTAACATATCTTACTTCTCTTATTTAATGAGAAAAAGAAAGCATATTAAGAATGCAAATACCTTATGCATTTGCACGTCCTTTCCTTCCTCTGTATCCAGTTCCTCACAGCAGTATCTAGCCCCGAAGAGAAGACATAGCAACACACTTTGTTGCCATTGTTCTTCCCAGAAACAGATAATGTGTTTTTATATGGTTACAGAATTCAGTCTTAGTGAGGCCCTTAAGTAGTAAAGCACATCTTTAAGTGAAATGATTTATTGTCAACTCCTAGGGACTCGCAACCTAGCACTGAATAGAGGTTTTATCACTGAAATGCAGACAGTAAAGGGAATTACTCAGAAAAAACTTCCTCTCCCACATCACGATACCTTTTTTTTTTTTTAACACCACCAAATGCTTTTATCTGGATCGGGGAGGGGCAGGAAGGTTTAATGCAGCAGCTTTCAAATACTGACCTCAGAATGGAAGACTTTTTCCCCCTAAGTTCATATTCTGACTTTACACTGTGCCCTGCATATACTTGCTGTACATATTTACCTAATCCATGAATCAACTATTAACCAAGCTATACAAACTATTCAAGTTTTAATGGTATACATTATTTAATGCAGAAAGATCTCAAAGGACAAAAACCTGCCAAAACGTATAGTATTACAGAGAAAGAGAGAACAAAAATGGTTTGTATGAGACAAGTCCAGCTCACAACTACAAATTACACTAGCTCTTGGCTTTGCAGCCAAAGAACACCTGAGCCATCAGTATTCTTAGTGTTAATCCTCTTAAATTTTAAAAATAATTTAAGTGCTATGTTTGATCTAAGTTAATTAAGTCTTTAATTAAGCAATAATCCCTGACAAATCACTGCTATATGCAATGCAATGACCGGTGTGCTAGTCAATTCGACACTGGCACTGTTCAGAACCATAACTTCCCCATCGCTTTGTAAGCCTTTTCTCAAGCAACAGATCAGCTTCAAGAAGTCCTCACCAGCCATAAAATACTTTGAGGCAGGGCCTTGGGGGCAGGGGAAAAAGAGTTATTTGGAGTGAAGTCCCACACATTAGCACTGTGAATTTTCAGTAAGTCCATCACTCGCAACAAGTCAGAAGCTCCGTTGATGCAGCAACAAAGGAAAAGCAGTACGGTACCTCCTCATAAAGCCTAGACAACATAGGACAACCCAATTATATTTAGCTCTTCAGTCCAAACAGGAGTCACAGCCAGAGCACCAACATATCCCAGTAGTATTAAAACGTATTCATGAATACAGAAGCATTCGCATGCTTGCTAGGAAAAGCTGAAAATAACCATCTGAATTGCTGAGCAGCAGTTTCAATTAATAGGTCTATTTTCCCCATCTATGGGCAGCAGATTTGCTTGCTTAACTCCCATTAATGTTAACAGAGTTGGACTTACAAATCCCTACCCGAGGTGGAATACTGGTGTTCCTACTGCTGCGCCTTTTGGCAAAGTTAAAAGCAGAGCAATTCACTTTATTTTAACCTCTGCCCATTTTGCTCGCTCTCTGGGGCATTAAATGTAAACTTAAAAAATGATGAGCATTACCTTGAGATGGAAATACATTGTTTTTTCGTTTTTTAATCAACAAGCACAGCCATCCCAATAGACCAATTATAAAACAATTCAAATAAGAAAACAAATCTTAATACCAAAGTACACAGATAAGTCAAATACAGCTTACAGGTCAAATTTTTTAGATGAAGCCTTTCCATCCCAAATAGCACAAATATTCCACCGGTTTCTGTGCTTACTCCTTACCACCTCTAATGCAAAAAATTAAGCTCATGCTTCTGAAAGGCAGATTATGCAATGAGAGATATCAATAAAATTTGGGGGAGGGGAATAGAGAAAAAAAAATGAAGTACTAAAGAATTCTGGTCTCAAACAAGTCAGTGTAGGCGGCTCTCAGGCTGCACTTTCAATTATGGTCCAGTTCACTCAGAAGTTCACTATGGGCTGCGTGCCTAATTCTCTCATACAGACCATAGGCACTAAAATAAGTATGACCGGTAGAGGCAAAATCTCAAAGACCAGTTCATCCTCATCAAAAACAGAGTGAGACAGAACGCATCTAATGGAAGACTGAGGACTCATTTCACTCAAAAAGGAAAGCAGTGTGGATGGTAGGATGGGCAAAAACTGGTCATCACATGGGAGAAAATTTCCCCTGAGCACCACCACAATGAGCTGTGAACTCAGTTACCGGGCAAATTAAGAGTCCAAGATAAAGCAGATACACCGTGCATTGAAATCCAGTCTGAAGTTCATCAGGGCTCTGCCTGCAGCAGACGCGGTGCAATGGGTGCGAGAGGCAGCTGCCTTCCCATCGGGATCAGGAGCGACACGCTGTTCACTGACAGCTTGTCATAACAGTGTCTCGAATACTTGGGACTTCCATTTTCAAAAACCTTTTCTACGCTAACGACTTCCTACAGATGTTTTGAAATGTTTTAACTGTTCTGGTTTGATTCAGTGAGCCAGCGATACCGTGATTTGAGGTGAACGCAGCAAGAGCTGTGGCAGTGACCCCATCCAGGACCTTTCTGAGCATCCAGTAGCAACAAGAGATGGAGAAGCAAATTCCCATCTTCTCTGGGAGAGCAGGTTGTGAGGAAAGATGGGAACAGTGTACCGGTGGGACAAGAGCACCTGGTTTGGCTGCGAGTACCTGCCTCTCACAGAAAAGGGAATTTCCATTCTGTACGAAATCTTGCCATTTTGAACTGACTTTTCAAACCAAGCAAGAAGAAAAGGTCAACATTTCTATATACCGGAACTTTTTTAATGTTGATTCAGAAGTATTGACATCTCCCTAACAATATCAAAACAATCTCAAACATAAATACAGCACCGAATAATAAATCAAGAAGTCAAAGGGAAGTCAAGCATAAAACCAGCACACAGTGTGTAAACATCCCCCCTATCAAAACAAGGGCTGAGCATGACATGTGCCCACGAAACGGCTAGCTGTCAATGCAGCTGCATTTTCATCAGAGGCTCCCACTTGTTTCTTCTCCATTTCCTTCCTCGCTCTGCTATTTGTCCATGGCTTGGCACTAGATTTCGTTCATAATGCAGTGCTTGCTCAGCATTTAAAACCCTATTGTCCTATTACAGAATAGTAATACTGTCCTCCAGAATAATTTAAACCTCTTCTTCCATTTTTGCTATTTCCTTATATCATACATCATTAAAATTAAGTGTTATAAAGTTGTTTAGCTTTTCTTATGCAGAGCAAAGATGATCAGAGAATATCAGTAAGGAAGCCAGCCATCATCCTCCTCCCCATTCCACACACACGATCTTTCTTCTAGCGTGACTGACGTGCAATGGTCTAAAAAGCAACACGATTTCTCTCCACGACTAATGCAGCTGGAAAGAAACGAGCAGGCTTTTGGGTTCTGCATCCCTTCACCAGACATCCAAGTTGAATACATTTAGACTCAATGCCTCTTAATAAAGGGCAATTATGTTAATCAATTTAAAATAAAAAAAACAACAGCGCAAGACCGAATGATGTAGGATTAGTGTGAATGAAAGGAAGGGAGACTACATGAGATCATCAAGAAAAACGGTGAAGGGCGATGACTTAACACAGAGGCAACAGTTCATGAACAGCAGAAGCCACGGAGAGTAGCGATACCAGGTGAGTTTCTGCCTTTCAGCTACTATCAGTGACAACACCTTCAGTGTGATTTGTCGAGGTGACTTGTGGCCCACCAGGTTTGAGAATTGCAACCCAAGCAAGAATCTGCTTCTAGAAGGCTCAGAGCCTTTTCTTTAAGATGTGCCGAGTGCAGCTGATGAAGATGCTCAGATGCATTCAAAGTGCAGCAGAAACCAAACGGCCAAACACTGTCAAGTACCACAGAAGACAATATTTTAGACTTTTCACATAAACCAACGTTTCTGTTCCCCAGGAAAACCTTCCAATGGGTCTTATTAAGGAACTGAAATAAGGTAAGGATTTTTCTCCCTTTGCAAATACAACTCACCTGAAGCTGGGGAAGAAACCAATCACAAGCTTGACTGCATATGTTTCAGCACAGATGATCTTTCGCACTACATTTACACTATTGCTTTCTTTAGAGGGACATCACTGCTGTCTGACTTCCTACCTTCTCTCCACACCTCCAGTGGTTAATGAATCATTCATGTGGTGAGATTTTCTGGAAAAGTTAAGTAAGAAATCTTCTGGGTAGAGGAAATAAGTTGTTACAATAACATGCAATTTACTATCTGAATGCTACGCATACTGTATCATCTTATTTGTATTTCACAGTTAATCTCCCAGCTCACAAAAGTTTTATCGGATTGGAGGCATGTGCTGTATTCCCCTTTATAAAATTTTACAGTCCCTTGCTATTCTCGGGGCTTGTTTTATAGGCACAATTTGCTGCTTTAATCTCACCCAATTGTCATGTTCTAAATCACGGTGTATAAAAATGTCTTAAAAGGAGAGATGCGCTGAAGGGTAGTACTTAATTACACTTACTGCCTGATTTAAATGTTATCTGTGCTTTGCCAAGTGCCAGGCACAGAGTAACCCAGCAGTGCAAATCTGCATAAACTGATACAAGTCATTATTGGGCTTTTAATAGCAACCCTGTTCTCCTGTGCAGCATTCTGATGAAAGCGTGTTCCTCCTCCTCCTCTCACATTAGCTTGTGAGAAAATTAAGTAAGGAGGTTGAGGAAGCTGGTAATTGGTAGGGTCTTTCCAGTCACTCTCGCCTAACTTATTTAATTTGATCTCCTTGCAGAAATCTTTGTCAAGACCATTTCACTGGTCATCTTCATGAGTCTAATGTGTGCTTTTCAGTTTCATTAGGAGAGTGCACAGAGCAAACAGAAAACCCATTTGTTTGATGGTTTCCCATTCCCTTTGTACTACTGCCACTCCAAAAGAGCTTCTCTTTACACCCTCTCCCCCCAAATAGACACAAATCAAACAAACAAAGACACAAATTAAAAATACCACCAAAATGTCAGGCAATTAATGTCTGGGTTTCTGACCTCCTCCTCCTCCCCCACCCAAGCAAGCACATCAAGGGACTGATTTGCCTCTGCACTAACGACACTAGACACACAGTTAAAGCCTCTGGCTCAGGGGAGCCAAAACGCAGCTTAGAGTGCAACATATCCAAAGACTTTCTACTTCGTGCTCCGATCCCCGCGCCAACCACACGCCAGACAGATCATCACAGGACCACTTCAGCCAGATCACTCTGAACTTGAGGGAAAGCAAGAGAGTGACCTTCTTTGTTTAGGTTCATCATATTTAATGAGCCAGTGGAGGTAGGATAAGTACCACAACTCCCCGTAATCTATCCAGCAGCTTTATTTCTGGTCCGTACCACCAGCATAAATTCAATTCACTCTTTTTTTTATTCTTGTTCCCTCGAGTGTGCTGTGCTCATGGTTCAGCACTGCCGAAGTCTACAAGGGACTAAAACACACTATTCTGTGCCACGCACCCAGCAAGTAGACGTGAAAGAACATCACTGAGTCAATCCCAGATACTCAGCAGCTTTCTACTCAAATGAAATTTCTAACTTTGCACACATCTCAAACAATGTCAGAGCAGTCACAGTTACAGAGTACTACTCCCTACCCATTCACGTAGCATGGTTCTGATCACAGGACGTTAGCGTTCTTGCACCTAACATAAACTACAACATTGTCCCTTATGGGTATATGAAACATGTATGTGCTGCTGTTACCGCTCACAACTGTGCTTACACTGCCCTTATTTCAGCCTCGGCAAATAAGCAACTGTTTTAAGCAGTCTTCTGGCTAAAGCCTGGCAGGGGCAATAAAAAGAGGGGGAGGAAACCCAACTCAGAATGATTAGACATTTTAGCAACTGATTTTAAGCATCTTCTAAAGCCCAGTGGCGTGAAATACTAACCACCCCTCATCTTCACAGAGAGCTGAAGCGATGTAACGTCTTACATGGCAGACGCTGAGCCCCGCAGCAGAATCTGGCCACAGAAGAGATGGGTACAGCAGCAGCTCCTCCAGCCCAAGGTCAGGGCAACCCTAGCAAGACCCCGGGAGGACGACTGTGCCGTAAGCAGTTCCCAACGTCCAGCCAGTGGATCCCTGCCAACGTGCCTTCCTTTGAACAGAAGAGGAAGGATATGAGGTAGCAAAAAAGCTATGGCATCGGGAAAATGCGTCTCCCAAGAACCTCATTCACTCATTTTCTCTTAAAATGAAGAGCAGTATTTTCCAGACCACTGGTATCTGAAGCCATGTGAAGAAATTCACATCTGTCTCAGGGGATCCCATCACACCTCAGCAGTGATTTTAATTAAAATTTTGATGACAAAAGCACATAGTCCTCTGCAAGTAATTTAGAGAGTTAAAGATGACGCGTAACTCCAAAGTGCCAGAGACCCACCGAGTTATAAAACTATAGACTTAGAAGTAATGAGATGCCGGCTTCAGTTTGTCTCGTGACTGCAAAACATTCCCCAATGTAAAGGTTCATTTGAGCGGCCACAGGCTAAAATTTCTCTGGAGACAGATCAATCTTGCCACTTCCAGGAGCAGCCTCTCCTTCAGAGGGAGAAACACATTAGAGGACTGGTGCAGCAAGAACTTCACTTTTCGTGGTGGTCATATCACCCTCCTAGGAAGACCGGCTCCTCTGATGGGTCTCACCACTCTCCTCTTTCCAACACACATACGAAGTTTGACAACTTTGGGGCTTCTTCTCATCCCAAATGAATTCAGCTTTTTTTTTTTTTTCTTTTCCTAAAGTAATAATATTACAGGATTAATTACTTAGTAAGGTCTCTATAAACTCATCTGCCTTTGAAACTTCTACAAAAGCACAAGTGAAATTCCAGAGATAAACAAACACAAACTCCCTTTTAATTAAGCACTGCGCCTCTCTGTAGGGGGTGATGGAGCAAGCAGATGCAGGGGGGATTGCCAATTAAGATACAACTTCTTTGATAGGAAGGGTACAGCCATACACTAGAGGAAAAAGGAGAGGAACTTGCCATCCAAGTCATTATTTTAATTGGCTGCTCAGAAAGATTATGCATTCCCCACATCTGATACTGCCAAAAAAGTACTACTGATCCAAAATACTAAAGAGCCATCAAAACATGTTCTAAGCTGCTTGTACCGTGTCAGTACGAATGCAACCTGTGCTCCTCACTCATCCTGTTTGAGAAAGCACTAACACAGGGAGCTAATTCTCAGGGTTAATTAGACAAAGAAACAGAGCACTCTTGGACTTCATTTCCTGTTATTGATCATTATTATTCACTGAACACCAGGCATTCTTAGCAAAAACTTCTTGAAAGGAATGCACAGTATTTCTAGCCTCAGTTTGAGGGGAAAAAAAGATTAAAAACCATGTGCATAGCTAAAATAAATGCTGGGAAATTGCATGAATCAGGATGCACACAGAAAGCAAACCTGAGGACGGACTGGTCATCTTCTGCGTAACTTCCATTGATTTGACATCCAAGTATTCTCTGCCTGTTGACCTTTATTTTCTGTGATCCTAATGGTGATGCTGTCATTCTCTCAGCTTCGTTAAAGAGCTGCATATTAACTTTCACTTCTGTTTTTATCTGGTTTTAATGGAAATGCAAATTAGTTTTTGCATGGCTTGTTCCATGCCTCTGTATCCTTTGGGGAGGAAAAAAAAAAGGCAGGAAACTGAGAAATGGTTTGTTTGATTTGCAGCCTGCTCAGGAAACTTGATTTTTGCCTCCTTATACAGTATGTCTCGACCACAGAGGACAGAGCACTGTGCAGGGAAGAATTCAGGGATGGGAACCCAGAGCTGCTTTATCTGAGCCTTCTTCCCCTGAAGACGATGGCTCTGTCATCCAGTCCTATCAAAACACAAAAGCAGATTGGGATTTCACTGCCTCCACTCAAAATAAATGAATGCAACAGAAAAGGACCCCTTGTCTTTGCGAACAGAAGAGCTCTGTTCTTACAGGGAATGGGATAACCAGAACAGTATTTCTGCCTTGGGAAGACAGCCCGGGGCTGCAGAGGTAAGCTGGGGCAGAGAAGCTACTCCCTTCTGGTTCTCCCCAGTCAAAAACAGCATCATTACTAAATCTCACAGTTGTACACAGCAAAAACAATTCTGGCCTTTGTGGATGGACAGAAAAAGCCTGTAAAGGAGAACAATGTAGTCTCAAAGCACTGCAGGCTGTGAACTGGTTTTTTCAAAGAAAAAAATACGCAATTTGAGAATGGAAAGTGGAAAAGCCACCCACTTGCTGGTTGGAAGATACGTCAACAACATGTTATTTAGACCTGGCAAAACCTTCCAGGGGCACGGCCCTCCTAAGGGCCATTGCCTCCCTTAACTCTCCCATGAACTATACCCCATTACCCACTCTTCAAAGCATGTTGCTCTACTAATTATGGTCCTCCTCCTCATTTCTAGTCCGAATTGATTCATAGCCAAATTATATCTTTTATTCTTCTTCCAGTATTTTAACTTATTTGCCCTTTTTTTTTTTTTCCTTATTTGTACTCCCCTCCAGCATGTTTTTAATTAGTGATCAAGATTCTTTTCAGCTTTCATTTTCCCTTACTCTTCTCCTGTCAGGGTTCCTTTCCAGGGTTTTCATCGTGCCACCAACTTTTCTGTGGTCCTGGACCAGTTTAGGTTCATTCTTTCTCAAGAGAGTGACTACGAATACCAACACTATTCCAGTGGAGACATCACTAGTGATACTTCACTGTCATCACTGGAAAAGCCTCACCTGATCTATTATCTATCTCTGACCTTCCACAGCCTAATTTCAGACAGTGCTCATGGACTGGCCAATACATGCCCTACTCCTCTGTTGCTTTTAACTGCAGAACTCCCAGCTTACAGGACAAATCCTTATGAGTCCTTCAGTGCACGACCTTACACTCTGTCTTGTATTACCAACAAGAGGTCACTTTTTCAAAGCACAAGCAACTGTCTAAACTGCTGCCATTACAGATCATAAAACCCAAAAAACCTAAAACCTTAAGAACAAAAGCCCTTATTTCCTACTGAGAAAAAAAAAAAAAAAAGAAAAAGAAAAAAAAGAAACCAACTCATATCTTTCATATCTTTCTCCATTTCTTTCTGAGAAGTGCCTCAATGCCACTGTCAGGACAAAAAGGACAAAAAATAAGAGGAAACGACCACGATATCCTCCCTCCCCTTGCTTACCCTGCAGCAAGTGCTGCATTTTCCCCTTGGGAGCTGCTCACAATCACTGACCCCACGGCACTGGGAGTTCTTTGGGAAGAGACTCTCCAATGCACAATCCATATTGAATGTCCACCGATCCCCAACCCCTCCCAAACCATGACAGCTATAGGGAGTGCTGAGGGCCAGACCCCACGCTGAAAGCTTCCCCCACCCCTCACACATTTTCGAGGAACACCACTAGTGCACAGCACCGGTACACTACTTGTAAAATACACTAAAGCTGGAACAGCTTCATAGTATTACCATACTTGGTTATTAATCAGGATCTGAATAAAATGCCTGAAAAAAGTAAAGGAATTAACGATATTTAATTTGAGTGAAAAGGTGAAGATGGAATGTAATTACACCTAATTAATTCCTGCACACAGAAAGTACATCTCCTACTACAGGACTCCCTCATCTAGAAGAGTTCCAGTGTCTGGAAATCAAAGCCAGATCCACCAAGGCTCAAAATGGAAACAAGATGCAATTTCTCAATAAAGAGGAAAGTGTTTCTATTTTCAGTTTCCTTAAGTAGATCTTCTACCACTTGAATCCATTATCCATATCCATTATCACTAACTAATCCTGGATAATTTTCAAAAGGAAGAAATAAAAAAAAGAGGAAGGAAGAGGGAAATGGTGTTTTCAAAGATGCAAAAGGCAAGCAGAGAGAGAGAAGAGGTGGAGAATCAATTCAAGCTAAGCAGCTAATCTAAACTTCCAAGTCAGGAACCTCATTGCTCACAGATTTGAATCAGGCTCTAAATTCAGAGCTTTGAATCACCCTGTGGAGGCTCTAGCGACTGTATGTGGCCTTGAGGCTCCCAAATTGGATACCTGAACTTGGATGTGACTACAGCTCTTGGCCATCTGATTTTCAGTTAACACTACAGGGATTTGGACACCTAATATTGCTTCTAATTTTTTGTTTAACTGTAGTAACAACAGCCTCAAGTATTTTCTCTCATTTTTGGAAAAAGCGATGCTGTAACTAAAGTACATGATACCATCTACAGGCACAGTCAAAATTTACTATCTGCAGCGTGCTATATTCATATACTTGATATTTCAGCCTCTAAAATTAATATATAGAGATACATCTTTGCCATAAACATGGACAAAGCGAGCTTCATGCCAACAGGATGTGTGCAAACAAAACCACAGAAGGTTTTTTTCAGATATCATCGATGCAAATCACATTGATGACTGGTTTTTGCAGACAGATTCCTTGTTTCTGTCCTTGGCACGTCTATCCTTTGAAACAACTCTTCCATTATTGTACAACTTGAAAAGCAAGCAAGCACCAAACTCTCACCTTTCCCCCCTGCTAACAAAAACTCTCTTAGGCATAGCAGTTCTTGAAAAACAGTATTAAAAGTGACTGAACTTGCACATAGCTCTCACTGGACTTCATCTGGTACAGTATATTGTCAGAAAGCAGAAAATGCAGGATGGGCTCACATTATCTGTAATAAGACAGACAGTCCTTCATTTTAACAAGGTACCACTGCCAATATCAGCCCTGCTGTGTAAAAACCTCATGCAATGATTTTGTTATTTATACAAGCGCAGTGAAACCCAGCGAGTTCGGATGTGATCGAAGGCACCTTCCAGCAGCCGGCACACAGCGCACATTCACGCAACCCCTTCAAGAAGCAACCTACATCCCACACAGGTCCCACCGCGGCGGCTGCGGCAGCAGGGCAGCGCAGCCTGGAACAAGCGAGCACATGCAGAGCCGCTCAGCCCTGCACACCTACTCCAAAAGTGGGAAATCAAGCCATTTCGACGATGGGAATAAGAGTTCAGTGATTTCTCCCTAGTGAAATGGTTAAATGTTTCCATCTGCCATCACAAAGCTGAATGGTTTCTTCGCACACAGGGATGCCGATGCTCCTGGGACCCACTTCTCTTCCAAGTCACTGCAGCACCAGCAAGGGTTGAGCGCCACGAACGACTGGACAAGCAACCCTACAAACTGGGAGTGGGCTTTCAATCTCCACGAACGGATCAACAGGTCAGTTCTCTTTCCTCTCGGCTTCCACACAGCTCTCGACCTCCTCAGAAGCAGGCGAGCTGCCTACCCTTGATTCTCTGAAACATGTTTCTAACTGACCTCGCTCAAGAACGTGTCACACTTCAGGACTTATTTCCATCTGGCACATAGTACTTCCACCCCCCAGTACAAAGGGCCGATTAAAGCAGCGGTCATCTCCACGGGGGTCATGAAGTACAGCATAAGGACAAGCGATTAGCTCTGGAATGAAATGGAGCAGGCAAACATTGGCTGGCTGGCGGCATAAAAAGCGTGCTGACGATTGCAGGTTCTTCTGTATCTTGAGTTGAACTTCTTGTGATCCACAACGGCCTCTTGTTAACTTCCCCTCCATCTGGTTGTCTTTGGGAACTCATTGACAACAAGCCCATGACTCCCTCTAAGGTGCTGAGGAAAAGCAGGAGTGCAAACACGAGGAAACTCAAGCAACTCAGTAAGAGAGATGCATGGAGGAAAAAAGAAAGGTTCTTTTCTTGCCACCAGATTAAGGCATCTGCAATTGCAAAGATGCTCCATGGAGCAGCCACCCGTTTGGAGAAAAAGTAGGCTAGAATTTCAGGTGCTGTAAGACATGGTGAACAATGCCATTAGGCTGCTTGAGTTGGACCAAGAGTGACCCAGCATAGCGAGGACTGACCAGAGCCATCCCTCTCAGTTTGGGGAGAACAACAGCACAAGGACAGCAACATGGGCAGTTTGCATTTGGAAGCTCTAGACCTGCCACCAAGAGCAACGTCAAAGAACATGTTGAGTTACTGTCACATTCAGGGCTCTGCCTTCTTGAGATCAAATGACTGGAACCGTGGAAATTTTATTTCTTTCAGCTGCCACCACCCCAGGATGGCTCACGACTGAGATCACAGCCGGTCCGTGAAAGACAAAAGCTGTCTCGCTTCTAACTGCAGGTGTGCAATCGAAGCACAGCAAATCCCAGAAATAACGGAACAAAGAACAACAAAATTAAGTGGAATTATCATCTAATTTTGTGTGGAAGTCATCCACTGACTGGCTGTTTCAATGTTATCACAGGATTTTGAGGCTATTACATGAGTCTCTTAAAAATCTCCTTCCTGCCAAAACAGGTAGCCCAGGTCTCATCATTAAGAGGACAGTATGTACTTCTACAACAAATGCCCCTTTTTAATGCAGGGTCACCACTGTGGACCAGAGAGAAAATTCTTGATGAGACAAAATTTGGAGACCATGCTGATTTACACCTGATGGTCCTGTAACCTCTGGACAAGACTTCCCCTGCCCTTTGGTGAACAAGATGACAATTTAGCGAGTAAATGCTTTCTGCTGCTACGGCACAGAGGTTTGATAGCTCTATTAGCCTTGGCACATAAGGTCACAAGGAACACGTACCCACCGTGACCTGGTGCTTCAGGAGAGAGCAACGGTACAAAACAAAAGGAAGGATTCGGGAATAACAGCCAGCCCCTTCTGAGGTGGGTATTTACGAGGACTGTAGTTTTCTCCCACTGCTTTTCATTACAAGACTTCATATATATATTTCAGATTCTCCTGCTGAGAACATAGATAAGCTTCTAACATTAAATTTTCCATAAAACAGAGTTACAGTACAAGGCTAGTGACAAATGCTGGCATCAGAAGCCTGCAGTACTGGTATTCTGTTAGGGTTTTGTAGAGCAATGAACAAAGATGTAGAGAGTAAAATAAAAGTCTCTTCCCAACTTGTAAGTTTATTTCTGGAACCTTTAAAATGTGAAACACGCATTAAAGTTCCTCTGCTGGGCATGCAGATAACCCTATGTCTTGATACTTCTACACACAAGAATGGCTTAAAACTGTAATACATTTGGTTTCAGTCAACATTAGTTCTAGTGTTCGATTTATTCCTCACAATAAATACATTAAAGCTTATTACCACTGATAAAGTCTATCTTGTAAACCTCAGGGCACCGCTTTGAAAATTTTCATGGTGAAATTCAGCAGTGTCATGCAGTGTAACACGATAACACCATGGTGACATATCAGTGATGCAGATGCATCATTTTTATGATTTCTCATTCTGACCCCACAACTCTGAATAAAGTTGTAACGTTGCAGTTCAGAGCAGAACAAAAAAAAAAAAAAAAAAAAAAAAAAAAACCCCAAACCACACAGTACCCACAAAACATTATGTAAAACATATCCCACTTCTTTCATTGACTTTCCACAATTGAACATTTCATAAAAAAAGCCAAATGTTCAAAGATACAGACCACTGAGTTTAACTTCAATACAAGAAAAATTGATAGAAAATATAATAAAGAATAGTATCAGCGGGTGCATTATATACCCAGGAAGAGTCAGATTATTTTGCAGACAGCAGGTACGCGCAATGAATCCGTTAAGACTTCCCTGAAGGAGTTAACGAGCACATGAATAAGGTGACATGGGATGCAGGGATATGCACTTAGCTGATGCAGTACATGTGGCTTTTCCCAAACCCTTTAGCAAAGGGTCTCAATCTTAAAAAGAGCCTTAAAAAAGGTAGGCTATGGTGGGAGAGAAAGAAAGGGCATCTTAAGGATCAACAGCTAGCAAAAAAAAAAGAGAAATAGAGGAAAGAAAAAAAGAATCATTTGTCACGATGATGGGAGGCTCTTAACACATCATCTCAGCTTCTGTGCTGAAACCTGTACTAGTCCATATTCCCATTAAAGGTCTGAGAAGGGGGGAGGGAGGTAATGAAGTACCAAACTTCACTGACAAAACAGAATGATTAAGAGTAGGCAAAATTATAACTGACGTGAAAGCTGCAGAAGAGTCTCGAGACACTGTGATTGGACAGTAAAATGACAGAGTAAATTAAATGTTAATAAATGCAAAATATTGCACTGGAAAAAAAGGAGTACAACTGTCCACATAGACTGACAGGCTCTAAATTAACTGTTCTAACACAGAAAAGAGATGTAGTCATTACAGACAGTTTTCCAGAAACATCAGCCCTGCAGCAACCAAAAAAAAGGCAAATCATTTCAGAACTTTTCAGGAAAGGTATCGAGACTGATATACAAAATACCATTATAGAAGAAAATAAACTCATGATTTATCTGCATCTTAAAAATGCATATATTTCTGGTTATCACATCTTTAAAAGAAAGCGTACAAAGACATGCAGCTGTAATGGATCAGAAGAGCAAAATTATTTCTAAACGGTGAAAAGCCTTATATGTTAAGAATGCATCAGGAACAGAAGTACATTGGGACCCTACAGCTTGAAGAAGAGTCCAACCACCCATGACTGATACGTATCACAGACAGGACACTGGGCTATGGGAGCCTTTTGTCTGACCACCTGAGTTGTTCTTTCTTGTGAGGCAGACGACATAGTAAGGACAATTTCTACTTTCTTGTGAAGTGTTAGTAGGATAAGCCACAGCATGTTTAGATAAATTGTATTAATTGGGCTGAGATCTGTAAGAGACACTTCTCTCATTTCCATCTGCCCTGGAAGCAAAGATATTTAACAAGTAGTTAACCATTCAGCTCACAACGTGCCATAAAATTTTACCTTTAGTGTTATTAGGGTAACAAATGAGAAATATTGTATGAGGCTTGAAATTACAGAGTAGGTTAGAGTCAAGTTGCTTCATAAGTTAGAAAAGAAAAAACTCTCCAGAGCCACCTATGCCATCTCCCATCCCAAAAGGGCAGCTCCAAGTTCACCTGAACGCTGTATTTTCTATTTCCATCTGAAAAGCTGCACCTTCTATGTTTTTTTTTCTCTCTACAGGCTGCCAGCAAAAGCAACTTTTGTGTATAGGAGTACACATAGGAAGTACTAAACACAGCGCTGAACAGACAGACATGTAAAATACCAGATATTATACACAGGTTGGGTTAGAGCACCCTGAGTCCATTAGACAACTTACGCTGTTGTAGCTCATAGATGTAGGTCCAAGCTGGCTGAAAAGCCAAATTCAAGCAGATCAGAAGTTACAAGCATGGGTTCCAGCAGATAAGAAGCTTCGCATAAGTGGAGGTAAACAGAAGGGCCAAAAAAAGAAGTATTTTGGTTCCTCTAAGAACACTCTTGCATAGCACGAGAAGCATATGAAGACCAAGGGGGGTTGTGTGATTAATTATAAAACAGCCTCTTCCCACCTTAAAACCAACCCTTGTTTTCCCGAGACAAGCAATGGGTAGGGATGGAGCTGCTCTGCTACACCATCAGCAGCACATTCGCCCTTTGGACCAAGCGTTGGAAGCAACGTATCCACTGCCACCATAGCTTTTCACACCCTGTTCATAAGTAACTGCCAATTGCTGAAGATGTAAAGTTTGGAGGAAACATTTCTGACTTTTTTAAGTTCATTAATCTCTCCAATCTCTCTTAATGCCTCTTCTCTACGAAGAAACCAAAATACAGTAGAATGATGGAAGTCATGACTTACTGTACATTCTGATGCCGAGAACACTCCCTCATGGAAACTATTAATTCACTAAATCATGTAAGAAACGTTTCTGCTATTTACAAAGCTTCCATGCTGCATCATTTTTTCAAAAGACTGACTGAACAAATACACTTCCACGGTAGCCAGTTAAAAGGGGCCACAGCCCAGGTTTTTAGAGCTACCCTGAGAATGGTCTCCACCTCATTTTTAAACCAGTTTTTATTCTCCAAGTTAGACAGCTTCACTATTCAAGACAGAGCGGAAGACTACTAACAATATACTCATGTACTAAAACTGTTCATGGTGTGCCATTTAGATATCAAAATAATAGACTCTTCGGCTGTAAAGATAGACTCAAACACTGACAGAGTAGCGCACGCTTGCTAGTTTAACAACATTATGCATTCTGGCTTTGGAAACATGCTGTAAAATACTGAGGGGGGGGGGGGGGGGAAACCAGGGACAAAATGACATGCAGATCCCACCAACGTAACGAAGAAAGCAATGTGAGAAAGGCAAAGGAGGTTACTCCCAAAGTTTCTGCTCTTCTCTCAGACAGACTCTGATTTTCACTAAGCCATACTTTTTGCCTGTACTTTCCCCACAAATACCAGCTCAGCCTCACAGGCACTATGGGGTGTTCCCCTTTGGTTATGATAAAGGCTTGTCTTCCTCAAACTCCAGCACGGACCCCTTCTCTGCTCCTGCACTGAAACCCCCACCGCACCAGGAGATGCCTGGGACCCCCGGACACGCGTCTGCCACAGCCCAGCGGTGTGACTGCGGCTCACGTGCCCCAAGGTAACATCCACGCATCAGCAGCAGATATCGATGGCTGTGCAAATACAACAACATAACATCCAGCCTGTTGGAGCTGCCTGCATGCTCCTGGGGGAAGTTGGAGAGGGAAAATACGACCGGTTGCCACCATCCTGACCGATGCCTGCACTAGTAGAGGAAAAAACCAAACCAAAACAAAACACCACCAAAAACCAAACACACAACATCACTTCCAGAGTAAAAAACATTATTAGAAGTCTAACCAATCCACTGTGAAGAACAAGATCAGCCCAGAGAGAATAAGCAAGAAGTCATGGCAGAGGACCATGTCAGGATTAAGTCAACGTCTGTAAGAGAGCACATCGCAAGGTGGTGACACACTGAAGAAGGCTGAAGGACCCCCCATCTCTGCTAGGACGCACCAGCCATACAACGCATACAGCCCACCTCCGTCCTCCAAACTCTTACTTGAGCCATGGGACACGAACCTTCCCTAGCAGTGCAGCTGAAGATAAGAACAATGGTAAAGTTTAACTGCAACATTTCTCTGACTCAACTATAATAACTATAATAGCCTCCATGTCAGTAATAAGAAGATTGTTAAATACGCTACTCAAAGTCATTCACCTTTGACTTCACAAAGCTCTTTCAGGAAATACCTGTTAATAGAAAACATCATTACTGGAACACTCAAGAATTAGTGCGTAGGTGCTTTTTGTCTAAAGCGATAAATAAAATACCCACCTTCGAAATTATTTTCAAAGGGTGAAATTAAAGCATGGAAAAGCATGTAACATCAGCCTGCATAAGGGTCCGTGCCATAACTGTCAAAGATACACCAACTTGGGCAGAGGAATTTAGAAGTGCCTGCTGCTCAGCAGCTGAAGAGCTCTGCTGCTGAAGTCAGACAAAAAGAAGGGGAACAAAGAGAATAGGAAAAAAGAGTGAGTATCTAACAGATTTGGTTTTCAGACAACTCAATCAATACATCAAATCTTTCATTCACACCTTCAAAAATCATCATCTGTTGGTAATTAATTTCTGCATGCCTGACACCATTCCTAGTATTTTCACTGACACCAGTGGCAATAGGACTAGCCTCTTCGCTATTAGCTAACTCAAACCTATAACTTGCTCTTGAATATCCCATTCAGATCTAATATCTCCTTTTAAGTATCCATTTCTGGCAGAGTGTAAAATAATCAACCTATCATCAAAGCGCTGCAGTTTCATCATTACCCCCCCAAAATTAATCATGTTTCAGTACATGCAAGGCAAGCCTTTTGTAGCACACTCTGTTAAGCAGGAACAGATAAAAGTGGATTTCCCAGTGCCTATGCTGGAACAGTAATACAGCTAATGATTTTCTACAAAATGCTAGTGCAAGCTCTGTGAACAAAATTGCAAAATAATTCAGCTATTCAGGACCAAGGTGTAAGCAGAAAACCGAACTATACTCTGTAAGGGCTGATTCTTCTTTGGTCTTCTGAACTGAAACAAAATTAAAAGTAGTCGGGTTAAATAAGGCATAATTCTTGCTCTAAAGTTTATTTTGGATTCACTTGTTTGAGAAGTCAGGTACACTAAAAGATGAAATTTTAAAGTTGGAATATCTGTAAACTTGATAATGTAAAACTGCTAAAATTCAGGGTTACTGTTTTACCTGAGCGTGACAGTAACAACAGTGAATTTTATCCTCCTTCAGACAGATAGCATAAGGTAGAAAATCCACTTACATCCCATTCATACCCATAAAATAAGTTGCAAGAGGAACAAGGCTGCCCATGCTGACACTCCAAAAAAAGTTTATGCTTTCTGCATAAACAATTTTGTAATTCAAATATATACAAACAGAGAGATTTACAGGTTGTTTTTTTAAAGTCATGGAAAAGCTCTCATCCCCCACACCACGGCTCTGCGTTTTGTACGCATACACGGACAACTCTCAGTATAGCTGAAGCTTCGCTCCCCAACTCCAATCTTCAGATCTCACACTTGCAACAGTCTAAAAGTCAGCAGCAAAGCTGGGGGTTGCTGCAACGCACAGTTCTGAAAGACTTCAAAAAGTTACTGGAGCAAGACAAACTGCGCAAGATCTTCTGTAAGAAGTCAGGCTAGCAGCCGCCCAATAGCTCAAAACAGCTCTCATTTAATTAGCTATTTGCTATGTATAAGAGAGGCTGTAGGAAGTGCCCAGTGCTGCATCCTCATTTGTGTTTCGCTGTGATCTAGAGAGCAGCAATTCAGTCCTGAGCGAAACAGAGCTCATTATCCAGCAGAGATGAACTCTCCTCAGGAGAGAGGTGTTTCTCCTGCTGTTAATAGCATCAGCTCGATATGATCGCCCCACCGTGAAGGCGACACAGGCTGCTTGTGTGCTGGGAAAGGACCTGGCAGAGCCAGGCTGGAAGCAAGGGTGGAGATCGGTCTCTAACAGGGATGGAAACGCAGACCCTTCATAACCGGTTTTTGCAGGGCAAGTAAGAATTGGAAAGGGAACTCAGGGCTGGCTCTGGTTTGAATTTATTTTTACAAGCCAGCGCAGAAGACGAGAGCGCCTTCCCTGGGAGGCTGATGTTCATCCCTGGCTTACGGGCACCTCCAAACGATGCTCTTTTTGCCTTCCGAATAGCACATTCCACATTTACCAGCTGGGCACATTCCCCTGTCTAAAAGAGGGTTAAGACCCTTATCGTCATCCTCTGCAGACTCTCCGTTCATGCTTTAAAAGAACACTTCCATTTATTTAGAAAACGCCTAGTGCAGCACCAGGCCATGCCCTTTGATCAAGCAGGGGAGAACGCTGGGAGCCCCACTCCACTTAAACTCCTCGCGCTACCGGGGTGAGCGCCTTCAGCTGCTCTACCCACTAAAAGCCTCAGTAAATGGCACCTCATCGATTTAAGTGGTGTAAGAGCAGTAACACTCCCTGCTCTGAAGCCGACCACATCACCCGCTGGGCTGGGGGCAGATGGGGAATGAGCCAGGTCTCCAAAACACTGCCTTATTCAATCCAATTGCAGGAACTTCCCATCATTTTTTTTCCCCCCTTCATCCTTATCACCTTGCTTTTATCTGGCAGCATTTGAACAGCTGTTTTCTTATCACATTAAACTGACATCTCTGACAAAAAAACAAATGTCTAATTCTCCTGGATTTCTGCACAATATGCTACAGGGGAGCAAGTCTCTGCTGAACCATACTCTCTATTTGCCTGAGCACAGATTTTACTCTCTAACCAAATACCTTTCCCATCCTCAAAAAATATCAAATGAAAAAAAAAAAAAAAATCAGTGACAATATTTTGCTCAAACTTCACCACCCCCCAAAAAACCAGCAGGCCAGCCTTCCAGCTAATAGCACAACTGGCGCAGTGCTGGGGAAGTCAATAAAGCTACGCTTATTTACAACAGTTAAAGATCTGGTCTGGAGATGAGTCATGTGGATTACTTGCTGCTTGAATTTCAACTAATTCAAGGCGTTTGGTTTGGGGTTTTTTGTTTTGTTTATCTCTGGATGTGCTGTACAGCTTCAGTCACTAAAGGCCAACTCCAGCACTTCTTCCTAAATATTCAGGAAGGCTCCTTGAATATTTAGGAAGCACTTGGATCTAAGAGATTTTTTCAGGCGTGCTGCTGCTTGGATTTGGACACATCTTTCGGTCTGTTCTCCCTCTGCTGAGCAACCCAAGCACTACAGAGAATAACAGCAAGAGGTCTTTCAGTCCTGGCAGTATTACAAGGGAACAAACTTTATTTCTCAGGCTAATACCAGAAAAAAGGGAAAACAGCGGCGGAGCTCTGCTCAGCCCTGCGCTCCCACCTCACCGGTGGGCAGAGACGTGCACCAAGCCAGGCTGTAGCTTCACTCCGGCTTGGGCACAGGTCTGCCCAGCAGTAACGGGGCTGCTGCAAGCCCCCACGGTGCAAGTACCCGATTACGGGTCCAAACCAGTACATCAGCTGGTGGACAACGACAGCTATCGGCCAGGCAAACCTCCAGAGAAAGCAGGAGAGGTTTTAACTAAATGGTTAACCCTGGCTGCCACGTTTCCAAAGAAGAAACGAGCCTGTCTTACTGCTCACGTCTTCCACGCAAGGAAGGGATAAAAACACTATACCAACATTTCAGCTGCTGGGGTGATCCTAGCAGATCTTGGCTCATCCCAGCATCGGACAACATCTCCCTGGACATGGTCCCAGCACTGCTCTTCTGCAGCCACGGTAGTTCTCCAACACCCAACCTGACAAACCCTACCGTTCCCTTGGGACAAGGCGGGGGAGTAATAGGAATATTACCATAACCCAATACTACCAGCTTACCACTTCACAATGCATTAGATTCAGGGAGCTTTCTGTGCAGCACCAGATTCTTAAAACCATCATTAAATTAAAAAATAAAAATAATAAAACCCCAGTGTCCCCATCAGATTCTTAGGCCAAACTGAGTGGCAATGCTGAGATTTTATGAAGTTTTCACCTCTATAAGGAAGCAGTATCCTCCCTTGCTAAGCAGACGAGCAGATAATCACCTTAGTGCTCCATCTTTAGCGAAAAGCAAGATCCCCCATTTCTCAAAGGCATATGCCCCCCCCCCACACACACACATCCATTTTCACTAGCTCTACTCAAATTCAACAGAACAGCAGCTAAAATATGTCAGAAATGAAGGGGAGGGGGAAGGTAGAAAAGGCTTGACCCCAGAATAGCAAGATTTCAAGCATGACCCATTGCCTGGTAATGTCAAAGGGATCCTTCCGAACCATTTCAAAACAAGTCAGATACAAGGCACATCCAGGTGAGCTGTTATTGAGCACAGCTGATTGAGGTAGAGGGGAAGAAAGTGCAGAATTCACGGGGAAAACACACAGATACACGAGACATACATATACCAGCCCTTGATCGATGGCCTGGGAAAATCATTCTTTTGTTTCTTTTCAATATTTAGCCCCAGACTGAAACAAACACCAGCTTTCCCATAGGGTCCATCTTAAACCCAGGGCAGGGAGGGAGCATAAAATGTAGTTAAGACCTAAGATTTTTCAAGGTTATTTTAAAAGACATTGCAAAGTTCTTTACTGTATTTAGTAACCTATGACCCAAAAAAAGTTGACGTGTTTTCAAACTACTCGAGGCATATTCAGCAAAAATCTCTTATTAAAATCAATGAGAGACAAGGTGTTAGCTGCATGTCGCGCTGGAAAGCTGCAGATGAAATGCAGAAAGCTCCTATGCTTTCACTCCACATCCAAAAATTCAAATATTTTCAGTTACCTCATAAATCAAAGTTTGTCATTAAGCTACACCTAAAGTGCTGTCTTGCCTAAACCTCTGGAAAAGCATCAAGGTAGCTGTTAATTATTTTTTTGACAACCACTCAGGAAACTTTTCCCAGGTAAGGAACCGTGGGCTGGCACAAATCCTGCCTCCATGACTGTTCTGGGGGCCGATGGTATCGAGGTGTATCTGCTGGTGGCCAGAGACAAATGGACTCCAAGGGCAATAGTGCGTGTGAGCTTTTAGACTGAGATGCTTTCCACTTCAAGCACACCTAAGGGACTCCATGTAAACTGATAACAGAGCCTGGGATTCTCACAAATGAAATAAAAGCACGAGTAGACAACAGAGAAAGTTAATTTTTCACCTAGAGAACTGCAGTGTTAGAAGATTGCCCTGGAGGTTTTAATCAATGCGAGTGAATCTTTTTATATTTTTCTCCAGTATTCCCACAATAAGTCGATAAGATGCCAGCACTTTCTCAGCATAGAGTGACCACTTCGCAGCAAGCTTGAGTTCAAGTCTTTATCAAAAGAACTACAGAAATGCGTTATGATTTCTAAGAAAAATAACAAGCAAGGGAACAGAAGCAGCAGGGTAACCTTACAACGCAGGGTAGGTTTTCAGAAAAACTTTACTTCTTTTATTCTTGAGGATGATTAGAAGCAAACGAAGACTAGTCTAACCAGGCGTTGCTGGTGCACAAAAATATCTGCAGCTACCCTGGCCCTTAAGAACAGCAAAACATTTGAAAAATGCACACCACCATCAGACACTATGTAAAGGCATTTCCAGATCCAGAACCTCCTCTCCCGTGAGGGAAGCACACCTACTTGTCCATCTGCTTCATCACAAATGATACAAAGGTCCCTATGCATTCGAGCAACTTCTAGTGCACCCACCTCATAACCCACCACCCAGAGGATCCGTGCACACGGATTGTGTCCACACACGTCACCTTAAATAAAGGGCAACAGACCACGTTATGTAACACACGTCTATATAATTATCAACACCTGAATAAATGGCCCTGCCTGACGGTTTGCCTACACTCTCTCGGCCAAATGTAATGTGGGCAAGGAGCCTTCTCAAGTCATGAGTCAATTTACAATCCCGCCTTCAGCTGAAGCCTGCATAATCTGTTTCTCTGAGTTTATTAAAAAAAAAAAAAAAAAAAGTCTTTCCATAATTTCCTCTTTGTAATACTCAGTTTGAATGCACAAAACAAAAGAGCTGTCACTTCTTAAGTTTTAAAAGCTTTAAGCAAAATTAGCTATTCTAAGTTACCTGCAAAAGCAAAGAGGTGCAAGTGAAAAACATCAGGGGCGTACGATTCTTCAAAGTGTTAGAAGTTTCCAGAAGGCACAATAAGGCTAGAGTCAACATCCTCAGTGCACTCCAACACAAGAATTTCAAGGACTTCAAGGGGCAAAGACAAAGGTAATTTTGCAGTGGCAACCAGCATATTGCAACAGCTGTACCTATGCTAATCAGAGGGTTTAGAAGCAAAGTTCACACGCTGTTATTACTGAGAGGTGATGCTCTCAAAAGAGATTTTACTATAAGGAATCTTGTCTGGCTTGTTCCAAAATGATAACTCTTACTTTTCCACTTACCAGTATAATTTTTTTCCTCAAACTGGCATTCAAAAATATATTAAAAAATAAAATTTTTTATAAAAAAAAAAAAGTAGTCTGAAATACAGGAGTGGATGTATCAACATGAGAAGTCGATGGAATTATGTTAGTTTATGCCAAATGAAACATAATCAAGATTTCTCTCCTTTGAGATGAAGCTGGGACGATTACGGTCATTTACAGCAGATGCTACTCCTCATAGCACAGGGCACGAGAGCTCCTTCCCATGCCTATGTAATGTCACAGAGCAAATATATCTGTTAGCAGGAGGAGGACTCAGTTCAGCACACTAATGTAGTAACATCCCTGGCTGACCTGTTCTGCCCAGCACACACAACTGAGAGTTGTTCATTTTTCTTTTCAATGAGACACTATGCAAGTGTTGATTTAATGGTTCATTCATCAAGCCCTCTGAATATTAAGCAATTCATTTTGACTTAATTTGGACAATTCAATTTCACCCATCCTTTCTCCCCTTGAAAAATGTGAATTGCTGCCTAGGGAGAGCCCGTTTTAAAAGTTGACTTGTCAGGAAGTACCTGGATCCTCGGGCTTTGCACCTTTTCATAGTCCGATACATACTTCCATCCGACTTTTTTGCCTTTCACATATTATACCCGAAATCCACAAACGCTAAAGCAAAGACACTTCAACCAGCGTTCTTAACGCTGCAGACCAAAACGCCTCTTCTGCGGTATTAGCTACTCCCTACGAAGACCACCGGAAAATTAAGTGCATTGTCAATACAACCAACAACCCTGGGAAATTGTGTAATACTTAGGGAAAGGAGCCTCTCGTTGAAAATCCATTACTTTCTTCGAAAGTTTTTCTTACTGCCTACGTTTTCCCACGAGGAAAAAAAAAAAAAAATAAAAATAGAAATAATCAACGCAGGGAGCCCTTGAGCTCCAGCCTCTCGTGTAAGCAGCACCTCGTACCCAGAAGCCGGCAGCTCCAAGAGCTTCTCCCAGCGAAACCCAAACCCCGCTCCGGGGCCGGGGCTGAGCCCGGCGCGGCTGCCCACGGCACCGACCCACGGCACCGACCCACGGCACCGACCCGGGCTCGGGGCAGCCTCCCCCGGCGCCGGAGCAGCCGCAGCCGCCGCACCTGTTGGTCGGTCGGTCGGTCGGTCGCCGACCCCCGGTACCCACCAGGGTAACCCAGCCGCACCCCGGCTGCTCCCACAGCTTTCCCCCCCCCCCCCCCGCCCCCATTCAGCCAAATTTCTGCTTGTTTTCACCTGCTGCTCCCGAGGTGCCTCATTCCCCTCTCCGCAGCCCCTCGCACGCCGATACCGTTCAGCCCCCCCCCCCCGCTCCCCTCCTGCCGCCCACCCCCGCCAGCAGCATCTCCGCGGCGGAGCCCCGGCCGGTCACTTCCTAAAGTCCCTTCCCCACGGCCACGGGAGCCTCGCCACCCCCTCTACCACCCACCCACAGCTTACCCCCCCCCCCAACCTCGGCCGAGCCTTCCGGAGGGCCAGCACCATCCTCCCGCAGCGAAGAAGCCACTTTTCCCGCCGGGAATGCCAACACCGCGCCGCGAGAAGGGGATGAGGGGAGGGAGCATGGCGACCCGCGGCCGGGCTTGGGGGGGGACGGGGGACGAGAAAGCCGAAGCGGCGCGGCTCCCCCGCGAAGGGCAGACCCCGCAACTCCGCCAAGTCCGAGAGAGCGGGGCTGAGAGCCGGCCGGCTTCTCCCCGCGGTGCTCACCTGGACGGCGGGGACGGGCTCTGGGCAGCGCTGGGGCCCCCCTTCAGGAGATCATGTCGCCGGGCGCCGCCGCGGCGGCCGGGGAAGGGGGAGGGGGGGGGGGGGGAGGGGGGCGGCGGGAGCTCGGGGCCGGCGGCGGAGCGGCTCCTCCGGCAGCGCGGAGGGGGGGGGGGGGGGGGGGGGCGAGGCGCTGCCTCACGCCGCGGCGCAGAGCCGCGCCGCCTCCCACACGCGGCCGCGGCGCCCCGGCCCCGGCGGGGGGGCGGTGGCGGGGGCGGGCCCGGCCCCGGCCCCGGCCCCGGCTGCGCCCGCCCCGCCCGCGCCTTCCCCCGGCCCCGGCCCCGCCGCGGGGCGCCGCACCCACCGGCAGCGCCGGCGCCTCCGCTCCCCTCAAACGGCGCTTTTTTTTTTTTTTTTTTTTTTTCTTTCCCCCCTCCCCCTTCCCCCCTCCAGTTTCTCGTTCACCCCACTCTTCTTCCTTCCTCACCCCGCTTTCCTCCCGTTGCCTCATTTCTCCCCTTCTCACCATCCCCTCCCGTTTTCCCATCCCCACCTTTTCCTGACCCCCACCTTTTCCTGACCCCCTTTTCCACCACCTCACCCATTCTCCCCCACATCTCTTCCCCCTTCTTTCTACTTTTTTTCCCCACATTTCTTCCCCCTTCTTTCTATTTTATTTTTTCCCCCACATTTCTTCCCCCTTCTTTCTACTTTTTCCCACACACACATTTCTTCCCCCTTCTTTCTATTTTATTTTTTTCCCCCACATTTCTTCCCCCTTCTTTCTACTTTTTCCCACACACACATTTCTTCCCCCTTCTTTCTATTTTATTTTTTTCCCCCACATTTCTTCCCCCTTCTACTTTTTCCCACACACACATTTCTTCCCCCTTCTTTCTATTTTATTTCCCCACACACACATTTCTTCCCCCTTCTTTCTGCTTTTTTCCCCACACACATTTCTTCCCCCTTCTTTCTACTTTTTTTCCCCACATTTCTTCCCCCTTCTTTCTACTTTTTTTCCCCAAAATTTCTTCCCCCTTCTTTCTATTTTATTTTTTCCCCCACATTTCTTCCCCCTTCTTTCTACTTTTTCCCACACACACATTTCTTCCCCCTTCTTTCTATTTTATTTCCCCCCCCCACATTTCTTCCCCCTTCTTTCTACTTTTTCCCCCCACACACATTTCTTCCCCCTTCTTTCTATGTTTTTTTTCCCCTCCTCCTCCCTTTCCCCCATCCCTCTCCCCACCAAAGCCCTTCAGCAAAGGCGACTGTGCCCAGCAGCCACGCGACCTTCCTCCAAGAAGACGGCCAGGGGCTGGGGGACGCGGATGGCCCCGGGGGAACCGGCCACAGTAGCCACGATGTGCAGCACACACACACCACGTATCCCCCTCCCCGGGACCTGACCGGACCCGACCCGGGCATGGCACGCACAGGAGGGCGCTTCCAGGGCCATTCTTCCCTGTCGCCCTTGGGAGGGTTAAGATAAGCCAGTGAGGTTTTACCAAAGGATCCAGCAAAAATCAGGGAAGCGAGGTTTATTGTTTTATTTAATCCCAAGCAGTCCGCCCTGCTTTTGGCTGCACTGAAATACCCTCAACATGCCAGCCCTTGGGTCTAGCTGGTCCCTGAGTGCCCAACTGCAAAGCATCGCCCAGGCAGCAGGCGCTCAGCTCCCCAGCGTGTTGTACAAAGGCTTCAGGACCAACATGGTTCATTTTCCCATTGAGTTTCACGTGTTGGAGATAGGATCAGTGGAAAAAAAAAAAAATCTGCTTTAATAAGTGGGCTGTTTTGCCACTATATGCAAATGCTTTGGTTTTACCAGATGGCAATGAATGCTTTCCTTCCACGTTTTCTTCTGGAGCTAAGGATCAAGGTAGAAAATTGAAAGAGTTTGCAATAAGCTTAGTAGCTACTGACTGCTGTTTGCCAGGACAGCTTATACTTGGGTTCATGGAGAACTTGCCCATCACGTGCCCGCTTGCTGCTCTTCCCTTCTCTCTGTGAGCCCAGGCCCCCGCTTCCCTTAAAATTCCCATAAAGCACCAGGGTTTGGTTCATCCCAGGTCTGTAAAATCAGTGCCCAACTATATGACATTAAGCAGGGGGTACAGTTAAAAAATAAAACTAAGCTGAAGATGTTATCCTGCTTCAGATCTCCTTCCCTCTCTCCAGGTTAAGGGCTTGGGGTTTTTTTCTTTTCTG